>NC_135373.1:3771250-5028333 GCF_049243985.1 Paroedura picta | reverse complement strand
AAAATCCCTATTGATTTACCTGTTTTTACAAGGAAATAAAATGTGAAAAAAATATTTCTACATCCCATGGCCTTTCCCAACCATTTAAACTTTTCTCTTACAGGTCTAACACTTCCGAAAAACCAATACAACGGCCACCCGGAACAATATATAAAGCTAAACGAACCGTTCACTGGGTACTTATACGTACGAAAAACCCTATTGATTTACCTGTTTTTACAAGGAAATAAAATGGGAAAAAAATATTTCTACATCCCATGGCCTTTCCCAGCCATTTAAATTTTTCTCTTACAGGTCTAACGCTTCCGAAAAACCAATACAACGCCCACCCGGAACAATATATAAAGCTAAACAAACTGTTCACTGGGTACTTATCCGTACGAAAATCCCTATTGATTTACCTGTTTTTACAAGGAAATAAAATGTGAAAAAAATATTTCTACATCCCATGGCCTTTCCCAACAATTCAAATTTTTCTCTTACATGTCTAACACTTCCGAAAAACCAATACAACGGCCACCCGGAACAATATATAAAGCTAAACGAACCGTTCACTGGGCACTTATCCGTACGAAAATCCCTATTGATTTTCCTGTTTTTACAAGGAAATAAAATGTGAAAAAAATATTTCTACATCCCATGGCCTTTCCCAACCATTTAAATTTTTATCTTACAGGTCTAACACTACCGAAAAACCGATACAACTCCCACCCGGAACAATATATAAAGCTAAATGAACCGTTCACTAGGTACTTATCCGTACGAAAATACCTATTGATTTACCTGTTTTTACAAGGAAATAAAATGTGAAAAAAATATTTCTACATCCCATGGCCTTTTCCAACCATTTAAATTTTTATCGTACAGGTATAACACTACAGAAAAACCGATACAACTCCCACCCGGAACAATATATAAAGCTAAACGAACCGTTCACTGGGTACTTATCCGTACGAAAATCCCTATTGATTTACCTCTTTTTACAAGGAAATAAAATGTGAAAAAAATATTTCTACATCCCATGGCCTTTCCCAACCATTTAAACTTTTCTCTTACAGGTCTAACACTTCCGAAAAACCAATACAACGGCCACCCGGAACAATATATAAAGCTAAACGAACCGTTCACTGGGTACTTATACGTACGAAAAACCCTATTGATTTACCTGTTTTTACAAGGAAATAAAATGGGAAAAAAATATTTCTACATCCCATGGCCTTTCCCAGCCATTTAAATTTTTCTCTTACAGGTCTAACACTTCTGAAAAACCAATACAACGCCCACGCGGAACAATATATAAAGCTAAACGAACCGTTCACTGGGTACTAATCCATACAAAAATCCCTATTGATTTACCTGTTTTTACAAGGAAATAAAATGTGAAAAAAATATTTCTACATCCCATGGCCTTTTCCAACAATTTAAATTTTTCTCTTACATGTCTAAAACTTCAGAAAAACCAATACAACGCCCACCCGGAACAATATATAAAGCTAAACGAACCGTTCACTGGGTACTTATACGTACGAAAAACCCTATTGATTTACCTGTTTTTACAAGGAAATAAAATGGGAAAAAAATATTTCTAAATCCCATGGCCTTTCCCAGCCATTTAAATTTTTCTCTTACAGGTCTAACGCTTCCGAAAAACCAATACAACGCCCACCCGGAACAATATATAAAGCTAAACAAACTGTTCACTGGGTACTTATCCGTACGAAAATCCCTATTGATTTACCTGTTTTTACAAGGAAATAAAATGTGAAAAAAATATTTCTACATCCCATGGCCTTTCCCAACCATTTAAACATTTCTCTTACAGGTCTAACACTTCTGAAAAACCAATACAACGCCCACGCGGAACAATATATAAAGCTAAACGAACCGTTCACTGGGTACTAATCCATACAAAAATCCCTATTGATTTACCTGTTTTTACAAGGAAATAAAATGTGAAAAAAATATTTCTACATCCCATGGCCTTTTCCAACAATTTAAATTTTTCTCTTACATGTCTAAAACTTCAGAAAAACCAATACAACGCCCACCCGGAACAATATATAAAGCTAAACGAACCGTTCACTGGGTACTTATCCGTACGAAAATCCCTATTGATTTACCTGTTTTTACAAGGAAATAAAATGTGAAAAAAATATTTCTACATCCCATGGCCTTTCCCAACCATTTAAATTTTTCTCTTACATGTCTAACACTTCCGAAAAACCAATACAACACCCACCCGGAACAATGTATAAAGCTAAACGAACCGTTCACTGGGTAATTATCCGTGCGAAAAGCCCTATTGATTTACCTGTTTTTACAAGGAAATAAAATGTGAAAAAAATATTTCTACATCCCATGGCCTTTCCCAACCATTTAAATTTTTCTCTTACATGTCTAACACTTCTGAAAAACCAATACAACGGCCACCCGGAACAATATATAAAGCTAAAAGAACCGTTCACTGGGTACTTATCCGTACGAAAATCCCTATTGATTTACCTGTTTTTACAAGGAAATAAAATGTGAAAAAACTATTTCTACATCCCATAGCCTTTCACAACCATTTAAATTTTTCTCTTACATGTCTAACACTTCCGAAAAACCAATACAACGCCCACCCGGAACAATATATGAAGCTAAACGAACCGTTCACTGGGTATTTATACGTACGAAAAGCCCTATTGATTTACCTGTTTTTACAAGGAAATAAAATGTGAAAAAAATATTTCTACATCCCATGGCCTTTCCCATCCATTTAAATTTTTCTCTTACATGTCTAACACTTCCGAAAAACCAATACAACACCCACCCGGAACAATGTATAAAGCTAAACGAACCGTTCACTGGGTAATTATCCGTGCGAAAAGCCCTATTGATTTACCTGTTTTTACAAGGAAGTAAAATGTGAAAAAAATATTTCTACATCCCATGGCCTTTCCCAACCATTTAAATTTTTCTCTTACATGTCTAACACTTCTGAAAAACCAATACAACGGCCACCCGGAACAATATATAAAGCTAAACGAACCGTTCACTGGGTACTTATCCGTACGAAAATCCCTATTGATTTACCTGTTTTTACAAGGAAATAAAATGTGAAAAAAATATTTCTACATCCCATGGCCTTTCCCAACCATTTAAACTTTTCTCTTACATGTCTAACACTTCTGAAAAACCAATACAACGGCCACCCGGAACAATATATAAAGCTAAACGAACCGTTCACTGGGCACTTATCCGTACAAAAATCCCTATTGATTTTCCTGTTTTTACAAGGAAATAAAATGTGAAAAAAATATTTCTACATCCCATGGCCTTTCCCAACCATTTAAATTTTTATCTTACAGGTATAACACTACCGAAAAACCGATACAACTCCCACCGGGAACAATATATAAAGCTAAATGAACCGTTCACTGGGTACTTATCCGTACGAAAATACCTATTGATTTACCTGTTTTTACAAGGAAATAAAATGTGAAAAAAATATTTCTACATCCCATGGCCTTTCCCAACCATTTAAATTTTTATCTTACAGGTCTAACACTACAGAAAAACCGATACAACTCCCACCCGGAACAATATATAAAGCTAAACGAACCGTTCACTGGGTACTTATACGTATGAAAATCCCTATTGATTTACCTGTTTTTACAAGGAAGTAAAATGTGAAAAAAATATTTCTACATCCCATGGCCTTTCCCAACCATTTAAACATTTCTCTTACAGGTCTAACACTTCTGAAAAACCAATACAACGCCCACGCGAAACAATATATAAAGCTAAACGAACCGTTCACTGGGTACTAATCCATACAAAAATCCCTATTGATTTACCTGTTTTTACAAGGAAATAAAATGTGAAAAAAATATTTCTACATCCCATGGCCTTTCCCAACAATTTAAATTTTTCTCTTACATGTCTAACACTTCCGAAAAACCAATACAACGCCCACCCGGAACAATATATAAAGCTAAACGAACCGTTCACTGGGTACTTATCCGTACGAAAATCCCTATTGATTTACCTGTTTTTACAAGGAAATAAAATGTGAAAAAAATATTTCTACATCCCATGGCCTTTCCCAACCATTTAAACTTTTCTCTTACATGTCTAACACTTCTGAAAAACCAATACAACGCCCACCCGGAACAATATTTGAAGCTAAACGAACCGTTCACTGGGTACTTATACGTACGAAAAGCCCTATTCATTTACCTGTTTTTACAAGGAAGTAAAATGTGAAAAAAATATTTTACATCCAATGGCCTTTCCCAGCCATTTAAATTTTTCTCTTACAGGTCTAACACTACCGAAAAACCAATACAACGCCCACCCGGAACAATATATAAAGCTGAACGAACCGTTCACTGGGTACTTATCCGTACGAAAATCCCTATTGATTTACCTGTTTTTACAAGGAAATAAAATGTGAAAAAAATATTTCTACATCCCATGGCCTTTCCCAACCATTTAAACTTTTCTCTTACATGTCTAACACTTCCGAAAAACCAATACAACGTCCACCCGGAACAATATATAAAGCTAAATGAACCGTTCACTGGGCACTTATCCGTACAAAAATCCCTATTGATTTTCCTGTTTTTACAAGGAAATAAAATGTGAAAAAAATATTTCTACATCCCATGGCCTTTCCCAACAATTTAAATTTTTCTCTTACATGTCTAAAACTTCAGAAAAACCAATACAACGCCCACCCGGAACAATATATAAAGCTAAACGAACCGTTCACTGGGTAATTATCCGTGCGAAAAGCCCTATTGATTTACCTGTTTTTACAAGGAAATAAAATGTGAAAAAAATATTTCTACATCCCATGGCCTTTCCCAACCATTTAAATTTTTCTCTTACAGGTCTAACACTTCCGAAAAAACAATACAACGCCTACCCGGAACAATATATAAAGCTAAACGAACCGTTCACTGGGTACTTATCCGTACGAAAAGCCCTATTGATTTACCTGGTTTTACAAGGAAATAAAATGTGAAAAAAATATTTCTACATCCCATGGCCTTTCCCAACCATTTAAATTTTTCTCTTACATGTCTAACACTTCCGAACAACCAATACAACGGCCACCCGGAACAATATATAAAGCTAAACGAACCGTTCACTGGGTACTTATCCGTACGAAAATCCCTATTGATTTACCAGTTTTTACAAGGAAATAAAATGTGAAAAAATATTTCTACATCCCATGGCCTTTCCCAACCATTTAAATTTTTCTCTTACATGTATAACACTTCCGAAAAACCAATACAACGCCCACCCGGAACAATATATGAAGCTAAACGAACCGTTCACTGGGTACTTATACGTACGAAAAGCCCTATTCATTTACCTGTTTTTACAAGGAAATAAAATGTGAAAAAAATATTTCTACATCCAATGGCCTTTCCCAGCCATATAAATTTTCTCTTACAGGTCTAACACTTCAGAAAAACCAATACAACGCCCACCCGGAACAATATATAAAGCTAAACGAACCGTTCACTGGGTACTTATCCGTACGAAAATCCCTATTGATTTACCTGTTTTTACAAGGAAATAAAATGTGAAAAAAATATTTCTACATCCCATGGCCTTTCCCAACCATTTAAACTTTTCTCTTACATGTCTAACACTTCCAAAAAACCAATACAACGGCCACCCGGAACAATATATAAAGCTAAACGAACCGTTCATTGGGCACTTATCCGTACAAAAATCCCTATTGATTTTCCTGTTTTTACAAGGAAATAAAATGTGAAAAAATATTTCTACATCCCATGGCCTTTCCCAACCATTTAAATTTTTATCTTACAGGTCTAACACTACAGAAAAACCGATACAACTCCCACCTGGAACAATATATAAAGCTAAATGAACCGTTCACTGGGTACTTATACGTATGAAAATCCCTATTGATTTACCTCTTTTTACAAGGAAGTAAAATGTGAAAAAAATATTTCTACATCCCATGGCCTTTCCCAACCATTAAAACATTTCTCTTACAGGTCTAACACTTCTGAAAAACCAATACAACGCCCACGCGGAACAATATATAAAGCTAAACGAACCGTTCACTTGGTACTAATCCATACAAAAATCCATATTGATTTACCTGTTTTTACAAGGAAATAAAATGTGAAAAAAATATTTCTACATCCCATGGCCTTTCCCAACAATTTAAATTTTTCTCTTACATGTCTAACACTTCAGAAAAACCAATACAACGCCCACCCGGAACAATATATAAAGCTAAACTAACCATTCACTGGGTACTTATCCGTACCAAAATCCCTATTGATTTACCTGTTTTTACAAGGAAATAAAATGTGAAAAAAATATTTCTACATCCCATGGCCTTTCCCAACCATTTAAATTTTTCTCTTACATGTCTAACACTTCCGAAAAACCAATACAACACCCACCCGGAACAATGTATAAAGCTAAACGAACCGTTCACTGGGTAATTATCCGTGCGAAAATCCCTATTGATTTACCTGTTTTTACAAGGAAATAAAATGTGAAAAAAATATTTCTACATCCCATGGCCTTTCCCAGCCATTTAAATTTTTCTCTTACATGTCTAACACTTCCGAAAAACCAATACAACGGCCACCCGGAACAATATATAAAGCTAAACGAGCCGTTCACTGGGTACTTATACGTACGAAAATCCCTATTGATTTACCTGTTTTTACAAGGAAATAAAATGTGAAAAAAATATTTCTACATCCCATGGCCTTTCCCAGCCATTTAAATTTTTCTCTTACAGGTCTAACGCTTCCGAAAAACCAATACAACGCCCACCCGGAACAATATATAAAGCTAAACAAACTGTTCACTGGGTACTTATCCGTACGAAAATCCCTATTGATTTACCTGTTTTTACAAGGAAATAAAATGTGAAAAAAATATTTCTACATCCCATGGCCTTTCCCAACCATTTAAACTTTTCTCTTACATGTCTAACACTTCCGAAAAACCAATACAACGTCCACCCGGAACAATATATAAAGCTAAATGAACCGTTTACTGGGCACTTATCCGTACAAAAATCCCTATTGATTTTCCTGTTTTTACAAGGAAATAAAATGTGAAAAAAATATTTCTACATCCCATGGCCTTTCCCAACAATTTAAATTTTTCTCTTACATGTCTAAAACTTCAGAAAAACCAATACAACGCCCACCCGGAACAATATATAAAGCTAAACGAACCGTTCACTGGGTACTTATCCGTACGAAAATCCCTATTGATTTACCTGTTTTTACAAGGAAATAAAATGTGAAAAAAATATTTCTACATCCCATGGCCTTTCCCAACCATTTAAACTTTTCTCTTACATGTCTAACACTTCTGAAAAACCAATACAACGCCCACCCGGAACAATATTTGAAGCTAAACGAACCGTTCACTGGGTACTTATACGTACGAAAAGCCCTATTCATTTACCTGTTTTTACAAGGAAGTAAAATGTGAAAAAAATATTTTACATCCAATGGCCTTTCCCAGCCATTTAAATTTTTCTCTTACAGGTCTAACACTACCGAAAAACCAATACAACGCCCACCCGGAACAATATATAAAGCTGAACGAACCGTTCACTGGGTACTTATCCGTACGAAAATCCCTATTGATTTACCTGTTTTTACAAGGAAATAAAATGTGAAAAAAATATTTCTACATCCCATGGCCTTTCCCAACCATTTAAACTTTTCTCTTACATGTCTAACACTTCCGAAAAACCAATACAACGTCCACCCGGAACAATATATAAAGCTAAATGAACCGTTCACTGGGCACTTATCCGTACAAAAATCCCTATTGATTTTCCTGTTTTTACAAGGAAATAAAATGTGAAAAAAATATTTCTACATCCCATGGCCTTTCCCAACAATTTAAATTTTTCTCTTACATGTCTAAAACTTCAGAAAAACCAATACAACGCCCACCCGGAACAATATATAAAGCTAAACGAACCGTTCACTGGGTAATTATCCGTGCGAAAAGCCCTATTGATTTACCTGTTTTTACAAGGAAATAAAATGTGAAAAAAATATTTCTACATCCCATGGCCTTTCCCAACCATTTAAATTTTTCTCTTACAGGTCTAACACTTCCGAAAAAACAATACAACGCCTACCCGGAACAATATATAAAGCTAAACGAACCGTTCACTGGGTACTTATCCGTACGAAAAGCCCTATTGATTTACCTGGTTTTACAAGGAAATAAAATGTGAAAAAAATATTTCTACATCCCATGGCCTTTCCCAACCATTTAAATTTTTCTCTTACATGTCTAACACTTCCGAACAACCAATACAACGGCCACCCGGAACAATATATAAAGCTAAACGAACCGTTCACTGGGTACTTATCCGTACGAAAATCCCTATTGATTTACCAGTTTTTACAAGGAAATAAAATGTGAAAAAATATTTCTACATCCCATGGCCTTTCCCAACCATTTAAATTTTTCTCTTACATGTATAACACTTCCGAAAAACCAATACAACGCCCACCCGGAACAATATATGAAGCTAAACGAACCGTTCACTGGGTACTTATACGTACGAAAAGCCCTATTCATTTACCTGTTTTTACAAGGAAATAAAATGTGAAAAAAATATTTCTACATCCAATGGCCTTTCCCAGCCATATAAATTTTCTCTTACAGGTCTAACACTTCAGAAAAACCAATACAACGCCCACCCGGAACAATATATAAAGCTAAACGAACCGTTCACTGGGTACTTATCCGTACGAAAATCCCTATTGATTTACCTGTTTTTACAAGGAAATAAAATGTGAAAAAAATATTTCTACATCCCATGGCCTTTCCCAACCATTTAAACTTTTCTCTTACATGTCTAACACTTCCAAAAAACCAATACAACGGCCACCCGGAACAATATATAAAGCTAAACGAACCGTTCATTGGGCACTTATCCGTACAAAAATCCCTATTGATTTTCCTGTTTTTACAAGGAAATAAAATGTGAAAAAATATTTCTACATCCCATGGCCTTTCCCAACCATTTAAATTTTTATCTTACAGGTCTAACACTACAGAAAAACCGATACAACTCCCACCTGGAACAATATATAAAGCTAAATGAACCGTTCACTGGGTACTTATACGTATGAAAATCCCTATTGATTTACCTCTTTTTACAAGGAAGTAAAATGTGAAAAAAATATTTCTACATCCCATGGCCTTTCCCAACCATTAAAACATTTCTCTTACAGGTCTAACACTTCTGAAAAACCAATACAACGCCCACGCGGAACAATATATAAAGCTAAACGAACCGTTCACTTGGTACTAATCCATACAAAAATCCATATTGATTTACCTGTTTTTACAAGGAAATAAAATGTGAAAAAAATATTTCTACATCCCATGGCCTTTCCCAACAATTTAAATTTTTCTCTTACATGTCTAACACTTCAGAAAAACCAATACAACGCCCACCCGGAACAATATATAAAGCTAAACTAACCATTCACTGGGTACTTATCCGTACCAAAATCCCTATTGATTTACCTGTTTTTACAAGGAAATAAAATGTGAAAAAAATATTTCTACATCCCATGGCCTTTCCCAACCATTTAAATTTTTCTCTTACATGTCTAACACTTCCGAAAAACCAATACAACACCCACCCGGAACAATGTATAAAGCTAAACGAACCGTTCACTGGGTAATTATCCGTGCGAAAATCCCTATTGATTTACCTGTTTTTACAAGGAAATAAAATGTGAAAAAAATATTTCTACATCCCATGGCCTTTCCCAGCCATTTAAATTTTTCTCTTACATGTCTAACACTTCCGAAAAACCAATACAACGGCCACCCGGAACAATATATAAAGCTAAACGAGCCGTTCACTGGGTACTTATACGTACGAAAATCCCTATTGATTTACCTGTTTTTACAAGGAAATAAAATGTGAAAAAAATATTTCTACATCCCATGGCCTTTCCCAGCCATTTAAATTTTTCTCTTACAGGTCTAACGCTTCCGAAAAACCAATACAACGCCCACCCGGAACAATATATAAAGCTAAACAAACTGTTCACTGGGTACTTATCCGTACGAAAATCCCTATTGATTTACCTGTTTTTACAAGGAAATAAAATGTGAAAAAAATATTTCTACATCCCATGGCCTTTCCCAACCATTTAAACTTTTCTCTTACATGTCTAACACTTCCGAAAAACCAATACAACGTCCACCCGGAACAATATATAAAGCTAAATGAACCGTTTACTGGGCACTTATCCGTACAAAAATCCCTATTGATTTTCCTGTTTTTACAAGGAAATAAAATGTGAAAAAAATATTTCTACATCCCATGGCCTTTCCCAACAATTTAAATTTTTCTCTTACATGTCTAAAACTTCAGAAAAACCAATACAACGCCCACCCGGAACAATATATAAAGCTAAACGAACCGTTCACTGGGTAATTATCCGTGCGAAAAGCCCTATTGATTTACCTGTTTTTACAAGGAAATAAAATGTGAAAAAAATATTTCTACATCCCATGGCCTTTCCCAACCATTTAAATTTTTCTCTTACAGGTCTAATACTTCCGAAAAAACAATACAACGCCCACCCGGAACAATATATAAAGCTAAACGAACCGTTCACTGGGTACTTATCCGTACGAAAATCCCTATTGATTTACCTGTTTTTACAAGGAAATAAAATGTGAAAAAAATATTTCTACATCCCATGGCCTTTCCCAACCATTTAAATTTTTCTCTTACATGTCTAACACTTCCGAAAAACCAATACAACGCCCACCCGGAACAATATATGAAGCTAAACGAACCGTTCACTGGGTACTTATAGGTACAAAAAGCTCTATTCATTTACCTGTTTTTACAAGGAAGTAAAATGTGAAAAAAATATTTCTACATCCAATGGCCTTTCCCAGCCATATAAATTTTCTCTTACAGGTCTAACACTTCCGAAAAACCAATACAACGCCCACCCGGAACAATATATAACGCTAAACGAACCGTTCACTGGGTACTTATCCGTACGAAAAGCCCTATTGATTTACCTGGTTTTACAAGGAAATAAAATGTGAAAAAAATATTTCTACATCCCATGGCCTTTCCCAACCATTTAAATTTTTCTCTTACATGTCTAACACTTCCGAACAACCAATACAACGGCCACCCGGAACAATATATAAAGCTAAACGAACCGTTCACTGGGTACTTATCCGTACGAAAATCCCTATTGATTTACCAGTTTTTACAAGGAAATAAAATGTGAAAAAATATTTCTACATCCCATGGCCTTTCCCAACCATTTAAATTTTTCTCTTACATGTATAACACTTCCGAAAAACCAATACAACGCCCACCCGGAACAATATATGAAGCTAAACGAACCGTTCACTGGGTACTTATACGTACGAAAAGCCCTATTCATTTACCTGTTTTTACAAGGAAATAAAATGTGAAAAAAATATTTCTACATCCAATGGCCTTTCCCAGCCATATAAATTTTCTCTTACAGGTCTAACACTTCCGAAAAACCAATACAACGCCCACCCGGAACAATATATAAAGCTAAACGAACCGTTCACTGGGTACTTATCCGTACGAAAATCCCTATTGATTTACCTGTTTTTACAAGGAAATAAAATGTGAAAAAAATATTTCTACATCCCATGGCCTTTCCCAACCATTTAAACTTTTCTCTTACATGTCTAACACTTCCAAAAAACCAATACAACGGCCACCGGGAACAATATATAAAGCTAAACGAACCGTTCATTGGGCACTTATCCGTACAAAAATCCCTATTGATTTTCCTGTTTTTACAAGGAAATAAAATGTGAAAAAAATATTTCTACATCCCATGGCCTTTCCCAACCATTTAAATTTTTATCTTACAGGTCTAACACTACAGAAAAACCGATACAACTCCCACCTGGAACAATATATAAAGCTAAATGAACCGTTCACTGGGTACTTATACGTATGAAAATCCCTATTGATTTACCTCTTTTTACAAGGAAGTAAAATGTGAAAAAAATATTTCTACATCCCATGGCCTTTCCCAACCATTAAAACATTTCTCTTACAGGTCTAACACTTCTGAAAAACCAATACAACGCCCACACGGAACAATATATAAAGCTAAACGAACCGTTCACTGGGTACTAATCCATACAAAAATCCATATTGATTTACCTGTTTTTACAAGGAAATAAAATGTGAAAAAAATATTTCTACATCCCATGGCCTTTCCCAACAATTTAAATTTTTCTCTTACATGTCTAACACTTCAGAAAAACCAATACAACGCCCACCCGGAACAATATATAAAGCTAAACTAACCATTCACTGGGTACTTATCCGTACCAAAATCCCTATTGATTTACCTGTTTTTACAAGGAAATAAAATGTGAAAAAAATATTTCTACATCCCATGGCCTTTCCCAACCATTTAAATTTTTCTCTTACATGTCTAACACTTCCGAAAAACCAATACAACACCCACCCGGAACAATGTATAAAGCTAAACGAACCGTTCACTGGGTAATTATCCGTGCGAAAATCCCTATTGATTTACCTGTTTTTACAAGGAAATAAAATGTGAAAAAAATATTTCTACATCCCATGGCCTTTCCCAGCCATTTAAATTTTTCTCTTACATGTCTAACACTTCCGAAAAACCAATACAACGGCCACCCGGAACAATATATAAAGCTAAACGAGCCGTTCACTGGGTACTTATACGTACGAAAAACCCTATTGATTTACCTGTTTTTACAAGGATATAAAATGTGAAAAAAATATTTTTACATCCCATGGCCTTTCCCAGCCATTTAAATTTTTCTCTTACAGGTCTAACGCTTCCGAAAAACCAATACAACGCCCACCCGGAACAATATATAAAGCTAAACAAACTGTTCACTGGGTACTTATCCGTACGAAAATCCCTATTGATTTACCTGTTTTTACAAGGAAATAAAATGTGAAAAAAATATTTCTACATCCCATGGCCTTTCCCAGCCATTTAAATTTTTCTCTTACAGGTCTAACGCTTCCGAAAAACCAATACAACGCCCACCCGGAACAATATATAAAGCTAAACAAACGGTTCACTGGGTACTTATCCGTACGAAAATCCCTATTGATTTACCTGTTTTTACAAGGAAATAAAATGTGAAAAAAATATTTCTACATCCCATGGCCTTTCCCAACCATTTAAACTTTTCTCTTACATGTCTAACACTTCCGAAAAACCAATACAACGTCCACCCGGAACAATATATAAAGCTAAATGAACCGTTTACTGGGCACTTATCCGTACAAAAATCCCTATTGATTTTCCTGTTTTTACAAGGAAATAAAATGTGAAAAAAATATTTCTACATCCCATGGCCTTTCCCAACAATTTAAATTTTTCTCTTACATGTCTAAAACTTCAGAAAAACCAATACAACGCCCACCCGGAACAATATATAAAGCTAAACGAACCGTTCACTGGGTAATTATCCGTGCGAAAAGCCCTATTGATTTACCTGTTTTTACAAGGAAATAAAATGTGAAAAAAATATTTCTACATCCCATGGCCTTTCCCAACCATTTAAATTTTTCTCTTACAGGTCTAATACTTCCGAAAAAACAATACAACGCCCACCCGGAACAATATATAAAGCTAAACGAACCGTTCACTGGGTACTTATCCGTACGAAAAGCCCTATTGATTTACCTGGTTTTACAAGGAAATAAAATGTGAAAAAAATATTTCTACATCCCATGGCCTTTCCCAACCATTTAAATTTTTCTCTTACATGTCTAACACTTCCGAAAAACCAATACAACGCCCACCCGGAACAATATATAAAGCTAAACGAACCGTTCACTGGGTACTTATCCGTACGAAAATCCCTATTGATTTACCTGTTTTTACAAGGAAATAAAATGTGAAAAAAATATTTCTACATCCCATGGCCTTTCCCAACCATTTAAATTTTTCTCTTACATGTCTAACACTTCCGAAAAACCAATACAACGCCCACCCGGAACAATATATGAAGCTAAACGAACCGTTCACTGGGTACTTATAGGTACGAAAAGCTCTATTCATTTACCTGTTTTTACAAGGAAGTAAAATGTGAAAAAAATATTTCTACATCCAATGGCCTTTCCCAGCCATATAAATTTTCTCTTACAGGTCTAACACTTCCGAAAAACCAATACAACGCCCACCCGGAACAATATATAACGCTAAACGAACCGTTCACTGGGTACTTATCCGTACGAAAATCCCTATTGATTTACCTGTTTTTACAAGGAAATAAAATGTGAAAAAAATATTTCTACATCCCATGGCCTTTCCCAACCATTTAAACTTTTCTCTTACATGTCTAACACTTCCAAAAAACCAATACAACGGCCACCCGGAACAATATATAAAGCTAAACGAGCCGTTCACTGGGTACTTATACGTACGAAAAACCCTATTGATTTACCTGTTTTTACAAGGAAATAAAATGTGAAAAAAATATTTCTACATCCCATGGCCTTTCCCAGCCATTTAAATTTTTCTCTTACAGGTCTAACGCTTCCGAAAAACCAATACAACGCCCACCCGGAACAATATATAAAGCTAAACAAACTGTTCACTGGGTACTTATCCGTACGAAAATCCCTATTGATTTACCTGTTTTTACAAGGAAATAAAATGTGAAAAAAATATTTCTACATCCCATGGCCTTTCCCAGCCATTTAAATTTTTCTCTTACAGGTCTAACGCTTCCGAAAAACCAATACAACGCCCACCCGGAACAATATATAAAGCTAAACAAACTGTTCACTGGGTACTTATCCGTACGAAAATCCCTATTGATTTACCTGTTTTTACAAGGAAATAAAATATGAAAAAAATATTTCTACATCCCATGGCCTTTCCCAACCATTTAAACTTTTCTCTTACATGTCTAACACTTCCGAAAAACCAATACAACGTCCACCTGGAACAATATATAAAGCTAAATGAACCGTTTACTGGGCACTTATCCGTACAAAAATCCCTATTGATTTTCCTGTTTTTACAAGGAAATAAAATGTGAAAAAAATATTTCTACATCCCATGGCCTTTCCCAACAATTTAAATTTTTCTCTTACATGTCTAAAACTTCAGAAAAACCAATACAACGCCCACCCGGAACAATATATAAAGCTAAACGAACCGTTCACTGGGTAATTATCCGTGCGAAAAGCCCTATTGATTTACCTGTTTTTACAAGGAAATAAAATGTGAAAAAAATATTTCTACATCCCATGGCCTTTCCCAACCATTTAAATTTTTCTCTTACAGGTCTAATACTTCCGAAAAAACAATACAACGCCCACCCGGAACAATATATAAAGCTAAACGAACCGTTCACTGGGTACTTATCCGTACGAAAAGCCCTATTGATTTACCTGGTTTTACAAGGAAATAAAATGTGAAAAAAATATTTCTACATCCCATGGCCTTTCCCAACCATTTAAATTTTTCTCTTACATGTCTAACACTTCCGAAAAACCAATACAACGCCCACCCGGAACAATATATGAAGCTAAACGAACCGTTCACTGGGTACTTATAGGTACGAAAAGCTCTATTCATTTACCTGTTTTTACAAGGAAGTAAAATGTGAAAAAAATATTTCTACATCCAATGGCCTTTCCCAGCCATATAAATTTTCTCTTACAGGTCTAACACTTCCGAAAAACCAATACAACGCCCACCCGGAACAATATATAACGCTAAACGAACCGTTCACTGGGTACTTATCCGTACGAAAATCCCTATTGATTTACCTGTTTTTACAAGGAAATAAAATGTGAAAAAAATATTTCTACATCCCATGGCCTTTCCCAACCATTTAAACTTTTCTCTTACATGTCTAACACTTCCAAAAAACCAATACAACGGCCACCCGGAACAATATATAAAGCTAAACGAACCGTTCATTGGGCACTTATCCGTACAAAAATCCCTATTGATTTTCCTGTTTTTACAAGGAAATAAAATGTGAAAAAAATATTTCTACATCCCATGGCCTTTCCCAACCATTTAAATTTTTATCTTACATGTCTAACACTTCCGAAAAACCAATACAACGCCCACCCGGAACAATATATAAAGTTAAACGAACCGTTCACTGGGTACTTATACGTACGAAAATCCCTATTGATTTACCTGTTTTTACAAGGAAATAAAATGTGAAAAAAATATTTCTACATCCCATGGCCTTTCCTAACCATTTAAACTTTTCTCTTACAGGTCTAACACTTCTGAAAAACCAATACAACGGCCACCCGGAACAATATATAAAGCTAAACGAGCCGTTCACTGGGTACTTATACGTACGAAAAACCCTATTGATTTACCTGTTTTTACAAGGATATAAAATGTGAAAAAAATATTTCTACATCCCATGGCCTTTCCCAGCCATTTAAATTTTTCTCTTACAGGTCTAACGCTTCCGAAAAACCAATACAACGCCCACCCGGAACAATATATAAAGCTAAACAAACTGTTCACTGGGTACTTATCCGTACGAAAATCCCTATTGATTTACCTGTTTTTACAAGGAAATAAAATGTGAAAAAAATATTTCTACATCCCATGGCCTTTCCCAACAATTTAAATTTTTCTCTTACATGTCTAACACTTCCGAAAAACCAATACAACGGCCACCCGGAACAATATATAAAGCTAAACGAACCGTTCACTGGGGACTTATCCGTACGAAAATCCCTATTGATTTTCCTGTTTTTACAAGGAAATAAAATGTGAAAAAAATATTTCTACATCCCATGGCCTTTCCCAACCATTTAAATTTTTATCTTACAGGTCTAACACTACCGAAAAACCGATACAACTCCCACCCGGAACAATATATAAAGCTAAATGAACCGTTCACTGGGTACTTATCCGTACGAAAATACCTATTGATTTACCTGTTTTTACAAGGAAATAAAATGTGAAAAAAATATTTCTACATCCCATGGCCTTTCCCAACCATTTAAATTTTTATCGTACAGGTATAACACTACAGAAAAACCGATACAACTCCCACCCGGAACAATATATAAAGCTAAATGAACCGTTCACTGGGTACTTATACGTATGAAAATCCCTATTGATTTACCTCTTTTTACAAGGAAGTAAAATGTGAAAAAAATATTTCTACATCCCATGGCCTTTCCCAACCATTTAAATTTTTCTCTTACATGTCTAACACTTCCGAAAAACCAATACAACGCCCACCCGGAACAATATATGAAGCTAAACGAACCGTTCACTGGGTACTTATACGTACGAAAAGCCCTATTCATTTACCTGTTTTTACAAGGAAATAAAATGTGAAAAAAATATTTCTACATCCAATGGCCTTTCCCAGCCATATAAATTTTCTCTTACAGGTCTAACACTTCCGAAAAACCAATACAACGCCCACCCGGAACAATATATAAAGCTAAACGAACCGTTCACTGGGTACTTATCCGTACGAAAATCCCTATTGATTTACCTGTTTTTACAAGGAAATAAAATGTGAAAAAAATATTTGTACATCCCATGGCCTTTCCCAACCATTTAAACTTTTCTCTTACATGTCTAACACTTCCAAAAAACCAATACAACGGCCACCCGGAACAATATATAAAGCTAAACGAACCGTTCATTGGGCACTTATCCGTACAAAAATCCCTATTGATTTTCCTGTTTTTACAAGGAAATAAAATGTGAAAAAAATATTTCTACATCCCATGGCCTTTCCCAACCATTTAAATTTTTATCTTACAGGTCTAACACTACAGAAAAACCGATACAACTCCCACCTGGAACAATATATAAAGCTAAATGAACCGTTCACTGGGTACTTATACGTATGAAAATCCCTATTGATTTACCTCTTTTTACAAGGAAGTAAAATGTGAAAAAAATATTTCTACATCCCATGGCCTTTCCCAACCATTTAAACATTTCTCTTACAGGTCTAACACTTCTGAAAAACCAATACAACGCCCACGCGGAACAATATATAAAGCTAAACGAACCGTTCACTGGGTACTAATCCATACAAAAATCCATATTGATTTACCTGTTTTTACAAGGAAATAAAATGTGAAAAAAATATTTCTACATCCCATGGCCTTTCCCAACAATTTAAATTTTTCTCTTACATGTCTAACACTTCAGAAAAACCAATACAACGCCCACCCGGAACAATATATAAAGCTAAACTAACCATTCACTGGGTACTTATCCGTACCAAAATCCCTATTGATTTACCTGTTTTTACAAGGAAATAAAATGTGAAAAAAATATTTCTACATCCCATGGCCTTTCCCAACCATTTAAATTTTTCTCTTACATGTCTAACACTTCCGAAAATCCAATACAACACCCACCCGGAACAATGTATAAAGCTAAACGAACCGTTCACTGGGTAATTATCCGTGCGAAAATCCCTATTGATTTACCTGTTTTTACAAGGAAATAAAATGTGAAAAAAATATTTCTACATCCCATGGCCTTTCCCAACAATTTAAATTTTTCTCTTACATGTCTAACACTTCAGAAAAACCAATACAACGCCCACCCGGAACAATATATAAAGCTAAACTAACCATTCACTGGGTACTTATCCGTACCAAAATCCCTATTGATTTACCTGTTTTTACAAGGAAATAAAATGTGAAAAAAATATTTCTACATCCCATGGCCTTTCCCAACCATTTAAATTTTTCTCTTACATGTCTAACACTTCCGAAAATCCAATACAACACCCACCCGGAACAATGTATAAAGCTAAACGAACCGTTCACTGGGTAATTATCCGTGCGAAAATCCCTATTGATTTACCTGATTTTACAAGGAAATAAAATGTGAAAAAAATATTTCTACATCCCATGGCCTTTCCCAAACATTTAAATTTTTCTCTTACAGGTCTAACACTTCTGAAAAACCAATACAACGCCCACCCGGAACAATATATAAAGCTAAACGAACTGTTCACTGGGTACTTATCCGTACGAAAATCCCTATTGATTTACCTGTTTTTACAAGGAAATAAAATGTGAAAAAAATATTTCTACATCCCATGGCCTTTCCCACCCATTTAAATTTTTCTCTTACAGGTCTAACGCTTCCGAAAAACCAATACAACGCCCACCCGGAACAATATATAAAGCTAAACAAACTGTTCACTGGGTACTTATCCGTACGAAAATCCCTATTGATTTACCTGTTTTTACAAGGAAATAAAATGTGAAAAAAATATTTCTACATCCCATGGCCTTTCCCAACCATTTAAACTTTTCTCTTACATGTCTAACACTTCCGAAAAACCAATACAACGTCCACCCGGAACAATATATAAAGCTAAATGAACCGTTCACTGGGCACTTATCCGTACAAAAATCCCTATTGATTTTCCTGTTTTTACAAGGAAATAAAATGTGAAAAAAATATTTCTACATCCCATGGCCTTTCCCAACCATTTAAATTTTTCTCTTACATGTCTAACACTTCCGAAAAACCAATACAACGCCCACCCGGAACAATATATAAAGTTAAAGGAACCGTTCACTGGGTACTTATACGTACGAAAAGCCCTATTCATTTACCTGTTTTTACAAGGAAGTAAAATGTGAAAAAAATATTTCTACATCCCATGGCCTTTCCCAGCCATTTAAATTTTTCTCTTACAGGTCTAACACTTCTGAAAAACCAATACAACGCCCACCCGGAACAATATATAAAGCTAAACGAACCGTTCACTGGGTACTTATCCGTACGAAAATCCCTATTGATTTACCTGTTTTTACAAGGAAATAAAATGTGAAAAAAATATTTCTACATCCCATGGCCTTTCCCAACCATTTAAACTTTTCTCTTACAGGTCTAACACTTCCGAAAAACCAATACAACGGCCACCCGGAACAATATATAAAGCTAAACGAGCCGTTCACTGGGTACTTATACGTACGAAAAACCCTATTGATTTACCTGTTTTTACAAGGAAATAAAATGTGAAAAAAATATTTCTACATCCCATGGCCTTTCCCAGCCATTTAAATTTTTCTCTTACAGGTCTAACGCTTCCGAAAAACCAATACAACGGCCACCCGGAACAATATATAAAGCTAAACGAACCGTTCACTGGGCACTTATCCGTACGAAAATCCCTATTGATTTTCCTGTTTTTACAAGGAAATAAAATGTGAAAAAAATATTTCTACATCCCATGGCCTTTCCCAACCATTTAAATTTTTATCTTACAGGTCTAACACTACCGAAAAACCGATACAACTCCCACCCGGAACAATATATAAAGCTAAATGAACCGTTCACTGGGTACTTATCCGTACAAAAATACCTATTGATTTACCTGTTTTTACAAGGAAATAAAATGTGAAAAAAATATTTCTACATCCCATGGCCTTTCCCAACCATTTAAATTTTTATCGTACAGGTATAACACTACAGAAAAACCGATACAACTCCCACCCGGAACAATATATAAAGCTAAATGAACCGTTCACTGGGTACTTATACGTATGAAAATCCCTATTGATTTACCTCTTTTTACAAGGAAGTAAAATGTGAAAAAAATATTTCTACATCCCATGGCCTTTCCCAACCATTTAAATTTTTCTCTTACATGTCTAACACTTCCGAAAAACCAATACAACGCCCACCCGGAACAATATATGAAGCTAAACGAACCGTTCACTGGGTACTTATACGTACGAAAAGCCCTATTCATTTACCTGTTTTTACAAGGAAATAAAATGTGAAAAAAATATTTCTACATCCAATGGCCTTTCCCAGCCATATAAATTTTCTCTTACAGGTCTAACACTTCCGAAAAACCAATACAACGCCCACCCGGAACAATATATAAAGCTAAACGAACCGTTCACTGGGTACTTATCCGTACGAAAATCCCTATTGATTTACCTGTTTTTACAAGGAAATAAAATGTGAAAAAAATATTTCTACATCCCATGGCCTTTCCCAACCATTTAAACTTTTCTCTTACATGTCTAACACTTCCAAAAAACCAATACAACGGCCACCCGGAACAATATATAAAGCTAAACGAACCGTTCATTGGGCACTTATCCGTACAAAAATCCCTATTGATTTTCCTGTTTTTACAAGGAAATAAAATGTGAAAAAAATATTTCTACATCCCATGGCCTTTCCCAACCATTTAAATTTTTATCTTACAGGTCTAACACTACAGAAAAACCGATACAACTCCCACCTGGAACAATATATAAAGCTAAATGAACCGTTCACTGGGTACTTATATGTATGAAAATCCCTATTGATTTACCTCTTTTTACAAGGAAGTAAAATGTGAAAAAAATATTTCTACATCCCATGGCCTTTCCCAACCATTTAAACATTTCTCTTACAGGTCTAACACTTCTGAAAAACCAATACAACGCCCACGCGGAACAATATATAAAGCTAAACGAACCGTTCACTGGGTACTAATCCATACAAAAATCCATATTGATTTACCTGTTTTTACAAGGAAATAAAATGTGAAAAAAATATTTCTACATCCCATGGCCTTTCCCAACAATTTAAATTTTTCTCTTACATGTCTAACACTTCAGAAAAACCAATACAACGCCCACCCGGAACAATATATAAAGCTAAACTAACCATTCACTGGGTACTTATCCGTACCAAAATCCCTATTGATTTACCTGTTTTTACAAGGAAATAAAATGTGAAAAAAATATTTCTACATCCCATGGCCTTTCCCAACCATTTAAATTTTTCTCTTACATGTCTAACACTTCCGAAAATCCAATACAACACCCACCCGGAACAATGTATAAAGCTAAACGAACCGTTCACTGGGTAATTATCCGTGCGAAAATCCCTATTGATTTACCTGTTTTTACAAGGAAATAAAATGTGAAAAAAATATTTCTACATCCCATGGCCTTTCCCAAACATTTAAATTTTTCTCTTACAGGTCTAACACTTCCGAAAAACCAATACAACGTCCACCCGGAACAATATATAAAGCTAAACGAACTGTTCACTGGGTACTTATCCGTACGAAAATCCCTATTGATTTACCTGTTTTTACAAGGAAATAAAATGTGAAAAAAATATTTCTACATCCCATGGCCTTTCCCAACCATTTAAATTTTTCTCTTACAGGTCTAACGCTTCCGAAAAACCAATACAACGCCCACCCAGAACAATATATAAAGCTAAACAAACTGTTCACTGGGTACTTATCCGTACGAAAATCCCTATTGATTTACCTGTTTTTACAAGGAAATAAAATGTGAAAAAAATATTTCTACATCCCATGGCCTTTCCCAACCATTTAAACTTTTCTCTTACATGTCTAACACTTCCGAAAAACCAATACAACGTCCACCCGGAACAATATATAAAGCTAAATGAACCGTTCACTGGGCACTTATCCGTACAAAAATCCCTATTGATTTTCCTGTTTTTACAAGGAAATAAAATGTGAAAAAAATATTTCTACATCCCATGGCCTTTCCCAACCATTTAAATTTTTCTCTTACATGTCTAACACTTCCGAAAAACCAATACAACGCCCACCCGGAACAATATATAAAGTTAAAGGAACCGTTCACTGGGTACTTATACGTACGAAAAGCCCTATTCATTTACCTGTTTTTACAAGGAAGTAAAATGTGAAAAAAATATTTCTACATCCCATGGCCTTTCCCAGCCATTTAAATTTTTCTCTTACAGGTCTAACACTTCTGAAAAACCAATACAACGCCCACCCGGAACAATATATAAAGCTAAACGAACCGTTCACTGGGTACTTATCCGTACGAAAATCCCTATTGATTTACCTGTTTTTACAAGGAAATAAAATGTGAAAAAAATATTTCTACATCCCATGGCCTTTCCCAACCATTTAAACTTTTCTCTTACAGGTCTAACACTTCCGAAAAACCAATACAACGGCCACCCGGAACAATATATAAAGCTAAACGAGCCGTTCACTGGGTACTTATACGTACGAAAAACCCTATTGATTTACCTGTTTTTACAAGGAAATAAAATGTGAAAAAAATATTTCTACATCCCATGGCCTTTCCCAGCCATTTAAATTTTTCTCTTACAGGTCTAACGCTTCCGAAAAACCAATACAACGCCCACCCGGAACAATATATAAAGCTAAACAAACTGTTCACTGGGTACTTATCCGTACGAAAATCCCTATTGATTTACCTGTTTTTACAAGGAAATAAAATGTGAAAAAAATATTTCTACATCCCATGGCCTTTCCCACCCATTTAAATTTTTCTCTTACAGGTCTAACGCTTCCGAAAAACCAATACAACGCCCACCCGGAACAATATATAAAGCTAAACAAACTGTTCACTGGGTACTTATCCGTACGAAAATCCCTATTGATTTACCTGTTTTTACAAGGAAATAAAATGTGAAAAAAATATTTCTACATCCCATGGCCTTTCCCAACCATTTAAATTTTTCTCTTACATGTCTAACACTTCCGAAAAACCAATACAACGTCCACCCGGAACAATATATAAAGCTAAATGAACCGTTCACTGGGCACTTATCCGTACAAAAATCCCTATTGATTTTCCTGTTTTTACAAGGAAATAAAATGTGAAAAAAATATTTCTACATCCCATGGCCTTTCCCAACAATTTAAATTTTTCTCTTACATGTCTAAAACTTCAGAAAAACCAATACAACGCCCACCCGGAACAATATATAAAGCTAAACGAACCGTTCACTGGGTAATTATCCGTGCGAAAAGCCCTATTGATTTACCTGTTTTTACAAGGAAATAAAATGTGAAAAAAATATTTCTACATCCCATGGCCTTCCCCAACCATTTAAATTTTTCTCTTACAGGTCTAATACTTCCGAAAAAACAATACAACGCCCACCCGGTACAATATATAAAGCTAAACGAACCGTTCACTGGGTACTTATCCGTACGAAAAGCCCTATTGATTTACCTGGTTTTACAAGGAAATAAAATGTGAAAAAAATATTTCTACATCCCATGGCCTTTCCCAACCATTTAAATTTTTCTCTTACATGTCTAACACTTCCGAAAAACCAATACAACGGCCACCCGGAACAATATATAAAGCTAAACGAGCCGTTCACTGGGTACTTATCCGTACGAAAATCCCTATTGATTTACCTGTTTTTACAAGGAAATAAAATGTGAAAAAAATATTTCTACATCCCATGGCCTTTCCCAACCATTTAAATTTTTCTCTTACATGTCTAACACTTCCGAAAAACCAATACAACGCCCACCCGGAACAATATATGAAGCTAAACGAACCGTTCACTGGGTACTTATACGTACGAAAAGCCCTATTCATTTACCTGTTTTTACAAGGAAGTAAAATGTGAAAAAAATATTTCTACATCCAATAGCCTTTCCCAGCCATATAAATTTTCTCTTACAGGTCTAACACTTCCGAAAAACCAATACAACGCCCACCCGGAACAATATATAACGCTAAACGAACCGTTCACTGGGTACTTATCCGTATGAAAATCCCTATTGATTTACTTGTCTTTACAAGGAAATAAAATGTGAAAAAAATATTTCTACATCCCATGGCCTTTCCCAACCATTTAAACTTTTCTCTTACATGTCTAACGCTTCCAAAAAACCAATACAACGGCCACCCGGAACAATATATAAAGCTAAACGAACCGTTCATTGGGCACTTATCCGTACAAAAATCCCTATTGATTTTCCTGTTTTTACAAGGAAATAAAATGTGAAAAAAATATTTCTACATCCCATGGCCTTTCCCAACCATTTAAATTTTTATCTTACAGGTCTAACACTACAGAAAAACCGATACAACTCCCACCTGGAACAATATATAAAGCTAAATGAACCGTTCACTGGGTACTTATACGTATGAAAATCCCTATTGATTTACCTCTTTTTACAAGGAAGTAAAATGTGAAAAAAATATTTCTACATCCCATGGCCTTTCCCAACCATTTAAACATTTCTCTTACAGGTCTAACACTTCTGAAAAACCAATACAACGCCCACGCGGAACAATATATAAAGCTAAACGAACCGTTCACTGGGTACTAATCCATACAAAAATCCATATTGATTTACCTGTTTTTACAAGGAAATAAAATGTGAAAAAATATTTCTACATCCCATGGCCTTTCCCAAACATTTAAATTTTTCTCTTACAGGTCTAACACTTCCGAAAAACCAATACAACGCCCACCCGGAACAATATATAAAGCTAAACGAACCGTTCACTGGGTACTTATCCGTACGAAAAGCCCTATTGATTTACCTGTTTTTACAAGGAAATAAAATGTGAAAAAAATATTTCTACATCCCATGGCCTTTCCCAACCATTTAAATTTTTCTCTTACATGTCTAACACTTCCGAAAAACCAATACAACGCCCACCCGGAACAATATATAAAGTTAAACGAACCGTTCACTGGGTACTTATACGTACGAAAATCCCTATTGATTTACCTGTTTTTACAAGGAAATAAAATGTGAAAAAAATATTTCTACATCCCATGGCCTTTCCCACCCATTTAAATTTTTCTCTTACAGGTCTAACGCTTCCGAAAAACCAATACAACGCCCACCCGGAACAATATATAAAGCTAAACAAACTGTTCACTGGGTACTTATCCGTACGAAAATCCCTATTGATTTACCTGTTTTTACAAGGAAATAAAATGTGAAAAAAATATTTCTACATCCCATGGCCTTTCCCAACCATTTAAATTTTTCTCTTACATGTCTAACACTTCCGAAAAACCAATACAACGTCCACCCGGAACAATATATAAAGCTAAATGAACCGTTCACTGGGCACTTATCCGTACAAAAATCCCTATTGATTTTCCTGTTTTTACAAGGAAATAAAATGTGAAAAAAATATTTCTACATCCCATGGCCTTTCCCAACAATTTAAATTTTTCTCTTACATGTCTAAAACTTCAGAAAAACCAATACAACGCCCACCCGGAACAATATATAAAGCTAAACGAACCGTTCACTGGGTAATTATCCGTGCGAAAAGCCCTATTGATTTACCTGTTTTTACAAGGAAATAAAATGTGAAAAAAATATTTCTACATCCCATGGCCTTCCCCAACCATTTAAATTTTTCTCTTACAGGTCTAATACTTCCGAAAAAACAATACAACGCCCACCCGGTACAATATATAAAGCTAAACGAACCGTTCACTGGGTACTTATCCGTACGAAAAGCCCTATTGATTTACCTGGTTTTACAAGGAAATAAAATGTGAAAAAAATATTTCTACATCCCATGGCCTTTCCCAACCATTTAAATTTTTCTCTTACATGTCTAACACTTCCGAAAAACCAATACAACGGCCACCCGGAACAATATATAAAGCTAAACGAACCGTTCACTGGGTACTTATCCGTACGAAAATCCCTATTGATTTACCTGTTTTTACAAGGAAATAAAATGTGAAAAAAATATTTCTACATCCCATGGCCTTTCCCAACCATTTAAATTTTTCTCTTACATGTCTAACACTTCCGAAAAACCAATACAACGCCCACCCGGAACAATATATGAAGCTAAACGAACCGTTCACTGGGTACTTATACGTACGAAAAGCCCTATTCATTTACCTGTTTTTACAAGGAAGTAAAATGTGAAAAAAATATTTCTACATCCAATAGCCTTTCCCAGCCATATAAATTTTCTCTTACAGGTCTAACACTTCCGAAAAACCAATACAACGCCCACCCGGAACAATATATAACGCTAAACGAACCGTTCACTGGGTACTTATCCGTATGAAAATCCCTATTGATTTACTTGTCTTTACAAGGAAATAAAATGTGAAAAAAATATTTCTACATCCCATGGCCTTTCCCAACCATTTAAACTTTTCTCTTACATGTCTAACGCTTCCAAAAAACCAATACAACGGCCACCCGGAACAATATATAAAGCTAAACGAACCGTTCATTGGGCACTTATCCGTACAAAAATCCCTATTGATTTTCCTGTTTTTACAAGGAAATAAAATGTGAAAAAAATATTTCTACATCCCATGGCCTTTCCCAACCATTTAAATTTTTATCTTACAGGTCTAACACTACAGAAAAACCGATACAACTCCCACCTGGAACAATATATAAAGCTAAATGAACCGTTCACTGGGTACTTATACGTATGAAAATCCCTATTGATTTACCTCTTTTTACAAGGAAGTAAAATGTGAAAAAAATATTTCTACATCCCATGGCCTTTCCCAACCATTTAAACATTTCTCTTACAGGTCTAACACTTCTGAAAAACCAATACAACGCCCACGCGGAACAATATATAAAGCTAAACGAACCGTTCACTGGGTACTAATCCATACAAAAATCCATATTGATTTACCTGTTTTTACAAGGAAATAAAATGTGAAAAAATATTTCTACATCCCATGGCCTTTCCCAAACATTTAAATTTTTCTCTTACAGGTCTAACACTTCCGAAAAACCAATACAACGCCCACCCGGAACAATATATAAAGCTAAACGAACCGTTCACTGGGTACTTATCCGTACGAAAAGCCCTATTGATTTACCTGTTTTTACAAGGAAATAAAATGTGAAAAAAATATTTCTACATCCCATGGCCTTTCCCAACCATTTAAATTTTTCTCTTACATGTCTAACACTTCCGAAAAACCAATACAACGCCCACCCGGAACAATATATAAAGTTAAACGAACCGTTCACTGGGTACTTATACGTACGAAAATCCCTATTGATTTACCTGTTTTTACAAGGAAATAAAATGTGAAAAAAATATTTCTACATCCCATGGCCTTTCCTAACCATTTAAACTTTTCTCTTACAGGTCTAACACTTCTGAAAAACCAATACAACGGCCACCCGGAACAATATATAAAGCTAAACGAGCCGTTCACTGGGTACTTATACGTACGAAAAACCCTATTGATTTACCTGTTTTTACAAGGAAATAAAATGTGAAAAAAATATTTCTACATCCCATGGCCTTTCCCAGCCATTTAAATTTTTCTCTTACAGGTCTAACGCTTCCGAAAAACCAATACAACGCCCACCCGGAACAATATATAAAGCTAAACAAACTGTTCACTGGGTACTTATCCGTACGAAAATCCCTATTGATTTACCTGTTTTTACAAGGAAATAAAATGTGAAAAAAATATTTCTACATCCCATGGCCTTTCCCAACCATTTAAATTTTTCTCTTACATGTCTAACACTTCCGAAAAACCAATACAACGTCCACCCGGAACAATATATAAAGCTAAATGAACCGTTCACTGGGCACTTATCCGTACAAAAATCCCTATTGATTTTCCTGTTTTTACAAGGAAATAAAATGTGAAAAAAATATTTCTACATCCCATGGCCTTTCCCAACAATTTAAATTTTTCTCTTACATGTCTAAAACTTCAGAAAAACCAATACAACGCCCACCCGGAACAATATATAAAGCTAAACGAACCGTTCACTGGGTAATTATCCGTGCGAAAAGCCCTATTGATTTACCTGTTTTTACAAGGAAATAAAATGTGAAAAAAATATTTCTACATCCCATGGCCTTCCCCAACCATTTAAATTTTTCTCTTACAGGTCTAATACTTCCGAAAAAACAATACAACGCCCACCCGGAACAATATATAAAGCTAAACGAACCGTTCACTGGGTACTTATCCGTACGAAAAGCCCTATTGATTTACCTGGTTTTACAAGGAAATAAAATGTGAAAAAAATATTTCTACATCCCATGGCCTTTCCCAACCATTTAAATTTTTCTCTTACATGTCTAACACTTCCGAAAAACCAATACAACGGCCACCCGGAACAATATATAAAGCTAAACGAACCGTTCACTGGGTACTTATCCGTACGAAAATCCCTATTGATTTACCTGTTTTTACAAGGAAATAAAATGTGAAAAAAATATTTCTACATCCCATGGCCTTTCCCAACCATTTAAACTTTTCTCTTACATGTCTAACACTTCCAAAAAACCAATACAACGGCCACCCGGAACAATATATAAAGCTAAACGAACCGTTCATTGGGCACTTATCCGTACAAAAATCCCTATTGATTTTCCTGTTTTTACAAGGAAATAAAATGTGAAAAAAATATTTCTACATCCCATGGCCTTTCCCAACCATTTAAATTTTTATCTTACAGGTCTAACACTACAGAAAAACCGATACAACTCCCACCTGGAACAATATATAAAGCTAAATGAACCGTTCACTGGGTACTTATACGTATGAAAATCCCTATTGATTTACCTCTTTTTACAAGGAAGTAAAATGTGAAAAAAATATTTCTACATCCCATGGCCTTTCCCAACCATTTAAACATTTCTCTTACAGGTCTAACACTTCTGAAAAACCAATACAACGCCCACGCGGAACAATATATAAAGCTAAACGAACCGTTCACTGGGTACTAATCCATACAAAAATCCATATTGATTTACCTGTTTTTACAAGGAAATAAAATGTGAAAAAATATTTCTACATCCCATGGCCTTTCCCAAACATTTAAATTTTTCTCTTACAGGTCTAACACTTCCGAAAAACCAATACAACGCCCACCCGGAACAATATATAAAGCTAAACGAACCGTTCACTGGGTACTTATCCGTACGAAAAGCCCTATTGATTTACCTGTTTTTACAAGGAAATAAAATGTGAAAAAAATATTTCTACATCCCATGGCCTTTCCCAACCATTTAAATTTTTCTCTTACATGTCTAACACTTCCGAAAAACCAATACAACGCCCACCCGGAACAATATATAAAGTTAAACGAACCGTTCACTGGGTACTTATACGTACGAAAATCCCTATTGATTTACCTGTTTTTACAAGGAAATAAAATGTGAAAAAAATATTTCTACATCCCATGGCCTTTCCTAACCATTTAAACTTTTCTCTTACAGGTCTAACACTTCTGAAAAACCAATACAACGGCCACCCGGAACAATATATAAAGCTAAACGAGCCGTTCACTGGGTACTTATACGTACGAAAAACCCTATTGATTTACCTGTTTTTACAAGGAAATAAAATGTGAAAAAAATATTTCTACATCCCATGGCCTTTCCCAGCCATTTAAATTTTTCTCTTACAGGTCTAACGCTTCCGAAAAACCAATACAACGCCCACCCGGAACAATATATAAAGCTAAACAAACTGTTCACTGGGTACTTATCCGTACGAAAATCCCTATTGATTTACCTGTTTTTACAAGGAAATAAAATGTGAAAAAAATATTTCTACATCCCATGGCCTTTCCCAACAATTTAAATTTTTCTCTTACATGTCTAACACTTCCGAAAAACCAATACAACGGCCACCCGGAACAATATATTAAGCTAAACGAACCGTTCACTGGGCACTTATCCGTACGAAAATCCCTATTGATTTTCCTGTTTTTACAAGGAAATAAAATGTGAAAAAAATATTTCTACATCCCATGGCCTTTCCCAACCATTTAAATTTTTATCTTACAGGTCTAACACTACCGAAAAACCGATACAACTCCCACCCGGAACAATATATAAAGCTAAATGAACCGTTCACTGGGTACTTATCCGTACGAAAATACCTATTGATTTACCTGTTTTTACAAGGAAATAAAATGTGAAAAAAATATTTCTACATCCCATGGCCTTTCCCAACCATTTAAATTTTTATCGTACAGGTATAACACTACAGAAAAACCGATACAACTCCCACCCGGAACAATATATAAAGCTAAATGAACCGTTCACTGGGTACTTATACGTATGAAAATCCCTATTGATTTACCTCTTTTTACAAGGAAGTAAAATGTGAAAAAAATATTTCTACATCCCATGGCCTTTCGCAACCATTTAAATTTTTCTCTTACATGTCTAACACTTCCGAAAAACCAATACAACACCCACCCGGAACAATGTATAAAGCTAAACGAACCGTTCACTGGGTAATTATCCGTGCGAAAATCCCTATTGATTTACCTGTTTTTACAAGGAAATAAAATGTGAAAAAAATATTTCTACATACCATGGCCTTTCCCAACCATTTAAATTTTTCTCTTACATGTCTAACACTTCCGAAAAACCAATACAACGCCCACCCGGAACAATATATAAAGTTAAACGAACCGTTCACTGGGTACTTATACGTACGAAATGCCCTATTCATTTACCTGTTTTTACAAGGAAGTAAAATGTGAATAAAATATTTCTACATCCCATGGCCTTTCCCAGCCATTTAAATTTTTCTCTTACAGGTCTAACACTTCCGAAAAACCAATACAACGCCCACCCGGAACAATATATAAAGCTAAACGAACCGTTCACTGGGTACTTATCCGTACGAAAATCCCTATTGATTTACCTGTTTTTACAAGGAAATAAAATGTGAAAAAAATATTTCTACATCCCATGGCCTTTCCCAACCATTTAAACTTTTCTCTTACAGGTCTAACACTTCCGAAAAACCAATACAACGGCCACCCGGAACAATATATAAAGCCAAACGAACCGTTCACTGGGTACTTATACGTACGAAAAACCCTATTGATTTACCTGTTTTTACAAGGAAATAAAATGTGAAAAAAATATTTCTACATCCCACGGCCTTTCCCAGCCATTTAAATTTTTCTCTTACATGTCTAACACTTCCGAAAAACCAATACAACGGCCACCCGGAACAATATATAAAGCTAAACGAACCGTTCACTGGGTAATTATCCGTGCGAAAAGCCCTATTGATTTACCTGTTTTTACAAGGAAATAAAATGTGAAAAAAATATTTCTACATCCCATGGCCTTTCCCAACAATTTAAATTTTTCTCTTACATGTCTAACCCTTCCGAAAAACCAATATAACGGCCACCCGGAACAATATATAAAGCTAAACGAACCGTTCACTGGGTACTTATCCGTACGAAAATCCCTATTGATTTTCCTGTTTTTACAAGGAAATAAAATGTGAAAAAACTATTTCTACATCCCATAGCCTTTCACAACCATTTAAATTTTTCTCTTACATGTCTAACACTTCCGAAAAACCAATTCAACGCCCACCCGGAACAATATATGAAGCTAAACGAACCGTTCACTGGGTACTTATACGTACGAAAAGCCCTATTCATTTACCTGTTTTTACAAGGAAGTAAAATGTGAAAAAAAATATTTCTACATCCAATGGCCTTTCCCAGCCATTTAAATTTTACTCTTACAGGTCTAACACTTCCGAAAAACCAATACCACGCCCACCCGGAACAATATATAAAGCTAAACGAACCGTTCACTGGGTACTTATCCGTACGAAAATCCCTATTGATTTACCTGTTTTTACAAGGAAATAAAATGTGAAAAAAATATTTCTACATCCCATGGCCTTTCCCAACCATTTAAATTTTTCTCTTACATGTCTAACACTTCCGAAAAACCAATACAACGCCCACCCGGAACAATATATGAAGCTAAACGAACCGTTCACTGGGTACTTATACGTACGAAAAGCCCTATTCATTTACCTGTTTTTACAAGGAAGTAAAATGTGAAAAAAATATTTCTACATCCAATGGCCTTTCCCAGCCATATAAATTTTCTCTTACAGGTCTAACACTTCCGAAAAACCAATACAACGCCCACCCGGAACAATATATAACGCTAAACGAACCGTTCACTGGGTACTTATCCGTACGAAAATCCCTATTGATTTACCTGTTTTTACAAGGAAATAAAATGTGAAAAAAATATTTCTACATCCCATGGCCTTTCCCAACCATTTAAACTTTTCTCTTACATGTCTAACACTTCCAAAAAACCAATACAACGGCCACCCGGAACAATATATAAAGCTAAACGAACCGTTCATTGGGCACTTATCCGTACAAAAATCCCTATTGATTTTCCTGTTTTTACAAGGAAATAAAATGTGAAAAAAATATTTCTACATCCCATGGCCTTTCCCAACCATTTAAATTTTTATCTTACAGGTCTAACACTACAGAAAAACCGATACAACTCCCACCTGGAACAATATATAAAGCTAAATGAACCGTTCACTGGGTACTTATACGTATGAAAATCCCTATTGATTTACCTCTTTTTACAAGGAAGTAAAATGTGAAAAAAATATTTCTACATCCCATGGCCTTTCCCAACCATTTAAACATTTCTCTTACAGGTCTAACACTTCTGAAAAACCAATACAACGCCCACGCGGAACAATATATAAAGCTAAACGAACCGTTCACTGGGTACTAATCCATACAAAAATCCATATTGATTTACCTGTTTTTACAAGGAAATAAAATGTGAAAAAATATTTCTACATCCCATGGCCTTTCCCAAACATTTAAATTTTTCTCTTACAGGTCTAACACTTCCGAAAAACCAATACAACGCCCACCCGGAACAATATATAAAGCTAAACGAACCGTTCACTGGGTACTTATCCGTACGAAAAGCCCTATTGATTTACCTGTTTTTACAAGGAAATAAAATGTGAAAAAAATATTTCTACATCCCATGGCCTTTCCCAACCATTTAAATTTTTCTCTTACATGTCTAACACTTCCGAAAAACCAATACAACGCCCACCCGGAACAATATATAAAGTTAAACGAACCGTTCACTGGGTACTTATACGTACGAAAATCCCTATTGATTTACCTGTTTTTACAAGGAAATAAAATGTGAAAAAAATATTTCTACATCCCATGGCCTTTCCTAACCATTTAAACTTTTCTCTTACAGGTCTAACACTTCTGAAAAACCAATACAACGGCCACCCGGAACAATATATAAAGCTAAACGAGCCGTTCACTGGGTACTTATACGTACGAAAAACCCTATTGATTTACCTGTTTTTACAAGGAAATAAAATGTGAAAAAAATATTTCTACATCCCATGGCCTTTCCCAGCCATTTAAATTTTTCTCTTACAGGTCTAACGCTTCCGAAAAACCAATACAACGCCCACCCGGAACAATATATAAAGCTAAACAAACTGTTCACTGGGTACTTATCCGTACGAAAATCCCTATTGATTTACCTGTTTTTACAAGGAAATAAAATGTGAAAAAAATATTTCTACATCCCATGGCCTTTCCCAACAATTTAAATTTTTCTCTTACATGTCTAACACTTCCGAAAAACCAATACAACGGCCACCCGGAACAATATATTAAGCTAAACGAACCGTTCACTGGGCACTTATCCGTACGAAAATCCCTATTGATTTTCCTGTTTTTACAAGGAAATAAAATGTGAAAAAAATATTTCTACATCCCATGGCCTTTCCCAACCATTTAAATTTTTATCTTACAGGTCTAACACTACCGAAAAACCGATACAACTCCCACCCGGAACAATATATAAAGCTAAATGAACCGTTCACTGGGTACTTATCCGTACGAAAATACCTATTGATTTACCTGTTTTTACAAGGAAATAAAATGTGAAAAAAATATTTCTACATCCCATGGCCTTTCCCAACCATTTAAATTTTTATCGTACAGGTATAACACTACAGAAAAACCGATACAACTCCCACCCGGAACAATATATAAAGCTAAATGAACCGTTCACTGGGTACTTATACGTATGAAAATCCCTATTGATTTACCTCTTTTTACAAGGAAGTAAAATGTGAAAAAAATATTTCTACATCCCATGGCCTTTCGCAACCATTTAAATTTTTCTCTTACATGTCTAACACTTCCGAAAAACCAATACAACACCCACCCGGAACAATGTATAAAGCTAAACGAACCGTTCACTGGGTAATTATCCGTGCGAAAATCCCTATTGATTTACCTGTTTTTACAAGGAAATAAAATGTGAAAAAAATATTTCTACATACCATGGCCTTTCCCAACCATTTAAATTTTTCTCTTACATGTCTAACACTTCCGAAAAACCAATACAACGCCCACCCGGAACAATATATAAAGTTAAACGAACCGTTCACTGGGTACTTATACGTACGAAATGCCCTATTCATTTACCTGTTTTTACAAGGAAGTAAAATGTGAATAAAATATTTCTACATCCCATGGCCTTTCCCAGCCATTTAAATTTTTCTCTTACAGGTCTAACACTTCCGAAAAACCAATACAACGCCCACCCGGAACAATATATAAAGCTAAACGAACCGTTCACTGGGTACTTATCCGTACGAAAATCCCTATTGATTTACCTGTTTTTACAAGGAAATAAAATGTGAAAAAAATATTTCTACATCCCATGGCCTTTCCCAACCATTTAAACTTTTCTCTTACAGGTCTAACACTTCCGAAAAACCAATACAACGGCCACCCGGAACAATATATAAAGCCAAACGAACCGTTCACTGGGTACTTATACGTACGAAAAACCCTATTGATTTACCTGTTTTTACAAGGAAATAAAATGTGAAAAAAATATTTCTACATCCCACGGCCTTTCCCAGCCATTTAAATTTTTCTCTTACATGTCTAACACTTCCGAAAAACCAATACAACGGCCACCCGGAACAATATATAAAGCTAAACGAACCGTTCACTGGGTAATTATCCGTTCGAAAAGCCCTATTGATTTACCTGTTTTTACAAGGAAATAAAATGTGAAAAAAATATTTCTACATCCCATGGCCTTTCCCAACAATTTAAATTTTTCTCTTACATGTCTAACCCTTCCGAAAAACCAATACAACGGCCACCCGGAACAATATATAAAGCTAAACGAACCGTTCACTGGGTACTTATCCGTACGAAAATCCCTATTGATTTTCCTGTTTTTACAAGGAAATAAAATGTGAAAAAACTATTTCTACATCCCATAGCCTTTCACAACCATTTAAATTTTTCTCTTACATGTCTAACACTTCCGAAAAACCAATTCAACGCCCACCCGGAACAATATATGAAGCTAAACGAACCGTTCACTGGGTACTTATACGTACGAAAAGCCCTATTCATTTACCTGTTTTTACAAGGAAGTAAAATGTGAAAAAAAATATTTCTACATCCAATGGCCTTTCCCAGCCATTTAAATTTTACTCTTACAGGTCTAACACTTCCGAAAAACCAATACCACGCCCACCCGGAACAATATATAAAGCTAAACGAACCGTTCACTGGGTACTTATCCGTACGAAAATCCCTATTGATTTACCTGTTTTTACAAGGAAATAAAATGTGAAAAAAATATTTCTACATCCCATGGCCTTTCCCAACCATTTAAATTTTTCTCTTACATGTCTAACACTTCCGAAAAACCAATACAACGCCCACCCGGAACAATATATGAAGCTAAACGAACCGTTCACTGGGTACTTATACGTACGAAAAGCCCTATTCATTTACCTGTTTTTACAAGGAAGTAAAATGTGAAAAAAATATTTCTACATCCAATGGCCTTTCCCAGCCATATAAATTTTCTCTTACAGGTCTAACACTTCCGAAAAACCAATACAACGCCCACCCGGAACAATATATAACGCTAAACGAACCGTTCACTGGGTACTTATCCGTATGAAAATCCCTATTGATTTACCTGTTTTTACAAGGAAATAAAATGTGAAAAAAATATTTCTACATCCCATGGCCTTTCCCAACCATTTAAACTTTTCTCTTACATGTCTAACACTTCCAAAAAACCAATACAACGGCCACCCGGAACAATATATAAAGCTAAACGAACCGTTCATTGGGCACTTATCCGTACAAAAATCCCTATTGATTTTCCTGTTTTTACAAGGAAATAAAATGTGAAAAAAATATTTCTACATCCCATGGCCTTTCCCAACCATTTAAATTTTTATCTTACAGGTCTAACACTACTGAAAAACCGATACAACTCCCACCTGGAACAATATATAAAGCTAAATGAACCGTTCACTGGGTACTTATACGTATGAAAATCCCTATTGATTTACCTCTTTTTACAAGGAAGTAAAATGTGAAAAAAATATTTCTACATCCCATGGCCTTTCCCAACCATTTAAACATTTCTCTTACAGGTCTAACACTTCTGAAAAACCAATACAACGCCCACGCGGAACAATATATAAAGCTAAACGAACCGTTCACTGGGTACTAATCCATACAAAAATCCATATTGATTTACCTGTTTTTACAAGGAAATAAAATGTGAAAAAAATATTTCTACATCCCATGGCCTTTCCCAAACATTTAAATTTTTCTCTTACAGGTCTAACACTTCCGAAAAACCAATACAACGCCCACCCGGAACAATATATAAAGCTAAACGAACCGTTCACTGGGTACTTATCCGTACGAAAAGCCCTATTGATTTACCTGTTTTTACAAGGAAATAAAATGTGAAAAAAATATTTCTACATCCCATGGCCTTTCCCAACCATTTAAATTTTTCTCTTACATGTCTAACACTTCCGAAAAACCAATACAACGCCCACCCGGAACAATATATAAAGTTAAACGAACCGTTCACTGGGTACTTATACGTACGAAAATCCCTATTGATTTACCTGTTTTTACAAGGAAATAAAATGTGAAAAAAATATTTCTACATCCCATGGCCTTTCCTAACCATTTAAACTTTTCTCTTACAGGTCTAACACTTCTGAAAAACCAATACAACGGCCACCCGGAACAATATATAAAGCTAAACGAGCCGTTCACTGGGTATTTATACGTACGAAAAACCCTATTGATTTACCTGTTTTTACAAGGAAATAAAATGTGAAAAAAATATTTCTACATCCCATGGCCTTTCCCAGCCATTTAAATTTTTCTCTTACAGGTCTAACGCTTCCGAAAAACCAATACAACGCCCACCCGGAACAATATATAAAGCTAAACAAACTGTTCACTGGGTACTTATCCGTACGAAAATCCCTATTGATTTACCTGTTTTTACAAGGAAATAAAATGTGAAAAAAATATTTCTACATCCCATGGCCTTTCCCAACAATTTAAATTTTTCTCTTACATGTCTAACACTTCCGAAAAACCAATACAACGGCCACCCGGAACAATATATTAAGCTAAACGAACCGTTCACTGGGCACTTATCCGTACGAAAATCCCTATTGATTTTCCTGTTTTTACAAGGAAATAAAATGTGAAAAAAATATTTCTACATCCCATGGCCTTTCCCAACCATTTAAATTTTTATCTTACAGGTCTAACACTACCGAAAAACCGATACAACTCCCACCCGGAACAATATATAAAGCTAAATGAACCGTTCACTGGGTACTTATCCGTACGAAAATACCTATTGATTTACCTGTTTTTACAAGGAAATAAAATGTGAAAAAAATATTTCTACATCCCATGGCCTTTCCCAACCATTTAAATTTTTATCGTACAGGTATAACACTACAGAAAAACCGATACAACTCCCACCCGGAACAATATATAAAGCTAAATGAACCGTTCACTGGGTACTTATACGTATGAAAATCCCTATTGATTTACCTCTTTTTACAAGGAAGTAAAATGTGAAAAAAATATTTCTACATCCCATGGCCTTTCGCAACCATTTAAATTTTTCTCTTACATGTCTAACACTTCCGAAAAACCAATACAACACCCACCCGGAACAATGTATAAAGCTAAACGAACCGTTCACTGGGTACTTATCCGTACGAAAAGCCCTATTGATTTACCTGTTTTTACAAGGAAATAAAATGTGAAAAAAATATTTCTACATCCCATGGCCTTTCCCAACCATTTAAATTTTTCTCTTACATGTCTAACACTTCCGAAAAACCAATACAACGCCCACCCGGAACAATATATAAAGTTAAACGAACCGTTCACTGGGTACTTATACGTACGAAATGCCCTATTCATTTACCTGTTTTTACAAGGAAGTAAAATGTGAAAAAAATATTTCTACATCCCATGGCCTTTCCCAGCCATTTAAATTTTTCTCTTACAGGTCTAACACTTCCGAAAAACCAATACAACGCCCACCCGGAACAATATATAAAGCTAAACGAACCGTTCACTGGGTACTTATCCGTACGAAAATCCCTATTGATTTACCTGTTTTTACAAGGAAATAAAATGTGAAAAAAATATTTCTACATCCCATGGCCTTTCCCAACCATTTAAACTTTTCTCTTACAGGTCTAACACTTCCGAAAAACCAATACAACGGCCACCCGGAACAATATATAAAGCTAAACGAACCGTTCACTGGGTACTTATACGTACGAAAAACCCTATTGATTTACCTGTTTTTACAAGGAAATAAAATGTGAAAAAAATATTTCTACATCCCATGGCCTTTCCCAACAATTTAAATTTTTCTCTCACAGGTCTAACACTTCCGAAAAACCAATACCACGCCCACCTGGAACAATATATAAAGCTAAACGAACCGTTCACTGGGTACTTATCCGTACGAAAATCCCTATTGATTTACCTGTTTTTACAAGGAAATAAAATGTGAAAAAAATATTTCTACATCCCATGGCCTTTCCCAACCATTTAAATTTTTATCTTACAGGTCTAACACTACAGAAAAACCGATACAACTCCCACCCGGAACAATATATAAAGCTAAACGAACCGTTCACTGGGTACTTATCCGTACGAAAATCCCTATTGATTTACCTGTTTTTACAAGGAAATAAAATGTGAAAAAACTATTTCTACATCCCATAGCCTTTCACAACCATTTAAATTTTTCTCTTACATGTCTAACACTCCCGAAAAACCAATACAACGCCCACCCGGAACAATATATGAATCTAAACGAACCGTTCACTGGGTACTTATACGTACGAAAAGCCCTATTCATTTACCTGTTTTTACAAGGAAGTAAAATGTGAAAAAAATATTTCTACATGCAATGGCCTTTCCCAGCCATTTAAATTTTTCTCTTACAGGTCTAACACTTCCGAAAAACCAATACCACGCCCACCCGGAACAATATATAAAGCTAAACGAACCGTTCACTGGGTACTTATCCGTACGAAAATCCCTATTGATTTACCTGTTTTTACAAGGAAATAAAATGTGAAAAAATATTTCTACATCCCATGGCCTTTCCCAACCATTTAAACTTTTCTCTTACATGTCTAACACTTCTGAAAAACCAATACAACGGCCACCCGGAACAATATATAAAGCTAAACGAACCGTTCACTGGGCACTTATCCGTACAAAAATCCCTATTGATTTTCCTGTTTTTACAAGGAAATAAAATGTGAAAAAAATATTTCTACATCCCATGGCCTTTCCCAACCATTTAAATTTTTATCTTACAGGTCTAACACTACAGAAAAACCGATACAACTCCCACCCGGAACAATATATAAAGCTAAACGAACCGTTCACTGGGTACTTATACGTATGAAAATCCCTATTGATTTACCTGTTTTTACAAGGAAGTAAAATGTGAAAAAAATATTTCTACATCCCATGGCCTTTCCCAACCATTTAAACATTTCTCTTACAGGTCTAACACTTCTGAAAAACCAATACAACGCCCACGCGGAACAATATATAAAGCTAAACGAACCGTTCACTGGGTACTTATCCGTACGAAAATCCCTATTGATTTACCTGATTTTACAAGGAAATAAAATGTGAAAAAAATATTTCTACATCCCATGGCCTTTCCCAGCCATTTAAATTTTTCTCTTACATGTCTAACACTTCCGAAAAACCAATACAACGGCCACCCGGAACAATATATAAAGCTAAACGAACCGTTCACTGGGTAATTATCCGTGCGAAAAGCCCTATTGATTTACCTGTTTTTACAAGGAAATAAAATGTGAAAAAAATATTTCTACATCCCATGGCCTTTCCCAACAATTTAAATTTTTCTCTTACATGTCTAACCCTTCCGAAAAACCAATACAACGGCCACCCGGAACAATATATAAAGCTAAACGAACCGTTCACTGGGTACTTATCCGTACGAAAATCCCTATTGATTTTCCTGTTTTTACAAGGAAATAAAATGTGAAAACACTATTTCTACATCCCATAGCCTTTCACAACCATTTAAATTTTTCTCTTACATGTCTAACACTTCCGAAAAACCAATTCAACGCCCACCCGGAACAATATATGAAGCTAAACGAACCGTTCACTGGGTACTTATACGTACGAAAAGCCCTATTCATTTACCTGTTTTTACAAGGAAGTAAAATGTGAAAAAAAATATTTCTACATCCAATGGCCTTTCCCAGCCATTTAAATTTTACTCTTACAGGTCTAACACTTCCGAAAAACCAATACCACGCCCACCCGGAACAATATATAAAGCTAAACGAACCGTTCACTGGGTACTTATACGTATGAAAATCCCTATTGATTTACCTGTTTTTACAAGGAAGTAAAATGTGAAAAAAATATTTCTACATCCCATGGCCTTTCCCAACCATTTAAACATTTCTCTTACAGGTCTAACACTTCTGAAAAACCAATACAACGCCCACGCGGAACAATATATAAAGCTAAACGAACCGTTCACTGGGTACTAATCCATACAAAAATCCCTATTGATTTACCTGTTTTTACAAGGAAATAAAATGTGAAAAAAATATTTCTACATCCCATGGCCTTTCCCAACAATTTAAATTTTTCTCTTACATGTCTAACACTTCAGAAAAACCAATACAACGCCCACCCGGAACAATATATAAAGCTAAACGAACCGTTCACTGGGTACTTATCCGTACGAAAATCCCTATTGATTTACCTGTTTTTACAAGGAAATAAAATGTGAAAAAAATATTTCTACATCCCATGGCCTTTCCCAACCATTTAAATTTTTCTCTTACATGTCTAACACTTCCGAAAAACCAATACAACGGCCACCCGGAACAATATATAAAGCTAAACGAACCGTTCACTGGGTAATTATCCGTGCGAAAAGCCCTATTGATTTACCTCTTTTTACAAGGAAATAAAATGTGAAAAAAATATTTCTACATCCCATGGCCTTTCCCAACAATTTAAATTTTTCTCTTACATGTCTAACACTTCAGAAAAACCAATACAACGCCCACCCGGAACAATATATAAAGCTAAACGAACCGTTCACTGGGTACTTATCCGTACGAAAATCCCTATTGATTTACCTGTTTTTACAAGGAAATAAAATGTGAAAAAAATATTTCTACATCCCATGGCCTTTCCCAACCATTTAAATTTTTCTCTTACATGTCTAACACTTCCGAAAAACCAATACAACGGCCACCTGGAACAATATATAAAGCTAAACGAACCGTTCACTGGGTAATTATCCGTGCGAAAAGCCCTATTGATTTACCTGTTTTTACAAGGAAATAAAATGTGAAAAAAATATTTCTACATCCCATGGCCTTTCCCAACTGTTTAAATTTTTCTCTTACAGGTCTAACACTTCCGAAAAACCAATACAACGGCCACCCGGAACAATATATAAAGCTAAACGAACCGTTCACTGGGTACTTATCCGTACGAAAATCCCTATTGATTTTCCTGTTTTTACAAGGAAATAAAATGTGAAAACACTATTTCTACATCCCATGGCCTTTCCCAGCCATTTAAATTTTTCTCTTACAGGTCTAACACTTCCGAAAAACCAATACAACGCCCACCCGGAACAATATATAAAGCTAAACGAACCGTTCACTGGGTACTTATCCGTACGAAAATCCCTATTGATTTACCTGTTTTTACAAGGAAATAAAATGTGAAAAAAATATTTCTACATCCCATGGCCTTTCCCAACCATTTAAACTTTTCTCTTACAGGTCTAACACTTCCGAAAAACCAATACAACGGCCACCCGGAACAATATATAAAGCTAAACGAACCGTTCACTGGGTACTTATACGTACGAAAAACCCTATTGATTTACCTGTTTTTACAAGGAAATAAAATGTGAAAAAAATATTTCTACATCCCATGGCCTTTCCCAACAATTTAAATTTTTCTCTCACAGGTCTAACACTTCCGAAAAACCAATACCACGCCCACCTGGAACAATATATAAAGCTAAACGAACCGTTCACTGGGTACTTATCCGTACGAAAATCCCTATTGATTTACCTGTTTTTACAAGGAAATAAAATGTGAAAAAAATATTTCTACATCCCATGGCCTTTCCCAACCATTTAAATTTTTATCTTACAGGTCTAACACTACAGAAAAACCGATACAACTCCCACCCGGAACAATATATAAAGCTAAACGAACCGTTCACTGGGTACTTATCCGTACGAAAATCCCTATTGATTTACCTGTTTTTACAAGGAAATAAAATGTGAAAAAACTATTTCTACATCCCATAGCCTTTCACAACCATTTAAATTTTTCTCTTACATGTCTAACACTCCCGAAAAACCAATACAACGCCCACCCGGAACAATATATGAATCTAAACGAACCGTTCACTGGGTACTTATACGTACGAAAAGCCCTATTCATTTACCTGTTTTTACAAGGAAGTAAAATGTGAAAAAAATATTTCTACATGCAATGGCCTTTCCCAGCCATTTAAATTTTTCTCTTACAGGTCTAACACTTCCGAAAAACCAATACCACGCCCACCCGGAACAATATATAAAGCTAAACGAACCGTTCACTGGGTACTTATCCGTACGAAAATCCCTATTGATTTACCTGTTTTTACAAGGAAATAAAATGTGAAAAAATATTTCTACATCCCATGGCCTTTCCCAACCATTTAAACTTTTCTCTTACATGTCTAACACTTCTGAAAAACCAATACAACGGCCACCCGGAACAATATATAAAGCTAAACAAACCGTTCACTGGGCACTTATCCGTACAAAAATCCCTATTGATTTTCCTGTTTTTACAAGGAAATAAAATGTGAAAAAAATATTTCTACATCCCATGGCCTTTCCCAACCATTTAAATTTTTATCTTACAGGTCTAACACTACAGAAAAACCGATACAACTCCCACCCGGAACAATATATAAAGCTAAACGAACCGTTCACTGGGTACTTATACGTATGAAAATCCCTATTGATTTACCTGTTTTTACAAGGAAGTAAAATGTGAAAAAAATATTTCTACATCCCATGGCCTTTCCCAACCATTTAAACATTTCTCTTACAGGTCTAACACTTCTGAAAAACCAATACAACGCCCACGCGGAACAATATATAAAGCTAAACGAACCGTTCACTGGGTACTTATCCGTACGAAAATCCCTATTGATTTACCTGATTTTACAAGGAAATAAAATGTGAAAAAAATATTTCTACATCCCATGGCCTTTCCCAGCCATTTAAATTTTTCTCTTACATGTCTAACACTTCCGAAAAACCAATACAACGGCCACCCGGAACAATATATAAAGCTAAACGAACCGTTCACTGGGTAATTATCCGTGCGAAAAGCCCTATTGATTTACCTGTTTTTACAAGGAAATAAAATGTGAAAAAAATATTTCTACATCCCATGGCCTTTCCCAACAATTTAAATTTTTCTCTTACATGTCTAACCCTTCCGAAAAACCAATACAACGGCCACCCGGAACAATATATAAAGCTAAACGAACCGTTCACTGGGTACTTATCCGTACGAAAATCCCTATTGATTTTCCTGTTTTTACAAGGAAATAAAATGTGAAAACACTATTTCTACATCCCATAGCCTTTCACAACCATTTAAATTTTTCTCTTACATGTCTAACACTTCCGAAAAACCAATTCAACGCCCACCCGGAACAATATATGAAGCTAAACGAACCGTTCACTGGGTACTTATACGTACGAAAAGCCCTATTCATTTACCTGTTTTTACAAGGAAGTAAAATGTGAAAAAAAATATTTCTACATCCAATGGCCTTTCCCAGCCATTTAAATTTTACTCTTACAGGTCTAACACTTCCGAAAAACCAATACCACGCCCACCCGGAACAATATATAAAGCTAAACGAACCGTTCACTGGGTACTTATACGTATGAAAATCCCTATTGATTTACCTGTTTTTACAAGGAAGTAAAATGTGAAAAAAATATTTCTACATCCCATGGCCTTTCCCAACCATTTAAACATTTCTCTTACAGGTCTAACACTTCTGAAAAACCAATACAACGCCCACGCGGAACAATATATAAAGCTAAACGAACCGTTCACTGGGTACTAATCCATACAAAAATCCCTATTGATTTACCTGTTTTTACAAGGAAATAAAATGTGAAAAAAATATTTCTACATCCCATGGCCTTTCCCAACAATTTAAATTTTTCTCTTACATGTCTAACACTTCAGAAAAACCAATACAACGCCCACCCGGAACAATATATAAAGCTAAACGAACCGTTCACTGGGTACTTATCCGTACGAAAATCCCTATTGATTTACCTGTTTTTACAAGGAAATAAAATGTGAAAAAAATATTTCTACATCCCATGGCCTTTCCCAACCATTTAAATTTTTCTCTTACATGTCTAACACTTCCGAAAAACCAATACAACGGCCACCCGGAACAATATATAAAGCTAAACGAACCGTTCACTGGGTAATTATCCGTGCGAAAAGCCCTATTGATTTAACTCTTTTTACAAGGAAATAAAATGTGAAAAAAATATTTCTACATCCCATGGCCTTTCCCAACAATTTAAATTTTTCTCTTACATGTCTAACACTTCAGAAAAACCAATACAACGCCCACCCGGAACAATATATAAAGCTAAACGAACCGTTCACTGGGTACTTATCCGTACGAAAATCCCTATTGATTTACCTGTTTTTACAAGGAAATAAAATGTGAAAAAAATATTTCTACATCCCATGGCCTTTCCCAACCATTTAAATTTTTCTCTTACATGTCTAACACTTCCGAAAAACCAATACAACGGCCACCTGGAACAATATATAAAGCTAAACGAACCGTTCACTGGGTAATTATCCGTGCGAAAAGCCCTATTGATTTACCTGTTTTTACAAGGAAATAAAATGTGAAAAAAATATTTCTACATCCCATGGCCTTTCCCAACTGTTTAAATTTTTCTCTTACAGGTCTAACACTTCCGAAAAACCAATACAACGGCCACCCGGAACAATATATAAAGCTAAACGAACCGTTCACTGGGTACTTATCCGTACGAAAATCCCTATTGATTTTCCTGTTTTTACAAGGAAATAAAATGTGAAAACACTATTTCTACATCCCATAGCCTTTCACAACCATTTAAATTTTTCTCTTACATGTCTAACACTTCCGAAAAACCAATTCAACGCCCACCCGGAACAATATATGAAGCTAAACGAACCGTTTACTGGGTACTTATCCGTACGAAAATCCCTATTCATTTACCTGTTTTTACAAGGAAGTAAAATGTGAAAAAAATATTTCTACATCCAATGGCCTTTCCCAGCCATTTAAATTTTACTCTTACAGGTCTAACACTTCCGAAAAACAAATACCACGCCCACCCGGAACAATATATAAAGCTAAACGAACCGTTCACTGGGTACTTATCCGTACGAAAATCCCTATTGATTTACCTGTTTTTACAAGGAAATAAAATGTGAAAAAAATATTTCTACATCCCATGGCCTTTCCCAACCATTTAAACTTTTCTCTTACATGTCTAACACTTCTGAAAAACCAATACAACGGCCACCCGGAACAATATATAAAGCTAAACAAACCGTTCACTGGGCACTTATCCGTACGAAAATACCTATTGATTTACCTGTTTTTACAAGGAAATAAAATGTGAAAAAAATATTTCTACATCCCATGGCCTTTCCCAACCATTTAAATGTTTATCTTACAGGTCTAACACTACAGAAAAACCGATACAACTCCCACCCGGAACAATATATAAAGCTAAACGAACCGTTCACGGGGTACTTATACGTATGAAAATCCCTATTGATTTACCTGTTTTTACAAGGAAGTAAAATGTGAAAAAAATATTTCTACATCCCATGGCCTTTCCCAACCATTTAAACATTTCTCTTACAGGTCTAACACTTCTGAAAAACCAATACAACGCCCACGCGAAACAATATATAAAGCTAAACGAACCGTTCACTGGGTACTAATCCATACAAAAATCCCTATTGATTTACCTGTTTTTACAAGGAAATAAAATGTGAAAAAAATATTTCTACATCCCATGGCCTTTCCCAACAATTTAAATTTTTCTCTTACATGTCTAACACTTCAGAAAAACCAATACAACGCCCACCCGGAACAATATATAAAGCTAAACGAACCGTTCACTGGGTACTTATCCGTACGAAAATCCCTATTGATTTACCTGTTTTTACAAGGAAATAAAATGTGAAAAAAATATTTCTACATCCCATGGCCTTTCCCAACCATTTAAATTTTTCTCTTACATGTCTAACACTTCCGAAAAACCAATACAACACCCACCCGGAACAATGTATAAAGCTAAACGAACCGTTCACTGGGTACTTATCCGTACGAAAAGCCCTATTGATTTACCTGTTTTTACAAGGAAATAAGATGTGAAAAAAATATTTCTACATCCCATGGCCTTTCCCAACCATTTAAATTTTTCTCTTACATGTCTAATACTTCCGAAAAACCAACACAACGCCCACCCGGAACAATATATAAAGTTAAACGAACCGTTCACTGGTTCGTTTGATTTACCTGTTTTTTGATTTTTCGTACGAAAAGCCCTATTAATTTACCTGTTTTTACAAGGAAGTAAAATGTGAAAAAAATATTTCTACATCCCATGGCCTTTCCCAGCCATTTAAATTTTTCTCTTACAGGTCTAACACTACCGAAAAACCGATACAACTCCCACCCGGAACAATATATAAAGCTAAACGAACCGTTCACTGGGTACTTATACGTATGAAAATCCCTATTGATTTACCTGTTTTTACAAGGAAGTAAAAAGTGAAAAAAATATTTCTACATCCCATGGCCTTTCCCAACCATTTAAACATTTCTCTTACAGGTCTAACACTTCTGAAAAACCAATACAACGCCCACGCGAAACAATATATAAAGCTAAACGAACCGTTCACTGGGTACTAATCCATAAAAAAATCCCTATTGATTTACCTGTTTTTACAAGGAAATAAAATGTGAAAAAAATATTTCTACATCCCATGGCCTTTCCCAACAATTTAAATTTTTCTCTTACATGTCTAACACTTCAGAAAAACCAATACAACGCCCACCCGGAACAATATATAAAGCTAAACGAACCGTTCACTGGGTACTTATCCGTACGAAAATCCCTATTGATTTACCTGTTTTTACAAGGAAATAAAATGTGAAAAAAATATTTCTACATCCCATGGCCTTTCCCAACCATTTAAATTTCTCTCTTACATGTCTAACACTTCCGAAAAACCAATACAACACCCACCCGGAACAATGTATAAAGCTAAACGAACCGTTCACTGGGTACTTATCCGTACGAAAAGCCCTATTGATTTACCTGTTTTTACAAGGAAATAAAATGTGAAAAAAATATTTCTACATCCCATGGCCTTTCCCAACCATTTAAATTTTTCTCTTACATGTCTAACACTTCCGAAAAACCAATACAACGCCCACCCGGAACAATGTATAAAGCTAAACGAACCGTTCACTGGGTACTTATCCGTGCGAAAAGCCCTATTGATTTACCTGTTTTTACAAGGAAGTAAAATGTGAAAAAAATATTTCTACATCCCATGGCCTTTCCCAGCCATTTAAATTTTTCTCTTACAGGTCTAACAGTTGCGAAAAACCAATACAACGCCCACCCGGAACAATATATAAAGCTAAACGAACCGTTCACTGGGTACTTATCTGTACGAAAATCACTATTGATTTACCTGTTTTTACAAGGAAGTAAAATGTGAAAAAAATATTTCTACATCCCATGGCCTTTCCCAACCATTTAAAATTTTATCTTACAGGTCTAACACTACCGAAAAACCGATACAACTCCCACCCGGAACAATATATAAAGCTAAACGAACCGTTCACTGGGTACTTATACGTACAAAAATCCCTATTGATTTACCTGTTTTTACAAGGAAATAAAATGTGAAAAAAATGTTTCTACATCCCATGGCCATTCCCAACCATTTAAATTTTTCTCTTACAGGTCTAACACTTCTGAAAAACCAATACAACTCCCACCCGGAACAATATATAAAGCTAAACGAACTGTTCACTGGGTACTTATCCGTACGAAAATCCCTATTGATTTACCTGTTTTTACAAGGAAATAAAATGTGAAAAAAATATTTCTACATCCCATGGCCATTCCCAACCATTTAAATTTTTCTCTTACAGGTCTAACACTTCTGAAAAACCAATACAACGGCCACCCGGAAAAATATATAAAGCTAAACGAACCGTTCACTGGGTACTTATCCGTACGAAAATCCCTATTGATTTACCTGTTTTTACAAGGAAGTAAAATGTGAAAAAAATATTTCTACATCCCATGGCATTTCCCAACCATTTAAATTTTTCTCTTACATGTCTAACACTTTCGAAAAACCAATACAACGCCCACCCGGAACAATATATAAAGCTAAACGAACCGTTCACTGGGTACTTATACGTACGAAATTCCCTATTGATTTACCTGTTTTTACAAGGAAGTAAAATGTGAAAAAAATATTTCTACATCCCACGGCCTTTACCAGCCATTTAAATTTTTCTCTTACAGGTCTAACACTTCCGAAAAACCAATACAACGCCCACCCGGAACAATATATAAAGCTAAACGAACAGTTCACTGGGTACTTATCCGTACGAAAAGCCCTATTGATTTACCTGTTTTTACAAGGAAGTAAAATGTGAAGAAAAATATTTCTACATCCCATGGCCTTTCCCAGCCATTTAAATTTTTCTCTTACAGGTCTAACAGTTGCGAAAAACCAATACAACACCCACCCGGAAAAATATATACAGCTAAACGAACCGTTTACTGGGTACTAATCCATACGAAAATCCCTATTGATTGACCTGTTTTTACAAGGAAATAAAATGTGAAAAAAATATTTCTACATCCCATGGCCTTTCCCAACCATTTAAATTTTTCTCTTACAGGTCTAACACTTCCGAAAAACCAATACAACGCCCACCCGGAACAATATATAAAGCTGAACGAACCGTTCACTGGGTACTTATACGTACGAAAATCCCTATTGATTTACCTGTATTTACAAGGAAATAAAATGTGAAAAAAATATTTCTACATCCCATGGCCTTTCCCAACCATTTCCCAACCGAAAAACCAATACAACGCCCACGCGGAACAATATATAAAGCTAAACGAACCGTTCACTGGGTACTTATCCGTACGAAAAGCCCTATTCATTTACCTGTTTTTACAAGGAAGTAAAATGTGAAAAAAATATTTCTACATCCCATGGCCTTTCCCAACCATTTAAATTTTTCTCTTACAGGTCTAACACTTCTGAAAAACCAATACAACGCCCACCCGGAACAATATATAAAGCTAAACGAACCGTTCACTGGGTACTTATACGTACGAAAAGCCCTATTCATTTACCTGTTTTTACAAGGAAGTAAAATGTGAAAAAAAAATATTTCTACATCCCATGGCCTTTCCCAGCCATTTAAATTTTTCTCTTACAGGTCTAACAGTTGCGAAAAACCAATACAACACCCACCCGGAAAAATATATACAGCTAAACGAACCGTTTACTGGGTACTAATCCATACGAAAATCCCTATTGATTGACCTGTTTTTACAAGGAAATAAAATGTGAAAAAAATATTTCTACATCCCATGGCCTTTCCCAACCATTTAAATTTTTCTCTTACAGGTCTAACACTTCTGAAAAACCAATACAACGCCCACCCGGAACAATATATAAAGCTGAACGAACCGTTCACTGGGTACTTATACGTACGAAAATCCCTATTGATTTACCTGTTTTTACAAGGAAGTAAAATGTGAAAAAAATATTTCTACATCCCATGGCCTTTCCCAACCATTTAAATTTTTCTCTTACATGTCTAACACTTCCGAAAAACCAATACAACGCCCACCCGGAACAATATATAAAGCTAAACGAACCGTTCACTGGGTACTTATACGTACGAAATTCCCTATTGATTTACCTGTTTTTACAAGGAAGTAAAATGTGAAAAAAATATTTCTACATCCCACGGCCTTTACCAGCCATTTAAATTTTTCTCTTACAGGTCTAACACTTCCGAAAAACCAATACAACGCCCACCCGGAACAATATATAAAGCTAAACGAACAGTTCACTGGGTACTTATCCGTACGAAAAGCCCTATTGATTTACCTGTTTTTACAAGGAAGTAAAATGTGAAAAAAAAATATTTCTACATCCCATGGCCTTTCCCAACCATTTAAATTTTTCTCTTACAGGTCTAACAGTTGCGAAAAACCAATACAACACCCACCCGGAAAAATATATACAGCTAAACGAACCGTTTACTGGGTACTAATCCATACGAAAATCCCTATTGATTTACCTGTTTTTACAAGGAAATAAAATGTGAAAAAAATATTTCTACATCCCATGGCCTTTCCCAACCATTTAAATTTTTCTCTTACAGGTCTAACACTTCCGAAAAACCAATACAACGCCCACCCGGAACAATATATAAAGCTGAACGAACCGTTCACTGGGTACTTATACGTACGAAAATCCCTATTGATTTACCTGTATTTACAAGGAAATAAAATGTGAAAAAAATATTTCTACATCCCATGGCCTTTCCCAACCATTTCCCAACCGAAAAACCAATACAACGCCCACGCGGAACAATATATAAAGCTAAACGAACCGTTCACTGGGTACTTATCCGTACGAAAAGCCCTATTCATTTACCTGTTTTTACAAGGAAGTAAAATGTGAAAAAAATATTTCTACATCCCATGGCCTTTCCCAACCATTTAAATTTTTCTCTTACAGGTCTAACACTTCTGAAAAACCAATACAACGCCCACCCGGAACAATATATAAAGCTAAACGAACCGTTCACTGGGTACTTATCCGTACGAAAATCCCTATTGATTTACCTGTTTTTACAAGGAAATAAAATGTGAAAAAAATATTTCTACATCCCATGGCCTTTCCCAACCATTTAAATTTCTCTCTTACATGTCTAACACTTCCGAAAAACCAATACAACACCCACCCGGAACAATGTATAAAGCTAAACGAACCGTTCACTGGGTACTTATCCGTACAAAAAGCCCTATTGATTTACCTGTTTTTACAAGGAAATAAAATGTGAAAAAAATATTTCTACATCCCATGGCCTTTCCCAACCATTTAAATTTTTCTCTTACATGTCTAACACTTCCGAAAAACCAATACAACGCCCACCCGGAACAATGTATAAAGCTAAACGAACCGTTCACTGGGTACTTATCCGTGCGAAAAGCCCTATTGATTTACCTGTTTTTACAAGGAAGTAAAATGTGAAAAAAATATTTCTACATCCCATGGCCTTTCCCAGCCATTTAAATTTTTCTCTTACAGGTCTAACAGTTGCGAAAAACCAATACAACGCCCACCCGGAACAATATATAAAGCTAAACGAACCGTTCACTGGGTACTTATCCGTACGAAAATCCCTATTGATTTACCTGTTTTTACAAGGAAGTAAAATGTGAAAAAAATATTTCTACATCCCATGGCCTTTCCCAACCATTTAAAATTTTATCTTACAGGTCTAACACTACCGAAAAACTGATACAACTCCCACCCGGAACAATATATAAAGCTAAACGAACCGTTCACTGGGTACTTATACGTACAAAAATCCCTATTGATTTACCTGTTTTTACAAGGAAATAAAATGTGAAAAAAATATTTCTACATCCCATGGCCATTCCCAACCATTTAAATTTTTCTCTTACAGGTCTAACACTTCTGAAAAACCAATACAACTCCCACCCGGAACAATATATAAAGCTAAACGAACTGTTCACTGGGTACTTATCCGTACGAAAATCCCTATTGATTTACCTGTTTTTACAAGGAAATAAAATGTGAAAAAAATATTTCTACATCCCATGGCCATTCCCAACCATTTAAATTTTTCTCTTACAGGTCTAACACTTCTGAAAAACCAATACAACGGCCACCCGGAAAAATATATAAAGCTAAACGAACCGTTCACTGGGTACTTATCCGTACGAAAATCCCTATTGATTTACCTGTTTTTACAAGGAAGTAAAATGTGAAAAAAATATTTCTACATCCCATGGCCTTTCCCAACCATTTAAATTTTTCTCTTACATGTCTAACACTTCCGAAAAACCAATACAACGCCCACCCGGAACAATATATAAAGCTAAACGAACCGTTCACTGGGTACTTATACGTACGAAATTCCCTATTGATTTACCTGTTTTTACAAGGAAGTAAAATGTGAAAAAAATATTTCTACATCCCACGGCCTTTACCAGCCATTTAAATTTTTCTCTTACAGGTCTAACACTTCCGAAAAACCAATACAACGCCCACCCGGAACAATATATAAAGCTAAACGAACAGTTCACTGGGTACTTATCCGTACGAAAAGCCCTATTGATTTACCTGTTTTTACAAGGAAGTAAAATGTGAAAAAAAAATATTTCTACATCCCATGGCCTTTCCCAGCCATTTAAATTTTTCTCTTACAGGTCTAACAGTTGCGAAAAACCAATACAACACCCACCCGGAAAAATATATACAGCTAAACGAACCGTTTACTGGGTACTAATCCATACGAAAATCCCTATTGATTTACCTGTTTTTACAAGGAAATAAAATGTGAAAAAAATATTTCTACATCCCATGGCCTTTCCCAACCATTTAAATTTTTCTCTTACAGGTCTAACACTTCCGAAAAACCAATACAACGCCCACCCGGAACAATATATAAAGCTGAACGAACCGTTCACTGGGTACTTATACGTACGAAAATCCCTATTGATTTACCTGTATTTACAAGGAAATAAAATGTGAAAAAAATATTTCTACATCCCATGGCCTTTCCCAACCATTTCCCAACCGAAAAACCAATACAACGCCCACGCGGAACAATATATAAAGCTAAACGAACCGTTCACTGGGTACTTATCCGTACGAAAAGCCCTATTCATTTACCTGTTTTTACAAGGAAGTAAAATGTGAAAAAAATATTTCTACATCCCATGGCCTTTCCCAACCATTTAAATTTTTCTCTTACAGGTCTAACACTTCTGAAAAACCAATACAACGCCCACCCGGAACAATATATAAAGCTAAACGAACCGTTCACTGGGTACTTATACGTACGAAAAGCCCTATTCATTTACCTGTTTTTACAAGGAAGTAAAATGTGAAAAAAATATTTCTACATCCCATGGCCTTTCCCAGCCATTTAAATTTTTCTCTTACAGGTCTAACACTTCCGAAAAACCAATACAACGGCCACCCGGAACAATGTATAAAGCTAAACGAACCGATCACTGGGTACTCATCCGTACGAAAATCCCTATTGATTTACCTGTTTTTACAAGGAAGTAAAATGTGAAAAAAATATTTCTACATCCCATGGCCTTTCCCAACCATTTAAATTTCTCTCTTACATGTCTAACACTTCCGAAAAACCAATACAACGCCCACCCGGAACAATATATAAAGCTAAACGAACCGTTCACTGGGTACTTATACGTACGAAAATCCCTATTGATTTACCTGTATTTACAAGGAAATAAAATGTGAAAAAAATATTTCTACATCCCATGGCCTTTCCCAACCATTTCCCAACCGAAAAACCAATACAACGCCCACGCGGAACAATATATAAAGCTAAACGAACCGTTCACTGGGCACTTACCCGTACAAAAATCCTTATTGATTTTCCGGTTTTTACAAGGAAATAAAATGTGAAAAAAATATTTCTACATCCCATGGCCTTTCCCAACCATTTAAAATTTTATCTTACACGTCTAACACTTCCGAAAAACCAATACAACTCCCACCCGGAACAATATATAAAGCTAAACGAACCGTTCACTGGGTACTTATACGTACAAAAATCCCTATTGATTTACCTGTATTTACAAGGAAATAAAATGTGAAAAAAATATTTCTACATCCCATGGCCTTTCCCAACCATTTCCCAACCGAAAAACCAATACAACGCCCACGCGGAACAATATATAAAGCTAAACGAACCGTTCACTGGGTACTTATCCGTACGAAAAGCCCTATTCATTTACCTGTTTTTACAAGGAAGTAAAATGTGAAAAAAATATTTCTACATCCCATGGCCTTTCCCAACCATTTAAATTTTTCTCTTACAGGTCTAACACTTCTGAAAAACCAATACAACGCCCACCCGGAACAAAATATAAAGCTAAACGAACCGTTCACTGGGTACTTATACTTACGATAAGCCCTATTCATTTACCTGTTTTTACAAGGAAGTAAAATGTGAAAAAAATATTTCTACATCCCATGGCCTTTCCCAGCCATTTAAATTTTTCTCTTACAGGTCAAACACTTCCGAAAAACCAATACAACCGCCACCCGGAACAATGTATAAAGCTAAACCAACCGATCACTGGGTACTTATCCGTACGAAAATCCCTATTGATTTACCTGTTTTTACAAGGAAGTAAAATGTGAAAAAAATATTTCTACATCCCATGGCCTTTCCCAACCATTTAAATTTTTCTCTTACATGTCTAACACTTCCGAAAAACCAATACAACACCCACCCGGAACAATGTATAAAGCTAAACGAACCGTTCACTGGGTACTTATCCGTACGAAAATCCCTATTGATTTACCTGTTTTTACAAGGAAGTAAAATGTGAAAAAAATATTTCTACATCCCATGGCCTTTACCAGCCATTTAAATTTTTCTCTTACAGGTCTAACACTTCCGAAAAACCAATACAACGCCCACCCGGAACAATATATAAAGCTAAATGAACCGTTCACTGGGTACTTATCCGTACGAAAAGCCCAATTGATTTACCTGTTTTTACAAGGAAGTAAAATGTGAAAAAAATATTTCTACATCCCATGGCCTTTCCCAACCATTTAAATTTTTCTCTTACATGTCTAACACTTCCGAAAAACCAATACAACGCCCACCCGGAACAATATATAAAGCTAAACGAACCGTTTACTGGGTACTTATACGTACGAAATTCCCTATTGATTTACCTGTTTTTACAAGGAAGTAAAATGTGAAAAAAATATTTCTACATCCCATGGCCTTTACCAGCCATTTAAATTTTTCTCTTACAGGTCTAACACTTCCGAAAAACCAATACAACGCCCACCCGGAACAATATATAAAGCTAAACGAACAGTTCACTGGGTACTTATCCGTACGAAAAGCCCTATTGATTTACCTGTTTTTACAAGGAAGTAAAATGTGAAAAAAAATATTTCTACATCCCATGGCCATTCCCAACCATTTAAACTTTTCTCTTACAGGTCTTACACTTCCGAAAAACCAATACAACGGCCACCCGGAACAATATATAAAGCTAAACGAACCGTTCACTGGGCACTTATACGTACGAAATTCCCTATTGATTTACCTGTTTTTACAAGGAAGTAAAATGTGAAAAAAATATTTCTACATCCCATGGCCTTTACCAGCCATTTAAATTTTTCTCTTACAGGTCTAACACTTCCGAAAAACCAATACAACGCCCACCCGGAACAATATATAAAGCTAAACGAACAGTTCACTGGGTACTTATCCGTACGAAAAGCCCTATTGATTTACCTGTTTTTATAAGGAAGTAAAATGTGAAAAAAAATATTTCTACATCCCATGGCCATTCCCAACCATTTAAACTTTTCTCTTACAGGTCTAACACTTCCGAAAAACCAATACAACGGCCACCCGGAACAATATATAAAGCTAAACGAACCGTTCACTGGGCACTTATCCGTACAAAAATCCTTATTGTGATTTTCCTGTTTTTACAAGGAAATAAAATGTGAAAAAAATATTTCTACATCCCATGGCCTTTCCCAACCATTTAAAATTTTATCTTACACGTCTAACACTTCCGAAAAACCAATACAACTCCCACCCGGAACAATATATAAAGCTAAACGAACCGTTCACTGGGTACTTATACGTACGAAAATCCCTATTGATTTACCTGTATTTACAAGGAAATAAAATGTGAAAAAAATATTTCTACATCCCATGGCCTTTCCCAACCATTTCCCAACCGAAAAACCAATACAACGCCCACGCGGAACAATATATAAAGCTAAACGAACCGTTCACTGGGTACTTATCCGTACGAAAAGCCCTATTCATTTACCTGTTTTTACAAGGAAGTAAAATGTGAAAAAAATATTTCTACATCCCATGGCCTTTCCCAACCATTAAAATTTTTCTCTTACAGGTCTAACACTTCTGAAAAACCAATACAACGCCCACCCGGAACAATATATAAAGCTAAACGAACCGTTCACTGGGTACTTATACGTACGAAAAGCCCTATTCATTTACCTGTTTTTACAAGGAAGTAAAATGTGAAAAAAATATTTCTACATCCCATGGCCTTTCCCAGCCATTTAAATTTTTCTCTTACAGGTCTAACACTTCCGAAAAACCAATACAACGGCCACCCGGAACAATGTATAAAGCTAAACGAACCGATCACTGGGTACTTATCCGTACGAAAATCCCTATTGATTTACCTGTTTTTACAAGGAAGTAAAATGTGAAAAAAATATTTCTACATCCCATGGCCATTCCCAACCATTTAAATTTTTCTCTTACATGTCTAACACTTCCGAAAAACCAATACAACGCCCACCCGGAACAATATATAAAGCTAAACGAACCGTTCACTGGGTACTTATACGTACGAAAATCCCTATTGATTTACCTGTTTTTACAAGGAAATAAAATGTGAAAAAATATTTCTACATCCCATGGCCTTTCCCAGCCATTTAAATTTTTCTCTTACATGTCTAACACTTCCGAAAAACCATTACAACGCCCACCCGGAACAATGTATAAAGCTAAACGAACCGTTCACTGGGTACTTATCCGTACGAAAATCCCTATTGATTTACCTGTTTTTACAAGGAAGTAAAATGTGAAAAAAATATTTCTACATCCCATGGCCTTTACCAGCCATTTAAATTTTTCTCTTACAGGTCTAACACTTCCGAAAAACCAATACAACGCCCACCCGGAACAATATATAAAGCTAAACGAACCGTTCACTGGGTACTTATCCGTACGAAAAGCCCTATTGATTTACCTGTTTTTACAAGGAAGTAAAATGTGAAAAAAATATTTCTACATCCCATGGCCTTTCCCAACCATTTAAATTTTTCTCTTACAGGTCTAACAGTTGCGAAAAACCAATACAACACCCACCCGGAAAAATATATACAGCTAAATGAACCGTTTACTGGGTACTAATCCATACGAAAATCCCTATTGATTTACCTGTTTTTACAAGGAAATAAAATGTGAAAAAAATATTTCTACATCCCATGGCCTTTCCCAACCATTTAAATTGTTCTCTTACAGGTCTAACACTTCCGAAAAACCAATACAACGCCCACCCGGAACAATATATAAAGCTAAACGAACCGTTCACTGGGTACTTATACGTACGAAAAGCCCTATTCATTTACCTGTTTTTACAAGGAAGTAAAATGTGAAAAAAATATTTCTACATCCCATGGCCTTTCCCAGCCATTTAAATTTTTCTCTTACAGGTCTAACACTTCCGAAAAACCAATACAACGGCCACCCAGAACAATATATAAAGCTAAACGAACCGTTCACTGGGCACTTATCCGTACAAAAATCCCTATTGATTTACCTGTTTTTACAAGGAAGTAAAATGTGAAAAAAATATTTCTACATCCCATGGCCTTTCCCAACCATTTAAATTTTTCTCTTACATGTCTAACACTTCCGAAAAACCAATACAACGCCCACCCGGAAAATATATAAAGCTAAACGAACCGTTCACTGGGTACTTATCCGTACGAAAAGCCCTATTGATTTACCTGTTTTTACAAGGAAGTAAAATGTGAAAAAAATATTTCTACATCCCATGGCCTTTCCCAACCATTTAAATTTTTCTCTTACAGGTCTAACAGTTGCGAAAAACCAATACAACACCCACCCGGAAAAATATATACAGCTAAATGAACCGTTTACTGGGTACTAATCCATACGAAAATCCCTATTGATTTACCTGTTTTTACAAGGAAATAAAATGTGAAAAAAATATTTCTACATCCCATGGCCTTTCCCAACCATTTAAATTGTTCTCTTACAGGTCTAACACTTCCGAAAAACCAATACAACGCCCACCCGGAACAATATATAAAGCTAAACGAACCGTTCACTGGGTACTTATACGTACGAAAAGCCCTATTCATTTACCTGTTTTTACAAGGAAGTAAAATGTGAAAAAAATATTTCTACATCCCATGGCCTTTCCCAACCATTTAAATTTTTCTCTTACAGGTCTAACACTTCCGAAAAACCAATACAACGGCCACCCGGAACAATATATAAAGCTAAACGAACCGTTCACTGGGCACTTATCCGTACAAAAATCCCTATTGATTTACCTGTTTTTACAAGGAAGTAAAATGTGAAAAAAATATTTCTACATCCCATGGCCTTTCCCAACCATTTAAATTTTTCTCTTACATGTCTAACACTTCCGAAAAACCAATACAACGCCCACCCGGAACAATATATAAAGCTAAACGAACCGTTCACTGGGTACTTATACGTACGAAAATCCCTATTGATTTACCTGTTTTTACAAGGAAATAAAATGTGAAAAAATATTTCTACATCCCATGGCCTTTCCCAACCATTTAAATTTTTCTCTTACATGTCTAACACTTCCGAAAAACCAATACAACGTCCACCCGGAACAATATATAAAGCTAAATGAACCGTTCACTGGGCACTTATCCGTACAAAAATCCCTATTGATTTTCCTGTTTTTACAAGGAAATAAAATGTGAAAAAAATATTTCTACATCCCATGGCCTTTCCCAACCATTTAAATTTTTCTCTTACATGTCTAACACTTCCGAAAAACCAATACAACGCCCACCCGGAACAATATATGAAGCTAAACGAACCGTTCACTGGGTACTTATACGTACGAAAAGCCCTATTCATTTACCTGTTTTTACAAGGAAGTAAAATGTGAAAAAAATATTTCTACATCCAATGGCCTTTCCCAGCCATATAAATTTTCTCTTACAGGTCTAACACTTCCGAAAAACCAATACAACGCCCACCCGGAACAATATATAAAGCTAAACGAACCGTTCACTGGGTACTTATCTGTACGAAAATCCCTATTGATTTACCTGTTTTTACAAGGAAATAAAATGTGAAAAAAATATTTCTACATCCCATGGCCTTTCCCAACAATTTAAATTTTTCTCTTACATGTCTAACACTTCCAAAAAACCAATACAACGGCCACCCGGAACAATATATAAAGCTAAACGAACCGTTCATTGGGGACTTATCCGTACAAAAATCCCTATTGATTTTCCTGTTTTTACAAGGAAATAAAATGTGAAAAAAATATTTCTACATCCCATGGCCTTTCCCAACCATTTAAACATTTCTCTTACAGGTCTAACACTTCTGAAAAACCAATACAACGCCCACGCGGAACAATATATAAAGCTAAACGAACCGTTCACTGGGTACTAATCCATACAAAAATCCATATTGATTTACCTGTTTTTACAAGGAAATAAAATGTGAAAAAAATATTTCTACATCCCATGGCCTTTCCCAACAATTTAAATTTTTCTCTTACATGTCTAACACTTCAGAAAAACCAATACAACGCCCACCTGGAACAATATATAAAGCTAAACTAACCATTCACTGGGTACTTATCCGTACGAAAATCCCTATTGATTTACCTGTTTTTACAAGGAAATAAAATGTGAAAAAAATATTTCTACATCCCATGGCCTTTCCCAACCATTTAAATTTTTCTCTTACATGTCTAACACTTCCGAAAAACCAATACAACACCCACCCGGAACAATGTATAAAGCTAAACGAACCGTTCACTGGGTAATTATCCGTGCGAAAATCCCTATTGATTTACCTGTTTTTACAAGGAAATAAAATGTGAAAAAAATATTTCTACATCCCATGGCCTTTCCGAAACATTTACATTTTTCTCTTACAGGTCTAACACTTCCGAAAAACCAATACAACGCCCACCCGGAACAATATATAAAGCTAAACGAACCGTTCACTGGGTACTTATCCGTACGAAAAGCCCTATTGATTTACCTGTTTTTACAAGGAAATAAAATGTGAAAAAAATATTTCTACATCCCATGGCCTTTCCCAACCATTTAAATTTTTCTCTTACATGTCTAACACTTCCGAAAAACCAATACAACGCCCACCCGGAACAATATATAAAGTTAAACGAACCGTTCACTGGGTACTTATACGTACGAAAAGCCCTATTCATTTACCTGTTTTTACAAGGAAGTAAAATGTGAAAAAAATATTTCTACATCCCATGGCCTTTCCCAGCCATTTAAATTTTTCTCTTACAGGTCTAACACTTCTGAAAAACCAATACAACGCCCACCCGGAACAATATATAAAGCTAAACGAACCGTTCACTGGGTACTTATCCGTACGAAAATCCCTATTGATTTACCTGTTTTTACAAGGAAATAAAATGTGAAAAAAATATTTCTACATCACATGGCCTTTCCCAAACATTTAAATTTTTCTCTTACAGGTCTAACACTTCCGAAAAACCAGTACAACGCCCACCCGGAACAATATATAAAGCTAAACGAACCGTTCACTGGGTACTTATCCGTACGAAAAGCCCTATTGATTTACCTGTTTTTACAAGGAAATAAAATGTGAAAAAAATATTTCTACATCCCATGGCCTTTCCCAACCATTTAAACTTTTCTCTTACAGGTCTAACACTTCCGAAAAACCAATACAACGGCCACCCGGAACAATAAATAACGCTAAACGAACAGTTCACTGGGTACTTATACGTACGAAAAACCCTATTGATTTACCTGTTTTTACAAGGAAATAAAATGTGAAAAAAATATTTCTACATCCCATGGCCTTTCCCAACCATTTAAATTTTTCTCTTACAGGTCTAACACTTCCGAAAAACCAATACAACACCCACCCGGAACAATACATAAAGCTAAATGAACCGTTCACTGGGTACTTATCCGTACGAAAATCCCTATTGATTTACCTGTTTTTACAAGGAAATAAAATGTGAAAAAAATATTTCTACATCCCATGGCCTTTCCCAACCATTTAAACTTTTCTCTTACAGGTCTAACACTACAGAAAAACCGATACAACTCCCACCCGGAACAATATATAAAGCTAAACGAACCGTTCACTGGGTACTTATACGTATGAAAATCCCTATTGATTTACCTGTTTTTACAAGGAAGTAAAATGTGAAAAAAATATTTCTACATCCCATGGCCTTTCCCAACCATTTAAACATTTCTCTTACAGGTCTAACACTTCTGAAAAACCAATACAACGCCCACGCGGAACAATATATAAAGCTAAACGAACCGTTCACTGGGTACTAATCCATACAAAAATCCCTATTGATTTACCTGTTTTTACAAGGAAATAAAATGTGAAAAAAATATTTCTACATCCCATGGCCTTTCCCAACCATTTAAATTTTTCTCTTACATGTCTAACACTTCCGAAAAACCAATACAACGGCCACCCGGAACAATATATAAAGCTAAACGAACCGTTCACTGGGTACTTATCCGTACGAAAATCCCTATTGATTTACCTGTTTTTACAAGGAAATAAAATGTGAAAAAACTATTTCTACATCCCATAGCCTTTCACAACCATTTAAATTTTTCTCTTACATGTCTAACACTTCCGAAAAACCAATACAACGCCCACCCGGAACAATATATGAAGCTAAACGAACCGTTCACTGGGTACTTATACGTACGAAAAGCCCTATTCATTTACCTGTTTTTACAAGGAAGTAAAATGTGAAAAAAATATTTCTACATCCAATGGCCTTTCCCAGCCATTTAAATTTTTCTCTTACAGGTCTAACACTTCCGAAAAACCAATACCACGCCCACCCGGAACAATATATAAAGCTAAACGAACCGTTCACTGGGTACTTATCCGTACGAAAATCCCTATTGATTTACCTGTTTTTACAAGGAAATAAAATGTGAAAAAAATATTTCTACATCCCATGGCCTTTCCCAACCATTTAAACTTTTCTCTTACATGTCTAACACTTCTGAAAAACCAATACAACGGCCACCCGGAACAATATATAAAGCTAAACGAACCGTTCACTGGGCACTTATCCGTACAAAAATCCCTATTGATTTTCCTGTTTTTACAAGGAAATAAAATGGGAAAAAAATATTTCTACATCCCATGGCCTTTCCCAACCATTTAAATTTTTATCTTACAGGTCTAACACTACCGAAAAACCGATACAACTCCCACCGGGAACAATATATAAAGCTAAATGAACCGTTCACTGGGTACTTATCCGTACGAAAATACCTATTGATTTACCTGTTTTTACAAGGAAATAAAATGTGAAAAAAATATTTCTACATCCCATGGCCTTTCCCAACCATTTAAATTTTTATCTTACAGGTCTAACACTACAGAAAAACCGATACAACTCCCACCCGGAACAATATATAAAGCTAAAAGAACCGTTCACTGGGTACTTATACGTATGAAAATCCCTATTGATTTACCTGTTTTTACAAGGAAGTAAAATGTGAAAAAAATATTTCTACATCCCATGGCCTTTCCCAACCATTTTAACATTTCTCTTACAGGTCTAACACTTCTGAAAAACCAATACAACGCCCACGCGGAACAATATATAAAGCTAAACGAACCGTTCACTGGGTACTAATCCATACAAAAATCCCTATTGATTTACCTGTTTTTACAAGGAAATAAAATGTGAAAAAAATATTTCTACATCCCATGGCCTTTCCCAACAATTTAAATTTTTCTCTTACATGTCTAACACTTCAGAAAAACCAATACAACGCCCACCCGGAACAATATATAAAGCTAAACGAACCGTTCACTGGGTACTTATCCGTACGAAAATCCCTATTGATTTACCTGTTTTTACAAGGAAATAAAATGTGAAAAAAATATTTCTACATCCCATGGCCTTTCCCAACCATTTAAATTTTTCTCTTACATGTCTAACACTTCCGAAAAACCAATACAACGGCCACCCGGAACAATATATAAAGCTAAACGAACCGTTCACTGGGTAATTATCCGTGCGAAAAGCCCTATTGATTTACCTGTTTTTACAAGGAAATAAAATGTGAAAAAAATATTTCTACATCCCATGGCCTTTCCCAACAATTTAAATTTTTCTCTTACATGTCTAACACTTCAGAAAAACCAATACAACGCCCACCCGGAACAATATATAAAGCTAAACGAACCGTTCACTGGGTACTTATCCGTACGAAAATCCCTATTGATTTACCTGTTTTTACAAGGAAATAAAATGTGAAAAAAATATTTCTACATCCCATGGCCTTTCCCAACCATTTAAATTTTTCTCTTACATGTCTAACACTTCCGAAAAACCAATACAACGGCCACCCGGAACAATATATAAAGCTAAACGAACCGTTCACTGGGTAATTATCCGTGCGAAAAGCCCTATTGATTTACCTGTTTTTACAAGGAAATAAAATGTGAAAAAAATATTTCTACATCCCATGGCCTTTCCCAACCATTTAAATTTTTCTCTTACATGTCTAACACTTCCGAAAAACCAATACAACGGCCACCCGGAACAATATATAAAGCTAAACGAACCGTTCACTGGGTACTTATCCGTACGAAAATCCATATTGATTTTCCTGTTTTTACAAGGAAATAAAATGTGAAAACACTATTTCTACATCCCATAGCCTTTCACAACCATTTAAATTTTTCTCTTACATGTCTAACACTTCCGAAAAACCAATTCAACGCCCACCCGGAACAATATATGAAGCTAAACGAACCGTTCACTGGGTACTTATACGTACGAAAAGCCCTATTCATTTACCTGTTTTTACAAGGAAGTAAAATGTGAAAAAAATATTTCTACATCCAATGGCCTTTCCCAGCCATTTAAATTTTACTCTTACAGGTCTAACACTTCCGAAAAACTAATACCACGCCCACCCGGAACAATATATAAAGCTAAACGAACCGTTCACTGGGTACTTATCCGTACGAAAATCCCTATTGATTTACCTGTTTTTACAAGGAAATAAAATGTGAAAAAAATATTTCTACATCCCATGGCCTTTCCCAACCATTTAAACTTTTCTCTTACATGTCTAACACTTCTGAAAAACCAATACAACGGCCACCCGGAACAATATATAAAGCTTAACGAACCATTCACTGGGCACTTATCCGTACAAAAATCCCTATTGATTTTCCTGTTTTTACAAGGAAATAAAATGTGAAAAAAATATTTCTACATCCCATGGCCTTTCCCAACCATTTAAATTTTTATCTTACAGGTCTAACACTACCGAAAAACCGATACAACTCCCACCGGGAACAATATATAAAGCTAAATGAACCGTTCACTGGGTACTTATCCGTACGAAAATACCTATTGATTTACCTGTTTTTACAAGGAAATAAAATGTGAAAAAAATATTTCTACATCCCATGGCCTTTCCCAACCATTTAAATTTTTATCTTACAGGTCTAACACTACAGAAAAACCGATACAACTCCCACCCGGAACAATATATAAAGCTAAACGAACCGTTCACTGGGTACTTATACGTATGAAAATCCCTATTGATTTACCTGTTTTTACAAGGAAGTAAAATGTGAAAAAAATATTTCTACATCCCATGGCCTTTCCCAACCATTTAAACATTGCTCTTACAGGTCTAACACTTCTGAAAAACCAATACAACGCCCACGCGAAACAATATATAAAGCTAAACGAACCGTTCACTGGGTACTAATCCATACAAAAATCCCTATTGATTTACCTGTTTTTACAAGGAAATAAAATGTGAAAAAAATATTTCTACATCCCATGGCCTTTCCCAACAATTTAAATTTTTCTCTTACATGTCTAACACTTCAGAAAAACCAATACAACGCCCACCCGGAACAATATATAAAGCTAAACGAACCGTTCACTGGGTACTTATCCGTACGAAAATCCCTATTGATTTACCTGTTTTTACAAGGAAATAAAATGTGAAAAAAATATTTCTACATCCCATGGCCTTTCCCAACAATTTAAATTTTTCTCTTACATGTCTAACACTTCCGAAAAACCAATACAACACCCACCCGGAACAATGTATAAAGCTAAACGAACCGTTCACTGGGTACTTATCCGTACGAAAAGCCCTATTGATTTACCTGTTTTTACAAGGAAATAAGATGTGAAAAAAATATTTCTACATCCCATGGCCTTTCCCAACCATTTAAATTTTTCTCTTACATGTCTAATACTTCCGAAAAACCAATACAACGCCCACCCGGAACAATATATAAAGTTAAACGAACCGTTCACTGGGTACTTATACGTACGAAAAGCCCTATTAATTTACCTGTTTTTACAAGGAAGTAAAATGTGAAAAAAATATTTCTACATCCCATGGCCTTTCCCAGCCATTTAAATTTTTCTCTTACAGGTCTAACACTTCCGAAATACCAATACAACGCCCACCCGGAACAATATATAAAGCTAAACGAACCGTTCACTGGGTACTTATCCGTACGAAAATCCCTATTGATTTACCTGTTTTTACAAGGAAATAAAATGTGAAAAAAATATTTCTACATCCCATGGCCTTTCCCAACCATTTAAACTTTTCTCTTACATGTCTAACACTTCTGAAAAACCAATACAACGGCCACCCGGAACAATATATAAAGCTAAACGAACCGTTCACTGGGCACTTATCCGTACAAAAATCCCTATTGATTTTCCTGTTTTTACAAGGAAATAAAATGTGAAAAAAATATTTCTACATCCCATGGCCTTTCCCAACCATTTAAATTTTTATCTTACAGGTCTAACACTACCGAAAAACCGATACAACTCCCACCGGGAACAATATATAAAGCTAAATGAACCGTTCACTGGGTACTTATACGTATGAAAATCCCTATTGATTTACCTGTTTTTACAAGGAAGTAAAATGTGAAAAAAATATTTCTACATCCCATGGCCTTTCCCAACCATTTAAACATTTCTCTTACAGGTCTAACACTTCTGAAAAAACAATACAACGCCCACGCGGAACAATATATAAAGCTAAACGAACCGTTCACTGGGTACTAATCCATACAAAAATCCCTATTGATTTACCTGTTTTTACAAGGAAATAAAATGTGAAAAAAATATTTCTACATCCCATGGCCTTTCCCAACAATTTAAATTTTTCTCTTACATGTCTAACACTTCAGAAAAACCAATACAACGCCCACCCGGAACAATATATAAAGCTAAACGAACCGTTCACTGGGTACTTATCCGTACGAAAATCCCTATTGATTTACCTGTTTTTACAAGGAAATAAAATGTGAAAAAAATATTTCTACATCCCATGGCCTTTCCCAACCATTTAAACTTTTCTCTTACATGTCTAACACTTCTGAAAAACCAATACAACGGCCACCCGGAACAATATATAAAGCTAAACGAACCGTTCACTGGGCACTTATCCGTACAAAAATCCCTATTGATTTTCCTGTTTTTACAAGGAAATAAAATGGGAAAAAAATATTTCTACATCCCATGGCCTTTCCCAACCATTTAAATTTTTATCTTACAGGTCTAACACTACCGAAAAACCGATACAACTCCCACCGGGAACAATATATAAAGCTAAATGAACCGTTCACTGGGTACTTATCCGTACGAAAATACCTATTGATTTACCTGTTTTTACAAGGAAATAAAATGTGAAAAAAATATTTCTACATCCCATGGCCTTTCCCAACCATTTAAATTTTTATCTTACAGGTCTAACACTACAGAAAAACCGATACAACTCCCACCCGGAACAATATATAAAGCTAAAAGAACCGTTCACTGGGTACTTATACGTATGAAAATCCCTATTGATTTACCTGTTTTTACAAGGAAGTAAAATGTGAAAAAAATATTTCTACATCCCATGGCCTTTCCCAACCATTTAAACATTTCTCTTACAGGTCTAACACTTCTGAAAAACCAATACAACGCCCACGCGGAACAATATATAAAGCTAAACGAACCGTTCACTGGGTACTAATCCATACAAAAATCCCTATTGATTTACCTGTTTTTACAAGGAAATAAAATGTGAAAAAAATATTTCTACATCCCATGGCCTTTCCCAACAATTTAAATTTTTCTCTTACATGTCTAACACTTCAGAAAAACCAATACAACGCCCACCCGGAACAATATATAAAGCTAAACGAACCGTTCACTGGGTACTTATCCGTACGAAAATCCCTATTGATTTACCTGTTTTTACAAGGAAATAAAATGTGAAAAAAATATTTCTACATCCCATGGCCTTTCCCAACCATTTAAATTTTTCTCTTACATGTCTAACACTTCCGAAAAACCAATACAACGGCCACCCGGAACAATATATAAAGCTAAACGAACCGTTCACTGGGTAATTATCCGTGCGAAAAGCCCTATTGATTTACCTGTTTTTACAAGGAAATAAAATGTGAAAAAAATATTTCTACATCCCATGGCCTTTCCCAACAATTTAAATTTTTCTCTTACATGTCTAACACTTCAGAAAAACCAATACAACGCCCACCCGGAACAATATATAAAGCTAAACGAACCGTTCACTGGGTACTTATCCGTACGAAAATCCCTATTGATTTACCTGTTTTTACAAGGAAATAAAATGTGAAAAAAATATTTCTACATCCCATGGCCTTTCCCAACCATTTAAATTTTTCTGTTACATGTCTAACACTTCCGAAAAACCAATACAACGGCCACCCGGAACAATATATAAAGCTAAACGAACCGTTCACTGGGTAATTATCCGTGCGAAAAGCCCTATTGATTTACCTGTTTTTACAAGGAAATAAAATGTGAAAAAAATATTTCTACATCCCATGGCCTTTCCCAACCATTTAAATTTTTCTCTTACATGTCTAACACTTCCGAAAAACCAATACAACGGCCACCCGGAACAATATATAAAGCTAAACGAACCGTTCACTGGGTACTTATCCGTACGAAAATCCATATTGATTTTCCTGTTTTTACAAGGAAATAAAATGTGAAAACACTATTTCTACATCCCATAGCCTTTCACAACCATTTAAATTTTTCTCTTACATGTCTAACACTTCCGAAAAACCAATTCAACGCCCACCCGGAACAATATATGAAGCTAAACGAACCGTTCACTGGGTACTTATACGTACGAAAAGCCCTATTCATTTACCTGTTTTTACAAGGAAGTAAAATGTGAAAAAAATATTTCTACATCCAATGGCCTTTCCCAGCCATTTAAATTTTACTCTTACAGGTCTAACACTTCCGAAAAACTAATACCACGCCCACCCGGAACAATATATAAAGCTAAACGAACCGTTCACTGGGTACTTATCCGTACGAAAATCCCTATTGATTTACCTGTTTTTACAAGGAAATAAAATGTGAAAAAAATATTTCTACATCCCATGGCCTTTCCCAACCATTTAAACTTTTCTCTTACATGTCTAACACTTCTGAAAAACCAATACAACGGCCACCCGGAACAATATATAAAGCTTAACGAACCATTCACTGGGCACTTATCCGTACAAAAATCCCTATTGATTTTCCTGTTTTTACAAGGAAATAAAATGTGAAAAAAATATTTCTACATCCCATGGCCTTTCCCAACCATTTAAATTTTTATCTTACAGGTCTAACACTACCGAAAAACCGATACAACTCCCACCGGGAACAATATATAAAGCTAAATGAACCGTTCACTGGGTACTTATCCGTACGAAAATACCTATTGATTTACCTGTTTTTACAAGGAAATAAAATGTGAAAAAAATATTTCTACATCCCATGGCCTTTCCCAACCATTTAAATTTTTATCTTACAGGTCTAACACTACAGAAAAACCGATACAACTCCCACCCGGAACAATATATAAAGCTAAACGAACCGTTCACTGGGTACTTATACGTATGAAAATCCCTATTGATTTACCTGTTTTTACAAGGAAGTAAAATGTGAAAAAAATATTTCTACATCCCATGGCCTTTCCCAACCATTTAAACATTGCTCTTACAGGTCTAACACTTCTGAAAAACCAATACAACGCCCACGCGAAACAATATATAAAGCTAAACGAACCGTTCACTGGGTACTAATCCATACAAAAATCCCTATTGATTTACCTGTTTTTACAAGGAAATAAAATGTGAAAAAAATATTTCTACATCCCATGGCCTTTCCCAACAATTTAAATTTTTCTCTTACATGTCTAACACTTCAGAAAAACCAATACAACGCCCACCCGGAACAATATATAAAGCTAAACGAACCGTTCACTGGGTACTTATCCGTACGAAAATCCCTATTGATTTACCTGTTTTTACAAGGAAATAAAATGTGAAAAAAATATTTCTACATCCCATGGCCTTTCCCAACAATTTAAATTTTTCTCTTACATGTCTAACACTTCCGAAAAACCAATACAACACCCACCCGGAACAATGTATAAAGCTAAACGAACCGTTCACTGGGTACTTATCCGTACGAAAAGCCCTATTGATTTACCTGTTTTTACAAGGAAATAAGATGTGAAAAAAATATTTCTACATCCCATGGCCTTTCCCAACCATTTAAATTTTTCTCTTACATGTCTAATACTTCCGAAAAACCAATACAACGCCCACCCGGAACAATATATAAAGTTAAACGAACCGTTCACTGGGTACTTATACGTACGAAAAGCCCTATTAATTTACCTGTTTTTACAAGGAAGTAAAATGTGAAAAAAATATTTCTACATCCCATGGCCTTTCCCAGCCATTTAAATTTTTCTCTTACAGGTCTAACACTTCCGAAAGACCAATAAAACGGCCACCCGGAACAATATATAAAGCTAAACGAACCGTTCACTGGGTAATTATCCGTGCGAAAAGCCCTATTGATTTACCTGTTTTTACAAGGAAATAAAATGTGAAAAAAATATTTCTACATCCCATGGCCTTTCCCAACCATTTAAATTTTTCTCTTACATGTCTAACACTTCCGAAAAACCAATACAACGGCCACCCGGAACAATATATAAAGCTAAACGAACCGTTCACTTGGTACTTATCCGTACGAAAATCCATATTGATTTTCCTGTTTTTACAAGGAAATAAAATGTGAAAACACTATTTCTACATCCCATAGCCTTTCACAACCATTTAAATTTTTCTCTTACATGTCTAACACTTCCGAAAAACCAATTCAACGCCCACCCGGAACCATATATGAAGCTAAACGAACCGTTCACTGGGTACTTATACGTACGAAAAGCCCTATTCATTTACCTGTTTTTACAAGGAAGTAAAATGTGAAAAAAATATTTCTACATCCAATGGCCTTTCCCAGCCATTTAAATTTTACTCTTACAGGTCTAACACTTCCGAAAAACTAATACCACGCCCACCCGGAACAATATATAAAGCTAAACGAACCGTTCACTGGGTACTAATCCATACGAAAATCCCAATTGATTTACCTGTTTTTACAAGGAAATAAAATGTGAAAAAAATATTTCTACTTCCCATGGCCTTTCCCAGCCGTTTAAATTTTTCTCTTACAGGTCTAACAGTTGAGAAAAACCAATACAACGGTCACCCGGAACAATGTATAAAGCTAAACGAACCGTTCACTAGGTACTTATCCGTGCGAAAAGCCCTATTGATTTACCTGTTTTTACAAGGAAGTAAAATGTGAAAAAAATATTTCTACATCCCATGGCCTTTCCCAGCCATTTAAATTTTTCTCTTACAGGTCTAACGCTTCCGAAAAACCAATACAACGCCCACCCAGAACAATATATAAAGCTAAACGAACCGTTCACTGGGTACTTATCTGTACGAAAATCCCTATTGATTTACCTGTTTTTACAAGGAAGTAAAATGTGAAAAAAATATTTCTACATCCCATGGCCTTTCCCAACCATTTAAAATTTTATCTTACAGGTCTAACATTACCGAAAAACCGATACAACTCCCACCCGGAACAATATATAAAGCTAAACGAACCGTTCACTGGGTACTTATACGTACAAAAATCCCTATTGATTTACCTGTTTTTACAAGGAAATAAAATGTGAAAAAAATATTTCTACATCCCATGGCCATTCCCAACCATTTAAATTTTTCTCTTACAGGTCTAACACTTCTGAAAAACCAATACAACTCCCACCCGGAACAATATATAAAGCTAAACGAACTGTTCACTGTGTACTTATCCGTACGAAAATCCCTATTGATTTACCTGTTTTTACAAGGAAATAAAATGTGAAAAAAATATTTCTACATCCCATGGCCATTCCCAACCATGTAAATTTTTCTCTTACATGTCTAACACTTCCGAAAAACCAATACAACGCCCACCCGGAACAATATATAAAGCTAAACGAACCGTTCACTGGGTACTTATCCGTACGAAAATCCCTATTGATTTACCTGTTTTTACAAGGAAGTAAAATGTGAAAAAAATATTTCTACATCCCATGGCCTTTCCCAACCATTTAAATTTTTCTCTTACATGTCTAACACTTCCGAAAAACCAATACAACGCCCACCCGGAACAATGTATAAAGCTAAACGAACCGTTCACTGGGTACTTATCCGTACGAAAATCCCTATTGATTTACCTGTTTTTACAAGGAAGTAAAATGTGAAAAAAATATTTCTACATCCCATGGCCTTTACCAGCCATTTAAATTTTTCTCTTACAGGTCTAACACTTCCGAAAAACCAATACAACGCCCACCCGGAACAATATATAAAGCTAAACGAACCGTTCACTGGGTACTTATCCGTACGAAAACCCCTATTGATTTACCTGTTTTTACAAGGAAATAAAATGTGAAAAAAATATTTCTACATCCCATGGCCTTTCCCAACCATTTAAATTTTTCTCTTACATGTCTAACACTTCCGAAAAACCAATACAACGCCCACCCGGAACAATGTATAAAGCTAAACGAACCGTTCACTGGGTACTTATCCGTGCGAAAAGCCCTATTGATTTACCTGTTTTTACAAGGAAGTAAAATGTGAAAAAAATATTTCTACATCCCATGGCCTTTCCCAGCCATTTAAATTTTTCTCTTACAGGTCTAACGCTTCCGAAAAACCAATACAACGCCCACCCGGAACAATATATAAAGCTAAACGAACCGTTCACTGGGTACTTATCTGTACGAAAATCCCTATTGATTTAGCTGTTTTTACAAGGAAGTAAAATGTGAAAAAAATATTTCTACATCCCATGGCCTTTCCCAACCATTTAAATTTTTATCTTACAGGTCTAACACTACCAAAAAACCGATACAACTCCCACCCGGAACAATATATAAAGCTAAACGAACCGTTCACTGGGTACTTATCCGTACAAAAATCCCTATTGATTTACCTGTTTTTACAAGGAAATAAAATGTGAAAAAAATATTTCTACATCCCATGGCCATTCCCAACCATTTAAATTTTTCTCTTACAGGTCTAACACTTCTGAAAAACCAATACAACTCCCACCCGGAACAATATATAAAGCTAAACGAACCGTTCACTGGGTACTTATCCGTACGAAAATCCCTATTGATTTACCTGATTTTACAAGGAAATAAAATGTGAAAAAAATATTTCTACATCCCATGGCCATTCCCAACCATTTAAATTTTTCTCTTACAGGTCTAACACTTCTGAAAAACCAATACAACGGCCACCCGGAAAAATATATAAAGCTAAACGAACCGTTCACTGGGTACTTATACGTACGAAAAGCCCTATTGATTTACCTGTTTTTACAAGGAAGTAAAATGTGAAAAAAATATTTCTACATCCCATGGCCTTTCCCAGCCATTTAAATTTTTCTCTTACAGGTCTAACACTTCCGAAAAACCAATACAACGGCCACCCGGAACAATGTATAAAGCTAAACGAACCGATCACTGGGTACTTATCCGTACGAAAATCCCTATTGATTTACCTGTTTTTACAAGGAAGTAAAATGTGAAAAAAATATTTCTACATCCCATGGCCTTTCCCAACCATTTAAATTTTTCTCTTACAGGTCTAACACTTCCGAAAAACCAATACAACGCCCACCCGGAACAATATATAAAGCTGAACGAACAGTTCACTGGGTACTTATCCGTACGAAAATCCCTATTGATTTACCTGTTTTTACAAGGAAATAAAATGTGAAAACAATATTTCTACATCCCATGGCCTTTCCCAACCATTTAAACTTTTCTCTTACAGGTCTAACACTTCCGAAAAACCCATACAACGGCCACCCGGAACAATATATAAAGCTAAACGAACCGTTCACTGGGCACTTATCCGTACAAAAATCCTTATTGATTTTCCTGTTTTTACAAGGAAATAAAATGTGAAAAAAATATTTCTACATCCCATGGCCTTTCCCAACCATTTAAAATTTTATCTTACACGTCTAACACTTCCGAAAAACCAATACAACTCCCACCCGGAACAATATATAAAGCTAAACGAACCGTTCACTGGGTACTTATACGTACAAAAATCCCTATTGATTTACCTGTATTTACAAGGAAATAAAATGTGAAAAAAATATTTCTACATCCCATGGCCTTTCCCAACCATTTCCCAACCGAAAAACCAATACAACGCCCACGCGGAACAATATATAAAGCTAAACGAACCGTTCACTGGGTACTTATCCGTACGAAAAGCCCTATTCATTTACCTGTTTTTACAAGGAAGTAAAATGTGAAAAAAATATTTCTACATCCCATGGCCTTTCCCAACCATTTAAATTTTTCTCTTACAGGTCTAACACTTCTGAAAAACCAATACAACGCCCACCCGGAACAATATATAAAGCTAAACGAACCGTTCACTGGGTACTTATCCGTACGAAAATCCCTATTGATTTACCTGTTTTTACAAGGAAGTAAAATGTGAAAAAAATATTTCTACATCCCATGGCCTTTCCCAACCATTTAAATTTTTCTCTTACATGTCTAACACTTCCGAAAAACCAATACAACGCCCACCCGGAACAATATATAAAGCTAAACGAACCGTTCACTGGGTACTTATACGTACGAAAATCCCTATTGATTTACCTGTTTTTACAAGGAAATAAAATGTGAAAAAATATTTCTACATCCCATGGCCTTTCCCAACCATTTAAATTTTTCTCTTACATGTCTAACACTTCCGAAAAACCAATACAACGCCCACCCGGAACAATGTATAAAGCTAAACGAACCGTTCACGGGGTACTTATCCGTACGAAAATCCCTATAGATTTACCTGTTTTTACAAGGAAGTAAAATGTGAAAAAAATATTTCTACATCCCATGGCCTTTACCAGCCATTTAAATTTTTCTCTTACAGGTCTAACACTTCCGAAAAACCAATACAACGCCCACCCGGAACAATATATAAAGCTAAATGAACCGTTCACTGGGTACTTATCCGTACGAAAAGCCCTATTGATTTACCTGTTTTTACAAGGAAGTAAAATGTGAAAAAAAATATTTCTACATCCCATGGCCTTTCCCAACCATTTAAATTTTTCTCTTACATGTCTAACACTTCCGAAAAACCAATACAACGCCCACCCGGAACAATATATAAAGCTAAACGAACCGTTCACTGGGTACTTATACGTACGAAATTCCCTATTGATTTACCTGTTTTTACAAGGAAGTAAAATGTGAAAAAAATATTTCTACATCCCATGGCCTTTACCAGCCATTTAAATTTTTCTCTTACAGGTCTAACACTTCCGAAAAACCAATACAACGCCCACCCGGAACAATATATAAAGCTAAACGAACAGTTCACTGGGTACTTATCCGTACGAAAAGCCCTATTGATTTACCTGTTTTTACAAGGAAGTAAAATGTGAAAAAAAATATTTCTACATCCCATGGCCTTTCCCAACCATTTAAATTTTTCTCTTACAGGTCTAACAGTTGCGAAAAACCAATACAACTCCCACCCGGAAAAATATATACAGCTAAACGAACCGTTTACTGGGTACTAATCCATACGAAAATCCCTATTGATTTACCTGTTTTTACAAGGAAATAAAATGTGAAAAAAATATTTCTACATCCCATGGCTATTCCCAACCATTTAAATTTTTCACTTACAGGTCTAACACTTCCGAAAAAACAATACAACGCCCACCCGGAACAATATATAAAGCTGAACGAACCGTTCACTGGGTACTTATCCGTACGAAAATCCCTATTGATTTACCTGTTTTTACAAGGAAATAAAATGTGAAAAAAATATTTCTACATCCCATGGCCTTTCCCAACAATTTAAATTTTTCTCTTACATGTCTAACACTTCCGAAAAACCAATACAACACCCACCCGGAACAATGTATAAAGCTAAACGAACCGTTCACTGGGTACTTATCCGTACGAAAAGCCCTATTGATTTACCTGTTTTTACAAGGAAATAAGATGTGAAAAAAATATTTCTACATCCCATGGCCTTTCCCAACCATTTAAATTTTTCTCTTACATGTCTAATACTTCCGAAAAACCAATACAACGCCCACCCGGAACAATATATAAAGTTAAACGAACCGTTCACTGGGTACTTATACGTACGAAAAGCCCTATTAATTTACCTGTTTTTACAAGGAAGTAAAATGTGAAAAAAATATTTCTACATCCCATGGCCTTTCCCAGCCATTTAAATTTTTCTCTTACATGTCTAACACTTCCGAAATACCAATACAACGCCCACCCGGAACAATATATAAAGCTAAACGAACCGTTCACTGGGTACTTATCCGTACGAAAATCCCTATTGATTTACCTGTTTTTACAAGGAAATAAAATGTGAAAAAAATATTTCTACATCCCATGGCCTTTCCCAACCATTTAAACTTTTCTCTTACATGTCTAACACTTCTGAAAAACCAATACAACGGCCACCCGGAACAATATATAAAGCTAAACGAACCGTTCACTGGGCACTTATCCGTACAAAAATCCCTATTGATTTTCCTGTTTTTACAAGGAAATAAAATGTGAAAAAAATATTTCTACATCCCATGGCCTTTCCCAACCATTTAAATTTTTATCTTACAGGTCTAACACTACCGAAAAACCGATACAACTCCCACCGGGAACAATATATAAAGCTAAATGAACCGTTCACTGGGTACTTATACGTATGAAAATCCCTATTGATTTACCTGTTTTTACAAGGAAGTAAAATGTGAAAAAAATATTTCTACATCCCATGGCCTTTCCCAACCATTTAAACATTTCTCTTACAGGTCTAACACTTCTGAAAAAACAATACAACGCCCACGCGGAACAATATATAAAGCTAAACGAACCGTTCACTGGGTACTAATCCATACAAAAATCCCTATTGATTTACCTGTTTTTACAAGGAAATAAAATGTGAAAAAAATATTTCTACATCCCATGGCCTTTCCCAACAATTTAAATTTTTCTCTTACATGTCTAACACTTCAGAAAAACCAATACAACGCCCACCCGGAACAATATATAAAGCTAAACGAACCGTTCACTGGGTACTTATCCGTACGAAAATCCCTATTGATTTACCTGTTTTTACAAGGAAATAAAATGTGAAAAAAATATTTCTACATCCCATGGCCTTTCCCAACCATTTAAATTTTTCTCTTACACGTCTAACACTTCCGAAAAACCAATACAACGGCCACCCGGAACAATATATAAATCTAAACGAACCGTTCACTGGGTAATTATCCGTGCGAAAAGCCCTATTGATTTACCTGTTTTTACAAGGAAATAAAATGTGAAAAAAATATTTCTACATCCCATGGCCTTTCCCAACAATTTAAATTTTTCTCTTACATGTCTAACACTTCAGAAAAACCAATACAACGCCCACCCGGAACAATATATAAAGCTAAACGAACCGTTCACTGGGTACTTATCCGTACGAAAATCCCTATTGATTTACCTGTTTTTACAAGGAAATAAAATGTGAAAAAAATATTTCTACATCCCATGGCCTTTCCCAACCATTTAAATTTTTCTCTTACATGTCTAACACTTCCGAAAAACCAATACAACGGCCACCCGGAACAATATATAAAGCTAAACGAACCGTTCACTGGGTAATTATCCGTGCGAAAAGCCCTATTGATTTACCTGTTTTTACAAGGAAATAAAATGTGAAAAAAATATTTCTACATCCCATGGCCTTTCCCAACCATTTAAATTTTTCTCTTACATGTCTAACACTTCCGAAAAACCAATACAACGGCCACCCGGAACAATATATAAAGCTAAACGAACCGTTCACTTGGTACTTATCCGTACGAAAATCCATATTGATTTTCCTGTTTTTACAAGGAAATAAAATGTGAAAACACTATTTCTACATCCCATAGCCTTTCACAACCATTTAAATTTTTCTCTTACATGTCTAACACTTCCGAAAAACCAATTCAACGCCCACCCGGAACCATATATGAAGCTAAACGAACCGTTCACTGGGTACTTATACGTACGAAAAGCCCTATTCATTTACCTGTTTTTACAAGGAAGTAAAATGTGAAAAAAATATTTCTACATCCAATGGCCTTTCCCAGCCATTTAAATTTTACTCTTACAGGTCTAACACTTCCGAAAAACTAATACCACGCCCACCCGGAACAATATATAAAGCTAAACGAACCGTTCACTGGGTACTAATCCATACGAAAATCCCAATTGATTTACCTGTTTTTACAAGGAAATAAAATGTGAAAAAAATATTTCTACTTCCCATGGCCTTTCCCAGCCGTTTAAATTTTTCTCTTACAGGTCTAACAGTTGAGAAAAACCAATACAACGGTCACCCGGAACAATGTATAAAGCTAAACGAACCGTTCACTGGGTACTTATCCGTGCGAAAAGCCCTATTGATTTACCTGTTTTTACAAGGAAGTAAAATGTGAAAAAAATATTTCTACATCCCATGGCCTTTCCCAGCCATTTAAATTTTTCTCTTACAGGTCTAACGCTTCCGAAAAACCAATACAACGCCCACCCAGAACAATATATAAAGCTAAACGAACCGTTCACTGGGTACTTATCTGTACGAAAATCCCTATTGATTTACCTGTTTTTACAAGGAAGTAAAATGTGAAAAAAATATTTCTACATCCCATGGCCTTTCCCAACCATTTAAAATTTTATCTTACAGGTCTAACATTACCGAAAAACCGATACAACTCCCACCCGGAACAATATATAAAGCTAAACGAACCGTTCACTGGGTACTTATACGTACAAAAATCCCTATTGATTTACCTGTTTTTACAAGGAAATAAAATGTGAAAAAAATATTTCTACATCCCATGGCCATTCCCAACCATTTAAATTTTTCTCTTACAGGTCTAACACTTCTGAAAAACCAATACAACTCCCACCCGGAACAATATATAAAGCTAAACGAACTGTTCACTGTGTACTTATCCGTACGAAAATCCCTATTGATTTACCTGTTTTTACAAGGAAATAAAATGTGAAAAAAATATTTCTACATCCCATGGCCATTCCCAACCATGTAAATTTTTCTCTTACATGTCTAACACTTCCGAAAAACCAATACAACGCCCACCCGGAACAATATATAAAGCTAAACGAACCGTTCACTGGGTACTTATCCGTACGAAAATCCCTATTGATTTACCTGTTTTTACAAGGAAGTAAAATGTGAAAAAAATATTTCTACATCCCATGGCCTTTCCCAACCATTTAAATTTTTCTCTTACATGTCTAACACTTCCGAAAAACCAATACAACGCCCACCCGGAACAATGTATAAAGCTAAACGAACCGTTCACTGGGTACTTATCCGTACGAAAATCCCTATTGATTTACCTGTTTTTACAAGGAAGTAAAATGTGAAAAAAATATTTCTACATCCCATGGCCTTTACCAGCCATTTAAATTTTTCTCTTACAGGTCTAACACTTCCGAAAAACCAATACAACGCCCACCCGGAACAATATATAAAGCTAAACGAACCGTTCACTGGGTACTTATCCGTACGAAAACCCCTATTGATTTACCTGTTTTTACAAGGAAATAAAATGTGAAAAAAATATTTCTACATCCCATGGCCTTTCCCAACCATTTAAATTTTTCTCTTACATGTCTAACACTTCCGAAAAACCAATACAACGCCCACCCGGAACAATGTATAAAGCTAAACGAACCGTTCACTGGGTACTTATCCGTGCGAAAAGCCCTATTGATTTACCTGTTTTTACAAGGAAGTAAAATGTGAAAAAAATATTTCTACATCCCATGGCCTTTCCCAGCCATTTAAATTTTTCTCTTACAGGTCTAACGCTTCCGAAAAACCAATACAACGCCCACCCGGAACAATATATAAAGCTAAACGAACCGTTCACTGGGTACTTATCTGTACGAAAATCCCTATTGATTTAGCTGTTTTTACAAGGAAGTAAAATGTGAAAAAAATATTTCTACATCCCATGGCCTTTCCCAACCATTTAAATTTTTATCTTACAGGTCTAACACTACCAAAAAACCGATACAACTCCCACCCGGAACAATATATAAAGCTAAACGAACCGTTCACTGGGTACTTATCCGTACAAAAATCCCTATTGATTTACCTGTTTTTACAAGGAAATAAAATGTGAAAAAAATATTTCTACATCCCATGGCCATTCCCAACCATTTAAATTTTTCTCTTACAGGTCTAACACTTCTGAAAAACCAATACAACTCCCACCCGGAACAATATATAAAGCTAAACGAACCGTTCACTGGGTACTTATCCGTACGAAAATCCCTATTGATTTACCTGATTTTACAAGGAAATAAAATGTGAAAAAAATATTTCTACATCCCATGGCCATTCCCAACCATTTAAATTTTTCTCTTACAGGTCTAACACTTCTGAAAAACCAATACAACGGCCACCCGGAAAAATATATAAAGCTAAACGAACCGTTCACTGGGTACTTATACGTACGAAAAGCCCTATTGATTTACCTGTTTTTACAAGGAAGTAAAATGTGAAAAAAATATTTCTACATCCCATGGCCTTTCCCAGCCATTTAAATTTTTCTCTTACAGGTCTAACACTTCCGAAAAACCAATACAACGGCCACCCGGAACAATGTATAAAGCTAAACGAACCGATCACTGGGTACTTATCCGTACGAAAATCCCTATTGATTTACCTGTTTTTACAAGGAAGTAAAATGTGAAAAAAATATTTCTACATCCCATGGCCTTTCCCAACCATTTAAATTTTTCTCTTACAGGTCTAACACTTCCGAAAAACCAATACAACGCCCACCCGGAACAATATATAAAGCTGAACGAACAGTTCACTGGGTACTTATCCGTACGAAAATCCCTATTGATTTACCTGTTTTTACAAGGAAATAAAATGTGAAAACAATATTTCTACATCCCATGGCCTTTCCCAACCATTTAAACTTTTCTCTTACAGGTCTAACACTTCCGAAAAACCAATACAACGGCCACCCGGAACAATATATAAAGCTAAACGAACCGTTCACTGGGCACTTATCCGTACAAAAATCCTTATTGATTTTCCTGTTTTTACAAGGAAATAAAATGTGAAAAAAATATTTCTACATCCCATGGCCTTTCCCAACCATTTAAAATTTTATCTTACACGTCTAACACTTCCGAAAAACCAATACAACTCCCACCCGGAACAATATATAAAGCTAAACGAACCGTTCACTGGGTACTTATACGTACAAAAATCCCTATTGATTTACCTGTATTTACAAGGAAATAAAATGTGAAAAAAATATTTCTACATCCCATGGCCTTTCCCAACCATTTCCCAACCGAAAAACCAATACAACGCCCACGCGGAACAATATATAAAGCTAAACGAACCGTTCACTGGGTACTTATCCGTACGAAAAGCCCTATTCATTTACCTGTTTTTACAAGGAAGTAAAATGTGAAAAAAATATTTCTACATCCCATGGCCTTTCCCAACCATTTAAATTTTTCTCTTACAGGTCTAACACTTCTGAAAAACCAATACAACGCCCACCCGGAACAATATATAAAGCTAAACGAACCGTTCACTGGGTACTTATACGTACGAAAAGCCCTATTCATTTACCTGTTTTTACAAGGAAGTAAAATGTGAAAAAAATATTTCTACATCCCATGGCCTTTCCCAGCCATTTAAATTTTTCTCTTACAGGTCTAACACTTCCGAAAAACTAATACAACGGCCACCCGGAACAATGTATAAAGCTAAACGAACCGATCACTGGGTACTTATCCGTACGAAAATCCCTATTGATTTACCTGTTTTTACAAGGAAGTAAAATGTGAAAAAAATATTTCTACATCCCATGGCCTTTCCCAACCATTTAAATTTTTCTCTTACATGTCTAACACTTCCGAAAAACCAATACAACGCCCACCCGGAACAATATATAAAGCTAAACGAACCGTTCACTGGGTACTTATACGTACGAAAATCCCTATTGATTTACCTGTTTTTACAAGGAAATAAAATGTGAAAAAATATTTCTACATCCCATGGCCTTTCCCAACCATTTAAATTTTTCTCTTACATGTCTAACACTTCCGAAAAACCAATACAACGCCCACCCGGAACAATGTATAAAGCTAAACGAACCGTTCACGGGGTACTTATCCGTACGAAAATCCCTATAGATTTACCTGTTTTTACAAGGAAGTAAAATGTGAAAAAAATATTTCTACATCCCATGGCCTTTACCAGCCATTTAAATTTTTCTCTTACAGGTCTAACACTTCCGAAAAACCAATACAACGCCCACCCGGAACAATATATAAAGCTAAATGAACCGTTCACTGGGTACTTATCCGTACGAAAAGCCCTATTGATTTACCTGTTTTTACAAGGAAGTAAAATGTGAAAAAAAATATTTCTACATCCCATGGCCTTTCCCAACCATTTAAATTTTTCTCTTACATGTCTAACACTTCCGAAAAACCAATACAACGCCCACCCGGAACAATATATAAAGCTAAACGAACCGTTCACTGGGTACTTATACGTACGAAATTCCCTATTGATTTACCTGTTTTTACAAGGAAGTAAAATGTGAAAAAAATATTTCTACATCCCATGGCCTTTACCAGCCATTTAAATTTTTCTCTTACAGGTCTAACACTTCCGAAAAACCAATACAACGCCCACCCGGAACAATATATAAAGCTAAACGAACAGTTCACTGGGTACTTATCCGTACGAAAAGCCCTATTGATTTACCTGTTTTTACAAGGAAGTAAAATGTGAAAAAAAATATTTCTACATCCCATGGCCTTTCCCAACCATTTAAATTTTTCTCTTACAGGTCTAACAGTTGCGAAAAACCAATACAACTCCCACCCGGAAAAATATATACAGCTAAACGAACCGTTTACTGGGTACTAATCCATACGAAAATCCCTATTGATTTACCTGTTTTTACAAGGAAATAAAATGTGAAAAAAATATTTCTACATCCCATGGCTTTTCCCAACCATTTAAATTTTTCTCTTACAGGTCTAACACTTCCGAAAAAACAATACAACGCCCACCCGGAACAATATATAAAGCTGAACGAACCGTTCACTGGGTACTTATCCGTACGAAAATCCCTATTGATTTACCTGTTTTTACAAGGAAATAAAATGTGAAAACAATATTTCTACATCCCATGGCCTTTCCCAACCATTTAAACTTTTCTCTTACAGGTCTAACACTTCCGAAAAACCAATACAACGGCCACCCGGAATAATATATAAAGCTAAACGAACCGTTCACTGGGCACTTATCCGTACAAAAATCCTTATTGATTTTCCTGTTTTTACAAGGAAATAAAATGTGAAAAAAATATTTCTACATCCCATGGCCTTTCCCAACCATTTAAAATTTTATCTTACACGTCTAACACTTCCGAAAAACCAGTACAACTCCCACCCGGAACAATATATAAAGCTAAACGAACCGTTCACTGGGTACTTATACGTACGAAAATCCCTATTGATTTACCTGTATTTACAAGGAAATAAAATGTGAAAAAAATATTTCTACATCCCATGGCCTTTCCCAACCATTTCCCAACCGAAAAACCAATACAACGCCCACGCGGAACAATATATAAAGCTAAACGAACCGTTCACTGGGTACTTATCCGTACGAAAAGCCCTATTCATTTACCTGTTTTTACAAGGAAGTAAAATGTGAAAAAAATATTTCTACATCCCATGGCCTTTCCCAACCATTAAAATTTTCCCTTACAGGTCTAACACTTCTGAAAAACCAATACAACGCCCACCCGGAACAATATATAAAGCTAAACGAACCGTTCACTGGGTACTTATACGTACGAAAAGCCCTATTCATTTACCTGTTTTTACAAGGAAGTAAAATGTGAAAAAAATATTTGTACATCCCATGGCCTTTCCCAGCCATTTAAATTTTTCTCTTACAGGTCTAACACTTCCGAAAAACCAATACAACGGCCACCCGGAACAATGTATAAAGCTAAACGAACCGATCACTGGGTACTTATCCGTACGAAAATCCCTATTGATTTACCTGTTTTTACAAGGAAGTAAAATGTGAAAAAAATATTTCTACATCCCATGGACTTTCCCAACCATTTAAATTTTTCTCTTACATGTCTAACACTTCCGAAAAACCAATACAACGCCCACCCGGAACAATATATAAAGCTAAACGAACCGTTCACTGGGTACTTATACGTACGAAAATCCCTATTGATTTACCTGTTTTTACAAGGAAATAAAATGTGAAAAAATATTTCTACATCCCATGGCCTTTCCCAGCCATTTAAATTTTTCTCTTACATGTCTAACACTTCCGAAAAACCAATACAACGCCCACCCGGAACAATGTATAAAGCTAAACGAACCGTTCACTGGGTACTTATCCGTACGAAAATCCCTATTGATTTACCTGTTTTTACAAGGAAGTAAAATGTGAAAAAAATATTTCTACATCCCATGGCCTTTACCAGCCATTTAAATTTTTCTCTTACAGGTCTAACACTTCCGAAAAACCAATACAACGCCCACCCGGAACAATATATAAAGCTAAACGAACCGTTCACTGGGTACTTATCCGTACGAAAAGCCCTATTGATTTACCTGTTTTTACAAGGAAGTAAAATGTGAAAAAAATATTTCTACATCCCATGGCCTTTCCCAACCATTTAAATTTTTCTCTTACAGGTCTAACAGTTGCGAAAAACCAATACAACACCCACCCGGAAAAATATATACAGCTAAATGAACCGTTTACTGGGTACTAATCCATACGAAAATCCCTATTGATTTACCTGTTTTTACAAGGAAATAAAATGTGAAAAAAATATTTCTACATCCCATGGCCTTTCCCAACCATTTAAATTGTTCTCTTACAGGTCTAACACTTCCAAAAAACCAATACAACGCCCACCCGGAACAATATATAAAGCTAAACGAACCGTTCACTGGGTACTTATACGTACGAAAAGCCCTATTCATTTACCTGTTTTTACAAGGAAGTAAAATGTGAAAAAAATATTTCTACATCCCATGGCCTTTCCCAGCCATTTAAATTTTTCTCTTACAGGTCTAACACTTCCGAAAAACCAATACAACGGCCACCCGGAACAATATATAAAGCTAAACGAACCGTTCACTGGGCACTTATCCGTACAAAAATCCCTATTGATTTACCTGTTTTTACAAGGAAGTAAAATGTGAAAAAAATATTTCTACATCCCATGGCCTTTCCCAACCATTTAAATTTTTCTCTTACATGTCTTACACTTCCGAAAAACCAATACAACGCCCACCCGGAACAAGATATAAAGCTAAACGAACCGTTCACTGGGTACTTATACGTACGAAAATCCCTATTGATTTACCTGTTTTTACAAGGAAATAAAATGTGAAAAAATATTTCTACATCCCATGGCCTTTCCCAACCATTTAAATTTTTCTCTTACATGTCTAACACTTCCGAAAAACCAATACAACGCCCACCCGGAACAATGTATAGAGCTAAACGAACCGTTCACTGGGTACTTATCCGTACGAAAATCCCTATTGATTTACCTGTTTTTACAAGGAAGTAAAATGTGAAAAAAATATTTCTACATCCCATGGCCTTTACCAGCCATTTAAATTTTTCTCTTACAGGTCTAACACTTCCGAAAAACCAATACAACGCCACCCGGAACAATATATAAAGCTAAACGAACCGTTCACTGGGTACTTATCCGTACGAAAAGCCCTATTGATTTACCTGTTTTACAAGGAAGTAAAATGTGAAAAAAATATTTCTACATCCCATGGCCTTTCCCAACCATTTAAATTTTTCTCTTACAGGTCTAACAGTTGCGAAAAACCAATACAACACCCACCCGGAAAAATATATACAGCTAAATGAACCGTTTACTGGGTACTAATCCATACGAAAATCCCTATTGATTTACCTGTTTTTACAAGGAAATAAAATGTGAAAAAAATATTTCTACATCCCATGGCCTTTCCCAACCATTTAAATTTTTCTCTTACAGGTCTAACACTTCTGAAAAACCAATACAACGCCCACCCGGAACAATATATAAAGCTAAACGAACCGTTCACTGGGTACTTATACGTACGAAAATCCCTATTGATTTACCTGTTTTTACAAGGAAATAAAATGTGAAAAAATATTTCTACATCCCATGGCCTTTCCCAACCATTTAAATTTTTCTCTTACATGTCTAACACTTCCGAAAAACCAATACAACGGCCACCCGGAACAATGTATAGAGCTAAACGAACCGTTCACTGGGTACTTATCCATACGAAAATCCCTATTGATTTACCTGTTTTTACAAGGAAGTAAAATGTGAAAAAAATATTTCTACATCCCATGGCCTTTACCAGCCATTTAAATTTTTCTCTTACAGGTCTAACACTTCCGAAAAACCAATACAACGCCACCCGGAACAATATATAAAGCTAAACGAACCGTTCACTGGGTACTTATCCGTACGAAAAGCCCTATTGATTTACCTGTTTTTACAAGGAAGTAAAATGTGAAAAAAATATTTCTACATCCCATGGCCTTTCCCAACCATTTAAATTTTTCTCTTACAGGTCTAACACTTCTGAAAAACCAATACAACACCCATCCGGAAAAATATATACAGCTAAACGAACCGTTTACTGGGTACTAATCCATACGAAAATCCCTATTGATTTACCTATTTTTACAAGGAAATAAAATGTGAAAAAAATATTTCTACATCCCATGGCCTTTAACAACCATTTAAATTTTTCTCTTACAGGTCTAACACTTCCGAAAAACCAATACAACGCCCACCCGGAACAATATATAAAGCTAAACGAACCGTTCACTGGGTACTTATACGTACGAAAAGCCCTATTCATTTACCTGTTTTTACAAGGAAGTAAAATGTGAAAGAAATATTTCTACATCCCATGGCCTTTCGCAGCCATTTAAATTTTTCTCTTACAGGTCTAACACTTCCGAAAAACCAATATAACGCCCACCCGGAACAATATATAAAGCTAAACGAACCGTTCACTGGGTACTTATACGTACGAAAAGCCCTATTCATTTACCTGTTTTTACAAGGAAGTAAAATGTGAAAAAAATATTTCTACATCCCATGGCCTTTCCCAGCCATTTAAATTTTTCTCTTACAGGTCTAACACTTCCGAAAAACCAATACAACGGCCAACCGGAACAATATATAAAGCTAAACGAACCGTTCACTGGGCACTTATCCGTACAAAAATCCCTATTGATTTACCTGTTTTTACAAGGAAATAAAATGTGAAAAAAATATTTCTACATCCCATGGCCTTTCCCAACCATTTAAATTTTTATCTTACAGGTCTAACACTTCCGAAAAACCAATACAACGCCCACCCGCAACAATATATAAAGCTAAATGAACAGTTCACAGGTACTTATCCGTACGAAAAGCCCTATTGATTTACCTGTTTTTACAAGGAAGTAAAATGTGAAAAAAATATTTCTACATCCCATGGCCTTTCCCAGCCATTTAAATTTTTCTCTTACAGGTCTAACACTTCCGAAAAACCAATACAACGCCCACCCGGAACAATATATAAAGCTAAACGAACAGTTCACTGGGTACTTATCCGTACGAAAAGCCCTATTGATTTACCTGTTTTTACAAGTAAGTAAAATGTGAAAAAAATATTTCTACATCCCATGGCCTTTCCCAACCATTTAAATTTTTCTCTTACATGTCTAACAGTTGCGAAAAACCAATACAACACCCACCCGGAAAAATATAAACAGCTAAACGAACCGTTTACTGGGTACTAATCCATACGAAAATCCCTATTGATTTACCTGTTTTTACAAGGATATAAAATGTGAAAAAAATATTTCTACATCCCATGGCCTTTCCCAACCATTTAAATTTTTCTCTTACAGGTCTAACACTTCTGAAAAACCAATACAACGCCCACCCGGAACAATATATAAAGCTAAACGAACCGTTCACTGGGTACTTATCCGTACGAAAATCCCTATTGATTTACCTGTTTTTACAAGGAAGTAAAATGTGAAAAAAATATTTCTACATCCCATGGCCTTTCCCAACCATTTAAATTTTTCTCTTTCATGTCTAACACTTCCGAAAAACCAATACAACTCCGACCCGGAACAATATATAAAGCTAAACGAACCGTTCATTGGGTACTTATACGTACGAAAATCCCTATTGATTTACCTGTTTTTACAAGGAAATAAAATGTGAAAAAATATTTCTACATCCCATGGCCTTTCCCAACCATTTAAATTTTTCTCTTACATGTCTAACACTTCCGAAAAACCAATACAACGCCCACCCGGAACAATGTATAGAGCTAAACGAACCGTTCACTGGGTACTTATCCGTACGAAAATCCCTATTGATTTACCTGTTTTTACAAGGAAGTAAAATGTGAAAAAAATATTTCTACATCCCATGGCCTTTACCAGCCATTTAAATTTTTCTCTTACAGGTCTAACACTTCCGAAAAACCAATACAACGCCACCCGGAACAATATATAAAGCTAAACGAACCGTTAACTGGGTACTTATCCGTACGAAAAGCCCTATTGATTTACCTGTTTTTACAAGGAAGTAAAATGTGAAAAAAATATTTCTACATCCCATGGCCTTTCCCAACCATTTAAATTTTTCTCTTACAGGTCTAACAGTTGCGAAAAACCAATACAACACCCATCCGGAAAAATATATACAGCTAAACGAACCGTTTACTGGGTACTAATCCATACGAAAATCCCTATTGATTTACCTGTTTTTACAAGGATATAAAATGTGAAAAAAATATTTCTACATCCCATGGCCTTTCCCAACCATTTAAATTTTTCTCTTACAGGTCTAACACTTCTGAAAAACCAATACAACACCCACCCGGAACAATATATAAAGCTAAACGAACCGTTCACTGGGTACTTATCCGTACGAAAATCCCTATTGATTTACCTGTTTTTACAAGGTAATAAAATGTGAAAAAAATATTTCTACATCCCATGGCCTTTCCCAACCATTTAAATTTTTCTCTTACATGTCTAACACTTCCGAAAAACCAATACAACGCCCACCCGGAACAATATATAAAGCTAAACGAACCGTTCACTGGGTACTTATACGTACGAAAAGCCCTATTCATTTACCTGTTTTTACAAGGAAGTAAAATGTGAAAGAAATATTTCTACATCCCATGGCCTTTCGCAGCCATTTAAATTTTTCTCTTACAGGTCTAACACTTCCGAAAAACCAATACAACGCCCACCCGGAACAATATATAAAGCTAAACGAACCGTTCACTGGGTACTTATACGTACGAAAAGCCCTATTCATTTACCTGTTTTTACAAGGAAGTAAAATGTGAACAAAATATTTCTACATCCCATGGCCTTTCCCAGCCATTTAAATTTTTCTCTTACAGGTCTAACACTTCCGAAAAAACAATACAACGGCCAACCGGAACAATATATAAAGCTAAACGAACCATTCACTGGGCACTTATCCGTACAAAAATCCCTATTGATTTACCTGTTTTTACAAGGAAATAAAATGTGAAAAAAATATTTCTACATCCCATGGCCTTTCCCAACCATTTAAATTTTTATCTTACAGGTCTAACACTTCCGAAAAACCAATACAACGCCCACCCGGAACAATATATAAAGCTAAACGAACCGTTCACTGGGTACTTATCCGTACAAAAATCCCTATTGATTTACCTGTTTTTACAAGGAAATAAAATGTGAAAAAAATATTTCTACATCCCATGGCCTTTCCCAACCATTTAAAATTTTCTCTTACAGGTCTAACACTTCCGAAAAACCAATACAACGGCCACCCGGAACAATATATAAAGCTAAACGGACCGTTCACTGGGTACTTATCCGTACGAAAATCCCTATTGATTTACCTGTTTTTACAAGGAAGTAAAATGTGAAAAAAATATTTCTACATCCCATGGCCTTTACCAGCCATTTAAATTTTTCTGTTACAGGTCTAACACTTCCGAAAAACCAATACAACGCCCACCCGGAACAATATATAAAGCTAAACGAACCGTTCACTGGGTACTTATCCGTACGAAAAGCCCTATTGATTTACCTGTTTTTACAAGGAAGTAAAATGTGAAAAAATATTTCTACATCCCATGGCCTTTCCCAACCATTAAAATTTTTCTCTTACAGGTCTAACAGTTGCGAAAAACCAATACAACACCCACCCGGAAAAATATATACAGCTAAATGAACCGTTTACTGGGTACTAATCCATACGAAAATCCCTATTGATTTACCTGTTTTTACAAGGAAATAAAATGTGAAAAAAATATTTCTACATCCCATGGCCTTTCCCAACCATTTAAATTGTTCTCTTACAGGTCTAACACTTCCGAAAAACCAATACAACGCCCACCCGGAACAATATATAAAGCTAAACAAACCGTTCACTGGGTACTTATACGTACGAAAAGCCCTATTCATTTACCTGTTTTTACAAGGAAGTAAAATGTGAAAGAAATATTTCTACATCCCATGGCCTTTCCCAGCCATTTAAATTTTTCTCTTACAGGTCTAACACTTCCGAAAAACCAATACAACGCCCACCCGGAACAATATATAAAGCTAAACGAACCGTTCACTGGGTACTTATCCGTACAAAAATCCCTATTGATTTACCTGTTTTTACAAGGAAATAAAATGTGAAAAAATATTTCTACATCCCATGGCCTTTCCCAACCATTTAAATTTTTCTCTTACATGTCTAACACTTCCGAAAAACCAATACAACGCCCACCCGGAACAATGTATAGAGCTAAACGAACCGTTCACTGGGTACTTATCCGTACGAAAATCCCTATTGATTTACCTGTTTTTACAAGGAAGTAAAATGTGAAAAAAATATTTCTACATCCCATGGCCTTTACCAGCCATTTAAATTTTTCTCTTACAGGTCTAACACTTCCGAAAAACCAATACAACGCCACCCGGAACAATATATAAAGCTAAACGAACCGTTCACTGGGTACTTATCCGTACGAAAAGCCCTATTGATTTACCTGTTTTTACAAGGAAGTAAAATGTGAAAAAAATATTTCTACATCCCATGGCCTTTCCCAACCATTTAAATTTTTCTCTTACAGGTCTAACACTTCCGAAAAACCAATACAACGGCCACCCGGAACAATATATAAAGCTAAACGAACCGTTCACTGGGCACTTATCCGTACAAAAATCCCTATTGATTTACCTGTTTTTACAAGGAAATAAAATGTGAAAAAAATATTTCTACATCCCATGGCCTTTCCCAACCATTTAAATTTTTCTCTTACAGGTCTAACACTTCCGAAAAACCAATACAACCCCCACCCGGAACAATATATAAAGCTAAACGAACCGTTCACTGGGTACTTATACGTACGAAAAGCCCTATTCATTTACCTGTTTTTACAAGGAAGTAAAATGTGAAAAAAATATTTCTACATCCCATGGCCTTTCCCAGCCATTTAAATTTTTCTCTTACAGGTCTAACACTTCCGAAAAACCAATACAACGGCCACCCGGAACAATATATAAAGCTAAACGAACCGTTCACTGGGTACTTATACGTACGAAAAGCCCTATTCATTTACCTGTTTTTACAAGGAAGTAAAATGTGAAAGAAATATTTCTACATCCCATGGCCTTTCCCAACCATTTAAATTTTTCTCTTACATGTCTAACACTTCCGAAAAACCAATACAACGCCCACCCGGAACAATATATAAAGCTAAACGAACCGTTCACTGGGTACTTATACGTACGAAAAGCCCTATTCATTTACCTGTTTTTACAAGGAAGTAAAATGTGAAAGAAATATTTCTACATCCCATGGCCTTTCCCAGCCATTTAAATTTTTCTCTTACAGGTCTAACACTTCCGAAAAACCAATACAACGCCCACCCGGAACAATATATAAAGCTAAACGAACCGTTCACTGGGTACTTATACGTACGAAAAGCCCTATTCATTAACCTGTTTTTACAAGGAAGTAAAATGTGAAAAAAATATTTCTACATCCCATGGCCTTTCCCAGCCATTTAAATTTTTCTCTTACAGGTCTAACACTTCCGAAAAACCAATACAACGGCCACCCGGAACAATATATAAAGCTAAACGAACCGTTCACTGGGCACTTATCCGTACAAAAATCCCTATTGATTTACCTGTTTTTACAAGGAAATAAAATGTGAAAAAAATATTTCTACATCCCATGGCCTTTCCCAACCATTTAAATTTTTATCTTACAGGTCTAACACTTCCGAAAAACCAATACAACGCCCACCCGCAACAATATATAAAGCTAAACGAACAGTTCACAGGTACTTATCCGTACGAAAAGCCCTATTGATTTACCTGTTTTTACAAGGAAATAAAATGTGAAAAAAATATTTCTACATCCCATGGCCTTTCCCAGCCATTTAAATTTTTCTCTTACAGGTCTAACACTTCCGAAAAACCAATACAACGCCCACCCGGAACAATATATAAAGCTAAACGAACAGTTCACTGGGTACTTATCCGTACGAAAAGCCCTATTGATTTACCTGTTTTTACAAGGAAGTAAAATGTGAAAAAAATATTTCTACATCCCATGGCCTTTCCCAACCATTTAAATTTTTCTCTTACATGTCTAACACTTCCGAAAAACCAATACAACGCCCACCCGGAACAATATATAAAGCTAAACGAACCGTTCACTGGGTACTTATCCGTACGAAAATCCCTATTCATTTACCTGTTTTTACAAGGAAGTAAAATGTGAAAGAAATATTTCTACATCCCATGGCCTTTCCCAGCCATTTAAATTTTTCTCTTACAGGTCTAACACTTCCGAAAAACCAATACAACGGCCACCCGGAACAATATATAAAGCTAAACGAACCGTTCACTGGGCACTTATCCGTACAAAAATCCCTATTGATTTACCTGTTTTTACAAGGAAATAAAATGTGAAAAAAATATTTCTACATCCCATGGCCTTTCCCAACCATTTAAATTTTTCTCTTACAGGTCTAACATTTCCGAAAAACCAATACAACGGCCACCCGGAACAATATATAAAGCTAAACGAACCGTTCACTGGGCACTTATACGTACAAAAATCCCTATTGATTTACCTGTTTTTACAAGGAAATAAAATGTGAAAAAAATATTTCTACATCCCATGGCCTTTCCCAACCATTTAAATTTTTATCTTACAGGTCTAACACTTCCGAAAAACCAATACAACGCCCACCCGCAACAATATATAAAGCTAAACGAACAGTTCACAGGTACTTATCCGTACGAAAAGCCCTATTGATTTACCTGTTTTTACAAGGAAATAAAATGTGAAAAAAATATTTCTACATCCCATGGCCTTTCCCAGCCATTTAAATTTTTCTCTTACAGGTCTAACACTTCCGAAAAACCAATACAACGCCCACCCGGAACAATATATAAAGCTAAACGAACAGTTCACTGGGTACTTATCCGTACGAAAAGCCCTATTGATTTACCTGTTTTTACAAGGAAGTAAAATGTGAAAAAAATATTTCTACATCCCATGGCCTTTCCCAACCATTTAAATTTTTCTCTTACATGTCTAACACTTCCGAAAAACCAATACAACGCCCACCCGGAACAATATATAAAGCTAAACGAACCGTTCACTGGGTACTTATCCGTACGAAAATCCCTATTCATTTACCTGTTTTTACAAGGAAGTAAAATGTGAAAGAAATATTTCTACATCCCATGGCCTTTCCCAGCCATTTAAATTTTTCTCTTACAGGTCTAACACTTCCGAAAAACCAATACAACGGCCACCCGGAACAATATATAAAGCTAAACGAACCGTTCACTGGGCACTTATCCGTACAAAAATCCCTATTGATTTACCTGTTTTTACAAGGAAATAAAATGTGAAAAAAATATTTCTACATCCCATGGCCTTTCCCAACCATTTAAATTTTTCTCTTACAGGTCTAACATTTCCGAAAAACCAATACAACGGCCACCCGGAACAATATATAAAGCTAAACGAACCGTTCACTGGGCACTTATACGTACAAAAATCCCTATTGATTTACCTGTTTTTACAAGGAAATAAAATGTGAAAAAAATATTTCTACATCCCATGGCCTTTCCCAACCTTTTAAATTTTTATCTTATAGGTCTAACACTTCCGAAAAACCAATACAACGCCCACCCGCAACAATATATAAAGCTAAACGAACAGTTCACAGGTACTTATCCGTACGAAAAGCCCTATTGATTTACCTGTTTTTACAAGGAAGTATAATGTGAAAAAAAATATTTCTACATCCCATGGCCTTTCCCAACCATTTAAATTTTTCTCTTACAGGTCTAACACTTCTGAAAAACCAATACAACGCCCACCCGGAACAATATATAAAGCTAAACGAACCGTTCACTGGGTACTTATCCGTACGAAAATCCCTATTGATTTACCTGTTTTTACAAGGTAATAAAATGTGAAAGAAATATTTCTACATCCCATGGCCTTTCCCAACCATTTAAATTTTTCTCTTACATGTCTAACACTTCCGAAAAACCAATACAACGCCCACCCGGAACAATATATAAAGCTAAACGAACCGTTCACTGGGTACTTATACGTACGAAAAGCCCTATTCATTTACCTGTTTTTACAAGGAAGTAAAATGTGAAAGAAATATTTCTACATCCCATGGCCTTTCCCAGCCATTTAAATTTTTCTCTTACAGGTCTAACACTTCCGAAAAACCAATACAACGCCCACCCGGAACAATATATAAAGCTAAACGAACCGTTCACTGGGTACTTATACGTACGAAAAGCCCTATTCATTAACCTGTTTTTACAAGGAAGTAAAATGTGAAAAAAATATTTCTACATCCCATGGCCTTTCCCAGCCATTTAAATTTTTCTCTTACAGGTCTAACACTTCCGAAAAACCAATACAACGGCCACCCGGAACAATATATAAAGCTAAACGAACCGTTCACTGGGCACTTATCCGTACAAAAATCCCTATTGATTTACCTGTTTTTACAAGGAAATAAAATGTGAAAAAAATATTTCTACATCCCATGGCCTTTCCCAACCATTTAAATTTTTATCTTACAGGTCTAACACTTCCGAAAAACCAATACAACGCCCACCCGCAACAATATATAAAGCTAAACGAACAGTTCACAGGTACTTATCCGTACGAAAACCCCTATTGATTTACCTGTTTTTACAAGGAAATAAAATGTGAAAAAAATATTTCTACATCCCATGGCCTTTCCCAGCCATTTAAATTTTTCTCTTACAGGTCTAACACTTCCGAAAAACCAATACAACGCCCACCCGGAACAATATATAAAGCTAAACGAACAGTTCACTGGGTACTTATCCGTACGAAAAGCCCTATTGATTTACCTGTTTTTACAAGGAAGTAAAATGTGAAAAAAATATTTCTACATCCCATGGCCTTTCCCAACCATTTAAATTTTTCTCTTACAGGTCTAACAGTTGCGAAAAACCAATACAACACCCACCCGGAAAAATATATACAGCTAAACGAACCGTTTACTGGGTACTAATCCATACGAAAATCCCTATTGATTTACCTGTTTTTACAAGGATATAAAATGTGAAAAAAATATTTCTACATCCCATGGCCTTTCCCAACCATTTAAATTTTTCTCTTACAGGTCTAACACTTCTGAAAAACCAATACAACGCCCACCCGGAACAATATATAAAGCTAAACGAACCGTTCACTGGGTACTTATCCGTACGAAAATCCCTATTGATTTACCTGTTTTTACAAGGTAATAAAATGTGAAAAAAATATTTCTACATCCCATGGCCTTTCCCAACCATTTAAATTTTTCTCTTACATGTCTAACACTTCCGAAAAACCAATACAACGCCCACCCGGAACAATATATAAAGCTAAACGAACCGTTCACTGGGTACTTATCCGTACGAAAATCCCTATTCATTTACCTGTTTTTACAAGGAAGTAAAATGCGAAAGAAATATTTCTACATCCCATGGCCTTTCCCAGCCATTTAAATTTTTCTCTTACAGGTCTAACACTTCCGAAAAACCAATACAACGGCCACCCGGAACAATATATAAAGCTAAACGAACCGTTCACTGGGCACTTATCCGTACAAAAATCCCTATTGATTTACCTGTTTTTACAAGGAAATAAAATGTGAAAAAAATATTTCTACATCCCATGGCCTTTCCCAACCATTTAAATTTTTCTCTTACAGGTCTAACATTTCCGAAAAACCAATACAACGGCCACCCGGAACAATATATAAAGCTAAACGAACCGTTCACTGGGCACTTATCCGTACAAAAATCCCTATTGATTTACCTGTTTTTACAAGGAAATAAAATGTGAAAAAAATATTTCTACATCCCATGGCCTTTCCCAACCTTTTAAATTTTTATCTTATAGGTCTAACACTTCCGAAAAACCAATACAACGCCCACCCGCAACAATATATAAAGCTAAACGAACAGTTCACAGGTACTTATCCGTACGAAAAGCCCTATTGATTTACCTGTTTTTACAAGGAAGTAAAATGTGAAAAAAAATATTTCTACATCCCATGGCCTTTCCCAACCATTTAAATTTTTCTCTTACAGGTCTAACACTTCTGAAAAACCAATACAACGCCCACCCGGAACAATATATAAAGCTAAACGAACCGTTCACTGGGTACTTATCCGTACGAAAATCCCTATTGATTTACCTGATTTTACAAGGTAATAAAATGTGAAAAAAATATTTCTACATCCCATGGCCTTTCCCAACCATTTAAATTTTTCTCTTACATGTCTAACACTTCCGAAAAACCAATACAACGCCCACCCGGAACAATATATAAAGCTAAACGAACCGTTCACTGGGTACTTATACGTACGAAAAGCCCTATTCATTTACCTGTTTTTACAAGGAAGTAAAATGTGAAAGAAATATTTCTACATCCCATGGCCTTTCCCAGCCATTTAAATTTTTCTCTTACAGGTCTAACACTTCTGAAAAACCAATACAACGCCCACCCGGAACAATATATAAAGCTAAACGAACCGTTCACTGGGTACTTATACGTACGAAAAGCCCTATTCATTTACCTGTTTTTACAAGGAATTAAAATGTGAAAAAAATATTTCTACATCCCATGGCCTTTCCCAGCCATTTAAATTTTTCTCTTACAGGTCTAACACTTCCGAAAAACCAATAAAACGGCCACCCGGAACAATATATAAAGCTAAACGAACCGTTCACTGGGCACTTATCCGTACAAAAATCCCTATTGATTTACCTGTTTTTACAAGGAAATAAAATGTGAAAAAAATATTTCTACATCCCATGGCCTTTCCCAACCATTTAAATTTTTATCTTACAGGTCTAACACTTCCGAAAAACCAATACAACGCCCACCCGCAACAATATATAAAGCTAAACGAACAATTCACAGGTACTTATCCGTACGAAAAGCCCTATTGATTTACCTGTTTTTACAAGGAAATAAAATGTGAAAAAAATATTTCTACATCCCATGGCCTTTCCCAGCCATTTAAATTTTTCTCTTACAGGTCTAACACTTCCGAAAAACCAATACAACGCCCACCCGGAACAATATATAAAGCTAAACGAACAGTTCACTGGGAACTTATACGTACGAAAAGCCCTATTGATTTACCTGTTTTTACAAGGAAGTAAAATGTGAAAAAAATATTTCTACATCCCATGGCCTTTCCCAACCATTTAAATTTTTCTCTTACAGGTCTAACAGTTGCGAAAAACCAATACAACACCCACCCGGAAAAATATATACAGCTAAACGAACCGTTTACTGGGTACTAATCCATACGAAAATCCCTATTGATTTACCTGTTTTTACAAGGATATAAAATGTGAAAAAAATATTTCTACATCCCATGGCCTTTCCCAACCATTTAAATTTTTCTCTTACAGGTCTAACACTTCTGAAAAACCAATACAACGCCCACCCGGAACTATATATAAAGCTAAACGAACCGTTCACTGGGTACTTATCCGTACGAAAATCCCTATTGATTTACCTGTTTTTACAAGGTAATAAAATGTGAAAAAAATATTTCTACATCCCATGGCCTTTCCCAACCATTTAAATTTTTCTCTTACATGTCTAACACTTCCGAAAAACCAATACAACGCCCACCCGGAACAATATATAAAGCTAAACGAACCGTTCACTGGGTACTTATCCGTACAAAAATCCCTATTGATTTACCTGTTTTTACAAGGAAATAAAATGTGAAAAAAATATTTCTACATCCCATGGCCTTTCCCAACCATTTAAAATTTTCTCTTACAGGTCTAACACTTCCGAAAAACCAATACAACGGCCACCCGGAACAATATATAAAGCTAAACGGACCGTTCACTGGGCACTTATCCGTACAAAAATCCCTATTGATTTTCCTGTTTTTACAAGGAAATAAAATGTGAAAAAAATATTTCTACATCCCATGGCCTTTCCCAACCATTTAAATATTTATCTTACAGGTCTAACACTACCGAAAAACCGATACAACTATCACCGGGAACAATATATAAAGCTAAACAAACCGTTCACTGGGTACTTATACGTACGAAAATCCCTATTGATTTACCTATTTTTACAAGGAAATAAAATGTGAAAAAATATTTCTACATCCCATGGCCTTTCCCAACCATTTAAACTTTTCTCTTACAGGTCTAACACTTCCGAAAAACCAATACAACGCCCTCCCGGAACAATATATAAAGCTAAACGGACCGTTCACTGGGTACTTATCCGTACAAAAATCCCTATTGATTTACCTGTTTTTACAAGGAAATAAAATGTGAAAAAAATATTTCTACATCCCATGGCCTTTCCCAACCATTTAAAATTTTCTCTTACAGGTCTAACACTTCCGAAAAACCAATACAACGGCCACCCGGAACAATATATAAAGCTAAACGGACCGTTCACTGGGCACTTATCCGTACAAAAATCCCTATTGATTTTCCTGTTTTTACAAGGAAATAAAATGTGAAAAAAATATTTCTACATCCCATGGCCTTTCCCAACCATTTAAATATTTATCTTACAGGTCTAACACTACCGAAAAACCAATACAACTCCCACCGGGAACAATATATAAAGCTAAACGAACCATTCACTGGGTACTTTTACGTACGAAAATCCCTATTGATTTACCTGTTTTTACAAGGAAATAAAATGTGAAAAAAATATTTCTACATCCCATGGCCTTTCCCAACCATTTAAACTTTTCTCTTACAGGTCTAACACTTCCGAAAAACCAATACAACGCCCTCCCGTAACAATATATAAAGCTAAACGGACCGTTCACTGGGTACTTATCCGTACGAAAAGCCCTATTGATTTACCTGTTTTTACAAGGAAGTAAAATGTGAAAAAAATATTTCTACATCCCATGGCCTTTCCCAGCCACTTAAATTTTTCTCTTACAGGTCTAACGCTTCCGAAAAACCAATACAACGCCCACCCGGAACAATATATAAAGCTAAACAAACCGTTCACTGGGTACTTATCCGTACGAAAATCCCTATTGATTTACCTGTTTTTACAAGGAAATAAAATGTGAAAAAAATATTTCTACATCCCATGGCCTTTCCCAACCATTTAAATTTTTCTCTTACATGTCTAAAACTTCCGAAAAACCAATACAACGGCCACCCGGAACAATATATAAAGCTAAACGAACCGTTCACTGGGCACTTATCCGTACGAAAATCCCTATTGATTTTCCTGTTTTTACAAGAAAATAAAATGTGAAAAAAATATTTCTACATCCCATGGCCTTTCCCTACCATTTAAATTTTTCTCTTACATGTCTAACACTTCCGAAAAACCAATACAACGCCCTCCCGGAACAATATATAAAGCTAAACGGACCGTTCACTGGGTACTTATCCGTACAAAAATCCCTATTGATTTACCTGTTTTTACAAGGAAATAAAATGTGAAAAAAATATTTCTACATCCCATGGCCTTTCCCAACCATTTAAAATTTTCTCTTACAGGTCTAACACTTCCGAAAAACCAATACAACGGCCACCCGGAACAATATATAAAGCTAAACTGACCGTTCACTGGGCACTTATCCGTACAAAAATCCCTATTGATTTTCCTGTTTTTCCAAGGAAATAAAATGTGAAAAAAATATTTCTACATCCCATGGCCTTTCCCAACCATTTAAATATTTATCTTACAGGTCTAACACTACCGAAAAACCGATACAACTCCCACCGGGAACAATATATAAAGCTAAACGAACCATTCACTGGGTACTTTTACGTACGAAAATCCCTATTGATTTACCTGTTTTTACAAGGAAATAAAATGTGAAAAAAATATTTCTACACCCCATGGCCTTTCCCAACCATTCAAACTTTTCTCTTACAGGTCTAACACTTCCGAAAAACCAATACAACGCCCTCCCGGAACAATATATAAAGCTAAACGGACCGTTCACTGGGTACTTATCCGTACGAAAAGCCCTATTGATTTACCTGTTTTTACAAGGAAGTAAAATGTGAAAAAAATATTTCTACATCCCATGGCCTTTCCCAGCCACTTAAATTTTTCTCTTACAGGTCTAACGCTTCCGAAAAACCAATACAACGCCCACCCGGAACAATATATAAAGCTAAACATACCGATCACTGGGTACTTATCCGTACGAAAATCCCTATTGATTTACCTGTTTTTACAAGGAAATAAAATGTGAAAAAAATATTTCTACATCCCATGGCCTTTCCCAACCATTTAAATTTTTCTCTTACATGTCTAAAACTTCCGAAAAACCAATACAACGGCCACCCGGAACAATATATAAAGCTAAACGAACCGTTCACTGGGCACTTATCCGTACGAAAATCCCTATTGATTTTCCTATTTTTACAAGAAAATAAAATGTGAAAAAAATATTTCTACATCCCATGGCCTTTCCCAACCATTTAAATTTTTCTCTTACATGTCTAACACTTCCGAAAAACCAATACAACGGCCACCCGGAACAATATATAAAGCTAAACGAACCGTTCACTGGGCACTTATCCGTACGAAAATCCCTATTGATTTTCCTGTTTTTACAAGGAAATAAAATGTGAAAAAAATATTTCTACATCCCATGGCCTTTCCCAGCCATTTAAATTTTTGTCTTACAGGTCTAACACTTCCGAAAAACCAATACAACGCCCACCCGGAACAATATATAAAGCTAAACGAACAGTTCACTGGGTACTTATCCGTACGAAAAGCCCTATTGATTTACCTGTTTTTACAAGGAAGTAAAATGTGAAAAAAATATTTCTACATCCCATGGCCTTTCCCAACAATTTAAATTTTTCTCTTACAGGTCTAACAGTTGCGAAAAACCAATACAACACCCACCCGGAAAAATATATACAGCTAAACGAACCGTTTACTGGGTACTAATCCATACGAAAATCCCTATTGATTTACCTGTTTTTACAAGGAAATAAAATGTGAAAAAAATATTTCTACATCCCATGGCCTTTCCCAACCATTTAAATTTTTCTCTTACAGGTCTAACACTTCTGAAAAACCAATACAACGCCCACCCGGAACAATATATAAAGCTAAACGAACCGTTCACTGGGTACTTATCCGTACGAAAATCCCTATTGATTTACCTGTTTTTACAAGGAAATAAAATGTGAAAAAAATATTTCTACATCCCATGGCCTTTCCCAACCATTTAAATTTTTCTCTTACACGTCTAACACTTCCGAAAAACCAATACAACGCCAACCCGGAACAATATATTAAGCTAAACGAACCGCTCACTGGATACTTATACGTACGAAAAGCCCTATTCATTTACCTGTATCTACAAGGAAGTAAAATGTGAAAAAAATATTTCTACATCCCATGGCCTTTCCCAGCCATTTAAATTTATCTCTTTCAGGTCTAACACTTCCGAAAAACCAATACAACGGCCACCCGGAACAATATATAAAGCTAAACGAACCGTTCACTGGGCACTTATCCGTACGAAAATCCCTATTGATTTTCCTGTTTTTACAAGGAAATAAAATGTGAAAAAAATATTTCTACATCCCATGGCCTTTCCCAGCCATTTAAATTTTTGTCTTACAGGTCTAACACTTCCGAAAAACCAATACAACGCCCACCCGGAACAATATATAAAGCTAAACGAACAGTTCACTGGGTACTTATCCGTACGAAAAGCCCTATTGATTTACCTGTTTTTACAAGGAAGTAAAATGTGAAAAAAATATTTCTACATCCCATGGCCTTTCCCAACAATTTAAATTTTTCTCTTACAGGTCTAACAGTTGCGAAAAACCAATACAACACCCACCCGGAAAAATATATACAGCTAAACGAACCGTTTACTGGGTACTAATCCATACGAAAATCCCTATTGATTTACCTGTTTTTACAAGGAAATAAAATGTGAAAAAAATATTTCTACATCCCATGGCCTTTCCCAACCATTTAAATTTTTCTCTTACAGGTCTAACACTTCTGAAAAACCAATACAACGCCCACCCGGAACAATATATAAAGCTAAACGAACCGTTCACTGGGTACTTATCCGTACGAAAATCCCTATTGATTTACCTGTTTTTACAAGGAAATAAAATGTGAAAAAAATATTTCTACATCCCATGGCCTTTCCCAACCATTTAAATTTTTCTCTTACACGTCTAACACTTCCGAAAAACCAATACAACGCCAACCCGGAACAATATATAAAGCTAAACGAACCGCTCACTGGATACTTATACGTACGAAAAGCCCTATTCATTTACCTGTATCTACAAGGAAGTAAAATGTGAAAAAAATATTTCTACATCCCATGGCCTTTCCCAGCCATTTAAATTTATCTCTTTCAGGTCTAACACTTCCGAAAAACCAATACAACGCCCACCCGGAACAATATATAAAGCTAAACGAACCGTTCACTGGGTACTTATCCGTACAAAAATCCCTATTGATTTACCTGTTTTTACAAGGAAATAAAATGTGAAAAAAATATTTCTACATCCCATGGCCTTTCCCAACCATTTAAATTTTTCTCTTACAGGTCTAACAGTTGCGAAAAACCAATACAACACCCACCCGGAAAAATATATACAGCTAAACGAACCGTTTACTGGGTACTAATCCATACGAAAATCCCTATTGATTTACCTGTTTTTACAAGGAAATAAAATGTGAAAAAAATATTTCTACATCCCATGGCCTTTCCCAGCCATTTAAATTTTTCTCTTACAGGTCTAACACTTCTGAAAAACCAATACAACGCCCACCCGGAACAATATATAAAGCTAAACGAACTGTTCACTGGGTACTTATCCGTACGAAAATCCCTATTGATTTACCGGTTTTTACAAGGAAATAAAATGTGAAAAAATATTTCTACATCCCATGGCCTTTCCCAACCATTTAAATTTTTCTCTTACATGTCTAACACTTCCGAAAAACCAATACAACGCCCACCCGGAACAATATATAAAGCTAAACGAACCGTTCACTGGGTACTTATACGTACGAAAAGCCCTATTCATTTACCTGTTTTTACATGGAAGTAAAATGTGAAAAAAATATTTCTACATCCCATGGCCTTTCCCAGCCATTTAAATTTTTCTCTTACAGGTCTAACACTTCCGAAAAACCAATACAACGGCCACCCGGAACAATATATAAAGCTAAACGAACCGTTCACTGGGCACTTATCCGTACGAAAATCCCTATTGATTTTCCTGTTTTTACAAGGAAATAAAATGTGAAAAAAATATTTCTACATCCCATGGCCTTTCCCAACCATATAAATTTTTATCTTACAGGTCTAACAGTACCGAAAAACCGATACAACTCCCTCCCGGAACAATATATAAAGCTAAATGAACCATTCACTGGGTACTTATACGTATGAAAATCCCTATTGATTTACCTCTTTTTACAAGGAAGTAAAATGTGAAAAAAATATTTCTACATCCCATGGCCTTTCCCAACCATTTAAACATTACTCTTACAGGTCTAACACTTCCGAAAAACCAATACAACGCCCACCCGGAACAATATATAAAGCTAAACGAACCGTTCACTGGGTACTTATCCGTACGAAAATCCCTATTGATTTTCCTGTTTTTACAAGGAAATAAAATGTGAAAAAAATATTTCTACATCCCATGGCTTTTCCCAACCATTTAAATTTTTCTCTTACATGTTAACACTTCCGAAAAACCAATACAACGCCCACCCGGAACAATATATAAAGCTAAACGAACCGTTCACTGGGTACTTATACGTACGAAAAGCCCTATTCATTTACCTGTTTTTACAAGGAAGTAAAATGTGAAAAAAATATTTCTACATCCCATGGCCTTTCCCAACCATTTAAATTTTTCTCTTACACGTCTAACACTTCCGAAAAACCAATACAACGCCAACCCGGAACAATATATAAAGCTAAACGAACCGCTCACTGGGTACTTATACGTACGAAAAGCCCTATTCATTTACCTGTTTTTACAAGGAAGTAAAATGTGAAAAAAATATTTCTACATCCCATGGCCTTTCCCAGCCATTTAAATTTTTCTCTTTCAGGTCTAACACTTCCGAAAAACCAATACAACGCCCACCCGGAACAATATATAAAGCTAAACGAACCGTTCACTGGGTACTTATCCGTACAAAAATCCCTATTGATTTACCTGTTTTTACAAGGAAATAAAATGTGAAAAAAATATTTCTACATCCCATGGCCTTTCCCAACCATTTAAATTTTTCTCTTACAGGTCTAACAGTTGCGAAAAACCAATACAACACCCACCCGGAAAAATATATACAGCTAAACGAACCGTTTACTGGGTACTAATTCATACGATAATCCCTATTGATTTACCTGTTTTTACAAGGAAATAAAATGTGAAAAAAATATTTCTACATCCCATGGCCTTTCCCAGCCATTTAAATTTTTCTCTTACAGGTCTAACACTTCTGAAAAACCAATACAATGCCCACCCGGAACAATATATAAAGCTAAACGAACTGTTCACTGGGTACTTATCCGTACGAAAATCCCTATTGATTTACCTGTTTTTACAAGGAAATAAAATGTGAAAAAAATATTTCTACATCCCATGGCCTTTCCCAACCATTTAAATTTTTCTCTTACATGTCTAACACTTCCGAAAAACCAATACAACGCCCACCCGGAACAATATATAAAGCTAAACGAACCGTTCACTGGGTACTTATACGTACGAAAAGCCCTATTCATTTACCTGTTTTTACATGGAAGTAAAATGTGAAAAAAATATTTCTACATCCCATGGCCTTTCCCAGCCATTTAAATTTTTCTCTTACAGGTCTAACACTTCCGAAAAACCAATACAACGCCCACCCGGAACAATATATAAAGTTAAACGAACCGTTCACTGGGTACTTATCCGTACAAATATCCCTATTGATTTACCTGTTTTTACAAGGAAATAAAATGTGAAAAAAATATTTCTACATCCCATGGCCTTTCCCAACCATTTAAAATTTTCTCTTACAGGTCTAACACTTCCGAAAAACCAATACAACGGCCACCCGGAACAATATATAAAGCTAAACGGACCGTTCACTGGGCACTTATCCGTACAAAAATCCCTATTGATTTACCTGTATTTACAAGGAAATAAAATGTGAAAAAAATATTTCTACATCCCATGGCCTTTCCCAACCATTTAAATATTTATCTTACAGGTCTAACACTACCGAAAAACCAATACAACTCCCACCCGGAACAATATATAAAGCTAAACGAACCGTTCACTGGGTACTTATCCGTACGAAAATCCCTATTGATTTACCTGTTTTTACTAGGAAATAAAATGTGAAAAAACTATTTCTACATCCCATGGCCTTTCCCAGCCATTTAAATTTTTCTCTTACAGGTCTAACGCTTCCGAAAAACCAATACAACGCCCACCCGGAACAATATATAAAGCTAAATGAACCGTTCACTGGGTACTTATACGTATGAAAATCCCTATTGATTTACCTGTTTTTACAAGGAAGTAAAATGTGAAAAAAATATTTCTACATCCCATGGCCTTTCCCAACCATTTAAACATTTCTCTTACAGGTCTAACACTTCTGAAAAACCAATACAACGCCCACGCTGAACAATATATAAAGCTAAACGAACCGTTCACTGGGTACTAATCCATACGAAAATCCCTACTGATTTACCTGTTTTTACAAGGAAATAAAATGTGAAAAAAATATTTCTACATCCCATGGCCTTTCCCAACCTTTTAAATTTTTCTCTTACAGGTCTAACACTTCCGAAAAACCAATACAACGCCCACCCGGAACAATATATAAAGCTAAACGAACCGTTCACTGGGCACTTATCCGTACGAAAATCCCTATTGATTTTCCTGTTTTTACAAGAAAATAAAATGTGAAAAAAATATTTCTACATCCCATGGCATTTCCCAACCATTTAAATTTTTCTCTTACATGTCTAACAGTACCGAAAAACCGATACAACTCCCACCCGGAACAATATATAAAGCTAAATGAACCGTTCACTGGGTACTTATACGTATGAAAATCCCTATTGATTTACCTGTTTTTACAAGGAAGTAAAATGTGAAAAAAATATTTCTACATCCCATGGCCTTTCCCAAACATTTAAACATTACTCTTACAGGTCTAACACTTCCGAAAAACCAATACAACGCCCACGCGGAACAATATATAAAGCTAAACGAACCGTTCACTGGGTACTTATCCATACGAAAATCCCTATTGATTTACCTGTATTTACAAGGAAATAAAATGTGAAAAAAATATTTCTACATCCCATGGCCTTTCCCAACCATTTAAATATTTATCTTACAGGTCTAACACTACCGAAAAACCAATACAACTCCCACCCGGAACAATATATAAAGCTAAACGAACCGTTCACTGGGTACTTATCCGTACGAAAATCCCTATTGATTTACCTGTTTTTACAAGGAAATAAAATGTGAAAAAACTATTTCTACATCCCATGGCCATTCCCAACCATTTAAACTTTTCTCCTACAGGTCTAACACTTCCGAAAAACAAATACAACGCCCTCCCGGAACAATATATAAAGCTAAACGGACCGTTCACTGGGTACTTATCCGTACGAAAAGCCCTATTGATTTACCTGTTTTTACAAGGAAGTAAAATGTGAAAAAAATATTTCTACATCCCATGGCCTTTCCCAGCCATTTAAATTTTTCTCTTACACGTCTAACGCTTCCGAAAAACCAATACAACGCCCACCCGGAACAATATATAAAGCTAAATGAACCGTTCACTGGGTACTTATACGTATGAAAATCCCTATTGATTTACCTGTTTTTACAAGGAAGTAAAATGTGAAAAAAATATTTCTACATCCCATGGCCTTTCCCAACCATTTAAACATTTCTCTTACAGGTCTAACACTTCTGAAAAACCAATACAACGCCCACGCTGAACAGTATATAAAGCTAAACGAACCGTTCACTGGGTACTAATCCATACGAAAATCCCTACTGATTTACCTGTTTTTACAAGGAAATAAAATGTGAAAAAAATATTTCTACATCCCATGGCGTTTCCCAACCTTTTAAATTTTTCTCTTACAGGTCTAACACTTCCGAAAAACCAATACAACGCCCACCCGGAACAATATATAAAGCTAAATGAACCGTTCACTGGGCACATATCCGTACGAAAATCCCTATTGATTTTCCTGTTTTTACAAGAAAATAAAATGTGAAAAAAATATTTCTACATCCCATGGCCTTTCCCAACCATTTAAATTTTTCTCTTACATGTCTAACAGTACCGAAAAACCGATACAACTCCCACCTGGAAGAATATATAAAGCTAAATGAACCGTTCACTGGGTACTTATACGTATGAAAATCCCTATTGATTTACCTGTTTTTACAAGGAAGTAAAATGTGAAAAAAATATTTCTACATCTCATGGCCTTTCCCAACCATTTAAACATTACTCTTACAGGTCTAACACATCCGAAAAACCAATACAACGCCCACGCGGAACAATATATAAAGCTAAACGAACCGTTCACTGGGTACTTATCCATACGAAAATCCCTATTGATTTACCTGTATTTACAAGGAAATAAAATGTGAAAAAAATATTTCTACATCCCATGGCCTTTCCCAACCATTTAAATATTTATCTTTCAGGTCTAACACTACCGAAAAACCAATACAACTCCCACCCGGAACAATATATAAAGCTAAACGAACCGTTCACTGGGTACTTATCCGTACGAAAAGCCCTATTGATTTACCTGTTTTTACAAGGAAATAAAATGTGAAAAAACTATTTCTACATCCCATGGCCATTCCCAACCATTTAAACTTTTCTCTTACAGGTCTAACACTTCCGAAAAACCAATACAACGCCCTCCCGGAACAATATATAAAGCTAAACGGACCGTTCACTGGGTACTTATCCGTACGAAAAGCCCTATTGATTTACCTGTTTTTACAAGGAAGTAAAATGTGAAAAAAATATTTCTACATCCCATGGCCTTTCCCAGCCATTTAAATTTTTCTCTTACAGGTCTAACGCTTCCGAAAAACCAATACAACGCCCACCCGGAACAATATATAAAGCTAAACGAACCGTTCACTGGGTACTTATACGTATGAAAATCCCTATTGATTTACCTGTTTTTACAAGGAAGTAAAATGTGAAAAAAATATTTCTACATCCCATGGCCTTTCCCAACCATTTAAACATTTCTCTTACAGGTCTAACACTTCTGAAAAACCAATACAACGCCCACGCTGAACAATATATAAAGCTAAACGAACCGTTCACTGGGTACTAATCCATACGAAAATCCCTACTGATTTACCTGTTTTTACAAGGAAATAAAATGTGAAAAAAATATTTCTACATCCCATGGCCTTTCCCAACCTTTTAAATTTTTCTCTTACAGGTCTAACACTTCTGAAAAACCAATACAACGCCCACCCGGAACAATATATAAAGCTAAACGAACCGTTCACTGGGTACTTATCCGTACGAAAATCCCTATTGATTTACCTGTTTTTACAAGGAAATAAAATGTGAAAAAAATATTTCTACATCCCATGGCCTTTCCCAACCATTTAAATTTTTCTCTTACATGTCTAACACTTCCGAAAAACCAATACAACGCCCACCCGGAACAATGTATAAAGCTAAACGAACCGTTCACTGGGTACTTATCCGTGCGAAAAGCCCTATTGATTTACTTGTTTTTACAAGGAAATAAAATGTGAAAAAAATATTTCCACATCCCATGGCGTTTACCAGCCATTTAAATTTTTCTCTTACAGGTCTAACACTTCCGAAAAACCAATACAACGCCCACCCGGAACAATACATAAAGCTAAACGAACCGTTCACTGGGTACTTATCCGTACGAAAATCCCTATTGATTTACCTGTTTTTACAAGGAAATAAAATGTGAAAAAAATATTTCTACATCCCATGGCCTTTCCCAACCATTTAAATTTTTCTCTTACATGTCTAACACATCCGAAAAACCAATACAACGCCCACCCGGAACAATAAATAAAGCTAAACGAACCGTTCACTGAGTACTTATACGTACGAAAAGCCCTATTGATTTACCTGTTTTTACAAGGAAGTAAAATGTGAAAAAAATATTTCTACATCCCATGGCCTTTCCCAACCATTTAAATTTTTATCTTACAGGTCTAACAGTACCGAAAAACCGATACAACTCCCACCCGGAACAATATATAAAGCTAAATGAACCGTTCACTGGGTACTTATACGTATGAAAATCCCTACTGATTTACCTGTTTTTACAAGGAAGTAAAATGTGAAAAAATATTTCTACATCCCATGGCCTTTCCCAACCATTTAAACATTACTCTTATAGGTCTAACACTTCCGAAAAACCAATACAACGCCCACGCGGAACAATATATAAAGCTAAACGAACCGTTCACTGGGTACTTATCCATACGAAAATCCCTATTGATTTACCTGTATTTACAAGGAAATAAAATGTGAAAAAATATTTCTACATCCCATGGCCTTTCCCAACCATTTAAATATTTATCTTACAGGTCTAACAGTACCGAAAAACCAATACAACTCCCACCCGGAACAATATATAAAGCTAAACGAACCGTTCACTGGGTACTTATCCGTACGAAAATCCCTATTGATTTACCTGTTTTTACAAGGAAATAAAATGTGAAAAAACTATTTCTACATCCCATGGCCATTGCCAACCATTTAAACTTTTGTCTTACAGGTCTAACACTTCCGAAAAACCAATACAACGCCCTCCCGGAACAATATATAAAGCTAAACGGACCGTTCACTGGGTACTTATCGGTACGAAAAGCCCTATTGATTTACCTGTTTTTACAAGGAAGTAAAATGTGAAAAAAATATTTCTACATCCCATGGCCTTTCCCAGCCATTTAAACTTTTCTCTTACAGGTCTAACACTTCCGAAAAACCAATACAACGCCTACCCGGAACAATATATAAAGCTAAACGAACCGTTCACTGGGTACTTATCCGTACGAAAAGCCCTATTGATTTACCTGTTTTTACAAGGAAGTAAAATGTGAAAAAAATATTTCTACATCCCATGGCCTTTCCCAACCATTTAAACATTTCTCTTACAGGTCTAACACTTCTGAAAAACCAATACAACGCCCACGCTGAACAATATATAAAGCTAAACGAACCGTTCACTGGGTACTAATCCATACGAAAATCCCTACTGATTTACCTGTTTTTACAAGGAAATAAAATGTGAAAAAAATATTTCTACATCCCATGGCCTTTCCCAACCATTTAAATTTTTCTCTTACAGGTCTAACACTTCCGAAAAACCAATACAACGCCCACCCGGAACAATAAATAAAGCTAAATGAACAGTTCACTGGGTACTTATCCGTAGGAAAAGCCCTATTGATTTACCTGTTTTTACAAGGAAGTAAAATGTGAAAAAAATATTTCTACATCCCATGGCCTTTCCCAACCATTTAAATTTTTCTCTTACAGGTCTAACAGTTGCGAAAAACCAATAAAACACCCACCCGGAAAAATATATACAGCTAAACGAACCGTTTACTGGGTACTAATCCATACGAAAATCCCTATTGATTTACCTGTTTTTACAAGGAAATAAAATGTGAAAAAAATATTTCTACATACCATGGCCTTTCCCAACCATTTAAATTTTTCTCTCACAGGTCTAACACTTCCGAAAAACCAATACAACGCCCACCCGGAACAATACATAAAGCTAAACGAACTGTTCACTGGGTACTTATCCGTACGAAAATCCCTATTGATTTACCTGTTTTTACAAGGAAATAAAATGTGAAAAAAATATTTCTACATCCCATGGCCTTTCCCAACCATTTAAATTTTTCTCTTACATGTCTAACACTTCCGAAAAACCAATACAACGCCCACCCGGAACAATAAATAAAGCTAAACGAACCGTTCACTGGGTACTTATACGTACGAAAAGCCCTATTCATTTACCTGTTTTTACAAGGAAGTAAAATGTGAAAAAAATATTTCTACATCCCATGGCCTTTCCTAGCCATTTAAATTTTTCTCTTACAGGACTAACACTTCCGAAAAACCAATACAACGGCCACCCGGAACAATGTATAAAGCTAAACGAACCGTTCACTGGGTACTTATCCGTACGAAAAGCCCTATTGATTTACCTGTTTTTACAAGGAAGTAAAATGTGAAAAAAATATTTCTACATCCCATGGCCTTTCCCAACCATTTAAATTTTTATCTTACAGGTCTAACAGTACCGAAAAACCGATACAACTCCCACCCGGAACAATATATAAAGCTAAATGAACCGTTCACTGGGTACTTATACGTATGAAAATCCCTATTGATTTACCTGTTTTTACAAGGAAGTAAAATGTGAAAAAAATATTTCTACATCCCATGGCCTTTCCCAACCATTTAAACATTACTCTTACAGGTCTAACACTTCCGAAAAACCAATACAACGCCCACGCGGAACAATATATAAAGCTAAACGAACCGTTCACTGGGTACTTATCCATACGAAAATCCCTATTGATTTACCTGTATTTACAAGGAAATAAAATATGAAAAAAATATTTCTACATCCCATGGCCTTTCCCAACCATTTAAATATCTATCTTACAGGTCTAACAGTACCGAAAAACCAATACAACTCCCACCCGGAACAATATATAAAGCTAAACGAACCGTTCACTGGGTTCTTATCCGTAAGAAAATCCCTATTGATTTACCTGTTTTTACAAGGAAATAAAATGTGAAAAAACTATTTCTACATCCCATGGCCATTCCCAACCATTTAAACTTTTGTCTTACAGGTCTAACACTTCCGAAAAACCAATACAACACCCTCCCGGAACAATATATAAAGCTAACCGGACCGTTCACTGGGTACTTATCCGTACGAAAAGCCCTATTGATTTACCTGTTTTTACAAGGAAGTAAAATGTGAAAAAAATATTTCTACATCCCATGGCCTTTCCCAGCCATTTAAATTTTTCTCTTACATGTCTAACGCTTCCGAAAAACCAATACAACGCCCACCCAGAACAATATATAAAGCTAAATGAACCGTTCACTGGGTACTTATACATATGAAAATCCCTATTGATTTACCTGTTTTTACAAGGAAGTAAAATGTGAAAAAAATATTTCTACATCCCATGGCCTTTCCCAACCATTTAAATTTTTCTCTTACATGTCTAACACTTCCGAAAAAACAATACAACGCCCACCCGGAACAATGTATAAAGCTAAACGAACCGTTCACTGGGTACTTATCCGTGCGAAAAGCCCTATTGATTTACCTGTTTTTACAAGGAAATAAAATGTGAAAAAAATATTTCTACATCCCATGGCCTTTACCAGCCATTTAAATTTTTCTCTTACAGGTCTAACACTTCCGAAAAACCAATACAACGCCCACCCGGAACAATATATAAAGCTAAACGAACCGTTCACTGGGTACTTATCCGTACGAAAAGCCCTATTGATTTACCTGTTTTTACAAGGAAGTAAAATGTGAAAAAAATATTTCTACATCCCATGGCCTTTCCCAACCATTTAAACATTTCTCTTACAGGTCTAACACTTCTGAAAAACCAATACAACGCCCACGCTGAACAATATATAAAGCTAAACGAACCGTTCACTGGGTACTAATCCATACGAAAATCCCGACTGATTTACCTGTTTTTACAAGGAAATAAAATGTGAAAAAAATATTTCTACATCCCATGGCCTTTCCCAACCATTTAAATTTTTCTCTTACAGGTCTAACACTTCCGAAAAACCAATACAACGCCCACCCGGAACAATAAATAAAGCTAAATGAACAGTTCACTGGGTACTTATCCGTAGGAAAAGCCCTATTGATTTACCTGTTTTTACAAGGAAGTAAAATGTGAAAAAAATATTTCTACATCCCATGGCCTTTCCCAACCATTTAAATTTTTCTCTTACAGGTCTAACAGTTGCGAAAAACCAATAAAACACCCACCCGGAAAAATATATACAGCTAAACGAACCGTTTACTGGGTACTAATCCATACGAAAATCCCTATTGATTTACCTGTTTTTACAAGGAAATAAAATGTGAAAAAAATATTTCTACATACCATGGCCTTTCCCAACCATTTAAATTTTTCTCTCACAGGTCTAACACTTCCGAAAAACCAATACAACGCCCACCCGGAACAATACATAAAGCTAAACGAACTGTTCACTGGGTACTTATCCGTACGAAAATCCCTATTGATTTACCTGTTTTTACAAGGAAATAAAATGTGAAAAAAATATTTCTACATCCCATGGCCTTTCCCAACCATTTAAATTTTTCTCTTACATGTCTAACACTTCCGAAAAACCAATACAACGCCCACCCGGAACAATAAATAAAGCTAAACGAACCGTTCACTGGGTACTTATACGTACGAAAAGCCCTATTCATTTACCTGTTTTTACAAGGAAGTAAAATGTGAAAAAAATATTTCTACATCCCATGGCCTTTCCTAGCCATTTAAATTTTTCTCTTACAGGACTAACACTTCCGAAAAACCAATACAACGGCCACCCGGAACAATGTATAAAGCTAAACGAACCGTTCACTGGGTACTTATCCGTACGAAAAGCCCTATTGATTTACCTGTTTTTACAAGGAAGTAAAATGTGAAAAAAATATTTCTACATCCCATGGCCTTTCCCAACCATTTAAATTTTTATCTTACAGGTCTAACAGTACCGAAAAACCGATACAACTCCCACCCGGAACAATATATAAAGCTAAATGAACCGTTCACTGGGTACTTATACGTATGAAAATCCCTATTGATTTACCTGTTTTTACAAGGAAGTAAAATGTGAAAAAAATATTTCTACATCCCATGGCCTTTCCCAACCATTTAAACATTACTCTTACAGGTCTAACACTTCCGAAAAACCAATACAACGCCCACGCGGAACAATATATAAAGCTAAACGAACCGTTCACTGGGTACTTATCCATACGAAAATCCCTATTGATTTACCTGTATTTACAAGGAAATAAAATATGAAAAAAATATTTCTACATCCCATGGCCTTTCCCAACCATTTAAATATCTATCTTACAGGTCTAACAGTACCGAAAAACCAATACAACTCCCACCCGGAACAATATATAAAGCTAAACGAACCGTTCACTGGGTTCTTATCCGTAAGAAAATCCCTATTGATTTACCTGTTTTTACAAGGAAATAAAATGTGAAAAAACTATTTCTACATCCCATGGCCATTCCCAACCATTTAAACTTTTGTCTTACAGGTCTAACACTTCCGAAAAACCAATACAACACCCTCCCGGAACAATATATAAAGCTAAACGGACCGTTCACTGGGTACTTATCCGTACGAAAAGCCCTATTGATTTACCTGTTTTTACAAGGAAGTAAAATGTGAAAAAAATATTTCTACATCCCATGGCCTTTCCCAGCCATTTAAATTTTTCTCTTACATGTCTAACGCTTCCGAAAAACCAATACAACGCCCACCCAGAACAATATATAAAGCTAAATGAACCGTTCACTGGGTACTTATACATATGAAAATCCCTATTGATTTACCTGTTTTTACAAGGAAGTAAAATGTGAAAAAAATATTTCTACATCCCATGGCCTTTCCCAACCATTTAAATTTTTCTCTTACATGTCTAACACTTCCGAAAAAACAATACAACGCCCACCCGGAACAATGTATAAAGCTAAACGAACCGTTCACTGGGTACTTATCCGTGCGAAAAGCCCTATTGATTTACCTGTTTTTACAAGGAAATAAAATGTGAAAAAAATATTTCTACATCCCATGGCCTTTACCAGCCATTTAAATTTTTCTCTTACAGGTCTAACACTTCCGAAAAACCAATACAACGCCCACCCGGAACAATATATAAAGCTAAACGAACCGTTCACTGGGTACTTATCCGTACGAAAAGCCCTATTGATTTACCTGTTTTTACAAGGAAGTAAAATGTGAAAAAAATATTTCTACATCCCATGGCCTTTCCCAACCATTTAAACATTTCTCTTACAGGTCTAACACTTCTGAAAAACCAATACAACGCCCACGCTGAACAATATATAAAGCTAAACGAACCGTTCACTGGGTACTAATCCATACGAAAATCCCGACTGATTTACCTGTTTTTACAAGGAAATAAAATGTGAAAAAAATATTTCTACATCCCATGGCCTTTCCCAACCATTTAAATTTTTATCTTACAGGTCTAACACTTCCGAAAAACCAATACAATGCCCACCCGGAACAATATATAAAGCTAAATGAACCGTTCACTGGGTACTTATACGTATGAAAATCCCTATTGATTTACCTGTTTTTACAAGGAAGTAAAATGTGAAAAAAATATTTCTACATCCCATGGCCTTTCCCAACCATTTAAACATTACTCTTACAGGTCTAACACTTCCGAAAAACCAATACAACGCCCACGCGGAACAATATATAAAGCTAAACGAACCGTTCACTGGGTACTTATCCATACGAAAATCCCTATTGATTTACCTGTATTTACAAGGAAATAAAATATGAAAAAAATATTTCTACATCCCATAGCCTTTCCCAACCATTTAATAATCTATCTTACAGGTCTAACAGTACCAAAAAACCAATACAACTCCCACCCGGAACAATATATAAAGCTAAACGAACCGTTCACTGGGTTCTTATCCGTAAGAAAATCCCTATTGATTTACCTGTTTTTACAAGGAAATAAAATGTGAAAAAACTATTTCTACATCCCATGGCCATTCCCAACCATTTAAACTTTTGTCTTACAGGTCTAACACTTCCGAAAAACCAATACAACGCCCTCCCGGAACAATATATAAAGCTAAACGGACCGTTCACTGGGTACTTATCCGTACGAAAAGCCCTATTGATTTACCTGTTTTTACAAGGAAGTAAAATGTGAAAAAAATATTTCTACATCCCATGGCCTTTCCCAGCCATTTAAATTTTTCTCTTACATGTCTAACGCTTCCGAAAAATCAATACAACGCCCACCCAGAACAATATATAAAGCTAAATGAACCGTTCACTGGGTACTTATACATATGAAAATCCCTATTGATTTACCTGTTTTTACAAGGAAGTAAAATGTGAAAAAAATATTTCTATATCCCATGGCCTTTCCCAACCATTTAAATTTTTCTCTTACAGGTCTAACACTTCCGAAAAACCAATACAACGCCCACCCGGAACAATATATAAAGCTAAACGAACCGTTCACTGGGTACTTATCTGTACGAAAAGCCCTATTGATTTACCTGTTTTTACAAGGAAGTAAAATGTGAAAAAAATATTTCTACATCCCATGGCCTTTCCCAACGATTTAAATATTTATCTTACAGGTCTAACAGTACCGAAAAACCAATACAACTCCCACCCGGAACAATATATAAAGCTAAACGAACCGTTCACTGGGTACTTATCTGTAAGAAAATCCCTATTGATTTACCTGTTTTTACAAGGAAATAAAATGTGAAAAAACTATTTCTACATCCCATGGCCATTCCCAACCATTTAAACTTTTGTCTTACAGGTCTAACACTTCCGAAAAACCAATACAACGCCCTCCCGGAACAATATATAAAGATAAACGGACCGTTCACTGGGTACTTATCCGTACGAAAAGCCCTATTGATTTACCTGTTTTTACAAGGAAGTAAAATGTGAAAAAAATATTTCTACATCCCATGGCCTTTCCCAACCATTTAAATTTTTCTCTTACATGTCTAACACTTCCGAAAAACCAATACAACGCCCACCCGGAACAATGTATAAAGCTAAACGAACCGTTCACTGGGTACTTATCCGTGCGAAAAGCCCTATTGATTTACCTGTTTTTACAAGGAAATAAAATGTGAAAAAAATATTTCTACATCCCATGGCCTTTACCAGCCATTTAAATTTTTCTCTTACAGGTCTAACACTTCCGAAAAACCAATACAACGCCCACCCGGAACAATATATAAAGCTAAACGAACCGTTCACTGGGTACTTATCCGTACGAAAAGCCCTATTGATTTACCTGTTTTTACAAGGAAGTAAAATGTGAAAAAAATATTTCTACATCCCATGGCCTTTCCCAACCATTTAAACATTTCTCTTACAGGTCTAACACTTCTGAAAAACCAATACAACGCCCACGCTGAACAATATATAAAACTAAACAAACCGTTCACTGGGTACTAATCCATACGAAAATCCCTACTGATTTACCTGTTTTTACAAGGAAATAAAATGTGAAAAAAATATTTCTACATCCCATGGCCTTTCCCAACCATTTAAATTTTTATCTTACAGGTCTAACACTTCCGAAAAACCAATACAACGCCCACCCGGAACAATATATAAAGCTAAACGAACCGTTCACTGGGTACTTATCCGTACGAAAATCCCTATTGATTTACCTGTTTTTACAAGGAAATAAAATGTGAAAAAAATATTTCTACATCCCATGGCCTTTCCCAACCATTTAAATTTTTCTCTAACATGTCTAACACTTCCGAAAAACCAATACAACGCCCACCCGGAACAATGTATAAAGCTAAACGAACCGTTCACTGGGTACTTATCCGTGCGAAAAGCCCTATTGATTTACCTGTTTTTACAAGGAAATAAAATGTGAAAAAAATATTTCTACATCCCATGGCCTTTACCAGCCATTTAAATTTTTCTCTTACAGGTCTAACACTTCCGAAAAACCAATACAACGCCCACCCGGAACAATATATACAGCTAAACGAACCGTTTACTGGGTACTAATCCATATGAAAATCCCTATTGATTTACCTGTTTTTACAAGGAAATAAAATGTGAAAAAAATATTTCTACATCCCATGGCCTTTCCCAACCATTTAAATATTTCTCTTACAGGTCTAACAGTACCGAAAAACCAATACAACGCCCACCCGGAACAATACATAAAGCTAAACGAACCGTTCACTGGGTACTTATCCGTACGAAAATCCCTATTGATATACCTGTTTTTACAAGGAAATAAAATGTGAAAAAAATATTTCTACATCCCATGGCCTTTCCCAACCATATAAATTTTTCTCTTACAGGTCTAACACTTCCGAAAAACCAATACAACGCCCACCCGGAACAATATATAAAGCTAAACGAACCGTTCACTGGGTACTTATCCGTACGAAAATCCCTATTGATTTACCTGTTTTTACAAGGAAATAAAATGTGAAAAAACTATTTCTACATCCCATGGCCATTCCCAACCATTTAAACTTTTGTCTTACAGGTCTAACACTTCCGAAAAACCAATACAACGCCCTCCCGGAACAATATATAAAGCTAAACGGACCGTTCACTGGGTACTTATCCGTACGAAAAGCCCTATTGATTTACCTGTTTTTACAAGGAAGTAAAATGTGAAAAAAATATTTCTACATCCCATGGCCTTTCCCAGCCATTTAAATTTTTCTCTTACATGTCTAACGCTTCCGAAAAACCAATACAACGCCCACCCAGAACAATATATAAAGCTAAATGAACCGTTCACTGGGTACTTATACGTACGAAAAGCCCTATTCATTTACCTGTTTTTACAAGGAAGTAAAATGTGAAAAAAATATTTCTACATCCCATGGCCTTTCCCAGCCATTTAAATTTTTCTCTTACAGGTCTAACACTTCCGAAAAACCAATACAACGCCCACCCGGAACAATAAATAAAGCTAAACGAACCGTTCACTGGGTACTTATACGTACGAAAAGCCCTATTGATTTACCTGTTTTTACAAGGAAGTAAAATGTGAAAAAAATATTTCTACATCCCATGGCCTTTCCCAACCATTTAAATTTTTATCTTACAGGTCTAACAGTACCGAAAAACCGATACAACTCCCACCCGGAACAATACATAAAGCTAAACGAACCGTTCACTGGGTACTTATACGTACGAAAAGCCCTATTCATTTACCTGTTTTTACAAGGAAGTAAAATGTGAAAAAAATATTTCTACATCCCATGGCCTTTCCCAGCCATTTAAATTTTTCTCTTACATGTCTAACGCTTCCGAAAAACCAATACAACGCACACCCAGAACAATATATAAAGCTAAATGAACCGTTCACTGGGTACTTATACGTACGAAAAGCCCTATTCATTTACCTGTTTTTACAAGGAAGTAAAATGTGAAAAAAATATTTCTACATCCCATGGCCTTTCCCAGCCATTTAAATTTTTCTCTTACAGGTCTAACACTTCCGAAAAACCAATACAACGCCCACCCGGAACAATAAATAAAGCTAAACGAACCGTTCACTGGGTACTTATACGTACGAAAAGCCCTATTGATTTACCTGTTTTTACAAGGAAGTAAAATGTGAAAAAAATATTTCTACATCCCATGGCCTTTCCCAACCATTTAAATTTTTATCTTACAGGTCTAACAGTACCGAAAAACCGATACAACTCCCACCCGGAACAATACATAAAGCTAAACGAACCGTTCACTGGGTACTTATACGTACGAAAAGCCCTATTCATTTACCTGTTTTTACAAGGAAGTAAAATGTGAAAAAAATATTTCTACATCCCATGGCCTTTCCCAGCCATTTAAATTTTTCTCTTACAGGTCTAACACTTCCGAAAAACCAATACAACGGCCACCCGGAACAATGTATAAAGCTAAACGAACCGTTCACTGGGTACTTATCCGTACGAAAAGCCCTATTGATTTACCTGTTTTTACAAGGAAGTAAAATGTGAAAAAAATATTTCTACATCCCATGGCCTTTCCCAACCATTTAAATTTTTATCTTACAGGTCTAACAGTACCGAAAAACCGATACAACTCCCAACCGGAACAATATATAAAGCTAAATGAACCGTTCACTGGGTACTTATACGTATGAAAATCCCTTTGATTTACCTGTTTTTACAAGGAAGTAAAATGTGAAAAAAATATTTCTACATCCCATGGCCTTTCCCAACCATTTAAACATTACTCTTACAGGTCTAACACTTCCGAAAAACCAATACAATGGCCACCCGGAACAATGTATAAAGCTAAACGAACCGTTCACTGGGTACTTATCCGTACGAAAAGCCCTATTGATTTACCTGTTTTTACAAGGAAGTAAAATGTGAAAAAAATATTTCTACATTCCATGGCCTTTCCCAGCCACTTAAATTTTTCTCTTACAGGTCTAACGCTTCCGAAAAACCAATACAACGCCCACCCGGAACAATATATGAAGCTAAACAAACCGTTCACTGGGTACTTATCCGTACGAAAATCCCTATTGATTTACCTGTTTTTACAAGGAAATAAAATGTGAAAAAAATATTTCTACATCCCATGGCCTTTCCCAACCATTTAAATTTTTCTCTTACATGTCTAAAACTTCCAAAAAACCAATACAACGGCCACCCGGAACAATATATAAAGCTAAACGAACCGTTCACTGGGCACTTATCCGTACGAAAATCCCTATTGATTTTCCTGTTTTTACAAGAAAATAAAATGTGAAAAAAATATTTCTACATCCCATGGCATTTCCCAACCATTTAAATTTTTCTCTTACATGTCTAACAGTACCGAAAAACCGATACAACTCCCACCCGGAACAATATATAAAGCTAAATGAACCGTTCACTGGGTACTTATACGTATGAAAATCCCTATTGATTTACCTGTTTTTACAAGGAAGTAAAATGTGAAAAAAATATTTCTACATCCCATGGCCTTTCCCAACCATTTAAACATTACTCTTACAGGTCTAACACTTCCGAAAAACCAATACAACGCCCACGCGGAACAATATATAAAGCTAAACGAACCGTTCACTGGGTACTTATCCATACGAAAATCCCTATTGATTTACCTGTATTTACAAGGAAATAAAATGTGAAAAAAATATTTCTACATCCCATGGCCTTTCCCAACCATTTAAATATTTATCTTACAGGTCTAACACTACCGAAAAACCAATACAACTCCCACCCGGAACAATATATAAAGCTAAACGAACCGTTCACTGGGTACTTATCCGTACGAAAATCCCTATTGATTTACCTGTTTTTACTAGGAAATAAAATGTGAAAAAACTATTTCTACATCCCATGGCCATTCCCAACCATTTAAACTTTTCTCTTACAGGTCTAACACTTCCGAAAAACCAATACAACGCCCTCCCGGAACAATATATAAAGCTAAACGGACCGTTCACTGGGTACTTATCCGTACGAAAAGCCCTATTGATTTACCTGTTTTTACAAGGAAGTAAAATGTGAAAAAAATATTTCTACATCCCATGGCCTTTCCCAGCCATTTAAATTTTTCTCTTACAGGTCTAACGCTTCCGAAAAACCAATACAACGCCCACCCGGAACAATATATAAAGCTAAATGAACCGTTCACTGGGTACTTATACGTATGAAAATCCCTATTGATTTACCTGTTTTTACAAGGAAGTAAAATGTGAAAAAAATATTTCTACATCCCATGGCCTTTCCCAACCATTTAAACATTTCTCTTACAGGTCTAACACTTCTGAAAAACCAATACAACGCCCACGCTGAACAATATATAAAGCTAAACGAACCGTTCACTGGGTACTAATCCATACGAAAATCCCTACTGATTTACCTGTTTTTACAAGGAAATAAAATGTGAAAAAAATATTTCTACATCCCATGGCCTTTCCCAACCTTTTAAATTTTTCTCTTACAGGTCTAACACTTCCGAAAAACCAATACAACGCCCACCCGGAACAATATATAAAGCTAAACGAACCGTTCACTGGGCACTTATCCGTACGAAAATCCCTATTGATTTTCCTGTTTTTACAAGAAAATAAAATGTGAAAAAAATATTTCTACATCCCATGGCATTTCCCAACCATTTAAATTTTTCTCTTACATGTCTAACAGTACCGAAAAACCGATACAACTCCCACCCGGAACAATATATAAAGCTAAATGAACCGTTCACTGGGTACTTATACGTATGAAAATCCCTATTGATTTACCTGTTTTTACAAGGAAGTAAAATGTGAAAAAAATATTTCTACATCCCATGGCCTTTCCCAACCATTTAAACATTACTCTTACAGGTCTAACACTTCCGAAAAACCAATACAACGCCCACGCGGAACAATATATAAAGCTAAACGAACCGTTCACTGGGTACTTATCCATACGAAAATCCCTATTGATTTACCTGTATTTACAAGGAAATAAAATGTGAAAAAAATATTTCTACATCCCATGGCCTTTCCCAACCATTTAAATATTTATCTTACAGGTCTAACACTTCCGAAAAACCAATACAACGCCCACCCGGAACAATAAATAAAGCTAAACGAACCGTTCACTGGGTACTTATACGTACGAAAAGCCCTATTGATTTACCTGTTTTTACAAGGAAGTAAAATGTGAAAAAAATATTTCTACATCCCATGGCCTTTCCCAACCATTTAAATTTTTATCTTACAGGTCTAACAGTACCGAAAAACCGATACAACTCCCACCCGGAACAATATATAAAGCTAAACGAACCGTTCACTGGGTACTTATACGTACGAAAAGCCCTATTCATTTACCTGTTTTTACAAGGAAGTAAAATGTGAAAAAAATATTTCTACATCCCATGGCCTTTCCCAGCCATTTAAATTTTTCTCTTACAGGTCTAACACTTCCGAAAAACCAATACAACGGCCACCCGGAACAATGTATAAAGCTAAACGAACCGTTCACTGGGTACTTATCCGTACGAAAATCCCTATTGATTTACCTGTTTTTACTAGGAAATAAAATGTGAAAAAACTATTTCTACATCCCATGGCCATTCCCAACCATTTAAACTTTTCTCTTACAGGTCTAACACTTCCGAAAAACCAATACAACGCCCTCCCGGAACAATATATAAAGCTAAACGGACCGTTCACTGGGTACTTATCCGTACGAAAAGCCCTATTGATTTACCTGTTTTTACAAGGAAGTAAAATGTGAAAAAAATATTTCTACATCCCATGGCCTTTCCCAGCCATTTAAATTTTTCTCTTACAGGTCTAACGCTTCCGAAAAACCAATACAACGCCCACCCGGAACAATATATAAAGCTAAATTAACCGTTCACTGGGTACTTATACGTATGAAAATCCCTATTGATTTACCTGTTTTTACAAGGAAGTAAAATGTGAAAAAAATATTTCTACATCCCATGGCCTTTCCCAACCATTTAAACATTTCTCTTACAGGTCTAACACTTCTGAAAAACCAATACAACGCCCACGCTGAACAATATATAAAGCTAAACGAACCGTTCACTGGGTACTAATCCATACGAAAATCCCTACTGATTTACCTGTTTTTACAAGGAAATAAAATGTGAAAAAAATATTTCTACATCCCATGGCCTTTCCCAACCTTTTAAATTTTTCTCTTACAGGTCTAACACTTCCGAAAAACCAATACAACGCCCACCCGGAACAATATATAAAGCTAAACGAACCGTTCACTGGGCACTTATCCGTACGAAAATCCCTATTGATTTACCTGTTTTTACAAGGAAGTAAAATGTGAAAAAAATATTTCTACATCCCATGGCCTTTCCCAACCATTTAAACATTACTCTTACAGGTCTAACACTTCCGAAAAACCAATACAACGCCCACGCGGAACAATATATAAAGCTAAACGAACCGTTCACTGGGTACTTATCCATACGAAAATCCCTATTGATTTACCTGTATTTACAAGGAAATAAAATGTGAAAAAAATATTTCTACATCCCATGGCCTTTCCCAACCATTTAAATATTTATCTTACAGGTCTAACACTACCGAAAAACCAATACAACTCCCACCCGGAACAATATATAAAGCTAAACGAACCGTTCACTGGGTACTTATCCGTACGAAAATCCCTATTGATTTACCTGTTTTTACAAGGAAATAAAATGTGAAAAAACTATTTCTACATCCCATGGCCATTCCCAACCATTTAAACTTTTCTCTTACAGGTCTAACACTTCTGAAAAACCAATACAACGCCCTCCCGGAACAATATATAAAGCTAAACGGACCGTTCACTGGGTACTTATCCGTACGAAAAGCCCTATTGATTAACCTGTTTTTACAAGGAAGTAAAATGTGAAAAAAATATTTCTACATCCCATGGCCTTTCCCAGCCATTTAAATTTTTCTCTTACATGTCTAACACTTCCGAAAAACCAATACAACGCCCACCCGGAACAATATATAAAGCTAAACGAACCGTTCTCTGGGTACTTATCCGTACGAAAATCCCTATTGATTTACCTGTTTTTACAAGGAAATAAAATGTGAAAAAAATATTTCTACATCCCATGGCCTTTCCCAACCATTTAAATTTTTCTCTTACATGTCTAACACTTCCGAAAAACCAATACAACGCCCACCAGGAACAATGTATAAAGCTAAACGAACCGTTCACTGGGTACTTATCCGTGCGAAAAGCCCTATTGATTTACTTGTTTTTACAAGGAAATAAAATGTGAAAAAAATATTTCCACATCCCATGGCCTTTACCAGCCATTTAAATTTTTCTCTTACAGGTCTAACACTTCCGAAAAACCAATACAACGCCCACCCGGAACAATACATAAAGCTAAACGAACCGTTCACTGGGTACTTATCCGTACGAAAATCCCTATTGATTTACCTGTTTTTACAAGGAAATAAAATGTGAAAAAAATATTTCTACATCCCATGGCCTTTCCCAACCATTTAAATTTTTCTCTTACATATCTAACACATCCGAAAAACCTATATAACGCCCACCCGGAACAATAAATAAAGCTAAACGAACCGTTCACTGGGTACTTATATGTACGAAAAGCCCTATTGATTTACCTGTTTTTACAAGGAAGTAAAATGTGAAAAAAATATTTCTACATCCCATGGCCTTTCCCAACCATTTAAATTTTTATCTTACAGGTCTAACAGTTGCGAAAAACCGATACAACTCCCACCCGGAACAATATATAAAGCTAAACAGACCGTTCACTGGGTACTTATCCGTACGAAAAGCCCTATTGATTTACCTGTTTTTACAAGGAAGTAAAATGTGAAAAAAATATTTCTACATCCCATGGCCTTTCCCAGCCATTTAAATTTTTCTCTTACATGTCTAACGCTTCCGAAAAACCAATACAACGCCCACCAAGAACAATATATAAAGCTAAATGAACCGTTCACTGGGTACTTATACGTATGAAAATCCCTATTGATTTACCTGTTTTTACAAGGAAGTAAAATGTGAAAAAAATATTTCTACATCCCATGGCCTTTACCAGCCATTTAAACTTTTCTCTTACAGGTCTAACACTTCCGAAAAACCAATACAACGCCTACCCGGAACAATATATAAAGCTAAACGAACCGTTCACTGGGTACTTATCCGTACGAAAAGCCCTATTGATTTACCTGTTTTTACAAGGAAGTAAAATGTGAAAAAAATATTTCTACATCCCATGGCCTTTCCCAACCATTTAAACATTTCTCTTACAGGTCTAAAACTTCTGAAAAACCAATACAACGCCCACGCTGAACAATATATAAAGCTAAACGAACCGTTCACTGGGTACTAATCCATACGAAAATCCCTACTGATTTACCTGTTTTTACAAGGAAATAAAATGTGAAAAAAATATTTCTACATCCCATGGCCTTTCCCAACCTTTTAAATTTTTCTCTTACAGGTCTAACACTTCCGAAAAACCAATACAACGCCCACCCGGAACAATATATAAAGCTAAACGAACCGTTCACTGGGTACTTATCCATACGAAAATCCCTATTGATTTACCTGTATTTACAAGGAAATAAAATGTGAAAAAAATATTTCTACATCCCATGGCCTTTCCCAACCATTTAAATATTTATCTTACAGGTCTAACACTTCCGAAAAACCAATACAACGCCCACCAGGAACAATAAATAAAGCTAAACGAACCGTTCACTGGGTACTTATACGTACGAAAAGCCCTATTGATTTACCTGTTTTTACAAGGAAGTAAAATGTGAAAAAAATATTTCTACATCCCATGGCCTTTCCCAACCATTTAAATTTTTATCTTACAGGTCTAACAGTACCGAAAAAACGATACAACTCCCACCCGGAACAATATATAAAGCTAAACGAACCGTTCACTGGGTACTTATACGTACGAAAAGCCCTATTCATTTACCTGTTTTTACAAGGAAGTAAAATGTGAAAAAAATATTTCTACATCCCATGGCCTTTCCCAGCCATTTAAATTTTTCTCTTACAGGTCTAACACTTCCGAAAAACCAATACAACGGCCACCCGGAACAATGTATAAAGCTAAACGAACCGTTCACTGGGTACTTATCCGTACGAAAATCCCTATTGATTTACCTGTTTTTACTAGGAAATAAAATGTGAAAAAACTATTTCTACATCCCATGGCCATTCCCAACCATTTAAACTTTTCTCTTACAGGTCTAACACTTCCGAAAAACCAATACAACGCCCTCCCGGAACAATATATAAAGCTAAACGGACCGTTCACTGGGTACTTATCCGTACGAAAAGCCCTATTGATTTACCTGTTTTTACAAGGAAGTAAAATGTGAAAAAAATATTTCTACATCCCATGGCCTTTCCCAGCCCTTTAAATTTTTCTCTTACAGGTCTAACGCTTCCGAAAAACCAATACAACGCCCACCCGGAACAATATATAAAGCTAAATTAACCGTTCACTGGGTACTTATACGTATGAAAATCCCTATTGATTTACCTGTTTTTACAAGGAAGTAAAATGTGAAAAAAATATTTCTACATCCCATGGCCTTTCCCAACCATTTAAACATTTCTCTTACAGGTCTAACACTTCTGAAAAACCAATACAACGCCCACGCTGAACAATATATAAAGCTAAACGAACCGTTCACTGGGTACTAATCCATACGAAAATCCCTACTGATTTACCTGTTTTTACAAGGAAATAAAATGTGAAAGAAATATTTCTACATCCCATGGCCTTTGCCAACCTTTTAAATTTTTCTCTTACAGGTCTAACACTTCCGAAAAACCAATACAACGCCCACCCGGAACAATATATAAAGCTAAACGAACCGTTCACTGGGCACTTATCCGTACGAAAATCCCTATTGATTTTCCTGTTTTTACAAGAAAATAAAATGTGAAAAAAATATTTCTACATCCCATGGCCTTTCCCAACCATTTAAATTTTTCTCTTACATGTCTAACAGTACCGAAAAACCGATACAACTCCCACCCGGAACAATATATAAAGCTAAATGAACCGTTCACTGGGGACTTATACGTATGAAAATCCCTATTGATTTACCTGTTTTTACAAGGAAGTAGAATGTGAAAAAAATATTTCTACATCCCATGGCCTTTCCCAACCATTTAAACATTACTCTTACAGGTCTAACACTTCCGAAAAACCAATACAACGCCCACGCGGAACAATATATAAAGCTAAACGAACCGTTCACTGGGTACTTATCCATACGAAAATCCCTATTGATTTACCTGTATTTACAAGGAAATAAAATGTGAAAAAAATATTTCTACATCCCATGGCCTTTCCCAACCATTTAAATATTTATCTTACAGGTCTAACACTACCGAAAAACCAATACAACTCCCACCCGGAACAATATATAAAGCTAAACGAACCGTTCACTGGGTACTTATCCGTACGAAAATCCCTATTGATTTACCTGTTTTTACAAGGAAATAAAATGTGAAAAAACTATTTCTACATCCCATGGCCATTCCCAACCATTTAAACTTTTCTCTTACAGGTCTAACACTTCTGAAAAACCAATACAACGCCCTCCCGGAACAATATATAAAGCTAAACGGACCGTTCACTGGGTACTTATCCGTACGAAAAGCCCTATTGATTAACCTGTTTTTACAAGGAAGTAAAATGTGAAAAAAATATTTCTACATCCCATGGCCTTTCCCAGCCATTTAAATTTTTCTCTTACATGTCTAACACTTCCGAAAAACCAATACAACGCCCACCCGGAACAATATATAAAGCTAAACGAACCGTTCACTGGGTACTTATCCGTACGAAAATCCCTATTGATTTACCTGTTTTTACAAGGAAATAAAATGTGAAAAAAATATTTCTACATCCCATGGCCTTTCCCAACCATTTAAATTTTTCTCTTACATGTCTAACACTTCCGAAAAACCAATACAACGCCCACCCGGAACAATGTATAAAGCTAAACGAACCGTTCACTGGGTACTTATCCGTGCGAAAAGCCCTATTGATTTACTTGTTTTTACAAGGAAATAAAATGTGAAAAAAATATTTCCACATCCCATGGCCTTTACCAGCCATTTAAATTTTTCTCTTACAGGTCTAACACTTCCGAAAAACCAATACAACGCCCACCCGGAACAATACATAAAGCTAAACGAACCGTTCACTGGGTACTTATCCGTACGAAAATCCCTATTGATTTACCTGTTTTTACAAGGAAATAAAATGTGAAAAAAATATTTCTACATCCCATGGCCTTTCCCAACCATTTAAATTTTTCTCTTACATATCTAACACATCCGAAAAACCTATACAACGCCCACCCGGAACAATAAATAAAGCTAAACGAACCGTTCACTGGGTACTTATATGTACGAAAAGCCCTATTGATTTACCTGTTTTTACAAGGAAGTAAAATGTGAAAAAAATATTTCTACATCCCATGGCCTTTCCCAACCATTTAAATTTTTATCTTACAGGTCTAACAGTACCGAAAAACCGATACAACTCCCACCCGGAACAATATATAAAGCTAAACGAACCGTTCACTGGGTACTTATCCGTACGAAAATCCCTATTGATTTACCTGTTTTTACAAGGAAATAAAATGTGAAAAAACTATTTCTACATCCCATGGCCATTGCCAACCATTTAAACTTTTGTCTTACAGGTCTAACACTTCCGAAAAACCAATACAACGCCCTCCCGGAACAATATATAAAGCTAAACGGACCGTTCACTGGGTACTTATCCGTACGAAAAGCCCTATTGATTTACCTGTTTTTACAAGGAAGTAAAATGTGAAAAAAATATTTCTACATCCCATGGCCTTTCCCAGCCATTTAAATTTTTCTCTTACATGTCTAACGCTTCCGAAAAACCAATACAACGCCCACCAAGAACAATATATAAAGCTAAATGAACCGTTCACTGGGTACTTATACGTATGAAAATCCCTATTGATTTACCTGTTTTTACAAGGAAGTAAAATGTGAAAAAAATATTTCTACATCCCATGGCCTTTACCAGCCATTTAAACTTTTCTCTTACAGGTCTAACACTTCCGAAAAACCAATACAACGCCTACCCGGAACAATATATAAAGCTAAACGAACCGTTCACTGGGTACTTATCCGTACGAAAAGCCCTATTGATTTACCTGTTTTTACAAGGAAGTAAAATGTGAAAAAAATATTTCTACATCCCATGGCCTTTCCCAACCATTTAAACATTTCTCTTACAGGTCTAACACTTCTGAAAAACCAATACAACGCCCACGCTGAACAATATATAAAGCTAAACGAACCGTTCACTGGGTACTAATCCATACGAAAATCCCTACTGATTTACCTGTTTTTACAAGGAAATAAAATGTGAAAAAAATATTTCTACATCCCATGGCCTTTCCCAACCTTTTAAATTTTTCTCTTACAGGTCTAACACTTCCGAAAAACCAATACAACGCCCACCCGGAACAATATATAAAGCTAAACGAACCGTTCACTGGGTACTTATCCGTACGAAAATCCCTATTGATTTACCTGTTTTTTCAAGGAAATAAAATGTGAAAAAAATATTTCTACATCCCATGGCCTTTCCCAACCATTTAAATTTTTCTCTTACATGTCTAACACTTCCGAAAAACCAATACAACGCCCACCCGGAACAATATATAAAGCTAAAGGAACCGTTCACTGGGTACTTATCCGTGCGAAAAGCCCTATTGATTTACTTGTTTTTACAAGGAAATAAAATGTGAAAAAAATATTTCCACATCCCATGGCCTTTACCAGCCATTTAAATTTTTCTCTTACAGGTCTAACACTTCCGAAAAACCAATACAACGCCCACCCGGAACAATACATAAAGCTAAACGAACCGTTCACTGGGTACTTATCCGTACGAAAATCCCTATTGATTTACCTGTTTTTACAAGGAAATAAAATGTGAAAAAAATATTTCTACATCCCATGGCCTTTCCCAACCATTTAAATTTTTCTCTTACATATCTAACACATCCGAAAAACCTATACAACGCCCACCCGGAACAATAAATAAAGCTAAACGAACCGTTCACTGGGTACTTATATGTACGAAAAGCCCTATTGATTTACCTGATTTTACAAGGAAGTAAAATGTGAAAAAAATATTTCTACATCCCATGGCCTTTCCCAACCATTTAAATTTTTATCTTACAGGTCTAACAGTACCGAAAAACCGATACAACTCCCACCCGGAACAATATATAAAGCTAAACGAACCGTTCACTGGGTACTTATCCGTACGAAAATCCCTATTGATTTACCTGTTTTTACAAGGAAATAAAATGTGAAAAAACTATTTCTACATCCCATGGCCATTGCCAACCATTTAAACTTTTGTCTTACAGGTCTAACACTTCCGAAAAACCAATACAACGCCCTCCCGGAACAATATATAAAGCTAAACGGACCGTTCACTGGGTACTTATCCGTACGAAAAGCCCTATTGATTTACCTGTTTTTACAAGGAAGTAAAATGTGAAAAAAATATTTCTACATCCCATGGCCTTTCCCAGCCATTTAAATTTTTCTCTTACATGTCTAACGCTTCCGAAAAACCAATACAACGCCCACCAAGAACAATATATAAAGCTAAATGAACCGTTCACTGGGTACTTATACGTATGAAAATCCCTATTGATTTACCTGTTTTTACAAGGAAGTAAAATGTGAAAAAAATATTTCTACATCCCATGGCCTTTACCAGCCATTTAAACTTTTCTCTTACAGGTCTAACACTTCCGAAAAACCAATACAACGCCTACCCGGAACAATATATAAAGCTAAACGAACCGTTCACTGGGTACTTATCCGTACGAAAAGCCCTATTGATTTACCTGTTTTTACAAGGAAGTAAAATGTGAAAAAAATATTTCTACATCCCATGGCCTTTCCCAACCATTTAAACATTTCTCTTACAGGTCTAACACTTCTGAAAAACCAATACAACGCCCACGCTGAACAATATATAAAGCTAAACGAACCGTTCACTGGGTACTAATCCATACGAAAATCCCTACTGATTTACCTGTTTTTACAAGGAAATAAAATGTGAAAAAAATATTTCTACATCCCATGGCCTTTCCCAACCATTTAAATTTTTCTCTTACAGGTCTAACACTTCCGAAAAACCAATACAACGCCCACCCGGAACAATAAATAAAGCTAAATGAACAGTTCACTGGGTACTTATCCGTACGAAAAGCCCTATTGATTTACCTGTTTTTACAAGGAAGTAAAATGTGAAAAAAATATTTCTACATCCCATGGCCTTTCCCAATCATTTAAATTTTTCTCTTACAGGTCTAACAGTTGCGAAAAACCAATAAAACACCCACCCGGAAAAATATATACAGCTAAACGAACCGTTTACTGGGTACTAATCCATACGAAAATCCCTATTGATTTACCTGTTTTTACAAGGAAATAAAATGTGAAAAAAATATTTCTACATCCCATGGCCTTTCCCAACCATTTAAATTTTTCTCTCACAGGTCTAACACTTCTGAAAAACCAATACAACGCCCACCCGGAACAATACATAAAGCTAAACGAACCGTTCACTGGGTACTTATCCGTACGAAAATCCCTATTGATTTACCTGTTTTTACAAGGAAATAAAATGTGAAAAAAATATTTCTACATCCCATGGCCTTTCCCAACCATTTAAATTTTTCTCTTACATGTCTAACACTTCCGAAAAACCAATACAACGCCCACCCGGAACAATAAATAAAGCTAAACGAACCGTTCACTGGGTACTTATACGTACGAAAAGCCCTATTCATTTACCTGTTTTTACAAGGAAGTAAAATGTGAAAAAAATATTTCTACATCCCATGGCCTTTCCTAGCCATTTAAATTTTTCTCTTACAGGTCTAACACTTCCGAAAAACCAATACAACGGCCACCCGGAACAATGTATAAAGCTAAACGAACCGTTCACTGGGTACTTATCCGTACGAAAAGCCCTATTGATTTACCTGTTTTTACAAGGAAGTAAAATGTGAAAAAAATATTTCTACATCCCATGGCCTTTCCCAACCATTTAAACATTACTCTTACAGGTCTAACACTTCCGAAAAACCAATACAACGCCCACGCGGAACAATATATAAAGCTAAACGAACCGTTCACTGGGTACTTATACGTATGAAAATCCCTATTGATTTACCTGTTTTTACAAGGAAGTAAAATGTGAAAAAAATATTTCTACATCCCATGGCCTTTCCCAACCATTTAAACATTACTCTTACAGGTCTAACACTTCCGAAAAACCAATACAACTCCCACCCGGAACAATATATAAAGCTAAACGAACCGTTCACTGGGTACTTATCCGTACGAAAATCCCTATTGATTTACCTGTTTTTACAAGGAAATAAAATGTGAAAAAATATTTATACATCCCATGGCCTTTCCCAGCCATTTAAATTTTTCTCTTACATGTCTAACGCTTCCGAAAAACCAATACAACGCCCACCCAGAACAATATATAAAGCTAAATGAACCGTTCACTGGGTACTTATACATATGAAAATCCCTATTGATTTACCTGTTTTTACAAGGAAGTCAAATGTGAAAAAAATATTTCTATATCCCATGGCCTTTCCCAACCATTTAAATTTTTCTCTTACATGTCTAACACTTCCGAAAAACCAATACAACGCCCACCCGGAACAATGTATAAAGCTAAACGAACCGTTCACTGGGTACTTATCTGTGCGAAAAGCCCTATTGATTTACCTGTTTTTACAAGGAAATAAAATGTGAAAAAAATATTTCTACATCCCATGGCCTTTACCAGCCATTTAAATTTTTCTCTTACAGGTCTAACACTTCCGAAAAACCAATACAACGCCCACCCGGAACAATATATAAAGCTAAACGAACCGTTCACTGGGTACTTATCCGTACGAAAAGCCCTATTGATTTACCTGTTTTTACAAGGAAGTAAAATGTGAAAAAAATATTTCTACATCCCATGGCCTTTCCCAACCATTTAAATATTTATCTTACAGGTCTAACAGTACCGAAAAACCAATACAACTCCCACCCGGAACAATATATAAAGCTAAACGAACCGTTCACTGGGTACTTATCCGTAAGAAAATCCCTATTGATTTACCTGTTTTTACAAGGAAATAAAATGTGAAAAAACTATTTCTACATCCCATGGCCATTCCCAACCATTTAAACTTTTGTCTTACAGGTATAACACTTCCGAAAAACCAATACAACGCCCTCCCGGAACAATATATAAAGATAAACGGACCGTTCACTGGGTACTTATCCGTACGAAAAGCCCTATTGATTTACCTGTTTTTACAAGGAAGTAAAATGTGAAAAAAATATTTCTACATCCCATGGCCTTTCCCAACCATTTAAATTTTTCTCTTACATGTCTAACACTTCCGAAAAACCAATACAACGCCCACCCGGAACAATGTATAAAGCTAAACGAACCGTTCACTGGGTATTTATCCGTGCGAAAAGCCCTATTGATTTACCTGTTTTTACAAGGAAATAAAATGTGAAAAAAATATTTCTACATCCCATGGCCTTTACCAGCCATTTAAATTTTTCTCTTACAGGTCTAACACTTCCGAAAAACCAATACAACGCCCACCCGGAACAATATATAAAGCTAAACGAACCGTTCACTGGGTACTTATCCGTACGAAAAGCCCTATTGATTTACCTGTTTTTACAAGGAAGTAAAATGTGAAAAAAATATTTCTACATCCCATGGCCTTTCCCAACCATTTAAACATTTCTCTTACAGGTCTAACACTTCTGAAAAACCAATACAACGCCCACGCTGAACAATATATAAAGCTAAACGAACCGTTCACTGGGTACTAATCCATACGAAAATCCCTACTGATTTACCTGTTTTTACAAGGAAATAAAATGTGAAAAAAATATTTCTACATCCCATGGCCTTTCCCAACCATTAAAATTTTTATCTTACAGGTCTAACAGTTCCGAAAAACCAGTACAACGCCCACCCGGAACAATATATAAAGCTAAACGAACCGTTCACTGGGTACTTATCCGTACGAAAATCCCTATTGATTTACCTGTTTTTACAAGGAAATAAAATGTGAAAAAAATATTTCTACATCCCATGGCCTTTCCCAACCATTTAAATTTTTCTCTAACATGTCTAACACTTCCGAAAAACCAATACAACGCCCACCCGGAACAATGTATAAAGCTAAACGAACTGTTCACTGGGTACTTATCCGTGCGAAAAGCCCTATTGATTTACCTGTTTTTACAAGGAAATAAAATGTGAAAAAAATATTTCTACATCCCATGGCCTTTACCAGCCATTTAAATTTTTCTCTTACAGGTCTAACACTTCCGAAAAACCAATACAACGCCCACCCGGAACAATATATAAAGCTAAACGAACAGTTCACTGGGTACTTATCCGTACGAAAAGCCCTATTGATTTACCTGTTTTTACAAGGAAGTAAAATGTGAAAAAAATATTTCTACATCCCATGGCCTTTCCCAACCATTTAAATTTTTCTCTTACAGGTCTAACAGTTGCGAAAAACCAATAAAACACCCACCCGGAAAAATATATACAGCTAAACGAACCGTTTACTGGGTACTAATCCATATGAAAATCCCTATTGATTTACCTGTTTTTACAAGGAAATAAAATGTGAAAAAAATATTTCTACATCCCATGGCCTTTCCCAACCATTTAAATATTTCTCTTACAGGTCTAACACTTCCGAAAAACCAATACAACGCCCACCCGGAACAATACATAAAGCTAAACGAACCGTTCACTGGGTACTTATCCGTACGAAAATCCCTATTGATATACCTGTTTTTACAAGGAAATAAAATGTGAAAAAAATATTTCTACATCCCATGGCCTTTCCCAACCATATAAATTTTTCTCTTACAGGTCTAACACTTCCGAAAAACCAATACAACGCCCACCCGGAACAATATATAAAGCTAAACGAACCGTTCACTGGGTACTTATCCGTACGAAAATCCCTATTGATTTACCTGTTTTTACAAGGAAATAAAATGTGAAAAAACTATTTCTACATCCCATGGCCATTCCCAACCATTTCAACTTTTGTCTTACAGGTCTAACACTTCCGAAAAACCAATACAACGCCCTCCCGGAACAATATATAAAGATAAACGGACCGTTCACTGGGTACTTATCCGTACGAAAAGCCCTATTGATTTACCTGTTTTTACAAGGAAGTAAAATGTGAAAAAAATATTTCTACATCCCATGGCCTTTCCTAGCCATTTAAATTTTTCTCTTACATGTCTAACGCTTCCGAAAAACCAATACAACGCCCACCCAGAACAATATATAAAGCTAAATGAACCGTTCACTGGGTACTTATACGTATGAAAATCCCTATAGATTTACCTGTTTTTACAAGGAAGTAAAATGTGAAAAAAATATTTCTACATCCCATGGCCTTTCCCAACCATTTAAATTTTTCTCTTACATGTCTAACACTTCCGAAAAACCAATACAACGCCCACCCGGAACAATGTATAAAGGTAAACGAACCGTTCACTGGGTACTTATCCGTGCGAAAAGCCCTATTGATTTACCTGTTTTTACAAGGAAGTAAAATGTGAAAAAAATATTTCTACATCCCATGGCCTTTCCCAACCATTTAAATATTTCTCTTACAGGTCTACCACTTCCGAAAAACCAATACAACGCCCATCCGGAACAATACATAAAGCTAAACGAACCGTTCACTGGGTACTTATCTGTACGAAAATCCCTAATGATTTACCTGTTTTTACAAGGAAATAAAATGTGAAAAAAATATTTCTACATCCCATGGCCTTTCCCAACCATTTAAATTTTTCTCTTACATGTCTAACACTTCCGAAAAACCAATACAACGCCCACCCGGAACAATAAATAAAGCTAAACGAACCGTTCACTGGGTACTTATACGTACGAAAAGCCCTATTGATTTACCTGTTTTTACAAGGAAGTAAAATGTGAAAAAAATATTTCTACATCCCATGGCCTTGCCCAACCATTTAAATTTTTATCTTACAGGTCTAACAGTACCGAAAAACCGATACAACTCCCACCCGGAACAATATATAAAGCTAAACGAACCGTTCACTGGGTACTTATACGTACGAAAAGCCCTATTCATTTACCTGTTTTTACAAGGAAGTAAAATGTGAAAAAAATATTTCTACATCCCATGGCCTTTCCCAGCCATTTAAATTTTTCTCTTACAGGTCTAACACTTCCGAAAAACCAATACAACGGCCACCCGGAACAATGTATAAAGCTAAACGAACCGTTCACTGGGTACTTATCCGTACGAAAAGCCCTATTGATTTACCTGTTTTTACAAGGAAGTAAAATGTGAAAAAAATATTTCTACATCCCATGGCCTTTCCCAACCATTTAAATTTTTCTCTTACATGTCTAACACTTCCGAAAAACCAATACAACGCCCACCCGGAACAATAAATAAAGCTAAACGAACCGTTCACTGGGTACTTATACGTACGAAAAGCCCTATTGATTTACCTGTTTTTACAAGGAAGTAAAATGTGAAAAAAATATTTCTACATCCCATGGCCTTTCCCAACCATTTAAATTTTTATCTTACAGGTCTAACAGTACCGAAAAACCGATACAACTCCCACCCGGAACAATATATAAAGCTAAACGAACCGTTCACTGGGTACTTATACGTACGAAAAGCCCTATTCATTTACCTGTTTTTACAAGGAAGTAAAATGTGAAAAAAATATTTCTACATCCCATGGCCTTTCACAGCCATTTAAATTTTTCTCTTACAGGTCTAACACTTCCGAAAAACCAATACAACGGCCACCCGGAACAATGTATAAAGCTAAACGAACCGTTCACTGGGTACTTATCCGTACGAAAAGCCCTATTGATCTACCTGTTTTTACAAGGAAGTAAAATGTGAGAAAAATATTTCTACATCCCATGGCCTTTCCCAACCATTTAAATTTTTATCTTACAGGTCTAACAGTACCGAAAAACCGATACAACTCCCACCCGGAACAATATATAAAGCTAAATGAACCGTTCACTGGGTACTTATACGTATGAAAATCCCTATTGATTTACCTGTTTTTACAAGGAAGTAAAATGTGAAAAAAATATTTCTACATCCCATGGCCTTTCCCAACCATTTAAACATTACTCTTACAGGTCTAACACTTCCGAAAAACCAATACAACGCCCACGCGGAACAATTTATAAAGCTAAACGAACCGTTCACTGGGTACTTATCCATACGAAAATCCCTATTGATTTACCTGTATTTACAAGGAAATAAAATGTGAAAAAAATATTTCTAAATCCCATGGCCTTTCCCAACCATTTAAATTTTTCTCTTACAGGTCTAACACTTCCGAAAAACCAATACAACGCCCACCCGGAACAATATATAAAGCTAAACGAACAGTTCACTGGGTACTTATCCGTACGAAAAGCCCTATTGATTTACCTATTTTTACAAGGAAGTAAAATGTGAAAAAAATATTTCTACATCCCATGGCCTTTCCCAACCATTTAAATATTTCTCTTACAGGTCTAACACTTCCGAAAAACCAATACAACGCCCACCCGGAACAATACATAAAGCTAAACGAACCGTTCACTGGGTACTTATCCGTACGAAAATCCCTATTGATATACCTGTTTTTACAAGGAAATAAAATGTGAAAAAATATTTCTACATCCCATGGCCTTTCCCAACCATATAAATTTTTCTCTTACAGGTCTAACACTTCCGAAAAACCAATACAACGCCCACCCAGAACAATATATAAAGCTAAATGAACCGTTCACTTGGTACTTATACGTATGAAAATCCCTATTGATTTACCTGTTTTTACAAGGAAGTAAAATGTGAAAAAATATTTCTACATCCCATGGCCTTTCCCAACCATTTAAATTTTTCTCTTACAGGTGTAACACTTCCGAAAAACCAATACAACGCCCATCCGGAACAATACATAAAGCTAAACGAACAGTTCACTGGGTACTTATCCGTACGAAAAGCCCTATTGATTTACCTATTTTTACAAGGAAGTAAAATGTGAAAAAAATATTTCTACATCCCATGGCCTTTCCCAACCATTTAAATATTTCTCTTACAGGTCTAACACTTCCGAAAAACCAATACAACGCCCACCCGGAACAATACATAAAGCTAAACGAACCGTTCACTGGGTACTTATCCGTACGAAAATCCCTATTGATATACCTGTTTTTACAAGGAAATAAAATGTGAAAAAATATTTCTACATCCCATGGCCTTTCCCAACCATATAAATTTTTCTCTTACAGGTCTAACACTTCCGAAAAACCAATACAACGCCCACCCGGAACAATATATAAAGCTAAACGAACCGTTCACTGGGTACTTATCCGTACGAAAATCCCTATTGATTTACCTGTTTTTACAAGGAAATAAAATGTGAAAAAACTATTTCTACATCCCATGGCCATTCCCAACCATTTAAACTTTTGTCTTACAGGTCTAACACTTCCGAAAAACCAATACAACGCCCTCCCGGAACAATATATAAAGCTAAACGGACCGTTCACTGGGTACTTATCCGTACGAAAAGCCCTATTGATTTACCTGTTTTTACAAGGAAGTAAAATGTGAAAAAAATATTTCTACATCCCATGGCCTTTCCTAGCCATTTAAATTTTTCTCTTACATGTCTAACGCTTCCGAAAAACCAATACAACGCCCACCCAGAACAATATATAAAGCTAAATGAACCGTTCACTGGGTACTTATACGTATGAAAATCCCTATAGATTTACCTGTTTTTACAAGGAAGTAAAATGTGAAAAAAATATTTCTACATCCCATGGCCTTTCCCAACCATTTAAATTTTTCTCTTACATGTCTAACACTTCCGAAAAACCAATACAACGCCCACCCGGAACAATGTATAAAGGTAAACGAACCGTTCACTGGGTACTTATCCGTGCGAAAAGCCCTATTGATTTACCTGTTTTTACAAGGAAATAAAATGTGAAAAAAATATTTCTACATCCCATGGCCTTTACCAGCCATTTAAATTTTTCTCTTACAGGTCTAACACTTCCGAAAAACCAATACAACGCCCACCTGGAACAATATATAAAGCTAAACGAACCGTTCACTGGGTACTTATCCGTACGAAAAGCCCTATTGATTTACCTGTTTTTACAAGGAAGTAAAATGTGAAAAAAATATTTCTACATCCCATGGCCTTTCCCAACCATTTAAATATTTCTCTTACAGGTCTACCACTTCCGAAAAACCAATACAACGCCCATCCGGAACAATACATAAAGCTAAACGAACCGTTCACTGGGTACTTATCTGTACGAAAATCCCTAATGATTTACCTGTTTTTACAAGGAAATAAAATGTGAAAAAAATATTTCTACATCCCATGGCCTTTCCCAACCATTTAAATTTTTCTCTTACATGTCTAACACTTCCGAAAAACCAATACAACGCCCACCCGGAACAATAAATAAAGCTAAACGAACCGTTCACTGGGTACTTATACGTACGAAAAGCCCTATTGATTTACCTGTTTTTACAAGGAAGTAAAATGTGAAAAAAATATTTCTACATCCCATGGCCTTTCCCAACCATTTAAATTTTTATCTTACAGGTCTAACAGTACCGAAAAACCGATACAACTCCCACCCGGAACAATATATAAAGCTAAACGAACCGTTCACTGGGTACTTATACGTACGAAAAGCCCTATTCATTTACCTGTTTTTACAAGGAAGTAAAATGTGAAAAAAATATTTCTACATCCCATGGCCTTTCCCAGCCATTTAAATTTTTCTCTTACAGGTCTAACACTTCCGAAAAACCAATACAACGGCCACCCGGAACAATGTATAAAGCTAAACGAACCGTTCACTGGGTACTTATCCGTACGAAAAGCCCTATTGATTTACCTGTTTTTACAAGGAAGTAAAATGTGAAAAAAATATTTCTACATCCCATGGCCTTTCCCAACCATTTAAATTTTTCTCTTACATGTCTAACACTTCCGAAAAACCAATACAACGCCCACCCGGAACAATAAATAAAGCTAAACGAACCGTTCACTGGGTACTTATACGTACGAAAAGCCCTATTGATTTACCTGTTTTTACAAGGAAGTAAAATGTGAAAAAAATATTTCTACATCCCATGGCCTTTCCCAACCATTTAAATTTTTATCTTACAGGTCTAACAGTACCGAAAAACCGATACAACTCCCACCCGGAACAATATATAAAGCTAAACGAACCGTTCACTGGGTACTTATACGTACGAAAAGCCCTATTCATTTACCTGTTTTTACAAGGAAGTAAAATGTGAAAAAAATATTTCTACATCCCATGGCCTTTCACAGCCATTTAAATTTTTCTCTTACAGGTCTAACACTTCCGAAAAACCAATACAACGGCCACCCGGAACAATGTATAAAGCTAAACGAACCGTTCACTGGGTACTTATCCGTACGAAAAGCCCTATTGATCTACCTGTTTTTACAAGGAAGTAAAATGTGAGAAAAATATTTCTACATCCCATGGCCTTTCCCAACCATTTAAATTTTTATCTTACAGGTCTAACAGTACCGAAAAACCGATACAACTCCCACCCGGAACAATATATAAAGCTCAATGAACCGTTCACTGGGTACTTATACGTATGAAAATCCCTATTGATTTACCTGTTTTTACAAGGAAGTAAAATGTGAAAAAAATATTTCTACATCCCATGGCCTTTCCCAACCATTTAAACATTACTCTTACAGGTCTAACACTTCCGAAAAACCAATACAACGCCCACGCGGAACAATTTATAAAGCTAAACGAACCGTTCACTGGGTACTTATCCATACGAAAATCCCTATTGATTTACCTGTATTTACAAGGAAATAAAATGTGAAAAAAATATTTCTAAATCCCATGGCCTTTCCCAACCATTTAAATTTTTCTCTTATAGGTCTAACACTTCCGAAAAACCAATACAACGCCCACCCGGAACAATATATAAAGCTAAACGAACAGTTCACTGGGTACTTATCCGTACGAAAAGCCCTATTGATTTACCTATTTTTACAAGGAAGTAAAATGTGAAAAAAATATTTCTACATCCCATGGCCTTTCCCAACCATTTAAATATTTCTCTTACAGGTCTAACACTTCCGAAAAACCAATACAACGCCCACCCGGAACAATACATAAAGCTAAACGAACCGTTCACTGGGTACTTATCCGTACGAAAATCCCTATTGATATACCTGTTTTTACAAGGAAATAAAATGTGAAAAAATATTTCTACATCCCATGGCCTTTCCCAACCATATAAATTTTTCTCTTACAGGTCTAACACTTCCGAAAAACCAATACAACGCCCACCCGGAACAATATATAAAGCTAAACGAACCGTTCACTTTGTACTTATCCGTACGAAAATCCCTATTGATTTACCTGTTTTTACAAGGAAATAAAATGTGAAAAAACTATTTCTACATCCCATGGCCATTCCCAACCATTTAAACTTTTGTCTTACAGGTCTAACACTTCCGAAAAACCAATACAACGCCCTCCCGGAACAATATATAAAGCTAAACGGACCGTTCACTGGGTACTTATCCGTACGAAAAGCCCTATTGATTTACCTGTTTTTACAAGGAAGTAAAATGTGAAAAAAATATTTCTACATCCCATGGCCTTTCCCAGCCATTTAAATTTTTCTCTTACATGTCTAACGCTTCCGAAAAACCAATACAACGCCCACCCAGAACAATATATAAAGCTAAATGAACCGTTCACTTGGTACTTATACGTATGAAAATCCCTATTGATTTACCTGTTTTTACAAGGAAGTAAAATGTGAAAAAATATTTCTACATCCCATGGCCTTTCCCAACCATTTAAATTTTTCTCTTACAGGTCTAACACTTCCGAAAAACCAATACAACGCCCATCCGGAACAATACATAAAGCTAAACGAACAGTTCACTGGGTACTTATCCGTACGAAAAGCCCTATTGATTTACCTATTTTTACAAGGAAGTAAAATGTGAAAAAAATATTTCTACATCCCATGGCCTTTCCCAACCATTTAAATATTTCTCTTACAGGTCTAACACTTCCGAAAAACCAATACAACGCCCACCCGGAACAATACATAAAGCTAAACGAACCGTTCACTGGGTACTTATCCGTACGAAAATCCCTATTGATATACCTGTTTTTACAAGGAAATAAAATGTGAAAAAATATTTCTACATCCCATGGCCTTTCCCAACCATATAAATTTTTCTCTTACAGGTCTAACACTTCCGAAAAACCAATACAACGCCCACCCGGAACAATATATAAAGCTAAACGAACCGTTCACTGGGTACTTATCCGTACGAAAATCCCTATTGATTTACCTGTTTTTACAAGGAAATAAAATGTGAAAAAACTATTTCTACATCCCATGGCCATTCCCAACCATTTAAACTTTTGTCTTACAGGTCTAACACTTCCGAAAAACCAATACAACGCCCTCCCGGAACAATATATAAAGCTAAACGGACCGTTCACTGGGTACTTATCCGTACGAAAAGCCCTATTGATTTACCTGTTTTTACAAGGAAGTAAAATGTGAAAAAAATATTTCTACATCCCATGGCCTTTCCCAGCCATTTAAATTTTTCTCTTACATGTCTAACGCTTCCGAAAAACCAATACAACGCCCACCCAGAACAATATATAAAGCTAAATGAACCGTTCACTGGGTACTTATACGTATGAAAATCCCTATTGATTTACCTGTTTTTACAAGGAAGTAAAATGTGAAAAAATATTTCTACATCCCATGGCCTTTCCCAACCATTTAAATTTTTCTCTTACAGGTCTAACACTTCCGAAAAACCAATACAACGCCCATCCGGAACAATACATAAAGCTAAACGAACCGTTCACTGGGTACTTATCCGTACGAAAATCCCTATTGATTTACCTGTTTTTACAAGGAAATAAAATGTGAAAAAAATATTTCTACATCCCATGGCCTTTCCCAACCATTTAAATTTTTCTCTTACATGTCTAACACTTCCGAAAAACCAATACAACGCCCACCCGGAACAATAAATAAAGTTAAACGAACCGTTCACTGGGTACTTATACGTACGAAAAGCCCTATTGATTTACCTGTTTTTACAAGGAAGTAAAATGTGAAAAAAATATTTCTACATCCCATGGCCTTTCCCAACCATTTAAATTTTTATCTTACAGGTCTAACAGTACCGAAAAACCGATACAACTCCCACCCGGAACAATATATAAAGCTAAACGAACCGTTCACTGGGTACTTATACGTACGAAAAGCCCTATTCATTTACCTGTTTTTACAAGGAAGTAAAATGTGAAAAAAATATTTCTACATCCCATGGCCTTTCCCAGCCATTTAAATTTTTCTCTTACAGGTCTAACACTTCCGAAAAACCAATACAACGGCCACCCGGAACAATGTCTAAAGCTAAACGAACCGTTCACTGGGTACTTATCCGTACGAAAAGCCCTATTGATTTACCTGTTTTTACAAGGAAGTAAAATGTGAAAAAAATATTTCTACATCCCATGGCCATTCCCAACCATTTAAACTTTTGTCTTACAGGTCTAACACTTCCGAAAAACCAATACAACGCCCTCCCAGAACAATATATAAAGCTAAACGGACCGTTCACTGGGTACTTATCCGTACGAAAAGCCCTATTGATTTACCTGTTTTTACAAGGAAGTAAAATGTGAAAAAAATATTTCTACATCCCATGGCCTTTCCCAGCCATTTAAATTTTTCTCTTACATGTCTAACGCTTCCGAAAAACCAATACAACGCCCACCCAGAACAATATATAAAGCTAAATGAACCGTTCACTGGGTACTTATACGTATGAAAATCCCTATTGATTTACCTGTTTTTACAAGGAAGTAAAATGTGAAAAAATATTTCTACATCCCATGGCCTTTCCCAACCATTTAAATTTTTCTCTTACAGGTCTAACACTTCCGAAAAACCAATACAACGCCCATCCGGAACAATACATAAAGCTAAACGAACCGTTCACTGGGTACTTATCCGTACGAAAATCCCTATTGATTTACCTGTTTTTACAAGGAAATAAAATGTGAAAAAAATATTTCTACATCCCATGGCCTTTCCCAACCATTTAAATTTTTCTCTTACATGTCTAACACTTCCGAAAAACCAATACAACGCCCACCCGGAACAATAAATAAAGCTAAACGAACCGTTCACTGGGTACTTATACGTACGAAAAGCCCTATTGATTTACCTGTTTTTACAAGGAAGTAAAATGTGAAAAAAATATTTCTACATCCCATGGCCTTTCCCAACCATTTAAATTTTTATCTTACAGGTCTAACAGTACCGAAAAACCGATACAACTCCCACCCGGAACAATATATAAAGCTAAACGAACCGTTCACTGGGTACTTATACGTACGAAAAGCCCTATTCATTTACCTGTTTTTACAAGGAAGTAAAATGTGAAAAAAATATTTCTACATCCCATGGCCTTTCCCAGCCATTTAAATTTTTCTCTTACAGGTCTAACACTTCCGAAAAACCAATACAACGGCCACCCGGAACAATGTCTAAAGCTAAACGAACCGTTCACTGGGTACTTATCCGTACGAAAAGCCCTATTGATTTACCTGTTTTTACAAGGAAGTAAAATGTGAAAAAAATATTTCTACATCCCATGGCCTTTCCCAACCATTTAAATTTTTATCTTACAGGTCTAACAGTACCGAAAAACCGATACAACTCCCACCCGGAACAATATATAAAGCTAAATGAACCGTTCACTGGGTACTTATACGTATGAAAATCCCTATTGATTTACCTGTTTTTACAAGGAAGTAAAATGTGAAAAAAATATTTCTACATCCCATGGCCTTTCCCAACCATTTAAACATTACTCTTACAGGTCTAACACTTCCGAAAAACCAATACAACGCCCACGCGGAACAATTTATAAAGCTAAACGAACCGTTCACTGGGTACTTATCCATACGAAAATCCCTATTGATTTACCTGTATTTACAAGGAAATAAAATGTGAAAAAAAAATTTCTAAATCCCATGGCCTTTCCCAACCATTTAAATATTTATCTTACAGGTCTAACAGTACCGAAAAACCAATACAACTCCCACCCGGAACAATATATAAAGCTAAACGAACCGTTCACTGGGTACTTATCCGTACGAAAATCCCTATTGATTTACCTGTTTTTACAAGGAAATAAAATGTGAAAAAACTATTTCTACATCCCATGGCCATTGCCAACCATTTAAACTTTTGTCTTACAGGTCTAACACTTCCGAAAAACCAATACAACGCCCTCCCGGAACAATATATAAAGCTAAACTGACAGTTCACTGGGTACTTATCCGTACGAAAAGCCCTATTGATTTACCTGTTTTTACAAGGAAGTAAAATGTGAAAAAAATATTTCTACATCCCATGGCCTTTCCCAGCCATTTAAATTTTTCTCTTACATGTCTAACGCTTCCGAAAAACCAATACAACCCCCACCCAGAACAATATATAAAGCTAAATTAACCGTTCACTGGGTACTTATACGTATGAAAATCCCTATTGATTTACCTGTTTTTACAAGGAAGTAAAATGTGAAAAAAATATTTCTACATCCCATGGCCTTTACCAGCCATTTAAATTTTTCTCTTACAGGTCTAACACTTCTGAAAAACCAATACAACGCCCACCCGGAACAATATATAAAGCTAAACGAACCGTTCACTGGGTACTTATCCGTACGAAAAGCCCTATTGATTTACCTGTTTTTACAAGGAAGTAATATGTGAAAAAAATATTTCTACATCCCATGGCCTTTCCCAACCATTTAAACATTACTCTTACAGGTCTAACACTTCCGAAAAACCAATACAACGCCCACGCGGAACAATTTATAAAGCTAAACGAACCGTTCACTGGGTACTTATCCATACGAAAATCCCTATTGATTTACCTGTTTTTACAAGGAAGTAAAATGTGAAAAAAATATTTCTACATCCCATGGCCTTTCCCAACCATTTAAATTTTTATCTTACAGGTCTAACAGTACCGAAAAACCGATACAACTCCCACCCGGAACAATATATAAAGCTAAACGAACCGTTCACTGGGTACTTATACGTACGAAAAGCCCTATTCATTTACCTGTTTTTACAAGGAAGTAAAATGTGAAAAAAATATTTCTACATCCCATGGCCTTTCCCAGCCATTTAAATTTTTCTCTTACAGGTCTAACACTTCCGAAAAACCAATACAACGGCCACCCGGAACAATGTCTAAAGCTAAACGAACCGTTCACTGGGTACTTATCCGTACGAAAAGCCCTATTGATTTACCTGTTTTTACAAGGAAGTAAAATGTGAAAAAAATATTTCTACATCCCATGGCCTTTCCCAACCATTTAAATTTTTATCTTACAGGTCTAACAGTACCGAAAAACCGATACAACTCCCACCCGGAACAATATATAAAGCTAAATGAACCGTTCACTGGGTACTTATACGTATGAAAATCCCTATTGATTTACCTGTTTTTACAAGGAAGTAAAATGTGAAAAAAATATTTCTACATCCCATGGCCTTTCCCAACCATTTAAACATTACTCTTACAGGTCTAACACTTCCGAAAAACCAATACAACGCCCACGCGGAACAATTTATAAAGCTAAACGAACCGTTCACTGGGTACTTATCCATACGAAAATCCCTATTGATTTACCTGTATTTACAAGGAAATAAAATGTGAAAAAAAAATTTCTAAATCCCATGGCCTTTCCCAACCATTTAAATATTTATCTTACAGGTCTAACAGTACCGAAAAACCAATACAACTCCCACCCGGAACAATATATAAAGCTAAACGAACCGTTCACTGGGTACTTATCCGTACGAAAATCCCTATTGATTTACCTGTTTTTACAAGGAAATAAAATGTGAAAAAACTATTTCTACATCCCATGGCCATTGCCAACCATTTAAACTTTTGTCTTACAGGTCTAACACTTCCGAAAAACCAATACAACGCCCTCCCGGAACAATATATAAAGCTAAACTGACAGTTCACTGGGTACTTATCCGTACGAAAAGCCCTATTGATTTACCTGTTTTTACAAGGAAGTAAAATGTGAAAAAAATATTTCTACATCCCATGGCCTTTCCCAGCCATTTAAATTTTTCTCTTACATGTCTAACGCTTCCGAAAAACCAATACAACCCCCACCCAGAACAATATATAAAGCTAAATTAACCGTTCACTGGGTACTTATACGTATGAAAATCCCTATTGATTTACCTGTTTTTACAAGGAAGTAAAATGTGAAAAAAATATTTCTACATCCCATGGCCTTTACCAGCCATTTAAATTTTTCTCTTACAGGTCTAACACTTCTGAAAAACCAATACAACGCCCACCCGGAACAATATATAAAGCTAAACGAACCGTTCACTGGGTACTTATCCGTACGAAAAGCCCTATTGATTTACCTGTTTTTACAAGGAAGTAATATGTGAAAAAAATATTTCTACATCCCATGGCCTTTCCCAACCATTTAAACATTACTCTTACAGGTCTAACACTTCCGAAAAACCAATACAACGCCCACGCGGAACAATTTATAAAGCTAAACGAACCGTTCACTGGGTACTTATCCATACGAAAATCCCTATTGATTTACCTGTTTTTACAAGGAAGTAAAATGTGAAAAAAATATTTCTACATCCCATGGCCTTTCCCAACCATTTAAATTTTTATCTTACAGGTCTAACAGTACCGAAAAACCGATACAACTCCCACCCGGAACAATATATAAAGCTAAATGAACCGTTCACTGGGTACTTATCCGTACGAAAATCCCTATTGATTTACCTGTTTTTACAAGGAAATAAAATGTGAAAAAACTATTTCTACATCCCATGGCCATTGCCAACCATTTAAACTTTTGTCTTACAGGTCTAACACTTCCGAAAAACCAATACAACGCCCTCCTGGAACAATATATAAAGCTAAACGGACCGTTCACTGGGTACTTATACGTATGAAAATCCCTATTGATTTACCTGTTTTTCCAAGGAAATAAAATGTGAAAATAATATTTCTACATCCAATGGCCTTTACCAGCCATTTAAATTTTTCTCTTACAGGTCTAACACTTCCGAAAAACCAATACAACGCCCACCCGGAACAATATATAAAGCTAAACGAACCGTTCACTGGGTACTTATCCGTACGAAAAGCCCTATTGATTTACCTGTTTTTACAAGGAAGTAAAATGTGAAAAAAATATTTCTACATCCCAAGGCCTTTCCCAACCATTTAAACATTTCTCTTACAGGTCTAACACTTCTGAAAAACCAATACAACGCCCACGCTGAACAATATATAAAGCTAAACGAACCGTTCACTGGGTACTAATCCAAACGAAAATCCCTACTGATTTACCTGTTTTTACAAGGAAATAAAATGTGAAAAAAATATTTCTACATCCCATGGCCTTTCCCAACCATTTAAATTTTTCTCTTACAGGTCTAACACTTCCGAAAAACCAATACAACGCCCACCCGGAACAATAAATAAAGCTAAACGAACAGTTCACTGGGTACTTATCCGTACGAAAAGCCCTATTGATTTACCTGTTTTTACAAGGAAGTAAAATGTGAAAAAAATATTTCTACATCCCATGGCCTTTCCCAACCATTTAAATTTTTCTCTTACAGGTCTAACAGTTGCGAAAAACCAATAAAACACCCACCCGGAAAAATATATACAGCTAAACGAACCGTTTACTGGGTACTAATCCATACGAAAATCCCTATTGATTTACCTGTTTTTACAAGGAAATAAAATGTGAAAAAAATATTTCTACATCCCATGGCCTTTCCCAACCATTTAAATTTTTCTCTTACATGTCTAACGCTTCCGAAAAACCAATACAACGCCCACCCGGAACAATAAATAAAGCTAAACGAACCGTTCACTGGGTACTTATACGTACGAAAAGCCCTATTGATTTACCTGTTTTTACAAGGAAGTAAAATGTGAAAAAAATATTTCTACATCCCATGGCCTATCCCAACCATTTAAATTTTTATCTTACAGGTCTAACAGTACCGAAAAACCGATACAACTCCCACCCGGAACAATATATAAAGGTAAACGAACCGTTCACTGGGTACTTATACGTACGAAAAGCCCTATTCATTTACCTGTTTTTACAAGGAAGTAAAATGTGAAAAAAATATTTCTACATCCCATGGCCTTTCCCAGCCATTTAAATTTTTCTCTTACAGGTCTAACACTTCCGAAAAACCAATACAACGGCCACCCGGAACAATGTATAAAGCTAAACGAACCGTTCACTGGGTACTTATCCGTACGAAAAGCCCTATTGATTTACCTGTTTTTACAAGGAAGTAAAATGTGAAAAAAATATTTCTACATCCCATGGCCTTTCCCAACCATTTAAATTTTTATCTTACAGGTCTAACAGTACCGAAAAACCGATACAACTCCCACCCGGAACAATATATAAAGCTAAATGAACTGTTCACTGGGTACTTATACGTATGAAAATCCCTATTGATTTACCTGTTTTTACAAGGAAGTAAAATGTGAAAAAAATATTTCTACATCCCATGGCCTTTCCCAACCATTTAAACATTACTCTTACAGGTCTAACACTTCCGAAAAACCAATACAACGCCCACGCGGAACAATATATAAAGCTAAACGAACCGTTCACTGGGTACTTATCCATACGAAAATCCCTATTGATTTACCTGTATTTACAAGGAAATAAAATGTGAAAAAAATATTTCTAAATCCCATGGCCTTTCCCAACCATTTAAATATTTATCTTACAGGTCTAACAGTACCGAAAAACCAATACAACTCCCACCCGGAACAATATATAAAGCTAAACGAACCGTTCACTGGGTACTTATCCGTACGAAAATCCCTATTGATTTACCTGTTTTTACAAGGAAATAAAATGTGAAAAAACTATTTCTACATCCCATGGCCATTGCCAACCATTTAAACCTTTGTCTTACAGGTCTAACACTTCTGAAAAACCAATACAACGCCCTCCCGGAACAATATATAAAGCTAAACGGACCGTTCACTGGGTACTTATCCGTACGAAAAGCCCTATTGATTTACCTGTTTTTACAAGGAAGTAAAATGTGAAAAAAAATATTTCTACATCCCATGGCCTTTCCCAGCCATTTAAATTTTTCTCTTACATGTCTAACGCTTCTGAAAAACCAATACAACCCCCACCCAGAACAATATATAAAGCTAAACGAACCGTTCACTGGGTACTTATACGTAAGAAAATCCCTATTGATTTACCTGTTTTTACAAGGAAATAAAATGTGAAAAAAATATTTCTACATCCCATGGCGTTTCCCAACCATTTAAATTTTTCTCTTACATGTCTAACGCTTCCGAAAAACCAATACAACGCCCACCCGGAACAATAAATAAAGCTAAACGAACCGTTCACTGGGTACTTATACGTACGAAAAGCCCTATTCATTTACCTGTTTTTACAAGGAAGTAAAATGTGAAAAAAATATTTCTACATCCCATGGCCTTTCCCAGCCATTTAAATTTTTCTCTTACAGGTCTAACACTTCCGAAAAACCAATACAACGGCCACCCGGAACAATGTATAAAGCTAAACGAACCGTTCACTGGGTACTTATCCGTACGAAAAGCCCTATTGATTTACCTGTTTTTACAAGGAAGTAAAATGTGAAAAAAATATTTCTACATCCCATGGCCTTTCCCAACCATTTAAACATTACTCTTACAGGTCTAACACTTCCGAAAAACCAATACAACGCCCACGCGGAACAATATATAAAGCTAAACGAACCGTTCACTGGGTACTTATCCATACGAAAATCCCTATTGATTTACCTGTATTTACAAGGAAATAAAATGTGAAAAAAATATTTCTACATCCCATGGCCTTTCCCAACCATTTAAATTTTTCTCTTACAGGTCTAACACTTCCGAAAAACCAATACAACGCCCACCCGGAACAATATATAAAGCTAAACAAACCGTTCACTGGGTACTTATCCGTACGAAAAGCCCTATTGATTTACCTGTTTTTACAAGGAAGTAAAATGTGAAAAAAATATTTCTACATCCCATGGCCTTTCCCAACCATTTAAATTTTTCTCTTACATGTCTAACGCTTCCGAAAAACCAATACAACGCCCACCCGGAACAATAAATAAAGCTAAACGAACCGTTCACTGGGTACTTATACGTACGAAAAGCCCTATTGATTTACCTGTTTTTACAAGGAAGTAAAATGTGAAAAAAATATTTCTACATCCCATGGCCTTTCCCAACCATTTAAATTTTTATCTTACAGGTCTAACAGTACCGAAAAACCGATACAACTCCCACCCGGAACAATATATAAAGGTAAACGAACCGTTCACTGGGTACTTATACGTACGAAAAGCCCTATTCATTTACCTGTTTTTACAAGGAAGTAAAATGTGAAAAAAATATTTCTACATCCCATGGCCTTTCCCAGCCATTTAAATTTTTCTCTTACAGGTCTAACACTTCCGAAAAACCAATACAACGGCCACCCGGAACAATGTATAAAGCTAAACGAACCGTTCACTGGGTACTTATCCGTACGAAAAGCCCTATTGATTTACCTGTTTTTACAAGGAAGTAAAATGTGAAAAAAATATTTCTACATCCCATGGCCTTTCCCAACCATTTAAATTTTTATCTTACAGGTCTAACAGTACCGAAAAACCGATACAACTCCCACCCGGAACAATATATAAAGCTAAATGAACTGTTCACTGGGTACTTATACGTATGAAAATCCCTATTGATTTACCTGTTTTTACAAGGAAGTAAAATGTGAAAAAAATATTTCTACATCCCATGGCCTTTCCCAACCATTTAAACATTACTCTTACAGGTCTAACACTTCCAAAAAACCAATACAACGCCCACGCGGAACAATATATAAAGCTAAACGAACCGTTCACTGGGTACTTATCCATACGAAAATCCCTATTGATTTACCTGTATTTACAAGGAAATAAAATGTGAAAAAAATATTTCTAAATCCCATGGCCTTTCCCAACCATTTAAATATTTATCTTACAGGTCTAACAGTACCGAAAAACCAATACAACTCCCACCCGGAACAATATATAAAGCTAAACGAACCGTTCACTGGGTACTTATCCGTACGAAAATCCCTATTGATTTACCTGTTTTTACAAGGAAATAAAATGTGAAAAAACTATTTCTACATCCCATGGCCATTGCCAACCATTTAAACTTTTGTCTTACAGGTCTAACACTTCTGAAAAACCAATACAACGCCCTCCCGGAACAATATATAAAGCTAAACGGACCGTTCACTGGGTACTTATCCGTACGAAAAGCCCTATTGATTTACCTGTTTTTACAAGGAAGTAAAATGTGAAAAAAATATTTCTACATCCCATGGCCTTTCCCAGCCATTTAAATTTTTCTCTTACATGTCTAACGCTTCCGAAAAACCAATACAACCCCCACCCAGAACAAAATATAAAGCTAAACGAACTGTTCACTGGGTACTTATACGTAAGAAAATCCCTATTGATTTACCTGTTTTTACAAGGAAGTAAAATGTGAAAAAAATATTTCTACATCCCATGGCCTTTACCAGCCATTTAAATTTTTCTCTTACAGGTCTAACACTTCCGAAAAACCAATACAACGCCCACCTGGAACGATATATAAAGCTAAACGAACCGTTCACTGGGGACTTATCCATACGAAAAGCCCTATTGATTTACCTGTTTTTACAAGGAAGTAAAATGTGAAAAAAAATATTTCTACATCCCATGGCCTTTCCCAACCATTTAAACATTTCTCTTACAGGTCTAACACTTCTGAAAAACCAATACAACGCCCACGCTGAACAATATATAAAGCTAAACGAACCGTTCACTGGGTACTAATCCATACGAAAATCCCTACTGATTTACCTGTTTTTACAAGGAAATAAAATGTGAAAAAAATATTTCTACATCCCATGGCCTTTCCCAACCATTTAAATTTTTCTCTTACAGGTCTAACACTTCCGAAAAACCAATACAACGCCCACCCGGAACAATAAATAAAGCTAAACGAACAGTTCACTGGGTACTTATCCGTACGAAAAGCCCTATTGATTTACCTGTTTTTACAAGGAAGTAAAATGTGAAAAAATATTTCTTCATCCCATGGCCTTTCCCAACCATTTAAATTTTTCTCTTACATGTCTAACACTTCCGAAAAACCAATACAACGCCCACCCGGAACAATGTATAAAGCTAAACGAACCGTTCACTGGGTACTTATCCGTACGAAAATCCCTATTGATTTACCTGTTTTTACAGGGAAGTAAAATGTGAAAAAAATATTTCTACATCCCATGGCCTTTACCAGCCATTTAAATTTTTCTCTTACAGGTCTAACAGTTGCGAAAAACCAATACAACACCCAACCGGAAAAATATATACAGCTAAACGAACCGTTTACTGGGTACTAATCCATACGAAAATCCCTATTGATTTACCTGTTTTTACAAGGAAATAAAATGTGAAAAAAATATTTCTACATCCCATGGCTTTTCCCAACCATTTAAATTTTTCTCTTACATGTCTAACACTTCCGAAAAACCAATACAACGCCCACCCGGAACAATGTATAAAGCTAAACGAACCGTTCACTGGGTACTTATCCGTGCGAAAAGCCCTATTGATTTACCTGTTTTTACAAGGAAATAAAATGTGAAAAAAATATTTCTACATCCCATGGCCTTTACCAGCCATTTAAATTTTTCTCTTACAGGTCTAACACTTCCGAAAAACCAATACAACGCCCACCCGGAACAATATATAAAGCTAAACGAACCGTTCACTGGGTACTTATCCGTACGAAAAGCCCTATTGATTTACCTGTTTTTACAAGGAAGTAAAATGTGAAAAAAATATTTCTACATCCCATGGCCTTTCCCAACCATTTAAATATTTCTCTTACAGGTCTAACACTTCCGAAAAACCAATACAACGCCCATCCGGAACAATACATAAAGCTAAACGAACCGTACACTGGGTACTTATCCGTACGAAAATCCCTATTGATTTACCTGTTTTTACAAGGAAATAAAATGTGAAAAAAATATTTCTACATCCCATGGCCTTTCCCAACCATTTAAATTTTTCTCTTACATGTCTAACACTTCCGAAAAACCAATACAACGCCCACCCGGAACAATAAATAAAGCTAAACGAACCGTTCACTGGGTACTTATACGTACGAAAAGCCCTATTCATTTACCTGTTTTTACAAGGAAGTAAAATGTGAAAAAAATATTTCTACATCCCATGGCCTTTCCCAGCCATTTAAATTTTTCTCTTACAGCTCTAACACTTCCGAAAAACCAATACAACGGCCACCCGGAACAATGTATAAAGCTAAACGAACCGTTCACTGGGTACTTATCCGTACGAAAATCCCTATTGATTTACCTGTTTTTACAAGGAAGTAAAATGTGAAAAAAATATTTCTACATTCCATGGCCTTTCCCAACCATTTAAATTTTTCTCTTACATGTCTAACACTTCCGAAAAACCAATACAACGCCCACCCGGAACAATATATAAAGCTAAACGAACCGTTCACTGGGTACTTATACGTACGAAAATCCCTATTGATTTACCTGTTTTTACAAGGAAATAAAATGTGAAAAAATATTTCTTCATCCCATGGCCTTTCCCAACCATTTAAATTTTTCTCTTACATGTCTAACACTTCCGAAAAACCAATACAACGCCCACCCGGAACAATGTATAAAGCTAAACGAACCGTTCACTGGGTACTTATCCGTACGAAAATCCCTATTGATTTACCTGTTTTTACAGGGAAGTAAAATGTGAAAAAAATATTTCTACATCCCATGGCCTTTACCAGCCATTTAAATTTTTCTCTTACAGGTCTAACAGTTGCGAAAAACCAATACAACACCCACCCGGAAAAATATATACAGCTAAACGAACCGTTTACTGGGTACTAATCCATACGAAAATCCCTATTGATTTACCTGTTTTTACAAGGAAATAAAATGTGAAAAAAATATTTCTACATCCCATGGCCTTTCCCAACCATTTAAATTTTTCTCTTACAGGTCTAACACTTCCGAAAAACCAATACAACTCCCACCCGGAACAATATATAAAGCTAAACGAACCGTTCACTGGGTACTTATCCGTACGAAAATCCCTATTGATTTACCTGTTTTTACAAGGAAATAAAATGTGAAAAAATATTTATACATCCCATGGCCTTTCCCAACCATTTAAATTTTTCTCTTACCTGTCTAACACTTCTGAAAAACCAATACAACGCCCACCCGGAACAATATATAAAGCTAAACGAACCGTTCACTGGGTACTTATACGTACGAAAAGCCCTTTTCATTTACCTGTTTTTACAAGGAAGTAAAATGTGAAAGAAATATTTCTACATCCCATGGCCTTTCCCAGCCATTTAAATTTTTCTCTTACAGTTCTAACACTTCCGAAAAACCAATACAACGCCCACCCGGATCAATATATAAAGCTAAACGAACCGTTCACTGGGTACTTATCCGTACGAAAATCCCTATTGATTTACCTGTTTTTACAAGGAAATAAAATGTGAAAAAAATATTTCTACATCCCATGGCCTTTCACAACCATTTAAACTTTTCTCTTACAGGTCTAACACTTCCGAAAAACCAATACAACGCCAACCCGGAACAATATATAAAGCCAAACGAACCGTTCACTGGGTACTTATCCGTACGAAAATCCCTATTGATTTACCTGTTTTTACAAGGAAATAAAATGTGAAAAAAATATTTCTACATCCCATGGCCTTTCCCAACCATTTAAACTTTTCTCTTACAGGTCTAACACTTCCGAAAAACCAATACAACGCCCACCCGGAACAATATATAAAGCTAAACGAACCGTTCACTGGGTACTTATCCGTACGAAAATCCCTATTGATTTACCTGTTTTTACAAGGAAATAAAATGTGAAAAAAATATTTCTACATCCCATGGCCTTTCCCAACCATTTAAACTTTTCTCTTACAGGTCTAACACTTCCGAAAAACCAATACAACGCCCACCCGGAACAATATATAAAGCCAAACGAACCGTTCACTGGGTACTTATCCGTACGAAAATCCCTATTGATTTACCTGTTTTTACAAGGAAATAAAATGTGAAAAAAATATTTCTACATCCCATGGCCTTTCCCAACCATTTAAACTTTTCTCTTACAGGTCTAACACTTCCGAAAAACCAATACAACGCCCAACCGGAACAATATATAAAGCTAAACGAACAGTTCACTGGGTACTTATCCGTACGAAAATCCCTATTGATTTACCTGTTTTTACAAGGAAGTAAAATGTGAAAAAAATATTTCTACATCCCATGGCCTTTCCCAACCATTTAAATTTTTCTCTTACAGGTCTAACCGTTGCGAAAAACCAATACAACGCCCACCCGGAACAATATATAAAGCTAAACGAACCGTTCACTGGGTACTTATCCGTATGAAAATCCCTATTGATTTACCTGTTTTTACAAGGAAATAAAATGTGAAAAAAATATTTCTACATCCCATGGCCTTTCCCAACCATTTAAATTTTTCTCTTACCTGTCTAACACTTCCGAAAAACCAATACAACGCCCACCCGGAACAATATATAAAGCTAAACGAACCGTTCACTGGGTACTTATCCGTACGAATATCCCTATTGATTTACCTGTTTTTACAAGGAAATAAAATGTGAAAAAAATATTTCTACATCCCATGGCCTTTCCCAACCATTTAAACTTTTCTCTTACAGGTCTAACACTTCTGAAAAACCAATACAACGCCCACCCGGAACAATATATAAAGCCAAACGAACCGTTCACTGGGTACTTATCCGTACGAAAATCCCTATTGATTTACCTGTTTTTACAAGGAAATAAAATGTGAAAAAATATTTCTTCATCCCATGGCCTTTCCCAACCATTTAAATTTTTCTCTTACATGTCTACCACTTCCGAAAAACCAATACAACGCCCACCCGGAACAATGTATAAAGCTAAACGAACCGTTCACTGGGTACTTATCCGTACGAAAATCCCTATTGATTTACCTGTTTTTACAAGGAAGTAAAATGTGAAAAAAATATTTCTACATCCCATGGCCTTTACCAGCCATTTAAATTTTTCTCTTACAGGTCTAACAGTTGCGAAAAACCAATACAACACCCACCCGGAAAAATATATACAGCTAAACGAACCGTTTACTGGGTACTAATCCATACGAAAATCCCTATTGATTTACCTGTTTTTACAAGGAAATAAAATGTGAAAAAAATATTTCTACATCCCATGGCCTTTCCCAACCATTTAAATTTTTCTCTTACAGGTCTAACACTTCCGAAAAACCAATACAACGCCCACCCGGAACAATATATAAAGCTAAACGAACCGTTCACTGGGTACTTATCCGTATGAAAATCCCTATTGATTTACCTGTTTTTACAAGGAAATAAAATGTGAAAAAAATATTTCTACATCCCATGGCCTTTCCCAACCATTTAAATTTTTCTCTTACCTGTCTAACACTTCCGAAAAACCAATACAACGCCCACCCGGAACAATATATAAAGCTAAACGAACCGTTCACTGGGTACTTATACGTACGAAAATCCCTATTGATTTACCTGTTTTTACAAGGAAATAAAATGTGAAAAAATATTTCTACATCCCATGGCCTTTCCCAACCATTTAAATTTTTCTCTTACCTGTCTAACACTTCCGAAAAACCAATACAACGCCCACCCGGAACAATATATAAAGCTAAACGAACCGTTCACTGGGTACTTATACGTACGAAAATCCCTATTGATTTACCTGTTTTTACAAGGAAATAAAATGTGAAAAAATATTTCTACATCCCATGGCCTTTCCCAACCATTTAAATTTTTCTCTTACCTGTCTAACACTTCTGAAAAACCAATACAACGCCCACCCGGAACAATATATAAAGCTAAACGAACCGTTCACTGGGTACTTATACGTACGAAAAGCCCTATTCATTTACCTGTTTTTACAAGGAAGTAAAATGTGAAAAAAATATTTCTACATCCCATGGCCTTTCCCAGCCATTTAAATTTTTCTCTTACAGTTCTAACACTTCCGAAAAACCAATACAACGCCCACCCGGAACAATATATAAAGCTAAACGAACCGTTCACTGGGTACTTATCCGTACGAAAATCCCTATTGATTTACCTGTTTTTCCAAGGAAATAAAATGTGAAAAAAATATTTCTGCATCCCATGGCCTTTCCCAACCATTTAAACTTTTCTCTTACAGGTCTAACACTTCTGAAAAACCAATACAACGCCCACCCGGAACAATATATAAAGCCAAACGAACCGTTCACTGGGTACTTATCCGTACGAAAATCCCTATTGATTTACCTGTTTTTAAAGGAAGTAAAATGTGAAAAAAATATTTCTACATCCCATGGCCTTTACCAGCCATTTCAATTTTTCTCTTACAGGTCTAACAGTTGCGAAAAACCAATACAACACCCATCAGGAAAAATATATACAGCTAAACGAACCGTTCACTGGGTACTTATCCGTACGAAAATCCCTATTGATTTACCTGTTTTTACAAGGAAGTAAAATGTGAAAAAAATATTTCTACATCCCATGGCCTTTACCAGCCATTTAAATTTTTCTCTTACAGGTCTAACAGTTGCGAAAAACCAATACAACACCCACCCGGAAAAATATATACAGCTAAATGAACCGTTTACTGGGTACTAATCCATACGAAAATCCCTATTGATTTACCTGTTTTTACAAGGAAATAAAATGTGAAAAAAATATTTCTACATCCCGTGGCCTTTCCCAACCATTTAAATTTTTCTCTTACAGGTCTAACACTTCCGAAAAACCAATACAACGCCCACCCGGAACAATATATAAAGCTAAACGAACCGTTCACTGGGTACTTATCCGTATGAAAATCCCTATTGATTTACCTGTTTTTACAAGGAAATAAAATGTGAAAAAAATATTTCTACATCCCATGGCCTTTCCCAACCATTTAAATTTTTCTCTTACCTGTCTAACACTTCCGAAAAACCAATACAACGCCCACCCGGAACAATATATAAAGCTAAACGAACCGTTCACTGGGTACTTATACGTACGAAAATCCCTATTGATTTACCTGTTTTTACAAGGAAATAAAATGTGAAAAAATATTTCTACATCCCATGGCCTTTCCCAACCATTTAAATTTTTCTCCTACCTGTCTAACACTTCCGAAAAACCAATACAACGCCCACCCTGAACAATATATAAAGCTAAACGAACCGTTCACTGGGTACTTATACGTACGAAAATCCCTATTGATTTACCTGTTTTTACAAGGAAATAAAATGTGAAAAAATATTTCTACATCCCATGGCCTTTCCCAACCATTTAAATTTTTCTCTTACCTGTCTAACACTTCTGAAAAACCAATACAACGCCCACCCGGAACAATATATAAAGCTAAACGAACCGTTCACTGGGTACTTATACGTACGAAAAGCCCTATTCATTTACCTGTTTTTACAAGGAAGTAAAATGTGAAAAAAATATTTCTACATCCCATGGCCTTTCCCAGCCATTTAAATTTTTCTCTTACAGTTCTAACACTTCCGAAAAACCAATACAACGCCCACCCGGAACAATATATAAAGCTAAACGAACCGTTCACTGGGTACTTATCCGTACGAAAATCCCTATTGATTTACCTGTTTTTCCAAGGAAATAAAATGTGAAAAAAATATTTCTGCATCCCATGGCCTTTCCCAACCATTTAAACTTTTCTCTTACAGGTCTAACACTTCTGAAAAACCAATACAACGCCCACCCGGAACAATATATAAAGCCAAACGAACCGTTCACTCGGTACTTATCCGTACGAAAATCCCTATTGATTTACCTGTTTTTAAAGGAAGTAAAATGTGAAAAAAATATTTCTACATCCCATGGCCTTTACCAGCCATTTAAATTTTTCTCTTACAGGTCTAACAGTTGCGAAAAACCAATACAACACCCACCCGGAAAAATATATACAGCTAAACGAACCGTTTACTGGGTACTAATCCATACGAAAATCCCTATTGATTTACCTGTTTTTACAAGGAAATAAAATGTGAAAAAAATATTTCTACATCCCATGGCCTTTCCCAGCCATTTAAATTTTTCTCTTACAGGTCTAACACTTCCGAAAAACCAATACAACTCCCACCCGGAACAATATATAAAGCTAAACGAACCGTTCACTGGGTACTTATCCGTACGAAAATCCCTATTGATTTACCTGTTTTTACAAGGAAATAAAATGTGAAAAAAATATTTCTACATCCCATGGCCTTTCCCAACCATTAAAATTTTTCTCTTACCTGTCTAACACTTCTGAAAAACCAATACAACGCCCACCCGGAACAATATATAAAGCTAAACGAACCGTTCACTGGGTACTTATACGTACGAAAAGCCCTATTCATTTACCTGTTTTTACAAGGAAGTAAAATGTGAAAAAAATATTTCTACATCCCATGGCCTTTCCCAGCCATTTAAATTTTTCTCTTACAGTTCTAACACTTCCGAAAAACCAATACAACGCCCACCCGGAACAATATATAAAGCTAAACGAACCGTTCACTGGGTACTTATCCGTACGAAAATCCCTATTGATTTACCTGTTTTTACAAGGAAATAAAATGTGAAAAAAATATTTCTACATCCCATGGCCTTTCCCAACCATTTAATCTTTTCTCTTACAGGTCTAACACTTCCGAAAAACCAATACAACGCCCACCCGGAACAATATATAAAGCCAAACGAACCGTTCACTGGGTACTTATCCGTACGAAAATCCCTATTGATTTACCTGTTTTTACAATGAAATAAAATGTGAAAAAAATATTTCTACATCCCATGGCCTTTCCCAACCATTTAAACTTTTCTCTTACAGGTCTAACACTTCCGAAAAACCAATACAACGCCCACCCGGAACAATATATAAAGCTAAACGAACAGTTCACTGGGTACTTATCCGTACGAAAAGCCCTATTGATTTACCTGTTTTTACAAGGAAGTAAAATGTGAAAAAAATATTTCTACATCCCATGGCCTTTCCCAACCATTTAAATTTTTCTCTTACAGGTCTAACCGTTGCGAAAAACCAATACAACACCCACCCGCAAAAATATATACAGCTAAACGAACCGTTTACTGGGTACTAATCCATACGAAAATCCCTATTGATTTACCTGTTTTTACAAGGAAATAAAATGTGAAAAAAATATTTCTACATCCCATGGCCTTTCCCAACCATTTAAATTTTTCTCTTACCTGTCTAACACTTCCGAAAAACCAATACAATGCCCACCCGGAACAATATATAAAGCTAAACGAACCGTTCACTGGGTACTTATACGTACGAAAAGCCCTATTCATTTACCTGTTTTTACAAGGAAGTAAAATGTGAAAAAAATATTTCTACATCCCATGGCCTTTCCCAGCCATTTAAATTTTTCTCTTACAGGTCTAACACTTCCGAAAAACCAATACAACGCCCACCCGGAACAATATATAAAACTAAACGAACCGTTCACTGGGTACTTATCCGTACGAAAATCCCTATAGATTTACCGGTTTTACAAGGAAATAAAATGTGAAAAAAATATTTCTACATCCCATGGCCTTTCCCAACCATTTAAATTTTTCTCTTACCTGTCTAACACTTCCGAAAAACCAATACAACGCCCACCCGGAACAATATATAAAGCTAAACGAACCGTTCACTGGGTACTTATACGTACGAAAAGCCCTATTCATTTACTTGTTTTTACAAGGAAGTAAAATGTGAAAAAAATATTTCTACATCCCATGGCCTTTCCCAGCCATTTAAATTTTTCTCTTACAGGTCTAACACTTCCGAAAAACCAATACAACGCCCACCCGGAACAATATATAAAGCTAAACGAACCGTTCACTGGGTACTTATCCGTACGAAAATCCCTATTGATTTACCTGTTTTTACAAGGAAATAAAATGTGAAAAAAATATTTCTACATCCCATGGCCTTTCCCAACCATTTAAACTTTTCTCTTACAGGTCTAACACTTCCGAAAAACCTATACAACGCCCACCCGGAACAATATATAAAGCCAAACGAACCGTTCACTGGGTACTTAAACGTACGAAAATCCCTATTCATTTACCTGTTTTTACAAGGAAGTAAAATGTGAAAAAAATATTTCTACATCCCATGGCCTTTCCCAGCCATTTAAATTTTTCTCTTACAGGTCTAACACTTCCGAAAAACCAATACAACGCCCACCCGGAACAATATATAAAGCTAAACGAACCGTTCACTGGGTACTTATACGTACGAAAAGCCCTATTCATTTACTTGTTTTTACAAGGAAGTAAAATGTGAAAAAAATATTTCTACATCCCATGGCCTTTCCCAGCCATTTAAATTTTTCTCTTACAGGTCTAACACTTCCGAAAAACCAATACAACGCCCACCCGGAACAATATATAAAGCTAAACGAACCGTTCACTGGGTACTTATCCGTACGAAAATCCCTATTGATTTACCTGTTTTTACAAGGAAATAAAATGTGAAAAAAATATTTCTACATCCCATGGCCTTTCCCAACCATTTAAACTTTTCTCTTACAGGTCTAACACTTCCGAAAAACCTATACAACGCCCACCCGGAACAATATATAAAGCCAAACGAACCGTTCACTGGGTACTTAAACGTACGAAAATCCCTATTCATTTACCTGTTTTTACAAGGAAGTAAAATGTGAAAAAAATATTTCTACATCCCATGGCCTTTCCCAGCCATTTAAATTTTTCTCTTACAGGTCTAACACTTCCGAAAAACCAATACAACGCCCACCCGGAACAATATATAAAGCTAAACGAACCGTTCACTGGGTACTTATCCGTACGAAAATCCCTATTTATTTACCTGTTTTTACAAGGAAATAAAATGTGAAAAAAATATTTCTACATCCCATGGCCTTTCCCAACCATTTAAACTTTTCTCTTACAGGTCTAACACTTCCGAAAAACCAATACATCGCCCACCCGGAACAATATATAAAGCCAAACGAACCGTTCACTGGGTACTTATACGTACGAAAATCCCTATTGATTTACCTGTTTTTACAAGGAAATGAAATGTGAAAAAAATATTTCTACATCCCATGGCCTTTCTCATCCATTTAAACTTTTCTCTTACAGGTCTAACACTTCCGAAAAACCAATACAACGCCCACCCGGAACAATATATAAAGCTAAACGAACAGTTCACTGGGTACTTATCCGTACGAAAATCCCTATTGATTTACCTGTTTTTACAAGGAAATAAAATGTGAAAAAAATATTTCTACATCCCATGGCCTTTCCCAACCATTTAAACTTTTCTCTTACAGGTCTAACACTTCCGAAAAACCAATACAACGCCCACCCGGAACAATATATAAAGCCAAACGAACCGTTCACTGGGTACTTAAACGTACGAAAATCCCTATTCATATACCTGTTTTTACAAGGAAGTAAAATGTGAAAAAATATTTCTACATCCCATGGCCTTTCCCAGCCATTTAAATTTTTCTCTTACAGGTCTAACACTTCCGAAAAACCAATACAACGCCCACCCGGAACAATATATAAAGCTAAACGAACCGTTCACTGGGTACTTATCCGTACGAAAATCCCTATTGATTTACCTGTTTTTACAAGGAAATAAAATGTGAAAAAAATATTTCTACATCCCATGGCCTTTCCCAACCATTTAAACTTTTCTCTTACAGGTCTAACACTTCCGAAAAACCAATACATCGCCCACCCGGAACAATATATAAAGCCAAACGAACCGTTCACTGGGTACTTATACGTACGAAAATCCCTATTGATTTACCTGTTTTTACAAGGAAGTAAAATGTGAAAAAAATATTTCTACATCCCATGGCCTTTCCCATCCATTTAAACTTTTCTCTTACAGGTCTAACACTTCCGAAAAACCAATACAACGCCCACCCGGAACAATATAAAAAGCTAAACGAACAGTTCACTGGGTACTTATCCGTACGAAAATCCCTATAGATTTACCGGTTTTACAAGGAAATAAAATGTGAAAAAAATATTTCTACATCCCATGGCCTTTCCCAACCATTTAAATTTTTCTCTTACCTGTCTAACACTTCCGAAAAACCAATACAACGCCCACCCGGAACAATATATAAAGCTAAACGAACCGTTCACTGGGTACTTATACGTACGAAAAGCCCTATTCATTTACTTGTTTTTACAAGGAAGTAAAATGTGAAAAAAATATTTCTACATCCCATGGCCTTTCCCAGCCATTTAAATTTTTCTCTTACAGGTCTAACACTTCCGAAAAACCAATACAACGCCCACCCGGAACAATATATAAAGCTAAACGAACCGTTCACTGGGTACTTATCCGTACGAAAATCCCTATTGATTTACCTGTTTTTACAAGGAAATAAAATGTGAAAAAAATATTTCTACATCCCATGGCCTTTCCCAACCATTTAAACTTTTCTCTTACAGGTCTAACACTTCCGAAAAACCAATACAACGCCCATCCGGAACAATATATAAAGCCAAACGAACCGTTCACTGGGTACTTAAACGTACGAAAATCCCTATTCATTTACCTGTTTTTACAAGGAAGTAAAATGTGAAAAAAATATTTCTACATCCCATGGCCTTTCCCAGCCATTTAAATTTTTCTCTTACAGGTCTAACACTTCCGAAAAACCAATACAACGCCCACCCGGAACAATATATAAAGCTAAACGAACCGTTCACTGGGTACTTATCCGTACGAAAATCCCTATAGATTTACCGGTTTTACAAGGAAATAAAATGTGAAAAAAATATTTCTACATCCCATGGCCTTTCCCAACCATTTAAATTTTTCTCTTACCTGTCTAACACTTCCGAAAAACCAATACAACGCCCACCCGGAACAATATATAAAGCTAAACGAACCGTTCACTGGGTACTTATACGTACGAAAAGCCCTATTCATTTACTTGTTTTTACAAGGAAGTAAAATGTGAAAAAAATATTTCTACATCCCATGGCCTTTCCCAGCCATTTAAATTTTTCTCTTACAGGACTAACACTTCCGAAAAACCAATACAACGCCCACCCGGAACAATATATAAAGCTAAACGAACCGTTCACTGGGTACTTATCCGTACGAAAATTCCTATTGATTTACCTGTTTTTACAAGGAAATAAAATGTGAAAAAAATATTTCTACATCCCATGGCCTTTCCCAACCATTTAAACTTTTCTCTTACAGGTCTAACACTTCCGAAAAACCTATACAACGCCCACCCGGAACAATATATAAAGCCAAACGAACCGTTCACTGGGTACTTAAACGAACGAAAATCCCTATTCATTTACCTGTTTTTACAAGGAAGTAAAATGTGAAAAAAATATTTCTACATCCCATGGCCTTTCCCAGCCATTTAAATTTTTCTCTTACAGGTCTAACACTTCCGAAAAACCAATACAACGCCCACCCGGAACAATATATAAAGCTAAACGAACCGTTCACTGGGTACTTATCCGTACGAAAATCCCTATTTATTTACCTGTTTTTACAAGGAAATAAAATGTGAAAAAAATATTTCTACATCCCATGGCCTTTCCCAACCATTTAAACTTTTCTCTTACAGGTCTAACACTTCCGAAAAACCAATACATCGCCCACCCGGAACAATATATAAAGCCAAACGAACCGTTCACTGGGTACTTATACGTACGAAAATCCCTATTGATTTACCTGTTTTTACAAGGAAATGAAATGTGAAAAAAATATTTCTACATCCCATGGCCTTTCTCATCCATTTAAACTTTTCTCTTACAGGTCTAACACTTCCGAAAAACCAATACAACGCCCACCCGGAACAATATATAAAGCTAAACGAACAGTTCACTGGGTACTTATCCGTACGAAAATCCCTATTGATTTACCTGTTTTTACAAGGAAATAAAATGTGAAAAAAATATTTCTACATCCCATGGCCTTTCCCAACCATTTAAACTTTTCTCTTACAGGTCTAACACTTCCGAAAAACCAATACAACGCCCACCCGGAACAATATATAAAGCCAAACGAACCGTTCACTGGGTACTTAAACGTACGAAAATCCCTATTCATATACCTGTTTTTACAAGGAAGTAAAATGTGAAAAAATATTTCTACATCCCATGGCCTTTCCCAGCCATTTAAATTTTTCTCTTACAGGTCTAACACTTCCGAAAAACCAATACAACGCCCACCCGGAACAATATATAAAGCTAAACGAACCGTTCACTGGGTACTTATCCGTACGAAAATCCCTATTGATTTACCTGTTTTTACAAGGAAATAAAATGTGAAAAAAATATTTCTACATCCCATGGCCTTTCCCAACCATTTAAACTTTTCTCTTACAGGTCTAACACTTCCGAAAAACCAATACATCGCCCACCCGGAACAATATATAAAGCCAAACGAACCGTTCACTGGGTACTTATACGTACGAAAATCCCTATTGATTTACCTGTTTTTACAAGGAAGTAAAATGTGAAAAAAATATTTCTACATCCCATGGCCTTTCCCATCCATTTAAACTTTTCTCTTACAGGTCTAACACTTCCGAAAAACCAATACAACGCCCACCCGGAACAATATAAAAAGCTAAACGAACAGTTCACTGGGTACTTATCCGTACGAAAATCCCTATAGATTTACCGGTTTTACAAGGAAATAAAATGTGAAAAAAATATTTCTACATCCCATGGCCTTTCCCAACCATTTAAATTTTTCTCTTACCTGTCTAACACTTCCGAAAAACCAATACAACGCCCACCCGGAACAATATATAAAGCTAAACGAACCGTTCACTGGGTACTTATACGTACGAAAAGCCCTATTCATTTACTTGTTTTTACAAGGAAGTAAAATGTGAAAAAAATATTTCTACATCCCATGGCCTTTCCCAGCCATTTAAATTTTTCTCTTACAGGTCTAACACTTCCGAAAAACCAATACAACGCCCACCCGGAACAATATATAAAGCTAAACGAACCGTTCACTGGGTACTTATCCGTACGAAAATCCCTATTGATTTACCTGTTTTTACAAGGAAATAAAATGTGAAAAAAATATTTCTACATCCCATGGCCTTTCCCAACCATTTAAACTTTTCTCTTACAGGTCTAACACTTCCGAAAAACCAATACAACGCCCATCCGGAACAATATATAAAGCCAAACGAACCGTTCACTGGGTACTTAAACGTACGAAAATCCCTATTCATTTACCTGTTTTTACAAGGAAGTAAAATGTGAAAAAAATATTTCTACATCCCATGGCCTTTCCCAGCCATTTAAATTTTTCTCTTACAGGTCTAACACTTCCGAAAAACCAATACAACGCCCACCCGGAACAATATATAAAGCTAAACGAACCGTTCACTGGGTACTTATCCGTACGAAAATCCCTATAGATTTACCGGTTTTACAAGGAAATAAAATGTGAAAAAAATATTTCTACATCCCATGGCCTTTCCCAACCATTTAAATTTTTCTCTTACCTGTCTAACACTTCCGAAAAACCAATACAACGCCCACCCGGAACAATATATAAAGCTAAACGAACCGTTCACTGGGTACTTATACGTACGAAAAGCCCTATTCATTTACTTGTTTTTACAAGGAAGTAAAATGTGAAAAAAATATTTCTACATCCCATGGCCTTTCCCAGCCATTTAAATTTTTCTCTTACAGGTCTAACACTTCCGAAAAACCAATACAACGCCCACCCGGAACAATATATAAAGCTAAACGAACCGTTCACTGGGTACTTATCCGTACGAAAATCCCTATTGATTTACCTGTTTTTACAAGGAAATAAAATGTGAAAAAAATATTTCTACATCCCATGGCCTTTCCCAACCATTTAAACTTTTCTCTTACAGGTCTAACACTTCCGAAAAACCAATACAACGCCCACCCGGAACAATATATAAAGCCAAACGAACCGTTCACTGGGTACTTAAACGTACGAAAATCCCTATTCATTTACCTGTTTTTACAAGGAAGTAAAATGTGAAAAAAATATTTCTACATCCCATGGCCTTTCCCAGCCATTTAAATTTTTCTCTTACAGGTCTAACACTTCCGAAAAACCAATACAACGCCCACCCGGAACAATATATAAAGCTAAACGAACCGTTCACTGGGTACTTATACGTACGAAAATCCCTATTGATTTACCTGTTTTTACAAGGAAATGAAATGTGAAAAAAATATTTCTACATCCCATGGCCTTTCCCATCCATTTAAACTTTTCTCTTACAGGTCTAACACTTCCGAAAAACCAATACAACGCCCACCCGGAACAATATATAAAGCTAAACGAACAGTTCACTGGGTACTTACCCGTACGAAAATCCCTATTGATTTACCTGTTTTTACAAGGAAATAAAATGTGAAAAAAATATTTCTACATCCCATGGCCTTTCCCAACCATTTAAACTTTTCTCTTACAGGTCTAACACTTCCGAAAAACCAATACAACGCCCACCCGGAACAATATATAAAGCCAAACGAACCGTTCACTGGGTACTTAAACGTACGAAAATCCCTATTCATATACCTGTTTTTACAAGGAAGTAAAATGTGAAAAAATATTTCTACATCCCATGGCCTTTCCCAGCCATTTAAATTTTTCTCTTACAGGTCTAACACTTCCGAAAAACCAATACAACGCCCACCCGGAACAATATATAAAGCTAAACGAACCGTTCACTGGGTACTTATCCGTACGAAAATCCCTATTGATTTACCTGTTTTTACAAGGAAATAAAATGTGAAAAAAATATTTCTACATCCCATGGCCTTTCCCAACCATTTAAACTTTTCTCTTACAGGTCTAACACTTCCGAAAAACCAATACATCGCCCACCCGGAACAATATATAAAGCCAAACGAACCGTTCACTGGGTACTTATACGTACGAAAATCCCTATTGATTTACCTGTTTTTACAAGGAAGTAAAATGTGAAAAAAATATTTCTACATCCCATGGCCTTTCCCATCCATTTAAACTTTTCTCTTACAGGTCTAACACTTCCGAAAAACCAATACAACGCCCACCCGGAACAATATATAAAGCTAAACGAACCGTTCACTGGGTACTTATCCGTACGAAAAGCCCTATTGATTTACCTGTTTTTACAAGGAAATAAAATGTGAAAAAAATATTTCTACATCCCATGGCCTTTCCCAGCCATTTAAATTTTTCTCTTACAGGTCTTACGCTTCCGAAAAACCAATACAACGCCCACCCGGAACAATATATAAAGCTAAACGAACCGTTCACTGGGTACTTATCCGTACGAAAATCCCTATTGATTTACCTGTTTTTACAAGGAAATAAAATGTGAAAAAAATATTTCTACATCCCATGGCCTTTCCCAACCATTTAAATTTTTCTCTTACAGGTCTAACACTTCCGAAAAACCAATACAACGCCCACCCGGAACAATATATAAAGCCAAACGAACCGTTCACTGGGTACTTATACGTACGAAAATCCCTATTGATTTACCTGTTTTTACAAGGAAATAAAATGTGAAAAAAATATTTCTACATCCCATGGCCTTTCCCAGCCATTTAAATTTTTCTCTTACAGGTCTAACGCTTCCGAAAAACCAATACAACGCCCCCCCGGAACAATATATAAAGCTAAACGAACAGTTCACTGGGTACTTATCCGTACGAAAATCCCTATTGATTTACCTGTTTTTACAAGGAAATAAAATATGAAAAAAATATTTCTACAACCCATGGCCTTTCCCAACCATTTAAATTTTTATCTTACAGGTCTAACACTACAGAAAAACCGATACAACTGCCACCCGGAACAATATATATAGCTAAATGAACCGTTCACTGGGTACTTATACGTATGAAAATCCCTATTGATTTACCTGTTTTTACAAGGAAATAAAATGTGAAAAAAATATTTCTACATCCCATGGCCTTTACCAGCCATTTAAAGTTTTCTCTTACAGGTCTAACACTTCCGAAAAACCAATACAACGCCCACTCGGAACAATATATAAAGCTAAATGAACGGTTCACTGGGTACTTATACGTATGATAATCCCTATTGATTTACCTGTTTTTACAAGGAAGTAAAATGTGAAAAAAATATTTCTACATCCCATGGCCTTTCCCAACCATTTAAACATTTCTCTTACAGGTCTAACACTTCCGAAAAACCAATACAACGCCCACCCGGAACAATATATAAAGGTAAACGAACCGTTCACTGGGTACTTATCCGTACGAAAATCCCTATTGATTTACCTGTTTTTACAAAGAAATAAAATGTGAAAAAAATATTTCTACATCCCATGGCCATTCCCAACCATTTAAACTTTTCTCTTACAGGTCTAACACTTCTGAAAAACCAATACAATGGCCAGCCGGAACAATGTATAAAGCTAAACGAACCGTTCACTGGGTACTTATCCGTACGAAAATCCCTATTGATTTACCTGTTTTTACAAAGAAATAAAATGTGAAAAAAATATTTCTACATCCCATGGCCATTCCCAACCATTTAAACTTTTCTCTTACAGGTCTAACACTTCTGAAAAACCAATACAACGGCCAGCCGGAACAATGTATAAAGCTAAACGAACCGTTCACTGGGTACTTATCCGTACGAAAATCCCTATTGATTTACCTGTTTTTACAAGGAAGTAAAATGTGAAAAAAATATTTCTACATCCCATGGCCTTTCCCAACCATTTAAATTTTTCTCTTACATGTCTAACACTTCCGAAAAACCAATACAACGCCCACCCGGAACAATGTATAAAGCTAAACGAACCGTTCACTGGGTACTTATCCGTGCGAAAAGCCCTATTGATTTTCCTGTTTTTACAAGGAAGTAAAATGTGAAAAAAATATTTCTACATCCCATGGCCTTTACCAGCCATTTAAATTTTTCTCTTACAGGTCTAACACTTCCGAAAAACCGATACAACGCCCACCCGGAACAATATATAAAGCTAAACGAACAGTTCACTGGGTACTTCTCCGTACGAAAAGCCCTATTGATTTACCTGTTTTTACAAGGAAGTAAAATGTGAAAAAAATATTTCTACATCCCATAGCCTTTCCCAACCATTTAAATTTTTATCTTACAGGTCTAACAGTACCGAAAAACCGATACAACTCCCACCCGGAACAATATATAAAGTTAAATGAACCGTTCACTGGGTACTTATACGTATGAAAATCCCTATTGATTTACCTGTTTTTACAAGGAAGTAAAATGTGAAAAAAATATTTCTACATCCCATGGCCTTTCCCAACCATTTAAACATTTCTCTTACAGGTCTAACGCTTCTGAAAAACAAATACAACGCCCACGCGGAACAATATATAAAGCTAAACGAACCGTTCACTGGGTACTTATACGTACGAAAATCCCTATTGATTTACCTGTTTTTACAAGGAAATGAAATGTGAAAAAAATATTTCTACATCCCATGGCCTTTCCCATCCATTTAAACTTTTCTCTTACAGGTCTAACACTTCCGAAAAACCAATACAACGCCCACCCGGAACAATATATAAAGCTAAACGAACAGTTCACTGGGTACTTACCCGTACGAAAATCCCTATTGATTTACCTGTTTTTACAAGGAAATAAAATGTGAAAAAAATATTTCTACATCCCATGGCCTTTCCCAACCATTTAAACTTTTCTCTTACAGGTCTAACACTTCCGAAAAACCAATACAACGCCCACCCGGAACAATATATAAAGCCAAACGAACCGTTCACTGGGTACTTAAACGTACGAAAATCCCTATTCATATACCTGTTTTTACAAGGAAGTAAAATGTGAAAAAATATTTCTACATCCCATGGCCTTTCCCAGCCATTTAAATTTTTCTCTTACAGGTCTAACACTTCCGAAAAACCAATACAACGCCCACCCGGAACAATATATAAAGCTAAACGAACCGTTCACTGGGTACTTATCCGTACGAAAATCCCTATTGATTTACCTGTTTTTACAAGGAAATAAAATGTGAAAAAAATATTTCTACATCCCATGGCCTTTCCCAGCCATTTAAACATTTCTCTTACAGGTCTAACGCTTCTGAAAAACAAATACAACGCCCACCCGGAACAATACATAAAGCTAAACGAACCGTTCACTGGGTACTTATCCGTACGAAAATCCCTATTGATTTACCTCTTTTTACAAGGAAGTAAAATGTGAAAAAAATATTTCTACATCCCATGGCCTTTCCCAACCATTTAAATTTTTCTCTTACAGGTCTAACAGTTGCGAAAAACCAATACAACGGCCACCCGGAACAATATATAAAGCTAAACAAACCGTTCACTGGGTACTTATCCGTACGAAAATCCCTATTGATTTACCTCTTTTTACAAGGAAGTAAAATGTGAAAAAAATATTTCTACATCCCATGGCCTTTCCCAACCATTTAAATTTTTCTCTTACAGGTCTAACAGTTGCGAAAAACCAATACAACGGCCACCCGGAACAATATATAAAGCTAAACGAACCGTTCACTGGGTACTTATCCGTACGAAAATCCCTATTGATTTACCTGTTTTTACAAGGAAGTAAAATGTGAAAAAAATATTTCTACATCCCATGGCCTTTCCCAACCATTTAAATTTTTCTCTTACAGGTCTAACAGTTGCGAAAAACCAATACAACGGCCACCCGGAACAATATATAAAGCTAAACGAACCGTTCACTGGGTACTTATCCGTACGAAAATCCCTATTGATTTACCTGTTTTTACAAGGAAATAAAATGTGAAAAAAATATTTCTACATCCCATGGCCTTTCCCAACCATTTAAATTTTTCTCTTACAGGTCTAACACTTCCGAAAAACCGATACAACGCCCACCCGGAACAATGTATAAAGCTAAACGAACCGTTCACTGGGTACTTATCCGTGCGAAAAGCCCTATTGATTTCCCTCTTTTTACAAGGAAGTAAAATGTGAAAAAAATATTTCTACATCCCATGGCCTTTCCCAACGATTTAAATTTTTCTCTTACAGGTCTAACAGTTGCGAAAAACCAATACAACGCCCACCCGGAAAAATATATAAAGCTAAACGAACCATTCACTGGGTACTAATCCATACGAAAATCCCTATTGATTTACCTCTTTTTACAAGGAAATAAAATGTGAAAAAAATATTTCTACATTCCATGGCCTTTCCCAACCATTTAAATTTTTCTCTTACAGGTCTAACACTTCCGAAAAACCAATACATCGCCCACCCGGAACAATATATAAAGCTAAACGAACCGTTCACTGGGTACTTATCCGTACGAAAATCCCTATTGATTTACCTGTTTTTACAAGGAAATAAAATGTGAAAAAAATATTTCTACATCCCATGGCCTTTCCCAGCCATTTATATTTTTCTCTTACAGGTCTAACAGTTGCGAAAAACCAATACAACGCCCACCCGGAACAATGTATAAAGCTAAATGAACCGTTCACTGGGTACTTATCCGTACGAAAAGCCCTATTGATTTACCTGTTTTTACAAGGAAATAAAATGTGAAAAAAATATTTCTACATCCCATGGCCTTTCCCAACCATTTAAATTTTTCTCTTACAGGTCTAACACTTCCGAAAAACCAATACAACGCCCACCCGGAACAATATATAAAGCTAAACGAACCGTTCACTGGGTACTTATCCGTACGAAAAGCCCTATTGATTTACCTGTTTTTACAAGGAAGTAAAATGTGAAAAAAATATTTCTACATCCCATGGCCTTTCCCAACCATTTAAATTTTTCTCTTACAGGTCTAACAGTTGCGAAAAACCAATACAACACCCACCCAGAAAAATATATACACCTAAACGAACCGTTTACTGGGTACTAATCCATACGAAAATCCCTATTGATTTACCTGTTTTTACAAGGAAATAAAATGTGAAAAAAATATTTCTACATCCCATGGCCTTTCCCAACCATTTAAATTTTTCTCTTACAGGTCTAACACTTCCGAAAAACCAATACAACGCCCACCCGGAACAATATATAAAGCTAAACGAACCGTTCACTGGGTACTTATCCGTGCGAAAATCCCTATTGATTTACCTGTTTTTACAAGGAAGTAAAATGTGAAAAAAATATTTCTACATCCCATGGCCTTTCCCAGCCATTTAAATTTTTCTCTTACAGGTCTAACACTTCCGAAAAACCAATACAACGCCCACCCGGAACAATATATAAAGCTAAACGAACCGTTCACTGGGTACTTATACGTACGAAAAGCCCTATTCATTTACCTGTTTTTACAAGGAAGTAAAATGTGAAAAAAATATTTCTACATCCCATGGCCTTTCCCAACCATGTAAATTTTTCTCTTACAGGTCTAACACTTCCGAAAAACCAATACAACGCCCACCCGGAACAATATATAAAGCTAAACGAACCATTCACTGGGTACTTATACGTACGAAAAGCCCTATTCATTTACCTGTTTTTACAAGGAAGTAAAATGTGAAAAAAATATTTCTACATCCCATGGCCTTTCCCAGCCATTTAAATTTTTCTCTTACAGGTCTAACACTTCCGAAAAACCAATACAACGCCCACTCGGAACAATATATAAAGCTAAACGAACCGTTCACTGGGTACTTATCCGTACGAAAATCCCTATTGATTTACCTGTTTTTACAAGGAAATAAAATGGGAAAAAAATATTTCTACATCCCATGGCCTTTCCCAACCATTTAAACTTTTCTCTTACAGGTCTAACACTTCCGAAAAACCAATACAACGGCCACCCGGAACAATATATAAAGCTAAACGAACCGTTCACTGGGTACTTATCCGTACGAAAATCCCTATTGATTTACCTGTTTTTACAAGGAAATAAAATGTGAAAAAATTTTTCCACATCCCATGGCCATTCCCAACCATTTAAATTTTTCTCTTACAGGTCTAACACTTCTGAAAAACCAATACAACGGCCACCCGGAACAATGTATAAAGCTAAACGAACCGTTCACTGGGTACTTATCCGTACGAAAATCCCTATTGATTTACCTGTTTTTACAAGGAAGTAAAATGTGAAAAAAATATTTCTACATCCCATGGCCTTTCCCAACCATTTAAATTTTTCTCTTACATGTCTAACACTTCCGAAAAACCAATACAACGGCCACCCGGAACAATATATAAAGCTAAACGAACCGTTCACTGGGCACTTATCCGTACAAAAAGCCCTATTGATTTACCTGTTTTTACAAGGAAGTAAAATGTGAAAAAAATATTTCTACATCCCATGGCCTTTCCCAGCCATTTAAATTTTTCTCTTACGGGTCTAACGCTTCCGAAAAACCAATACAACGCCCACCCGGAACAATGTATAAAGCTAAACGAACCGTTCACTGGGTACTTATCCGTGCGAAAAGCCCTATTGATTTACCTGTTTTTACAAGGAAGTAAAATGTGAAAAAAATATTTCTACATCCCATGGCCTTTCCCACCCATATAAACTTTTCTCTTACAGGTCTAACACTACCGAAAAACCGATACAACTCCCACCCGGAACAATATATAAAGCTAAACGAACCGTTCACTGGGTACTTATCCGTACGAAAATCCCTATTGATTTACCTGTTTTTACAAGGAAATAAAATGTGAAACAAATATTTCTACATCCCATGGCCTTTCCCAACCATTTAAACTTTTCTCTTACAGGTCTAACACTTCCGAAAAACCAATACAACGCCCTCCCGGAACAATATATAAAGCTAAACGGACCGTTCACTGGGTACTTATCCGTACAAAAAGCCCTATTGATTTACCTGTTTTTACAAGGAAGTAAAATGTGAAAAAAATATTTCTACATCCCATGGCCTTTACCAGCCATTTAAATTTTTCTCTTACAGGTCTAACACTTCCGAAAAACCATTACAATGCCCACCCGGAACAATATATAAAGCTAAACGAACAGTTCACTGGGTACTTATCCGTACGAAAAGCCCTATTGATTTACCTGTTTTTACAAGGAAGTAAAATGTGAAAAAAATATTTCTACATCCCATGGCCTTTCCCAGCCATTTAAATTTTTCTCTTACGGGTCTAACGCTTCCGAAAAACCAATACAACGCCCACCCGGAACAATGTATAAAGCTAAACGAACCGTTCACTGGGTACTTATCCGTGCGAAAAGCCCTATTGATTTACCTGTTTTTACAAGGAAGTAAAATGTGAAAAAAATATTTCTACATCCCATGGCCTTTCCCACCCATATAAACTTTTCTCTTACAGGTCTAACACTACCGAAAAACCGATACAACTCCCACCCGGAACAATATATAAAGCTAAACGAACCGTTCACTGGGTACTTATCCGTACGAAAATCCCTATTGATTTACCTGTTTTTACAAGGAAATAAAATGTGAAACAAATATTTCTACATCCCATGGCCTTTCCCAACCATTTAAACTTTTCTCTTACAGGTCTAACACTTCCGAAAAACCAATACAACGCCCTCCCGGAACAATATATAAAGCTAAACGGACTGTTCACTGGGTACTTATCCGTACAAAAAGCCCTATTGATTTACCTGTTTTTACAAGGAAGTAAAATGTGAAAAAAATATTTCTACATCCCATGGCCTTTACCAGCCATTTAAATTTTTCTCTTACAGGTCTAACACTTCCGAAAAACCATTACAACGCCCACCCGGAACAATATATAAAGCTAAACGAACAGTTCACTGGGTACTTATCCGTACGAAAAGCCCTATTGATTTACCTGTTTTTACAAGGAAGTAAAATGTGAAAAAAATATTTCTACATCCCATGGCCTTTCCCAACCATTTAAATTTTTCTCTTACAGGTCTAACAGTTGCGAAAAACCAATACAACACCCACCCGGAAAAATATATACAGCTAAACGAACCGTTTACTGGGTACTAATCCATACGAAAAACCCTATTGATTTACCTGTTTTTACAAGGAAATAAAATGTGAAAAAAATATTTCTAAATCCCATGGCCTTTCCCAACCATTTAAATTTTTCTCTTACAGGTCTAACACTTCCGAAAAACCAATACAACGCCCACCCGGAACAATATATAAAGCTAAACGAACCGTTCACTGGGTACTTATACGTACGAAAAGCCCTATTCATTTACCTGTTTTTACAAGGAAGTAAAATGTGAAAAAAATAGTTCTACATCCCATGGCCTTTCCCAACCATTTAAACTTTTGTCTTACAGGTCTAACACTTCCGAAAAACCAATACAACGGCCACCCGAAACAATATATAAAGCTAAACGAACCGTTCACTGGGCACTTATCCGTACAAAAATCCCTATTGATTTTCCTGTTTTTACAAGGAAATAAAATGTTAAAAAAATATTTCTACATCCCATGGCCTTTGCCAACCATTTACATTTTTCTCTTACAAGTCTAACACTTCCGAAAAACCAATACAACGCCCACCCGGAACAATATATAAAGCTAAACGAACCGTTCACTGGGTACTTATCCGTACGAAAATCCCTATTGATTTACCTGTTTTTACAAGGAAATAAAATGTGAAAAAATATTTCTACATCCCATGGCCTTTCCCAACCATTTAAACTTTTCTCTTACAGGTCTAACACTTCCGAAAAACCAATACAACGGCCACCCGGAACAATATATAAAGATAAACGAACCATTCACTGGATACTTATACGTACGAAAATCCCTATTGATTTACCTGTTTTTACAAGGAAATAAAATGTGAAAAAAATATTTCTACATACCATGGCCTTTCCCAACCACTTAAACTTTTCTCTTACAGGACTAACACTTCCGAAAAACCAATACAACGCCCACGCGGAACAATATATAAAGCTAAACGAACCGTTCACTGGGTACTTATCCATACGAAAATCCCTATTGATTTACCTGTATTTACAAGGAAATAAAATGTGAAAAAAATATTTCTACATCCCATGGCCTTTCCCAACCATTTAAATATTTATCTTAGAGGTCTAACACTACGGAAAAACCAATACAACTCCCACCCGGAACAATATATAAAGCTAAACGAACCGTTCACTGGGTACTTATCCGTACGAAAATCCCTATTGATTTACCTGTTTTTACAAGGAAGTAAAATGTGAAAAAAATATTTCTACATCCCATGGCCTTTCCCAACCATTTAAATATTTATCTTACAGGTCTAACACTACCGAAAAACCAATACAACTCCCACCCGGAACAATATATAAAGCTAAACCAACCGTTCACTGGGTACTTATCCGTACGAAAATCCCTATTGATTTACCTGTTTTTACAAGGAAATAAAATGTGAAAAAAATATTTCTACATCCCATGGCCATTCCCAACCATTTAAAATTTTCTCTTACAGGTCTAACACTTCTGAAAAACCAATACAACGGCCACCCGGAACAATGTATAAAGCTAAACGAACAGTTCACTGGGAACTTATCCGTACGAAAATCCCTATTGATTTACCTGTTTTTACAAGGAAATAAAATGTGAAAAAAATATTTCTACATCCCATGGCCTTTCCCAACCATTTAAACTTTTCTCTTACAGGTCTAACACTTCCGAAAAACCAATACAACGCCCACCCAGAACAATATATAAAGCCAAACGAACCGTTCACTGGGTACTTATCCGTACGAAAATCCCTATTGATTTACCTGTTTTTACAAGGAAATAAAATGTGAAAAAAATATTTCTACATCCCATGGCCTTTCCCAACCATTTAAACTTTTCTCTTACAGGTCTAACACTTCTGAAAAACCAATACAACGCCCACCCGGAACAATATATAAAGCTAAACGAACCGTTCACTGGGTACTTATACGTACGAAAATCCCTATTGATTTACCTGTATTTACAAGGAAATAAAATGTGAAAAAAATATTTCTACCTCCCATGGCCTTTCCCAACCATTTAAATATTTATCTTAGAGGTCTAACACTACGGAAAAACCAATACAACTCCCACCCGGAACAATATATAAAGCTAAACGAACCGTTCACTGGGTACTTATCCGTACGAAAATCCCTATTGATTTACCTGTTTTTACAAGGAAGTAAAATGTGAAAAAAATATTTCTACATCCCATGGCCTTTCCCAACCATTTAAATATTTATCTTACAGGTCTAACACTACCGAAAAACCAATACAACTCCCACCCGGAACAATATATAAAGCTAAACGAACCGTTCACTGGGTACTTATCCGTACGAAAATCCCTATTGATTTACCTGTTTTTACAAGGAAATAAAATGTGAAAAAAATATTTCTACATCCCATGGCCATTCCCAACCATTTAAAATTTTCTCTTACAGGTCTAACACTTCTGAAAAACCAATACAACGGCCACCCGGAACAATGTATAAAGCTAAACGAACAGTTCACTGGGTACTTATCCGTACGAAAATCCCTATTGATTTACCTGTTTTTACAAGGAAATAAAATGTGAAAAAAATATTTCTACATCCCATGGCCTTTCCCAACCATTTAAACTTTTCTCTTACAGGTCTAACACTTCCGAAAAACCAATACAACGCCCACCCAGAACAATATATAAAGCCAAACGAACCGTTCACTGGGTACTTATCCGTACGAAAATCCCTATTGATTTACCTGTTTTTACAAGGAAATAAAATGTGAAAAAAATATTTCTACATCCCATGGCCTTTCCCAACCATTTAAACTTTTCTCTTACAGGTCTAACACTTCTGAAAAACCAATACAACGCCCACCCGGAACAATATATAAAGCTAAACGAACAGTTCACTGGGTACTTATCCGTACGAAAAGCCCTATTGATTTACCTGTTTTTACAAGGAAGTAAAATGTGAAAAAAAATATTTCTACATCCCATGGCCTTTCCCAACCATTTAAATTTTTCTCTTACAGGTCTAACCGTTGCGAAAAACCAATACAACACCCACCCGGAAAAATATATACAGCTAAACGAACCGTTTCCTGGGTACTCATCCATACGAAAATCCCTATTGATTTACCTGTTTTTACAAGGAAATAAAATGTGAAAAAAATATTTCTACATCCCATGGCCTTTCCCAACCATTTAAATTTTTCTCTTACAGGTCTAACACTTCCGAAAAACCAATACAACGCCCACCCGGAACAATATATAAAGCCAAACGAACCGTTCACTGGGTACTTATCCGTACGAAAATCCCTATTGATTTACCTGTTTTTACAAGGAAATAAAATGTGAAAAAAATATTTCTACATCCCATGGCCTTTCCCAACCTTTTAAATTTTTCTCTTACCTGTCTAACACTTCCGAAAAACCAATACAACGCCCACCCGGAACAATATATAAAGCTAAACGAACCGTTCACTGGGTACTTATACGTACGAAAAGCCCTATTCATTTACCTGTTTTTACAAGGAAGTAAAATGTGAAAAAAATATTTCTACATCCCATGGCCTTTCCCAGCCATTTAAATTTTTCTCTTACAGTTCTAACACTTCCGAAAAACCAATAAAACGCCCACCCGGAACAATATATAAAGCTAAACGAACCGTTCGCTGGGTACTTATCCGTGCGAAAAGCCCTATTGATTTACCTGTTTTTACAAGGAAATAAAATGTGAAAAAAATATTTCTACATCCCATGGCCTTTCCCAACCATTTAAACTTTTCTCTTACAGGTCTAACACTTCCGAAAAACCAATACAACGCCCTCCCGGAACAATATATAAAGCTAAACGAACCGTTCACTGGGTACTTATCCATACGAAAATCCCTATTGATTTACCTGTTTTTACAAGGAAATAAAATGTGAAAAAAATATTTCTACATCCCATGGCCTTTCCCAACCATTTAAACTTTTCTCTTACAGGTCTAACACTTCCGAAAAACCAATACAACGCCCACCCGGAACAATATATAAAGCTAAACGAACCGTTCACTGGTACTTATACGTACGAAAAGCCCTATTCATTTACCTGTTTTTACAAGGAAGTAAAATGTGAAAAAATATTTCTACATCCCATGGCCTTTCCCAGCCATTTAAATTTTTCTCTTACAGGTCTAACACTTCCGAAAAACCAATACAACGCCCACCCGGAACAATATATAAAGCTAAACGAACCATTCACTGGGTACTTATCCGTACGAAAATCCCTATAGATTTACCGGTTTTACAAGGAAATAAAATGTGAAAAAAATATTTCTACATCCCATGGCCTTTCCCAACCATTTAAATTTTTCTCTTACCTCTCTAACACTTCCGAAAAACCAATACAACGCCGACCCGGAACAATATATAAAGCTAAACGAACCGTTCACTGGGTACTTATACGTACGAAAAGCCCTATTCATTTACCTGTTTTTACAAGGAAGTAAAATGTGAAAAAAATATTTCTACATCCCATGGCCTTTCCCAGCCATTTAAATTTTTCTCTTACAGGTCTAACACTTCCGAAAAACCAATACAACGACCACCCGGAACAATATATAAAGCTAAACGAACCGTTCACTGGGTACTTATCCGTACGAAAATCCCTATTGATTTACCTGTTTTTACAAGGAAATAAAATGTGAAAAAAATATTTCTACATCCCATGGCCTTTCCCAAACATTTAAACTTTTCTCTTACAGGTCTAACACTTCCGAAAAACCAATACAAAGTCCACCCGGAACAATATATAAAGCCAAACGAACCGTTCACTGGGTACTTATCCGTACGAAAATCCCTATTGATTTACCTGTTTTTACAAGGAAATAAAATGTGAAAAAAATATTTCTACATCCCATGGCCTTTCCCAACCATTTAAACTTTTCTCTTACAGGTCTAACACTTCTGAAAAACCAATACAACGCCCACCCGGAACAATATATAAAGCTAAACGAACAGTTCACTGGGTACTTATCCATACGAAAATCCCTATTGATTTACCTGTTTTTACAAGGAAATAAAATGTGAAAAAAATATTTCTACATCCCATGGCCTTTCCCAACCATTTAAACTTTTCTCTTACAGGTCTAACACTTCCGAAAAACCAATACAACGCCCACCCGGAACAATATATAAAGCTAAACGAACCGTTCACTGGGTACTTATCCGTACGAAAATCCCTATAGATTTACCGGTTTTACAAGGAAATAAAATGTGAAAAAAAATATTTCTACATCCCATGGCCTTTCCCAACCATTTAAATTTTTCTCTTACCTCTCTAACACTTCCGAAAAACCAATAGAACGCCGACCCGGAACAATATATAAAGCTAAACGAACCGTTCACTGGGTACTTATACGTACGAAAAGCCCTATTCATTTACCTGTTTTTACAAGGAAGTAAAATGTGAAAAAAATATTTCTACATCCCATGGCCTTTCCCAGCCATTTAAATTTTTCTCTTACAGGTCTAACACTTCCGAAAAACCAGTACAACGCTCACCCGGAACAATATATAAAGCTAAACGAACCGTTCACTGGGTACTTATCCGTACGAAAATCCCTATTGATTTACCTGTTTTTACAAGGAAATAAAATGTGAAAAAAATATTTCTACATCCCATGGCCTTTCCCAACCATTTAAACTTTTCTCTTACCTGTCTAACACTTCCGAAAAACCAATACAACGCCCACCCGGAACAATATATAAAGCTAAACGAACCGTTCACTGGGTACTTATACGTACGAAAAGCCCTATTCATTTACCTGTTTTTACAAGGAAGTAAAATGTGAAAAAATATTTCTACATCCCATGGCCTTTCCCAGCCATTTAAATTTTTCTCTTACAGGTCTAACACTTCCGAAAAACCAATACAACGCCCACCCGGAACAATATATAAAGCTAAACGAACCATTCACTGGGTACTTATCCGTACGAAAATCCCTATAGATTTACCGGTTTTACAAGGAAATAAAATGTGAAAAAAAATATTTCTACATCCCATGGCCTTTCCCAACCATTTAAATTTTTCTCTTACCTCTCTAACACTTCCGAAAAACCAATACAACGCCGACCCGGAACAATATATAAAGCTAAACGAACCGTTCACTGGGTACTTATACGTACGAAAAGCCCTATTCATTTACCTGTTTTTACAAGGAAGTAAAATGTGAAAAAAATATTTCTACATCCCATGGCCTTTCCCAGCCATTTAAATTTTTCTCTTACAGGTCTAACACTTCCGAAAAACCAATACAACGACCACCCGGAACAATATATAAAGCTAAACGAACCGTTCACTGGGTACTTATCCGTACGAAAATCCCTATTGATTTACCTGTTTTTACAAGGAAATAAAATGTGAAAAAAATATTTCTACATCCCATGGCCTTTCCCAAACATTTAAACTTTTCTCTTACAGGTCTAACACTTCCGAAAAACCAATACAAAGTCCACCCGGAACAATATATAAAGCCAAACGAACCGTTCACTGGGTACTTATCCGTACGAAAATCCCTATTGATTTACCTGTTTTTACAAGGAAATAAAATGTGAAAAAAATATTTCTACATCCCATGGCCTTTCCCAACCATTTAAACTTTTCTCTTACAGGTCTAACACTTCCGAAAAACCAATACAACGCCCACCCGGAACAATATATAAAGCTAAACGAACAGTTCACTGGGTACTTATCCGTACGAAAATCCCTATTGATTTACCTGTTTTTACAAGGAAATAAAATGTGAAAAAAATATTTCTACATCCCATGGCCTTTCCCAACCATTTAAACTTTTCTCTTACAGGTCTAACACTTCCGAAAAACCAATACAACGCCCACCCGGAACAATATATAAAGCCAAACGAACCGTTCACTGGGTACTTATCCGTACGAAAATCCCTATTGATTTACCTGTTTTTACAAGGAAATAAAATGTGAAAAAAATATTTCTACATCCCATGGCCTTTCCCAACCATTTAAATTTTTCTCTTACCTCTCTAACACTTCCGAAAAACCAATACAACGCCCACCCGGAACAATATATAAAGCTAAACGAACCGTTCACTGGGTACTTATACGTACGAAAAGCCCTATTCATTTACCTGTTTTTACAAGGAAGTAAAATGTGAAAAAAATATTTCTACATCCCATGGCCTTTCCCAGCCATTTAAATTTTTCTCTTACAGGTCTAACACTTCCAAAAAACCAATACAACGCCCACCCGGAACAATATATAAAGCGAAACGAACCGTTCACTGGGTACTTATCCGTGCGAAAAGCCCTATTGATTTACCTGTTTTTACAAGGAAATAAAATGTGAAAAAAATATTTCTACATCCCATGGCCTTTCCCAACCATTTAAACTTTTCTCTTACAGGTCTAACACTTCCGAAAAACCAATACAACGCCCACCCGGAACAATATATAAAGCTAAACGAACAGTTCACTGGGTACTTATCCGTACGAAAAGCCCTATTGATTTACCTGTTTTTACAAGGAAGTAAAATGTGAAAAAAATATTTCTACATCCCATGGCCTTTCCCAACCATTTAAATTTTTCTCTTACCTCTCTAACACTTCCGAAAAACCAATACAACGCCCACCCGGAACAATATATAAAGCTAAACGAACCGTTCACTGGGTACTTATACGTACGAAAAGCCCTATTCATTTACCTGTTTTTACAAGGAAGTAAAATGTGAAAAAAATATTTCTACATCCCATGGCCTTTCCCAGCCATTTAAATTTTTCTCTTACAGGTCTAACACTTCCAAAAAACCAATACAACGCCCACCCGGAACAATATATAAAGCGAAACGAACCGTTCACTGGGTACTTATCCGTGCGAAAAGCCCTATTGATTTACCTGTTTTTACAAGGAAATAAAATGTGAAAAAAATATTTCTACATCCCATGGCCTTTCCCAACCATTTAAACTTTTCGCTTACAGGTCTAACACTTCCGAAAAACCAATACAACGCCCTCCCGGAACAATATATAAAGCTAAACGGACCGTTCACTGGGTAATTATCCGTACAAAAAGCCCTATTGATTTACCTGTTTTTACAAGGAAGTAAAATGTGAAAAAAATATTTCTACATCCCATGGCCTTTCCCAGCCATTTAAATTTTTCTCTTACAGGTCTAACGCTTCCGAAAAACCAATACAACGCCCACCCGGAACAATATATAAAGCTAAACGAACCGTTCACTGGGTACTTATACGTACGAAAAGCCCTATTCATTTACCTGTTTTTACAAGGAAATAAAATGTGAAAAAAATATTTCTACATCCCATGGCCTTTCCCAACCATTTAAATTTTTCTCTTACCTGTCTACCACTTCTGAAAAACCAATACAACGCCCACCCGGAACAATATATAAAGCTAAACGAACCGTTCACTGGGTACTTATACGTACGAAAAGCCCTATTCATTTACCTGTTTTTACAAGGAAGTAAAATGTGAAAAAAATATTTCTACATCCCATGGCCTTTCCCAGCCATTTAAATTTTTCTCTTACAGTTCTAACACTTCCGAAAAACCAATACAACGCCCACCCGGAACAATATATAAAGCTAAACGAACCGTTCACTGGGTACTTATCCGTACGAATATCCCTATTGATTTACCTGTTTTTACAAGGAAATAAAATGTGAAAAAAATATTTCTACATCCCATGGCCTTTCCCAACCATTTAAACTTTTCTCTTACAGGTCTAACACTTCTGAAAAACCAATACAACGCCCACCCGGAACAATATATAAAGCCAAACGAACCGTTCACTGGGTACTTATCCGTACGAAAATCCCTATTGATTTACCTGTTTTTACAAGGAAATAAAATGTGAAAAAATATTTCTTCATCCCATGGCCTTTCCCAACCATTTAAATTTTTCTCTTACATGTCTAACACTTCCGAAAAACCAATACAACGCCCACCCGGAACAATGTATAAAGCTAAACGAACCGTTCACTGGGTACTTATCCGTACGAAAATCCCTATTGATTTACCTGTTTTTACAAGGAAGTAAAATGTGAAAAAAATATTTCTACATCCCATGGCCTTTACCAGCCATTTAAATTTTTCTCTTACAGGTCTAACAGTTGCGAAAAACCAATACAACACCCACCCGGAAAAATATATACAGCTAAACGAACCGTTTACTGGGTACTAATCCATACGAAAATCCCTATTGATTTACCTGTTTTTACAAGGAAATAAAATGTGAAAAAAATATTTCTACATCCCATGGCCTTTCCCAACCATTTAAATTTTTCTCTTACAGGTCTAACACTTCCGAGAAACCAATACAACGCACACCCGGAACAATATATAAAGCTAAACGACCCGTTCACTGGGTACTTATCCGTATGAAAATCCCTATTGATTTACCTGTTTTTACAAGGAAATAAAATGTGAAAAAAATATTTCTACATCCCATGGCCTTTCCCAACCATTTAAATTTTTCTCTTACCTGTCTAACACTTCCGAAAAACCAATACAACGCCCACCCGGAACAATATATAAAGCTAAACGAACCGTTCACTGGGTACTTATACGTACGAAAATCCCTATTGATTTACCTGTTTTTACAAGGAAATAAAATGTGAAAAAATATTTCTACATCCCATGGCCTTTCCCAACCATTTAAATTTTTCTCTTACCTGTCTAACACTTCTGAAAAACCAATACAACGCCCACCCGGAACAATATATAAAGCTAAACGAATCGTTCACTGGGTACTTATACGTACGAAAAGCCCTATTCATTTGCCTGTTTTTACAAGGAAGTAAAATGTGAAAAAAATATTTCTACATCCCATGGCCTTTCCCAGCCATTTAAATTTTTCTCTTACAGTTCTAACACTTCCGAAAAACCAATACAACGCCCACCCTGAACAATATATAAAGCTAAACGAACCGTTCACTGGGTACTTATCCGTACGAAAATCCCTATTGATTTACCTGTTTTTCCAAGGAAATAAAATGTGAAAAAAATATTTCTGCATCCCATGGCATTTCCCAACCATTTAAACTTTTCTCTTACAGGTCTAACACTTCTGAAAAACCAATACAACGCCCACCCGGAACAATATATAAAGCCAAACGAACCGTTCACTGGGTACTTATCCGTACGAAAATCCCTATTGATTTACCTGTTTTTACAAGGAAATAAAATGTGAAAAAATATTTCTTCATCCCATGGCCTTTCCCAACCATTTAAATTTTTCTCTTACATGTCTAACACTTCCGAAAAACCAATACAACGCCCACCCGGAACAATGTATAAAGCTAAACGAACCGTTCACTGGGTACTTATCCGTACGAAAATCCCTATTGATTTACCTGTTTTTAAAGGAAGTAAAATGTGAAAAAAATATTTCTACATCCCATGGCCTTTACCAGCCATTTAAATTTTTCTCTTACAGGTCTAACAGTTGCGAAAAACCAATACAACACCCACCCGGAAAAATATATATAGCTAAACGAACCGTTTACTGGGTACTAATCCATACGAAAATCCCTATTGATTTACCTGTTTTTACAAGGAAATAAAATGTGAAAAAAATATTTCTACATCCCATGGCCTTTCCCAACCATTTAAATTTTTCTCTTACAGGTCTAACACTTCCGAAAAACCAATACAACTCCCACCCGGAACAATATATAAAGCTAAACGAACCGTTCACTGGGTACTTATCCGTACGAAAAGCCCTATTCATTTACCTGTTTTTACAAGGAAGTAAAATGTGAAAAAAATATTTCTACATCCCATGGCCTTTCCCAGCCATTTAAATTTTTCTCTTACAGTTCTAACACTTCCGAAAAACCAATACAACGCCCACCCGGAACAATATATAAAGCTAAACGAACCGTTCACTGGGTACTTATCCGTACGAAAATCCCTATTGATTTACCTGTTTTTACAAGGAAATAAAATGTGAAAAAAATATTTCTACATCCCATGGCCTTTCCCAACCATTTAATCTTTTCTCTTACAGGTCTAACACTTCCGAAAAACCAATACAACGCCCACCCGGAACAATATATAAAGCCAAACGAACCGTTCACTGGGTACTTATCCGTACGAAAATCCCTATTGATTTACCTGTTTTTACAAGGAAATAAAATGTGAAAAAAATATTTCTACATCCCATGGCCTTTCCCAACCATTTAAACTTTTCTCTTACAGGTCTAACACTTCCGAAAAACCAATACAACGCCCACCCGGAACAATATATAAAGCTAAACGAACAGTTCACTGGGTACTTATCCGTACGAAAAGCCCTATTGATTTACCTGTTTTTACAAGGAAGTAAAATGTGAAAAAAATGTTTCTACATCCCATGGCCTTTCCCAACCATTTAAATTTTTCTCTTACAGGTCTAACCGTTGCGAAAAACCAATACAACACCCACCCGGAAAAATATATACAGCTAAACGAACCGTTTACTGGGTACTAATCCATACGAAAATCCCTATTGATTTACCTGTTTTTACAAGGAAATAAAATGTGAAAAAAATATTTCTACATCCCATGGCCTTTCCCAACCATTTAAATTTTTCTCTTACCTGTCTAACACTTCCGAAAAACCAATACAATGCCCACCCGGAACAATATATAAAGCCAAACGAACCGTTCACTGGGTACTTATCCGTACGAAAATCCCTATTGATTTACCTGTTTTTACAAGGAAATAAAATGTGAAAAAAATATTTCTACATCCCATGGCCTTTCCCAACCTTTTAAATTTTTCTCTTACCTGTCTAACACTTCCGAAAAACCAATACAACGCCCACCCGGAACAATATATAAAGCTAAACGAACCGTTCACTGGGTACTTATACGTACGAAAAGCCCTATTCATTTACCTGTTTTTACAAGGAAGTAAAATATGAAAAAAATATTTCTACATCCCATGGCCTTTCCCAGCCATTTAAATTTTTCTCTTACAGTTCTAACACTTCCGAAAAACCAATACAACGCCCACCCGGAACAATATATAAAGCTAAACGAACCGTTCACTGGGTACTTATCCGTACGAAAATCCCTATTGATTTACCTGTTTTTACAAGGAAATAAAATGTGAAAAAAATAGTTCTACATCCCATGGCCTTTCCCAACCATTTAAACTTTTCTCTTACAGGTCTAACACTTCCGAAAAACCAATACAACGGCCACCCGAAACAATATATAAAGCTAAACGAACCGTTCACTGGGCACTTATCCGTACAAAAATCCCTATTGATTTTCCTGTTTTTACAAGGAAATAAAATGTGAAAAAAATATTTCTACATCCCATGGCCTTTGCCAACCATTTACATTTTTCTCTTACAAGTCTAACACTTCCGAAAAACCAATACAACGCCCACCCGGAACAATATATAAAGCTAAACGAACCGTTCACTGGGTACTTATCCGTACGAAAATCCCTATTGATTTACCTGTTTTTACAAGGAAATAAAATGTGAAAAAATATTTCTACATCCCATGGCCTTTCCCAACCATTTAAACTTTTCTCTTACAGGTCTAACACTTCCGAAAAACCGATACAACGGCCACCCGGAACAATATATAAAGATAAACGAACCATTCACTGGATACTTATACGTACGAAAATCCCTATTGATTTACCTGTTTTTACAAGGAAATAAAATGTGAAAAAAATATTTCTACATACCATGGCCTTTCCCAACCACTTAAACTTTTCTCTTACAGGACTAACACTTCCGAAAAACCAATACAACGCCCACGCGGAACAATATATAAAGCTAAACGAACCGTTCACTGGGTACTTATCCATACGAAAATCCCTATTGATTTACCTGTATTTACAAGGAAATAAAATGTGAAAAAAATATTTCTACATCCCATGGCCTTTCCCAACCATTTAAATATTTATCTTAGAGGTCTAACACTACGGAAAAACCAATACAACTCCCACCCGGAACAATATATAAAGCTAAACGAACCGTTCACTGGTTACTTATCCGTACGAAAATCCCTATTGATTTACCTGTTTTTACAAGGAAGTAAAATGTGAAAAAAATATTTCTACATCCCATGGCCTTTCCCAACCATTTAAATATTTATCTTACAGGTCTAACACTACCGAAAAACCAATACAACTCCCACCCGGAACAATATATAAAGCTAAACGAACCGTTCACTGGGTACTTATCCGTACGAAAATCCCTATTGATTTACCTGTTTTTACAAGGAAATAAAATGTGAAAAAAATATTTCTACATCCCATGGCCATTCCCAACCATTTAAAATTTTCTCTTACAGGTCTAACACTTCTGAAAAACCAATACAACGGCCACCCGGAACAATGTATAAAGCTAAACGAACAGTTCACTGGGTACTTATCCGTACGAAAATCCCTATTGATTTACCTGTTTTTACAAGGAAATAAAATGTGAAAAAAATATTTCTACATCCCATGGCCTTTCCCAACCATTTAAACTTTTCTCTTACAGGTCTAACACTTCCGAAAAACCAATACAACGCCCACCCAGAACAATATATAAAGCCAAACGAACCGTTCACTGGGTACTTATCCGTACGAAAATCCCTATTGATTTACCTGTTTTTACAAGGAAATAAAATGTGAAAAAAAATATTTCTACATCCCATGGCCTTTCCCAACCATTTAAACTTTTCTCTTACAGGTCTAACACTTCTGAAAAACCAATACAACGCCCACCCGGAACAATATATAAAGCTAAACGAACAGTTCACTGGGTACTTATCCGTACGAAAAGCCCTATTGATTTACCTGTTTTTACAAGGAAGTAAAATGTGAAAAAAAATATTTCTACATCCCATGGCCTTTCCCAACCATTTAAATTTTTCTCTTACAGGTCTAACCGTTGCGAAAAACCAATACAACACCCACCCGGAAAAATATATACAGCTAAACGAACCGTTTCCTGGGTACTCATCCATACGAAAATCCCTATTGATTTACCTGTTTTTACAAGGAAATAAAATGTGAAAAAAATATTTCTACATCCCATGGCCTTTCCCAACCATTTAAATTTTTCTCTTACAGGTCTAACACTTCCGAAAAACCAATACAACGCCCACCCGGAACAATATATAAAGCCAAACGAACCGTTCACTGGGTACTTATCCGTACGAAAATCCCTATTGATTTACCTGTTTTTACAAGGAAATAAAATGTGAAAAAAATATTTCTACATCCCATGGCCTTTCCCAACCTTTTAAATTTTTCTCTTACCTGTCTAACACTTCCGAAAAACCAATACAACGCCCACCCGGAACAATATATAAAGCTAAACGAACCGTTCACTGGGTACTTATACGTACGAAAAGCCCTATTCATTTACCTGTTTTTACAAGGAAGTAAAATGTGAAAAAAATATTTCTACATCCCATGGCCTTTCCCAGCCATTTAAATTTTTCTCTTACAGTTCTAACACTTCCGAAAAACCAATAAAACGCCCACCCGGAACAATATATAAAGCTAAACGAACCGTTCACTGGGTACTTATCCGTGCGAAAAGCCCTATTGATTTACCTGTTTTTACAAGGAAATAAAATGTGAAAAAAATATTTCTACATCCCATGGCCTTTCCCAACCATTTAAACTTTTCTCTTACAGGTCTAACACTTCCGAAAAACCAATACAACGCCCACCCGGAACAATATATAAAGCTAAACGAACCGTTCACTGGGTACTTATCCGTACGAAAATCCCTATTGATTTACCTGTTTTTACAAGGAAATAAAATGTGAAAAAAATATTTCTACATCCCATGGCCTTTCCCAACCATTTAAACTTTTCTCTTACCTGTCTAACACTTCCGAAAAACCAATACAACGCCCACCCGGAACAATATATAAAGCTAAACGAACCGTTCACTGGGTACTTATACGTACGAAAAGCCCTATTCATTTACCTGTTTTTACAAGGAAGTAAAATGTGAAAAAATATTTCTACATCCCATGGCCTTTCCCAGCCATTTAAATTTTTCTCTTACAGGTCTAACACTTCCGAAAAACCAATACAACGCCCACCCGGAACAATATATAAAGCTAAACGAACCATTCACTGGGTACTTATCCGTACGAAAATCCCTATAGATTTACCGGTTTTACAAGGAAATAAAATGTGAAAAAAAATATTTCTACATCCCATGGCCTTTCCCAACCATTTAAATTTTTCTCTTACCTCTCTAACACTTCCGAAAAACCAATACAACGCCGACCCGGAACAATATATAAAGCTAAACGAACCGTTCACTGGGTACTTATACGTACGAAAAGCCCTATTCATTTACCTGTTTTTACAAGGAAGTAAAATGTGAAAAAAATATTTCTACATCCCATGGCCTTTCCCAGCCATTTAAATTTTTCTCTTACAGGTCTAACACTTCCGAAAAACCAATACAACGACCACCCGGAACAATATATAAAGCTAAACGAACCGTCACTGGGTACTTATCCGTACGAAAATCCCTATTGATTTACCTGTTTATACAAGGAAATAAAATGTGAAAAAAATATTTCTACATCCCATGGCCTTTCCCAAACATTTAAACTTTTCTCTTACAGGTCTAACACTTCCGAAAAACCAATACAAAGTCCACCCGGAACAATATATAAAGCCAAACGAACCGTTCACTGGGTACTTATCCGTACGAAAATCCCTATTGATTTACCTGTTTTTACAAGGAAATAAAATGTGAAAAAAATATTTCTACATCCCATGGCCTTTCCCAACCATTTAAACTTTTCTCTTACAGGTCTAACACTTCCGAAAAACCAATACAACGCCCACCCGGAACAATATATAAAGCCAAACGAACAGTTCACTGGGTACTTATCCGTACGAAAATCCCTATTGATTTACCTGTTTTTACAAGGAAATAAAATGTGAAAAAAATATTTCTACATCCCATGGCCTTTCCCAACCATTTAAACTTTTCTCTTACAGGTCTAACACTTCCGAAAAACCAATACAACGCCCACCCGGAACAATATATAAAGCTAAACGAACCGTTCACTGGGTACTTATCCGTACGAAAATCCCTATAGATTTACCGGTTTTACAAGGAAATAAAATGTGAAAAATAATATTTCTACATCCCATGGCCTTTCCCAACCATTTAAATTTTTCTCTTACCTCTCTAACACTTCCGAAAAACCAATAGAACGCCGACCCGGAACAATATATAAAGCTAAACGAACCGTTCACTGGGTACTTATACGTACGAAAAGCCCTATTCATTTACCTGTTTTTACAAGGAAGTAAAATGTGAAAAAAATATTTCTACATCCCATGGCCTTTCCCAGCCATTTAAATTTTTCTCTTACAGGTCTAACACTTCCGAAAAACCAGTACAACGCCCACCCGGAACAATATATAAAGCTAAACGAACCGTTCACTGGGTACTTATCCGTACGAAAATCCCTATTGATTTACCTGTTTTTACAAGGAAATAAAATGTGAAAAAAATATTTCTACATCCCATGGCCTTTTCCAGCCATTTAAACTTTTCTCTTACAGGTCTAACACTTCCGAAAAACCAATACAACGCCCACCCGGAACAATATATAAAGCCAAACGAACCGTTCACTGGGTACTTATCCGTACGAAAATCCCTATTGATTTACCTGTTTTTACAAGGAAATAAAATGTGAAAAAAATATTTCTACATCCCATGGCCTTTCCCAACCATTTAAACTTTTCTCTTACAGGTCTAACACTTCCGAAAAACCAATACAACGCCCACCCGGAACAATATATAAAGCTAAACGAACAGTTCACTGGGTACTTATCCGTACGTAAATCCCTATTGATTTACCTGTTTTTACAAGGAAATAAAATGTGAAAAAAATATTTCTACATCCCATGGCCTTTCCCAACCATTTAAATTTTTCTCTTACCTGTCTAACACTTCCGAAAAACCAATACAACGCCCACCCGGAACAATATATAAAGCTAAACGAACCGTTCACTGGGTACTTATCCGTACGAAAATCCCTATAGATTTACCGGTTTTACAAGAAAGTAAAATGTGAAAAAAATATTTCTACATCCCATGGCCTTTCCCAGCCATTTAAATTTTTCTCTTACAGGTCTAACACTTCCGAAAAACCAATAGAACGCCGACCCGGAACAATATATAAAGCTAAACGAACCGTTCACTGGGTACTTATACGTACGAAAAGCCCTATTCATTTACCTGTTTTTACAAGGAAGTAAAATGTGAAAAAAATATTTCTACATCCCATGGCCTTTCCCAGCCATTTAAATTTTTCTCTTACAGGTCTAACACTTCCGAAAAACCAGTACAACGCCCACCCGGAACAATATATAAAGCTAAACGAACCGTTCACTGGGTACTTATCCGTACGAAAATCCCTATTGATTTACCTGTTTTTACAAGGAAATAAAATGTGAAAAAAATATTTCTACATCCCATGGCCTTTTCCAGCCATTTAAACTTTTCTCTTACAGGTCTAACACTTCCGAAAAACCAATACAACGCCCACCCGGAACAATATATAAAGCCAAACGAACCGTTCACTGGGTACTTATCCGTACGAAAATCCCTATTGATTTACCTGTTTTTACAAGGAAATAAAATGTGAAAAAAATATTTCTACATCCCATGGCCTTTCCCAACCATTTAAACTTTTCTCTTACAGGTCTAACACTTCCGAAAAACCAATACAACGCCCACCCGGAACAATATATAAAGCTAAACGAACAGTTCACTGGGTACTTATCCGTACGTAAATCCCTATTGATTTACCTGTTTTTACAAGGAAATAAAATGTGAAAAAAATATTTCTACATCCCATGGCCTTTCCCAACCATTTAAATTTTTCTCTTACCTGTCTAACACTTCCGAAAAACCAATACAACGCCCACCCGGAACAATATATAAATCTAAACGAACCGTTCACTGGGTACTTATACGTACGAAAAGCCCTATTCATTTACCTGTTTTTACAAGAAAGTAAAATGTGAAAAAAATATTTCTACATCCCATGGCCTTTCCCAGCCATTTAAATTTTTCTCTTACAGGTCTAACACTTCCGAAAAACCAATACAACGCCCACCCGGAACAATATATTAAGCTAAACGAACCGTTCACTGGGTACTTATCCGTGCGAAAAGCCCTATTGATTTACCTGTTTTTACAAGGAAATAAAATGTGAAAAAAATATTTCTACATCCCATGGCCTTTCCCAACCATTAAAACTTTTCTCTTACAGGTCGAACACTTCCAAAAAACCAATACAACGCCCACCCGGAACAATATATAAAGCGAAACGAACCGTTCACTGGGTACTTATCCGTGCGAAAAGCCCTATTGATTTACCTGTTTTTACAAGGAAATAAAATGTGAAAAAAATATTTCTACATCCCATGGCCTTTCCCAACCATTTAAACTTTTCTCTTACAGGTCTAACACTTCCGAAAAACCAATACAACGCCCACCCGGAACAATATATAAAGCTAAACGAACAGTTCACTGGGTACTTATCCGTACGAAAAGCCCTATTGATTTACCTGTTTTTACAAGGAAGTAAAATGTGAAAAAAATATTTCTACATCCCATGGCCTTTCCCAACCATTTAAATTTTTCTCTTACAGGTCTAACCGTTGCGAAAAACCAATAAAACACCCACCCGGAAAAATATATACAGCTAAACGAACCGTTTACTGGGTACTAATCCATCCGAAAATCCCTATTGATTTACCTGTTTTTACAAGGAAATAAAATGTGAAAAAAATATTTCTACATCCCATGGCCTTTCCCAACCATTTAATTTTTTCTCTTACAGGTCTAACACTTCCGAAAAACCAATACAACGCCCTCCCGGAACAATATATAAAGCTAAACGGACCGTTCACTGGGTAATTATCCGTACAAAAAGCCCTATTGATTTACCTGTTTTTACAAGGAAGTAAAATGTGAAAAAAATATTTCTACATCCCATGGCCTTTCCCAGCCATTTAAATTTTTCTCTTACAGGTCTAACGCTTCCGAAAAACCAATACAACGCCCACCCGGAACAATATATAAAGCTAAACGAACCGTTCACTGGGTACTTATACGTACGAAAAGCCCTATTCATTTACCTGTTTTTACAAGGAAGTAAAATGTGAAAAAAATATTTCTACATCCCATGGCCTTTCCCAGCCATTTAAATTTTTCTCTTACAGGTCTAACACTTCCAAAAAACCAATACAACGCCCACCCGGAACAATATATAAAGCGAAACGAACCGTTCACTGGGTACTTATCCGTGCGAAAAGCCCTATTGATTTACCTGTTTTTACAAGGAAATAAAATGTGAAAAAAATATTTCTACATCCCATGGCCTTTCCCAACCATTTAAACTTTTCTCTTACAGGTCTAACACTTCCGAAAAACCAATACAACGCCCACCCGGGACAATATATAAAGCCAAACGAACCGTTCACTGGGTACTTATCCGTACGAAAATCCCTATTGATTTACCTGTTTTTACAAGGAAGTAAAATGTGAAAAAAATATTTCTACATCCCATGGCCTTTCCCAACCATTTAAATTTTTCTCTTACAGGTCTAACCGTTGCGAAAAACCAATACAACACCCACCCGGAAAAATATATACAGCTAAACGAACCGTTTACTGGGTACTAATCCATACGAAAATCCCTATTGACTTACCTGTTTTTACAAGGAAATAAAATGTGAAAAAAATATTTCTACATCCCATGGCCTTTCCCAACCATTTAAATTTTTCTCTTACAGGTCTAACACTTCCGAAAAACCAATACAACGCCCACCCGGAACAATATATAAAGCTAAACGAACCATTCACTGGGTACTTATCCGTATGAAAATCCCTATTGATTTACCTGTTTTTACAAGGAAATAAAATGTGAAAAAAATATTTCTACATCCCATGGCCTTTCCCAACCATTTAAATTTTTCTCTTACCTGTCTAACACTTCCGAAAAACCAATACAACGCCCACCCGGAACAATATATAAAGCTAAACGAACCGTTCACTGGGTACTTATACGTACGAAAAGCCCTATTCATTTACCTGTTTTTACAAGGAAATAAAATGTGAAAAAAATATTTCTACATCCCATGGCCTTTCCCAACCATTTAAATTTTTCTCTTACCTGTCTAACACTTCTGAAAAACCTATACAACGCCCACCCGGAACAATATATAAAGCTAAACGAACCGTTCACTGGGTACTTATACGTACGAAAAGCCCTATTCATTTACCTGTTTTTACAAGGAAGTAAAATGTGAAAAAAATATTTCTACATCCCATGGCCTTTCCCAGCCATTTAAATTTTTCTCTTACAGTTCTAACACTTCCGAAAAACCAATACAACGCCCACCCGGAACAATATATAAAGCTAAACGAACCGTTCACTGGGTACTTATCCGTACGAATATCCCTATTGATTTACCTGTTTTTACAAGGAAATAAAATGTGAAAAAAATATTTCTACATCCCATGGCCTTTCCCAACCATTTAAACTTTTCTCTTACAGGTCTAACACTTCTGAAAAACCAATACAACGCCCACCCGGAACAATATATAAAGCCAAACGAACCGTTCACTGGGTACTTATCCGTACGAAAATCCCTATTGATTTACCTGTTTTTACAAGGAAATAAAATGTGAAAAAATATTTCTTCATCCCATGGCCTTTCCCAACCATTTAAATTTTTCTCTTACATGTCTAACACTTCCGAAAAACCAATACAACGCCCACCCGGAACAATGTATAAAGCTAAACGAACCGTTCACTGGGTACTTATCCGTACGAAAATCCCTATTGATTTACCTGTTTTTACAAGGAAGTAAAATGTGAAAAAAATATTTCTACATCCCATGGCCTTTACCAGCCATTTAAATTTTTCTCTTACAGGTCTAACAGTTGCGAAAAACCAATACAACACCCACCCGGAGAAATATATACAGCTAAACGAACCGTTTACTGGGTACTAATCCATACGAAAATCCCTATTGATTTACCTGTTTTTACAAGGAAATAAAATGTGAAAAAAATATTTCTACATCCCATGGCCTTTCCCAACCATTTAAATTTTTCTCTTACAGGTCTAACACTTCCGAGAAACCAATACAACGCCCACCCGGAACAATATATAAAGCTAAACGACCCGTTCACTGGGTACTTATCCGTATGAAAATCCCTATTGATTTACCTGTTTTTACAAGGAAATAAAATGTGAAAAAAATATTTCTACATCCCATGGCCTTTCCCAACCATTTAAATTTTTCTCTTACCTGTCTAACACTTCCGAAAAACCAATACAACGCCCACCCGGAACAATATATAAAGCTAAACGAACCGTTCACTGGGTACTTATACGTACGAAAATCCCTATTGATTTACCTGTTTTTACAAGGAAATAAAATGTGAAAAAATATTTCTACATCCCATGGCCTTTCCCAACCATTTAAATTTTTCTCTTACCTGTCTAACACTTCTGAAAAACCAATACAACGCCCACCCGGAACAATATATAAAGCTAAACGAACCGTTCACTGGGTACTTATACGTACGAAAAGCCCTATTCATTTACCTGTTTTTACAAGGAAGTAAAATGTGAAAAAAATATTTCTACATCCCATGGCCTTTCCCAGCCATTTAAATTTTTCTCTTACAGTTCTAACACTTCCGAAAAACCAATACAATGCCCACCCGGAACAATATATAAAGCTAAACGAACCGTTCACTGGGTACTTATCCGTACGAAAATCCCTATTGATTTACCTGTTTTTCCAAGGAAATAAAATGTGAAAAAAATATTTCTGCATCCCATGGCATTTCCCAACCATTTAAACTTTTCTCTTACAGGTCTAACACTTCTGAAAAACCAATACAACGCCCACCCGGAACAATATATAAAGCCAAACGAACCGTTCACTGGGTACTTATCCGTACGAAAATCCCTATTGATTTACCTGTTTTTACAAGGTAATAAAATGTGAAAAAATATTTCTTCATCCCATGGCCTTTCCCAACCATTTAAATTTTTCTCTTACATGTCTAACACTTCCGAAAAACCAATACAACGCCCACCCGGAACAATGTATAAAGCTAAACGAACCGTTCACTGGGTACTTATCCGTACGAAAATCCCTATTGATTTACCTGTTTTTAAAGGAAGTAAAATGTGAAAAAAATATTTCTACATCCCATGGCCTTTACCAGCCATTTAAATTTTTCTCTTACAGGTCTAACAGTTGCGAAAAACCAATACAACACCCACCCGGAAAAATATATACAGCTAAACGAACCATTTACTGGGTACTAATCCATACGAAAATCCCTATTGATTTACCTGTTTTTACAAGGAAATAAAATGTGAAAAAAATATTTCTACATCCCATGGCCTTTCCCAACCATTTAAATGTTTCTCTTACAGGTCTAACACTTCCGAAAAACCAATACAACTCCCACCCGGAACAATATATAAAGCTAAACGAACCGTTCACTGGGTACTTATCCGTACGAAAAGCCCTATTCATTTACCTGTTTTTACAAGGAAGTAAAATGTGAAAAAAATATTTCTACATCCCATGGCCTTTCCCAGCCATTTAAATTTTTCTCTTACAGTTCTAACACTTCCGAAAAACCAATACAACGCCCACCCGGAACAATATATAAAGCTAAACGAACCGTTCACTGGGTACTTATCCGTACGAAAATCCCTATTGATTTACCTGTTTTTACAAGGAAATAAAATGTGAAAAAAATATTTCTACATCCCATGGCCTTTCCCAACCATTTAATCTTTTCTCTTACAGGTCTAACACTTCCGAAAAACCAATACAACGCCCACCCGGAACAATATATAAAGCCAAACGAACCGTTCACTGGGTACTTATCCGTACGAAAATCCCTATTGATTTACCTGTTTTTACAAGGAAATAAAATGTGAAAAAAATATTTCTACATCCCATGGCCTTTCCCAACCATTTAAACTTTTCTCTTACAGGTCTAACACTTCCGAAAAACCAATACAACGCCCACCCGGAACAATATATAAAGCTAAACGAACAGTTCACTGGGTACTTATCCGTACGAAAAGCCCTATTGATTTACCTGTTTTTACAAGGAAGTAAAATGTGAAAAAAATGTTTCTACATCCCATGGCCTTTCCCAACCATTTAAATTTTTCTCTTACAGGTCTAACCGTTGCGAAAAACCAATACAACACCCACCCGGAAAAATATATACAGCTAAACGAACCGTTTACTGGGTACTAATCCATACGAAAATCCCTATTGATTTACCTGTTTTTATAAGGAAATAAAATGTGAAAAAAATATTTCTACATCCCATGGCCTTTCCCAACCATTTAAATTTTTCTCTTACCTGTCTAACACTTCCGAAAAACCAATACAATGCCCACCCGGAACAATATATAAAGCTAAACGAACCGTTCACTGGGTACTTATCCGTACGAAAATCCCTATTGATTTACCTGTTTTTACAAGGAAATAAAATGTGAAAAAAATATTTCTACATCCCATGGCCTTTCCCAACCTTTTAAATTTTTCTCTTACCTGTCTAACACTTCCGAAAAACCAATACAACGCCCACCCGGAACAATATATAAAGCTAAACGAACCGTTCACTGGGTACTTATACGTACGAAAAGCCCTATTCATTTACCTGTTTTTACAAGGAAGTAAAATGTGAAAAAAATATTTCTACATCCCATGGCCTTTCCCAGCCATTTAAATTTTTCTCTTACAGTTCTAACACTTCCGAAAAACCAATAAAACGCCCACCCGGAACAATATATAAAGCTAAACGAACCGTTCACTGGGTACTTATCCGTGCGAAAAGCCCTATTGATTTACCTGTTTTTACAAGGAAATAAAATGTGAAAAAAATATTTCTACATCCCATGGCCTTTCCCAACCATTTAAACTTTTCTCTTACAGGTCTAACACTTCCGAAAAACCAATACAACGCCCACCCGGAACAATATATAAAGCTAAACGAACCGTTCACTGGGTACTTATCCGTACGAAAATCCCTATTGATTTACCTGTTTTTACAAGGAAATAAAATGTGAAAAAAATATTTCTACATCCCATGGCCTTTCCCAACCATTTAAATTTTTCTCTTACCTGTCTAACACTTCCGAAAAACCAATACAACGCCCACCCGGAACAATATATAAAGCTAAACGAACCGTTCACTGGGTACTTATACGTACGAAAAGCCCTATTCATTTACCTGTTTTTACAAGGAAGTAAAATGTGAAAAAAATATTTCTACATCCCATGGCCTTTCCCAGCCATTTAAATTTTTCTCTTACTGGTCTAACACTTCCGAAAAACCAATACAACGCCCACCCGGAACAATATATAAAGCTAAACGAACCATTCACTGGGTACTTATCCGTACGAAAATCCCTATAGATTTACCGGTTTTACAAGGAAATAAAATGTGAAAAAAAATATTTCTACATCCCATGGCCTTTCCCAACCATTTAAATTTTTCTCTTACCTCTCTAACACTTCCGAAAAACCAATACAACGCCGACCCGGAACAATATATAAAGCTAAACGAACCGTTCACTGGGTACTTATACGTACGAAAAGCCCTATTCATTTACCTGTTTTTACAAGGAAGTAAAATGTGAAAAAAATATTTCTACATCCCATGGCCTTTCCCAGCCATTTAAATTTTTCTCTTACAGGTCTAAGACTTCCGAAAAACCAATACAAAGCCCACCCGGAACAATATATAAAGCCAAACGAACCGTTCACTGGGTACTTATCCGTACGAAAATCCCTATTGATTTACCTGTTTTTACAAGGAAGTAAAATGTGAAAAAATATTTCTACATCCCATGGCCTTTCCCAGCCATTTAAATTTTTCTCTTACAGGTCTAACACTTCCGAAAAACCAATACAACGCCCACCCGGAACAATATATAAAGCTAAACGAACCATTCACTGGGTACTTATCCGTACGAAAATCCCTATAGATTTACCGGTTTTACAAGGAAATAAAATGTGAAAAAAAATATTTCTACATCCCATGGCCTTTCCCAACCATTTAAATTTTTCTCTTACCTCTCTAACACTTCCGAAAAACCAATACAACGCCGACCCGGAACAATATATAAAGCTAAACGAACCGTTCACTGGGTACTTATACGTACGAAAAGCCCTATTCATTTACCTGTTTTTACAAGGAAGTAAAATGTGAAAAAAATATTTCTACATCCCATGGCCTTTCCCAAACATTTAAACTTTTCTCTTACAGGTCTAACACTTCCGAAAAACCAATACAAAGCCCACCCGGAACAATATATAAAGCCAAACGAACCGTTCACTGGGTACTTATCCGTACGAAAATCCCTATTGATTTACCTGTTTTTACAAGGAAATAAAATGTGAAAAAAATATTTCTACATCCCATGGCCTTTCCCAACCATTTAAACTTTTCTCTTACAGGTCTAACACTTCCGAAAAACCAATACAACGCCCACCCGGAACAATATATAAAGCTAAACGAACAGTTCACTGGGTACTTATCCGTACGAAAATCCCTATTGATTTACCTGTTTTTACAAGGAAATAAAATGTGAAAAAAATATTTCTACATCCCATGGCCTTTCCCAACCATTTAAACTTTTCTCTTACAGGTCTAACACTTCCGAAAAACCAATACAACGCCCACCCGGAACAATATATAAAGCTAAACGAACCGTTCACTGGGTACTTATCCGTACGAAAATCCCTATAGATTTACCGGTTTTACAAGGAAATAAAATGTGAAAAAAAATATTTCTACATCCCATGGCCTTTCCCAACCATTTAAATTTTTCTCTTACCTGTCTAACACTTCCGAAAAACCAATAGAACGCCGACCCGGAACAATATATAAAATTAAACGAACCGTTCACTGGGTACTTATACGTACGAAAAGCCCTATTCATTTACCTGTTTTTACAAGGAAGTAAAATGTGAAAAAAATATTTCTACATCCCATGGCCTTTCCCAGCCATTTAAATTTTTCTCTTACAGGTCTAACACTTCCGAAAAACCAATACAACGCCCACCCGGAACAATATATAAAGCTAAACGAACCGTTCACTGGGTACTTATCCGTACGAAAATCCCTATTGATTTACCTGTTTTTACAAGGAAATAAAATGTGAAAAAAATATTTCTACATCCCATGGCCTTTCCCAAACATTTAAACTTTTCTCTTACAGGTCTAACACTTCCGAAAAACCAATACAACGCCCACCCGGAACAATATATAAAGCCAAACGAACCGTTCACTGGGTACTTATCCGTACGAAAATCCCTATTGATTTACCTGTTTTTACAAGGAAATAAAATGTGAAAAAAATATTTCTACATCCCATGGCCTTTCCCAACCATTTAAACTTTTCTCTTACAGGTCTAACACTTCCGAAAAACCAATACAACGCCCACCCGGAACAATATATAAAGCTAAACGAACAGTTCACTGGGTACTTATCCGTACGTAAATCCCTATTGATTTACCTGTTTTTACAAGGAAATAAAATGTGAAAAAAATATTTCTACATCCCATGGCCTTTCCCAACCATTTAAATTTTTCTCTTACCTGTCTAACACTTCCGAAAAACCAATACAACGCCCACCCGGAACAATATATAAATCTAAACGAACCGTTCACTGGGTACTTATACGTACGAAAAGCCCTATTCATTTACCTGTTTTTACAAGAAAGTAAAATGTGAAAAAAATATTTCTAAATCCCATGGCCTTTCCCAGCCATTTAAATTTTTCTCTTACAGGTCTAACACTTCCGAAAAACCAATACAACGCCCACCCGGAACAATATATTAAGCTAAACGAACCGTTCACTGGGTACTTATCCGTGCGAAAAGCCCTATTGATTTACCTGTTTTTACAAGGAAATAAAATGTGAAAAAAATATTTCTACATCCCATGGCCTTTCCCAACCATTTAAACTTTTCTCTTACAGGTCTAACACTTCCGAAAAACCAATACAACGCCCACCCGGAACAATATATAAAGCTAAACGAACCGTTCACTGGGTACTTATCCGTGCGAAAAGCCCTATTGATTTACCTGTTTTTACAAGGAAATAAAATGTGAAAAAAATATTTCTACATCCCATGGCCTTTCCCAACCATTTAAACTTTTCTCTTACAGGTCTAACACTTCCGAAAAACCAATACAACGCCCACCCGGAACAATATATAAAGCTAAACGAACAGTTCACTGGGTACTTATCCGTACGAAAAGCCCTATTGATTTACCTGTTTTTACAAGGAAGTAAAATGTGAAAAAAATATTTCTACATCCCATGGCCTTTCCCAACCATTTAAATTTTTCTCTTACAGGTCTAACCGTTGCGAAAAACCAATAAAACACCCACCCGGAAAAATATATACAGCTAAACGAACCGTTTACTGGGTACTAATCCATCCGAAAATCCCTATTGATTTACCTGTTTTTACAAGGAAATAAAATGTGAAAAAAATATTTCTACATCCCATGGCCTTTCCCAACCATTTAATTTTTTCTCTTACAGGTCTAACACTTCCGAAAAACCAATACAACGCCCTCCCGGAACAATATATAAAGCTAAACGGACCGTTCACTGGGTAATTATCCGTACAAAAAGCCCTATTGATTTACCTGTTTTTACAAGGAAGTAAAATGTGAAAAAAATATTTCTACATCCCATGGCCTTTCCCAGCCATTTAAATTTTTCTCTTACAGGTCTAACGCTTCCGAAAAACCAATACAACGCCCACCCGGAACAATATATAAAGCTAAACGAACCGTTCACTGGGTACTTATACGTACGAAAAGCCCTATTCATTTACCTGTTTTTATAAGGAAGTAAAATGTGAAAAAAATATTTCTACATCCCATGGCCTTTCCCAGCCATTTAAATTTTTCTCTTACAGGTCTAACACTTCCGAAAAACCAATACAACGCCCACCCGGAACAATATATAAAGCTAAACGAACCGTTCACTGGGTACTTATCCGTATGAAAATCCCTACAGATTTACCGGTTTTACAAGGAAGTAAAATGTGAAAAAAAATATTTCTACATCCCATGGCCTTTCCCAACCATTTAAATTTTTCTCTTACCTGTCTAACACTTCCGAAAAACCAATAGAACGCCGACCCGGAACAATATATAAAGTTAAACGAACCGTTCACTGGGTACTTATACGTACGAAAAGCCCTATTCATTTACCTGTTTTTACAAGGAAGTAAAATGTGAAAAAAATATTTCTACATCCCATGGCCTTTCCCAGCCATTTAAATTTTTCTCTTACAGGTCTAACACTTCCGAAAAACCAATACAACGCCCACCCGGAACAATATATAAAGCTAAACGAACCGTTCACTGGGTACTTATCCGTACGAAAATCCCTATTGATTTACCTGTTTTTACAAGGAAATAAAATGTGAAAAAAATATTTCTACATCCCATGGCCTTTCCCAAACATTTAAACTTTTCTCTTACAGGTCTAACACTTCCGAAAAACCAAAACAACGCCCACCCGGAACAATATATAAAGCCAAACGAACCGTTCACTGGGTACTTATCCGTACGAAAATCCCTATTGATTTACCTGTTTTTACAAGGAAATAAAATGTGAAAAAAATATTTCTACATCCCATGGCCTTTCCCAAACATTTAAACTTTTCTCTTACAGGTCTAACACTTCCGAAAAACCAATACAACGCCCACCCGGGACAATATATAAAGCCAAACGAACCGTTCACTGGGTACTTATCCGTACGAAAATCCCTATTGATTTACCTGTTTTTACAAGGAAGTAAAATGTGAAAAAAATATTTCTACATCCCATGGCCTTTCCCAACCATTTAAATTTTTCTCTTACAGGTCTAACCGTTGCGAAAAACCAATACAACACCCACCCGGAAAAATATATACAGCTAAACGAACCGTTTACTGGGTACTAATCCATACGAAAATCCCTATTGATTTACCTGTTTTTACAAGGAAATAAAATGTGAAAAAAATATTTCTACATCCCATGGCCTTTCCCAACCATTTAAATTTTTCTCTTACAGGTCTAACACTTCCGAAAAACCAATACAACGCCCACCCGGAACAATATATAAAGCTAAACGAACCGTTCACTGGGTACTTATCCGTATGAAAATCCCTATTGATTTACCTGTTTTTACAAGGAAATAAAATGTGAAAAAAATATTTCTACATCCCATGGCCTTTCCCAACCATTTAAATTTTTCTCTTACCTGTCTAACACTTCCGAAAAACCAATACAACGCCCACCCGGAACAATATATAAAGCTAAACGAACCGTTCACTGGGTACTTATACGTACGAAAAGCCCTATTCATTTACCTGTTTTTACAAGGAAATAAAATGTGAAAAAAATATTTCTACATCCCATGGCCTTTCCCAACCATTTAAATTTTTCTCTTACCTGTCTAACACTTCTGAAAAACCAATACAACGCCCACCCGGAACAATATATAAAGCTAAACGAACCGTTCACTGGGTACTTATACGTACGAAAAGCCCTATTCATTTACCTGTTTTTACAAGGAAGTAAAATGTGAAAAAAATATTTCTACATCCCATGGCCTTTCCCAGCCATTTAAATTTTTCTCTTACAGTTCTAACACTTCCGAAAAACCAATACAACGCCCACCCGGAACAATATATAAAGCTAAATGAACCGTTCACTGGGTACTTATCCGTACGAATATCCCTATTGATTTACCTGTTTTTACAAGGAAATAAAATGTGAAAAAAATATTTCTACATCCCATGGCCTTTCCCAACCATTTAAATTTTTCTCTTACATGTCTAACACTTCCTAAAAACCAATACAACGCCCACCCGGAACAATGTATAAAGCTAAACGAACCGTTCACTGGGTACTTATCCGTACGAAAATCCCTATTGATTTACCTGTTTTTACAAGGAAGTAAAATGTGAAAAAAATATTTCTACATCCCATGGCCTTTCCCAACCATTTAAACTTTTCTCTTACAGGTCTAACACTTCCGAAAAACCAATACAACGCCCACCCGGAACAATATATAAAGCTAAACGAACAGTTCACTGGGTACTTATCCGTACGTAAATCCCTATTGATTTACCTGTTTTTACAAGGAAATAAAATGTGAAAAAAATATTTCTACATCCCATGGCCTTTCCCAACCATTTAAATTTTTCTCTTACATGTCTAACACTTCCGAAAAACCAATACAACGCCCACCCGGAACAATGTATAAAGCTAAACGAACCGTTCACTGGGTACTTATCCGTACGAAAATCCCTATTGATTTACCTGTTTTTACAAGGAAGTAAAATGTGAAAAAAATATTTCTACATCCCATGGCCTTTCCCAACCATTTAAACTTTTCTCTTACAGGTCTAACACTTCCGAAAAACCAATACAACGCCCACCCGGAACAATATATAAAGCTAAACGAACAGTTCACTGGGTACTTATCCGTACGTAAATCCCTATTGATTTACCTGTTTTTACAAGGAAATAAAATGTGAAAAAAATATTTCTACATCCCATGGCCTTTCCCAACCATTTAAATTTTTCTCTTACCTGTCTAACACTTCCGAAAAACCAATACAACGCCCACCCGGAACAATATATAAATCTAAACGAACCGTTCACTGGGTACTTATACGTACGAAAAGCCCTATTCATTTACCTGTTTTTACAAGAAAGTAAAATGTGAAAAAAATATTTCTAAATCCCATGGCCTTTCCCAGCCATTTAAATTTTTCTCTTACAGGTCTAACACTTCCGAAAAACCAATACAACGACCACCCGGAACAATATATTAAGCTAAACGAACCGTTCACTGGGTACTTATCCGTGCGAAAAGCCCTATTGATTTACCTGTTTTTACAAGGAAATAAAATGTGAAAAAAATATTTCTACATCCCATGGCCTTTCCCAACCATTTAAACTTTTCTCTTACAGGTCTAACACTTCCGAAAAACCAATACAACGCCCACCCGGAACAATATATAAAGCTAAACGAACCGTTCACTGGGTACTTATCCGTGCGAAAAGCCCTATTGATTTACCTGTTTTTACAAGGAAATAAAATGTGAAAAAAATATTTCTACATCCCATGGCCTTTCCCAACCATTTAAACTTTTCTCTTACAGGTCTAACACTTCCGAAAAACCAATACAACGCCCACCCGGAACAATATATAAAGCTAAACGAACAGTTCACTGGGTACTTATCCGTACGAAAAGCCCTATTGATTTACCTGTTTTTACAAGGAAGTAAAATGTGAAAAAAATATTTCTACATCCCATGGCCTTTCCCAACCATTTAAATTTTTCTCTTACAGGTCTAACCGTTGCGAAAAACCAATAAAACACCCACCCGGAAAAATATATACAGCTAAACGAACCGTTTACTGGGTACTAATCCATCCGAAAATCCCTATTGATTTACCTGTTTTTACAAGGAAATAAAATGTGAAAAAAATATTTCTACATCCCATGGCCTTTCCCAACCATTTAATTTTTTCTCTTACAGGTCTAACACTTCCGAAAAACCAATACAACGCCCTCCCGGAACAATATATAAAGCTAAACGGACCGTTCACTGGGTAATTATCCGTACAAAAAGCCCTATTGATTTACCTGTTTTTACAAGGAAGTAAAATGTGAAAAAAATATTTCTACATCCCATGGCCTTTCCCAGCCATTTAAATTTTTCTCTTACAGGTCTAACGCTTCCGAAAAACCAATACAACGCCCACCCGGAACAATATATAAAGCTAAACGAACCGTTCACTGGGTACTTATACGTACGAAAAGCCCTATTCATTTACCTGTTTTTATAAGGAAGTAAAATGTGAAAAAAATATTTCTACATCCCATGGCCTTTCCCAGCCATTTAAATTTTTCTCTTACAGGTCTAACACTTCCGAAAAACCAATACAACGCCCACCCGGAACAATATATAAAGCTAAACGAACCGTTCACTGGGTACTTATCCGTATGAAAATCCCTACAGATTTACCGGTTTTACAAGGAAATAAAATGTGAAAAAAAATATTTCTACATCCCATGGCCTTTCCCAACCATTTAAATTTTTCTCTTACCTGTCTAACACTTCCGAAAAACCAATACAACGCCGACCCGGAACAATATATAAAGCTAAACGAACCGTTCACTGGGTACTTATACGTACGAAAAGCCCTATTCATTTACCTGTTTTTACAAGGAAGTAAAATGTGAAAAAAATATTTCTACATCCCATGGCCTTTCCCAGCCATTTAAATTTTTCTCTTACAGGTCTAACACTTCCGAAAAACCAATACAACGCCCACCCGGAACAATATATAAAGCTAAACGAACCGTTCACTGGGTACTTATCCGTACGAAAAACCCTATTGATTTACCTGTTTTTACAAGGAAATAAAATGTGAAAAAAATATTTCTACATCCCATGGCCTTTCCCAAACATTTAAACTTTTCTCTTACAGGTCTAACACTTCCGAAAAACCAAAACAACGCCCACCCGGAACAATATATAAAGCCAAACGAACCGTTCACTGGGTACTTATCCGTACGAAAATCCCTATTGATTTACCTGTTTTTACAAGGAAATAAAATGTGAAAAAAATATTTCTACATCCCATGGCCTTTCCCAACCATTTAAACTTTTCTCTTACAGGTCTAACATTTCCGAAAAACCAATACAACGCCCACCCGGAACAATATATAAAGCTAAACGAACAGTTCACTGGGTACTTATCCGTACGAAAATCCCTATTGATTTACCTGTTTTTACAAGGAAATAAAATGTGAAAAAAATATTTCTACATCCCATGGCCTTTCCCAAACATTTAAACTTTTCTCTTACAGGTCTAACACTTCCGAAAAACCAATACAACGCCCACCCGGGACAATATATAAAGCCAAACGAACCGTTCACTGGGTACTTATCCGTACGAAAATCCCTATTGATTTACCTGTTTTTACAAGGAAGTAAAATGTGAAAAAAATATTTCTACATCCCATGGCCTTTCCCAACCATTTAAATTTTTCTCTTACAGGTCTAACCGTTGCGAAAAACCAATACAACACCCACCCGGAAAAATATATACAGCTAAACGAACCGTTTACTGGGTACTAATCCATACGAAAATCCCTATTGATTTACCTGTTTTTACAAGGAAATAAAATGTGAAAAAAATATTTCTACATCCCATGGCCTTTCCCAACCATTTAAATTTTTCTCTTACAGGTCTAACACTTCCGAAAAACCAATACAACGCCCACCCGGAACAATATATAAAGCTAAACGAACCGTTCACTGGGTACTTATCCGTATGAAAATCCCTATTGATTTACCTGTTTTTACAAGGAAATAAAATGTGAAAAAAATATTTCTACATCCCATGGCCTTTCCCAACCATTTAAATTTTTCTCTTACCTGTCTAACACTTCCGAAAAACCAATACAACGCCCACCCGGAACAATATATAAAGCTAAACGAACCGTTCACTGGGTACTTATACGTACGAAAAGCCCTATTCATTTACCTGTTTTTACAAGGAAATAAAATGTGAAAAAAATATTTCTACATCCCATGGCCTTTCCCAACCATTTAAATTTTTCTCTTACCTGTCTAACACTTCTGAAAAACCAATACAACGCCCACCCGGAACAATATATAAAGCTAAACGAACCGTTCACTGGGTACTTATACGTACGAAAAGCCCTATTCATTTACCTGTTTTTACAAGGAAGTAAAATGTGAAAAAAATATTTCTACATCCCATGGCCTTTCCCAACCATTTAAATTTTTCTCTTACATGTCTAACACTTCCGAAAAACCAATACAACGCCCACCCGGAACAATGTATAAAGCTAAACGAACCGTTCACTGGGTACTTATCCGTACGAAAATCCCTATTGATTTACCTGTTTTTACAAGGAAGTAAAATGTGAAAAAAATATTTCTACATCCCATGGCCTTTACCAGCCATTTAAATTTTTCTCTTACAGGTCTAACAGTTGCGAAAAACCAATACAACACCCACCCGGAAAAATATATACAGCTAAACGAACCGTTTACTGGGTACTAGTACTGGGCCCGGAACAATATATAAAGCTAAACGAACCGTTCACTGGGTACTTATCCGTATGAAAATCCCTATTGATTTACCTGTTTTTACAAGGAAATAAAATGTGAAAAAAATATTTCTACATCCCATGGCCTTTCCCAACCATTTAAATTTTTCTCTTACCTGTCTAACACTTCTGAAAAACCAATACAACGCCCACCCGGAACAATATATAAAGCTAAACGAACCGTTCACTGGGTACTTATACGTACGAAAAGCCCTATTCATTTACCTGTTTTTACAAGGAAGTAAAATGTGAAAAAAATATTTCTACATCCCATGGCCTTTCCCAGCCATTTAAATTTTTCTCTTACAGTTCTAACACTTCCGAAAAACCAATACAACGCCCACCCGGAACAATATATAAAGCTAAACGAACCGTTCACTGGGTACTTATCCGTACGAAAATCCCTATTGATTTACCTGTTTTTCCAAGGAAATAAAATGTGAAAAAAATATTTCTGCATCCCATGGCCTTTCCCAACCATTTAAACTTTTCTCTTACAGGTCTAACACTTCTGAAAAACCAATACAACGCCCACCCGGAACAATATATAAAGCCAAACGAACCGTTCACTGGGTACTTATCCGTACGAAAATCCAGATTGATTTACCTGTTTTTACAAGGAAATAAAATGTGAAAAAATATTTCTTCATCCCATGGCCTTTCCCAACCATTTAAATTTTTCTCTTACATGTCTAACACTTCCGAAAAACCAATACAACGCCCACCCGGAACAATGTATAAAGCTAAACGAACCGTTCACTGGGTACTTATCCGTACGAAAATCCCTATTGATTTACCTGTTTTTAAAGGAAGTAAAATGTGAAAAAAATATTTCTACATCCCATGGCCTTTACCAGCCATTTAAATTTTTCTCTTACAGGTCTAACAGTTGCGAAAAACCAATACAACACCCACCCGGAAAAATATATACAGCTAAACGAACCGTTTACTGGGTACTAATCCATACGAAAATCCCTATTGATTTACCTGTTTTTACAAGGAAATAAAATGTGAAAAAAATATTTCTACATCCCATGGCCTTTCCCAACCATTTAAATTTTTCTCTTACCTGTCTAACACTTCCGAAAAACCAATACAATGCCCACCCGGAACAATATATAAAGCTAAACGAACCGTTCACTGGGTACTTATACGTACGAAAAGCCCTATTCATTTACCTGTTTTTACAAGGAAGTAAAATGTGAAAAAAATATTTCTACATCCCATGGCCTTTCCCAGCCATTTAAATTTTTCTCTTACAGGTCTAACACTTCCGAAAAACCAATACAACGCCCACCCGGAACAATATATAAAGCTAAACGAACCGTTCACTGGGTACTTATCCGTACGAAAAACCCTATTGATTTACCTGTTTTTACAAGGAAATAAAATGTGAAAAAAATATTTCTACATCCCATGGCCTTTCCCAAACATTTAAACTTTTCTCTTACAGGTCTAACACTTCCGAAAAACCAAAACAACGCCCACCCGGAACAATATATAAAGCCAAACGAACCGTTCACTGGGTACTTATCCGTACGAAAATCCCTATTGATTTACCTGTTTTTACAAGGAAATAAAATGTGAAAAAAATATTTCTACATCCCATGGCCTTTCCCAACCATTTAAACTTTTCTCTTACAGGTCTAACACTTCCGAAAAACCAATACAACGCCCACCCGGAACAATATATAAAGCTAAACGAACAGTTCACTGGGTACTTATCCGTACGAAAATCCCTATTGATTTACCTGTTTTTACAAGGAAATAAAATGTGAAAAAAATATTTCTACATCCCATGGCCTTTCCCAAACATTTAAACTTTTCTCTTACAGGTCTAACACTTCCGAAAAACCAATACAACGCCCACCCGGGACAATATATAAAGCCAAACGAACCGTTCACTGGGTACTTATCCGTACGAAAATCCCTATTGATTTACCTGTTTTTACAAGGAAGTAAAATGTGAAAAAAATATTTCTACATCCCATGGCCTTTCCCAACCATTTAAATTTTTCTCTTACAGGTCTAACCGTTGCGAAAAACCAATACAACACCCACCCGGAAAAATATATACAGCTAAACGAACCGTTTACTGGGTACTAATCCATACGAAAATCCCTATTGATTTACCTGTTTTTACAAGGAAATAAAATGTGAAAAAAATATTTCTACATCCCATGGCCTTTCCCAACCATTTAAATTTTTCTCTTACAGGTCTAACACTTCCGAAAAACCAATACAACGCCCACCCGGAACAATATATAAAGCTAAACGAACCGTTCACTGGGTACTTATCCGTATGAAAATCCCTATTGATTTACCTGTTTTTACAAGGAAATAAAATGTGAAAAAAATATTTCTACATCCCATGGCCTTTCCCAACCATTTAAATTTTTCTCTTACCTGTCTAACACTTCCGAAAAACCAATACAACGCCCACCCGGAACAATATATAAAGCTAAACGAACCGTTCACTGGGTACTTATACGTACGAAAAGCCCTATTCATTTACCTGTTTTTACAAGGAAATAAAATGTGAAAAAAATATTTCTACATCCCATGGCCTTTCCCAACCATTTAAATTTTTCTCTTACCTGTCTAACACTTCTGAAAAACCAATACAACGCCCACCCGGAACAATATATAAAGCTAAACGAACCGTTCACTGGGTACTTATACGTACGAAAAGCCCTATTCATTTACCTGTTTTTACAAGGAAGTAAAATGTGAAAAAAATATTTCTACATCCCATGGCCTTTCCCAACCATTTAAATTTTTCTCTTACATGTCTAACACTTCCGAAAAACCAATACAACGCCCACCCGGAACAATGTATAAAGCTAAACGAACCGTTCACTGGGTACTTATCCGTACGAAAATCCCTATTGATTTACCTGTTTTTACAAGGAAGTAAAATGTGAAAAAAATATTTCTACATCCCATGGCCTTTACCAGCCATTTAAATTTTTCTCTTACAGGTCTAACACTTCCGAAAAACCAATACAACGCCCACCCGGGACAATATATAAAGCCAAACGAACCGTTCACTGGGTACTTATCCGTACGAAAATCCCTATTGATTTACCTGTTTTTACAAGGAAGTAAAATGTGAAAAAAATATTTCTACATCCCATGGCCTTTCCCAACCATTTAAATTTTTCTCTTACAGGTCTAACCGTTGCGAAAAACCAATACAACACCCACCCGGAAAAATATATACAGCTAAACGAACCGTTTACTGGGTACTAATCCATACGAAAATCCCTATTGATTTACCTGTTTTTACAAGGAAATAAAATGTGAAAAAAATATTTCTACATCCCATGGCCTTTCCCAACCATTTAAATTTTTCTCTTACAGGTCTAACACTTCCGAAAAACCAATACAACGCCCACCCGGAACAATATATAAAGCTAAACGAACCGTTCACTGGGTACTTATCCGTATGAAAATCCCTATTGATTTACCTGTTTTTACAAGGAAATAAAATGTGAAAAAAATATTTCTACATCCCATGGCCTTTCCCAACCATTTAAATTTTTCTCTTACCTGTCTAACACTTCCGAAAAACCAATACAACGCCCACCCGGAACAATATATAAAGCTAAACGAACCGTTCACTGGGTACTTATACGTACGAAAAGCCCTATTCATTTACCTGTTTTTACAAGGAAATAAAATGTGAAAAAAATATTTCTACATCCCATGGCCTTTCCCAACCATTTAAATTTTTCTCTTACCTGTCTAACACTTCTGAAAAACCAATACAACGCCCACCCGGAACAATATATAAAGCTAAACGAACCGTTCACTGGGTACTTATACGTACGAAAAGCCCTATTCATTTACCTGTTTTTACAAGGAAGTAAAATGTGAAAAAAATATTTCTACATCCCATGGCCTTTCCCAACCATTTAAATTTTTCTCTTACATGTCTAACACTTCCGAAAAACCAATACAACGCCCACCCGGAACAATGTATAAAGCTAAACGAACCGTTCACTGGGTACTTATCCGTACGAAAATCCCTATTGATTTACCTGTTTTTACAAGGAAGTAAAATGTGAAAAAAATATTTCTACATCCCATGGCCTTTACCAGCCATTTAAATTTTTCTCTTACAGGTCTAACAGTTGCGAAAAACCAATACAACACCCACCCGGAAAAATATATACAGCTAAACGAACCGTTTACTGGGTACTAGTACTGGGCCCGGAACAATATATAAAGCTAAACGAACCGTTCACTGGGTACTTATCCGTATGAAAATCCCTATTGATTTACCTGTTTTTACAAGGAAATAAAATGTGAAAAAAATATTTCTACATCCCATGGCCTTTCCCAACCATTTAAATTTTTCTCTTACCTGTCTAACACTTCTGAAAAACCAATACAACGCCCACCCGGAACAATATATAAAGCTAAACGAACCGTTCACTGGGTACTTATACGTACGAAAAGCCCTATTCATTTACCTGTTTTTACAAGGAAGTAAAATGTGAAAAAAATATTTCTACATCCCATGGCCTTTCCCAGCCATTTAAATTTTTCTCTTACAGTTCTAACACTTCCGAAAAACCAATACAACGCCCACCCGGAACAATATATAAAGCTAAACGAACCGTTCACTGGGTACTTATCCGTACGAAAATCCCTATTGATTTACCTGTTTTTCCAAGGAAATAAAATGTGAAAAAAATATTTCTGCATCCCATGGCCTTTCCCAACCATTTAAACTTTTCTCTTACAGGTCTAACACTTCTGAAAAACCAATACAACGCCCACCCGGAACAATATATAAAGCCAAACGAACCGTTCACTGGGTACTTATCCGTACGAAAATCCAGATTGATTTACCTGTTTTTACAAGGAAATAAAATGTGAAAAAATATTTCTTCATCCCATGGCCTTTCCCAACCATTTAAATTTTTCTCTTACATGTCTAACACTTCCGAAAAACCAATACAACGCCCACCCGGAACAATGTATAAAGCTAAACGAACCGTTCACTGGGTACTTATCCGTACGAAAATCCCTATTGATTTACCTGTTTTTAAAGGAAGTAAAATGTGAAAAAAATATTTCTACATCCCATGGCCTTTACCAGCCATTTAAATTTTTCTCTTACAGGTCTAACAGTTGCGAAAAACCAATACAACACCCACCCGGAAAAATATATACAGCTAAACGAACCGTTTACTGGGTACTAATCCATACGAAAATCCCTATTGATTTACCTGTTTTTACAAGGAAATAAAATGTGAAAAAAATATTTCTACATCCCATGGCCTTTCCCAACCATTTAAATTTTTCTCTTACCTGTCTAACACTTCCGAAAAACCAATACAATGCCCACCCGGAACAATATATAAAGCTAAACGAACCGTTCACTGGGTACTTATACGTACGAAAAGCCCTATTCATTTACCTGTTTTTACAAGGAAGTAAAATGTGAAAAAAATATTTCTACATCCCATGGCCTTTCCCAGCCATTTAAATTTTTCTCTTACAGGTCTAACACTTCCGAAAAACCAATACAACGCCCACCCGGAACAATATATAAAACTAAACGAACCGTTCACTGGGTACTTATCCGTACGAAAATCCCTATAGATTTACCGGTTTTACAAGGAAATAAAATGTGAAAAAAATATTTCTACATCCCATGGCCTTTCCCAACCATTTAAATTTTTCTCTTACCTGTCTAACACTTCCGAAAAACCAATACAACGCCCACCCGGAACAATGTATAAAGCTAAACGAACCGTTCACTGGGTACTTATCCGTACGAAAATCCCTATTGATTTACCTGTTTTTCCAAGGAAATAAAATGTGAAAAAAATATTTCTGCATCCCATGGCCTTTCCCAACCATTTAAACTTTTCTCTTACAGGTCTAACACTTCTGAAAAACCAATACAACGCCCACCCGGAACAATATATAAAGCCAAACGAACCGTTCACTGGGTACTTATCCGTACGAAAATCCAGATTGATTTACCTGTTTTTACAAGGAAATAAAATGTGAAAAAATATTTCTTCATCCCATGGCCTTTCCCAACCATTTAAATTTTTCTCTTACATGTCTAACACTTCCGAAAAACCAATACAACGCCCACCCGGAACAATGTATAAAGCTAAACGAACCGTTCACTGGGTACTTATCCGTACGAAAATCCCTATTGATTTACCTTTTTTTAAAGGAAGTAAAATGTGAAAAAAATATTTCTACATCCCATGGCCTTTACCAGCCATTTAAATTTTTCTCTTACAGGTCTAACAGTTGCGAAAAACCAATACAACACCCACCCGGAAAAATATATACAGCTAAACGAACCGTTTACTGGGTACTAATCCATACGAAAATCCCTATTGATTTACCTGTTTTTACAAGGAAATAAAATGTGAAAAAAATATTTCTACATCCCATGGCCTTTCCCAACCATTTAAATTTTTCTCTTACCTGTCTAACACTTCCGAAAAACCAATACAATGCCCACCCGGAACAATATATAAAGCTAAACGAACCGTTCACTGGGTACTTATACGTACGAAAAGCCCTATTCATTTACCTGTTTTTACAAGGAAGTAAAATGTGAAAAAAATATTTCTACATCCCATGGCCTTTCCCAGCCATTTAAATTTTTCTCTTACAGGTCTAACACTTCCGAAAAACCAATACAACGCCCACCCGGAACAATATATAAAACTAAACGAACCGTTCACTGGGTACTTATCCGTACGAAAATCCCTATAGATTTACCGGTTTTACAAGGAAATAAAATGTGAAAAAAATATTTCTACATCCCATGGCCTTTCCCAACCATTTAAATTTTTCTCTTACCTGTCTAACACTTCCGAAAAACCAATACAACGCCCACCCGGAACAATATATAAAGCTAAACGAACCGTTCACTGGGTACTTATACGTACGAAAAGCCCTATTCATTTACCTGTTTTTACAAGGAAGTAAAATGTGAAAAAAATATTTCTACATCCCATGGCCTTTCCCAGCCATTTAAATTTTTCTCTTACAGGTCTAACACTTCCGAAAAACCAATACAACGCCCACCCGGAACAATATATAAAGCTAAACGAACCGTTCACTGGGTACTTATCCGTACGAAAATCCCTATTGATTTACCTGTTTTTACAAGGAAATAAAATGTGAAAAAAATATTTCTACATCCCATGGCCTTTCCCAACCATTTAAACTTTTCTCTTACAGGTCTAACACTTCCGAAAAACCAATACAACGCCCACCCGGAACAATATATAAAGCCAAACGAACCGTTCACTGGGTACTTAAACGTACGAAAATCCCTATTCATTTACCTGTTTTTACAAGGAAGTAAAATGTGAAAAAAATATTTCTACATCCCATGGCCTTTCCCAGCCATTTAAATTTTTCTCTTACAGGTCTAACACTTCCGAAAAACCAATACAACGCCCACCCGGAACAATATATAAAGCTAAACGAACCGTTCACTGGGTACTTATCCGTACGAAAATCCCTATTTATTTACCTGTTTTTACAAGGAAATAAAATGTGAAAAAAATATTTCTACATCCCATGGCCTTTCCCAACCATTTAAACTTTTCTCTTACAGGTCTAACACTTCCGAAAAACCAATACATCGCCCACCCGGAACAATATATAAAGCCAAACGAACCGTTCACTGGGTACTTATACGTACGAAAATCCCTATTGATTTACCTGTTTTTACAAGGAAATAAAATGTGAAAAAAATATTTCTACATCCCATGGCCTTTCCCATCCATTTAAACTTTTCTCTTACAGGTCTAACACTTCCGAAAAACCAATACAACGCCCACCCGGAACAATATATAAAGCTAAACGAACAGTTCACTTGGTACTTATCCGTACGAAAATCCCTATTGATTTACCTGTTTTTACAAGGAAATAAAATGTGAAAAAAATATTTCTACATCCCATGGCCTTTCCCAACCATTTAAACTTTTCTCTTACAGGTCTAACACTTCCGAAAAACCAATACAACGCCCACCCAGAACAATATATAAAGCCAAACGAACCGTTCACTGGGTACTTATCCGTACGAAAATCCCTATTGATTTACCTGTTTTTACAAGGAAATAAAATGTGAAAAAAATATTTCTACATCCCATGGCCTTTCCCAACCATTTAAACTTTTCTCTTACAGGTCTAACACTTCTGAAAAACCAATACAACGCCCACCCGGAACAATATATAAAGCTAAACGAACAGTTCACTGGGTACTTATCCGTACGAAAAGCCCTATTGATTTACCTGTTTTTACAAGGAAGTAAAATGTGAAAAAAAATATTTCTACATCCCATGGCCTTTCCCAACCATTTAAATTTTTCTCTTACAGGTCTAACCGTTGCGAAAAACCAATACAACACCCACCCGGAAAAATATATACAGCTAAACGAACCGTTTCCTGGGTACTCATCCATACGAAAATCCCTATTGATTTACCTGTTTTTACAAGGAAATAAAATGTGAAAAAAATATTTCTACATCCCATGGCCTTTCCCAACCATTTAAATTTTTCTCTTACAGGTCTAACACTTCCGAAAAACCAATACAACGCCCACCCGGAACAATATATAAAGCCAAACGAACCGTTCACTGGGTACTTATCCGTACGAAAATCCCTATTGATTTACCTGTTTTTACAAGGAAATAAAATGTGAAAAAAATATTTCTACATCCCATGGCCTTTCCCAACCTTTTAAATTTTTCTCTTACCTGTCTAACACTTCCGAAAAACCAATACAACGCCCACCCGGAACAATATATAAAGCTAAACGAACCGTTCACAGGGTACTTATACGTACGAAAAGCCCTATTCATTTACCTGTTTTTACAAGGAAGTAAAATGTGAAAAAAATATTTCTACATCCCATGGCCTTTCCCAGCCATTTAAATTTTTCTCTTACAGTTCTAACACTTCCGAAAAACCAATAAAACGCCCACCCGGAACAATATATAAAGCTAAACGAACCGTTCACTGGGTACTTATCCGTGCGAAAAGCCCTATTGATTTACCTGTTTTTACAAGGAAATAAAATGTGAAAAAAATATTTCTACATCCCATGGCCTTTCCCAACCATTTAAATTTTTCTCTTACCTGTCTAACACTTCCGAAAAACCAATACAATGCCCACCCGGAACAATATATAAAGCTAAACGAACCGTTCACTGGGTACTTATACGTACGAAAAGCCCTATTCATTTACCTGTTTTTACAAGGAAGTAAAATGTGAAAAAAATATTTCTACATCCCATGGCCTTTCCCAGCCATTTAAATTTTTCTCTTACAGGTCTAACACTTCCGAAAAACCAATACAACGCCCACCCGGAACAATATATAAAACTAAACGAACCGTTCACTGGGTACTTATCCGTACGAAAATCCCTATAGATTTACCGGTTTTACAAGGAAATAAAATGTGAAAAAAATATTTCTACATCCCATGGCCTTTCCCAACCATTTAAATTTTTCTCTTACCTGTCTAACATTTCCGAAAAACCAATACAACGCCCACCCGGAACAATATATAAAGCTAAACGAACCGTTCACTGGGTACTTATACGTACGAAAAGCCCTATTCATTTACCTGTTTTTACAAGGAAGTAAAATGTGAAAAAAATATTTCTACATCCCATGGCCTTTCCCAGCCATTTAAATTTTTCTCTTACAGGTCTAACACTTCCAAAAAACCAATACAACGCCCACCCGGAACAATATATAAAGCTAAACGAACCGTTCACTGGGTACTTATCCGTACGAAAATCCCTATTGATTTACCTGTTTTTACAAGGAAATAAAATGTGAAAAAAATATTTCTACATCCCATGGCCTTTCCCAACCATTTAAACTTTTCTCTTACAGGTCTAACACTTCCGAAAAACCAATACAACGCCCACCCGGAACAATATATAAAGCCAAACGAACCGTTCACTGGGTACTTAAACGTACGAAAATCCCTATTCATTTACCTGTTTTTACAAGGAAGTAAAATGTGAAAAAAATATTTCTACATCCCATGGCCTTTCCCAGTCATTTAAATTTTTCTCTTACAGGTCTAACACTTCCGAAAAACCAATACAACGCCCACCCGGAACAATATATAAAGCTAAACGAACCGTTCACTGGGTACTTATCCGTACGAAAATCCCTATTGATTTACCTGTTTTTACAAGGAAATAAAATGTGAAAAAAATATTTCTACATCCCATGGCCTTTCCCAACCATTTAAACTTTTCTCTTACAGGTCTAACACTTCCGAAAAACCAATACATCGCCCACCCGGAACAATATATAAAGCCAAACGAACCGTTCACTGGGTACTTATACGTACGAAAATCCCTATTGATTTACCTGTTTTTACAAGGAAATAAAATGTGAAAAAAATATTTCTACATCCCATGGCCTTTCCCATCCATTTAAACTTTTCTCTTACAGGTCTAACACTTCCGAAAAACCAATACAACGCCCACCCGGAACAATATATAAAGCTAAACAAACAGTTCACTGGGTACTTATCCGTACGAAAATCCCTATTGATTTACCTGTTTTTACAAGGAAATAAAATGTGAAAAAAATATTTCTACATCCCATGGCCTTTCCCAACCATTTAAACTTTTCTCTTACCTGTCTAACACTTCCGAAAAACCAATACAACGCCCACCCGGAACAATATATAAAGCTAAACGAACCGTTCACTGGGTACTTATACGTACGAAAAGCCCTATTCATTTACCTGTTTTTACAAGGAAGTAAAATGTGAAAAAAATATTTCTACATCCCATGGCCTTTCCCAGCCATTTAAATTTTTCTCTTACAGTTCTAACACTTCCGAAAAACCAATAAAACGCCCACCCGGAACAATATATAAAGCTAAACGAACCGTTCACTGGGTACTTATCCGTGCGAAAAGCCCTATTGATTTACCTGTTTTTACAAGGAAATAAAATGTGAAAGAAATATTTCTACATCCCATGGCCTTTCCCAACCATTTAAACTTTTCTCTTACAGGTCTAACACTTCCGAAAAACCAATACAACGCCCACCCGGAACAATATATAAAGCTAAACGAACCGTTCACTGGGTACTTATCCGTACGAAAATCCCTATTGATTTACCTGTTTTTACAAGGAAATAAAATGTAAAAAAAATATTTCTACATCCCATGGCCTTTCCCAACCATTTAAATTTTTCTCTTACCTGTCTAACACTTCCGAAAAACCAATACAACGCCCACCCGGAACAATATATAAAGCTAAACGAACCGTTCACTGGGTACTTATACGTACGAAAAGCCCTATTCATTTACCTGTTTTTACAAGGAAGTAAAATGTGAAAAAAATATTTCTACATCCCATGGCCTTTCCCAGCCATTTAAATTTTTCTCTTACAGGTCTAACACTTCTGAAAAACCAATACAACGCCCACCCGGAACAATATATAAAGCTAAACGAACCATTCACTGGGTACTTATCCGTACGAAAATCCCTATAGATTTACCGGTTTTACAAGGAAATAAAATGTGAAAAAAAATATTTCTACATCCCATGGCCTTTCCCAACCATTTAAATTTTTCTCTTACCTCTCTAACACTTCCGAAAAACCAATACAACGCCGACCCGGAACAATATATAAAGCTAAACGAACCGTTCACTGGGTACTTATACGTACGAAAAGCCCTATTCATTTACCTGTTTTTACAAGGAAGTAAAATGTGAAAAAAATATTTCTACATCCCATGGCCTTTCCCAGCCATTTAAATTTTTCTCTTACAGGTCTAACACTTCCGAAAAACCAATACAACGACCACCCGGAACAATATATAAAGCTAAACGAACCGTTCACTGGGTACTTATCCGTACGAAAATCCCTATTGATTTACCTGTTTTTACAAGGAAATAAAATGTGAAAAAAATATTTCTACATCCCATGGCCTTTCCCAAACATTTAAACTTTTCTCTTACAGGTCTAACACTTCCGAAAAACCAATACAAAGCCCACCCGGAACAATATATAAAGCCAAACGAACCGTTCACTGGGTACTTATCCGTACGAAAATCCCTATTGATTTACCTGTTTTTACAAGGAAATAAAATGTGAAAAAAATATTTCTACATCCCATGGCCTTTCCCAACCATTTAAACTTTTCTCTTACAGGTCTAACACTTCCGAAAAACCAATACAACGCCCACCCGGAACAATATATAAAGCTAAACGAACAGTTCACTGGGTACTTATCCGTACGAAAATCCCTATTGATTTACCTGTTTTTACAAGGAAATAAAATGTGAAAAAAATATTTCTACATCCCATGGCCTTTCCCAACCATTTAAACTTTTCTCTTACAGGTCTAACACTTCCGAAAAACCAATACAACGCCCACCCGGAACAATATATAAAGCTAAACGAACCGTTCACTGGGTACTTATCCGTACGAAAATCCCTATAGATTTACCGGTTTTACAAGGAAATAAAATGTGAAAAAAAATATTTCTACATCCCAGGGCCTTTCCCAACCATTTAAATTTTTCTCTTACCTCTCTAACACTTAAGAAAAACCAATAGAACGCCGACCCGGAACAATATATAAAGCTAAACGAACCGTTCACTGGGTACTTATACGTACGAAAAGCCCTATTCATTTACCTGTTTTTACAAGGAAGTAAAATGTGAAAAAAATATTTCTACATCCCATGGCCTTTCCCAGCCATTTAAATTTTTCTCTTACAGGTCTAACACTTCCGAAAAACCAATACAACGCCCACCCGGAACAATATATAAAGCTAAACGAACCGTTCACTGGGTACTTATCCGTACGAAAATCCCTATTGATTTACCTGTTTTTACAAGGAAATAAAATGTGAAAAAAATATTTCTACATCCCATGGCCTTTCCCAAACATTTAAACTTTTCTCTTACAGGTCTAACACTTCCGAAAAACCAATACAACGCCCACCCGGAACAATATATAAAGCCAAACGAACCGTTCACTGGGTACTTATCCGTACGAAAATCCCTATTGATTTACCTGTTTTTACAAGGAAATAAAATGTGAAAAAAATATTTCTACATCCCATGGCCTTTCCCAACCATTTAAACTTTTCTCTTACAGGTCTAACACTTCCGAAAAACCAATACAACGCCCACCCGGAACAATATATAAAGCTAAACGAACAGTTCACTGGGTACTTATCCGTACGTAAATCCCTATTGATTTACCTGTTTTTACAAGGAAATAAAATGTGAAAAAAATATTTCTACATCCCATGGCCTTTCCCAACCATTTAAATTTTTCTCTTACCTGTCTAACACTACCGAAAAACCAATACAACGCCCACCCGGAACAATATATAAATCTAAACGAACCGTTCACTGGGTACTTATACGTACGAAAAGCCCTATTCATTTACCTGTTTTTACAACAAAGTAAAATGTGAAAAAAATATTTCTACATCCCATGGCCTTTCCCAGCCATTTAAATTTTTCTCTTACAGGTCTAACACTTCCGAAAAACCAATACAACGCCCACCCGGAACAATATATTAAGCTAAACGAACCGTTCACTGGGTACTTATCCGTGCGAAAAGCCCTATTGATTTACCTGTTTTTACACGGAAATAAAATGTGAAAAAAATATTTCTACATCCCATGGCCTTTCCCAGCCATTTAAATTTTTCTCTTACAGTTCTAACACTTCCGAAAAACCAATAAAACGCCCACCCGGAACAATATATAAAGCTAAACGAACCGTTCACTGGGTACTTATCCGTGCGAAAAGCCCTATTGATTTACCTGTTTTTACAAGGAAATAAAATGTGAAAAAAATATTTCTACATCCCATGGCCTTTCCCAACCATTTAAACTTTTCTCTTACAGGTCTAACACTTCCGAAAAACCAATACAACGCCCACCCGGAACAATATATAAAGCTAAACGAACCGTTCACTGGGTACTTATCCGTACGAAAATCCCTATTGATTTACCTGTTTTTACAAGGAAATAAAATGTAAAAAAAATATTTCTACATCCCATGGCCTTTCCCAACCATTTAAATTTTTCTCTTACCTGTCTAACACTTCCGAAAAACCAATACAACGCCCACCCGGAACAATATATAAAGCTAAACGAACCGTTCACTGGGTACTTATACGTACGAAAAGCCGTATTCATTTACCTGTTTTTACAAGGAAGTAAAATGTGAAAAAAATATTTCTACATCCCATGGCCTTTCCCAGCCATTTAAATTTTTCTCTTACAGGTCTAACACTTCTGAAAAACCAATACAACGCCCACCCGGAACAATATATAAAGCTAAACGAACCATTCACTGGGTACTTATCCGTACGAAAATCCCTATAGATTTACCGGTTTTACAAGGAAATAAAATGTGAAAAAAAATATTTCTACATCCCATGGCCTTTCCCAACCATTTAAATTTTTCTCTTACCTCTCTAACACTTCCGAAAAACCAATACAACGCCGACCCGGAACAATATATAAAGCTAACCGAACCGTTCACTGGGTACTTATACGTACGAAAAGCCCTATTCATTTACCTGTTTTTACAAGGAAGTAAAATGTGAAAAAAATATTTCTACATCCCATGGCCTTTCCCAGCCATTTAAATTTTTCTCTTACAGGTCTAACACTTCCGAAAAACCAATACAACGACCACCCGGAACAATATATAAAGCTAAACGAACCGTTCACTGGGTACTTATCCGTACGAAAATCCCTATTGATTTACCTGTTTTTACAAGGAAATAAAATGTGAAAAAAATATTTCTACATCCCATGGCCTTTCCCAAACATTTAAACTTTTCTCTTACAGGTCTAACACTTCCGAAAAACCAATACAAAGCCCACCCGGAACAATATATAAAGCCAAACGAACCGTTCACTGGGTACTTATCCGTACGAAAATCCCTATTGATTTACCTGTTTTTACAAGGAAATAAAATGTGAAAAAAATATTTCTACATCCCATGGCCTTTCCCAACCATTTAAACTTTTCTCTTACAGGTCTAACACTTCCGAAAAACCAATACAACGCCCACCCGGAACAATATATAAAGCTAAACGAACAGTTCACTGGGTACTTATCCGTACGAAAATCCCTATTGATTTACCTGTTTTTACAAGGAAATAAAATGTGAAAAAAATATTTCTACATCCCAGGGCCTTTCCCAACCATTTAAATTTTTCTCTTACCTCTCTAACACTTAAGAAAAACCAATAGAACGCCGACCCGGAACAATATATAAAGCTAAACGAACCGTTCACTGGGTACTTATACGTACGAAAAGCCCTATTCATTTACCTGTTTTTACAAGGAAGTAAAATGTGAAAAAAATATTTCTACATCCCATGGCCTTTCCCAGCCATTTAAATTTTTCTCTTACAGGTCTAACACTTCCGAAAAACCAATACAACGCCCACCCGGAACAATATATAAAGCTAAACGAACCGTTCACTGGGTACTTATCCGTACGAAAATCCCTATTGATTTACCTGTTTTTACAAGGAAATAAAATGTGAAAAAAATATTTCTACATCCCATGGCCTTTCCCAAACATTTAAACTTTTCTCTTACAGGTCTAACACTTCCGAAAAACCAATACAACGCCCACCCGGAACAATATATAAAGCCAAACGAACCGTTCACTGGGTACTTATCCGTACGAAAATCCCTATTGATTTACCTGTTTTTACAAGGAAATAAAATGTGAAAAAAATATTTCTACATCCCATGGCCTTTCCCAACCATTTAAACTTTTCTCTTACAGGTCTAACACTTCCGAAAAACCAATACAACGCCCACCCGGAACAATATATAAAGCTAAACGAACAGTTCACTGGGTACTTATCCGTACGTAAATCCCTATTGATTTACCTGTTTTTACAAGGAAATAAAATGTGAAAAAAATATTTCTACATCCCATGGCCTTTCCCAACCATTTAAATTTTTCTCTTACCTGTCTAACACTACCGAAAAACCAATACAACGCCCACCCGGAACAATATATAAATCTAAACGAACCGTTCACTGGGTACTTATACGTACGAAAAGCCCTATTCATTTACCTGTTTTTACAACAAAGTAAAATGTGAAAAAAATATTTCTACATCCCATGGCCTTTCCCAGCCATTTAAATTTTTCTCTTACAGGTCTAACTCTTCCGAAAAACCAATACAACGCCCACCCGGAACAATATATTAAGCTAAACGAACTGTTCACTGGGTACTTATCCGTGCGAAAAGCCCTATTGATTTACCTGTTTTTACACGGAAATAAAATGGGAAAAAAATATTTCTACATCCCATGGCCTTTCCCAGCCATTTAAATTTTTCTCTTACAGTTCTAACACTTCCGAAAAACCAATAAAACGCCCACCCGGAACAATATATAAAGCTAAACGAACCGTTCACTGGGTACTTATCCGTGCGAAAAGCCCTATTGATTTACCTGTTTTTACAAGGAAATAAAATGTGAAAAAAATATTTCTACATCCCATGGCCTTTCCCAACCATTTAAACTTTTCTCTTACAGGTCTAACACTTCCGAAAAACCAATACAACGCCCACCCGGAACAATATATAAAGCTAAACGAACCGTTCACTGGGTACTTATCCGTACGAAAATCCCTATTGATTTACCTGTTTTTACAAGGAAATAAAATGTAAAAAAAATATTTCTACATCCCATGGCCTTTCCCAACCATTTAAATTTTTCTCTTACCTGTCTAACACTTCCGAAAAACCAATACAACGCCCACCCGGAACAATATATAAAGCTAAACGAACCGTTCACTGGGTACTTATACGTACGAAAAGCCGTATTCATTTACCTGTTTTTACAAGGAAGTAAAATGTGAAAAAAATATTTCTACATCCCATGGCCTTTCCCAGCCATTTAAATTTTTCTCTTACAGGTCTAACACTTCTGAAAAACCAATACAACGCCCACCCGGAACAATATATAAAGCTAAACGAACCATTCACTGGGTACTTATCCGTACGAAAATCCCTATAGATTTACCGGTTTTACAAGGAAATAAAATGTGAAAAAAAATATTTCTACATCCCATGGCCTTTCCCAACCATTTAAATTTTTCTCTTACCTCTCTAACACTTCCGAAAAACCAATACAACGCCGACCCGGAACAATATATAAAGCTAACCGAACCGTTCACTGGGTACTTATACGTACGAAAAGCCCTATTCATTTACCTGTTTTTACAAGGAAGTAAAATGTGAAAAAAATATTTCTACATCCCATGGCCTTTCCCAGCCATTTAAATTTTTCTCTTACAGGTCTAACACTTCCGAAAAACCAATACAACGACCACCCGGAACAATATATAAAGCTAAACGAACCGTTCACTGGGTACTTATCCGTACGAAAATCCCTATTGATTTACCTGTTTTTACAAGGAAATAAAATGTGAAAAAAATATTTCTACATCCCATGGCCTTTCCCAAACATTTAAACTTTTCTCTTACAGGTCTAACACTTCCGAAAAACCAATACAAAGCCCACCCGGAACAATATATAAAGCCAAACGAACCGTTCACTGGGTACTTATCCGTACGAAAATCCCTATTGATTTACCTGTTTTTACAAGGAAATAAAATGTGAAAAAAATATTTCTACATCCCATGGCCTTTCCCAACCATTTAAACTTTTCTCTTACAGGTCTAACACTTCCGAAAAACCAATACAACGCCCACCCGGAACAATATATAAAGCTAAACGAACAGTTCACTGGGTACTTATCCGTACGAAAATCCCTATTGATTTACCTGTTTTTACAAGGAAATAAAATGTGAAAAAAATATTTCTACATCCCATGGCCTTTCCCAACCATTTAAACTTTTCTCTTACAGGTCTAACACTTCCGAAAAACCAATACAACGCCCACCCGGAACAATATATAAAGCTAAACGAACCGTTCACTGGGTACTTATCCGTACGAAAATCCCTATAGATTTACCGGTTTTACAAGGAAATAAAATGTGAAAAAAAATATTTCTACATCCCATGGCCTTTCCCAACCATTTAAATTTTTCTCTTACCTCTCTAACACTTCCGAAAAACCAATAGAACGCCGACCCGGAACAATATATAAAGCTAAACGAACCGTTCACTGGGTACTTATACGTACGAAAAGCCCTATTCATTTACCTGTTTTTACAAGGAAGTAAAATGTGAAAAAAATATTTCTACATCCCATGGCCTTTCCCAGCCATTTAAATTTTTCTCTTACAGGTCTAACACTTCCGAAAAACCAATACAACGCCCACCCGGAACAATATATAAAGCTAAACGAACCGTTCACTGGGTACTTATCCGTACGAAAATCCCTATTGATTTACCTGTTATTACAAGGAAATAAAATGTGAAAAAAATATTTCTACATCCCATGGCCTTTCCCAAACATTTAAACTTTTCTCTTACAGGTCTAACACTTCCGAAAAACCAATACAACGCCCACCCGGAACAATATATAAAGCCAAACGAACCGTTCACTGGGTACTTATCCGTACGAAAATCCCTATTGATTTACCTGTTTTTACAAGGAAATAAAATGTGAAAAAAATATTTCTACATCCCATGGCCTTTCCCAACCATTTAAACTTTTCTCTTACAGGTCTAACACTTCCGAAAAACCAATACAACGCCCACCCGGAACAATATATAAAGCTAAACGAACAGTTCACTGGGTACTTATCCGTACGTAAATCCCTATTGATTTACCTGTTTTTACAAGGAAATAAAATGTGAAAAAAATATTTCTACATCCCATGGCCTTTCCCAACCATTTAAATTTTTCTCTTACCTGTCTAACACTACCGAAAAACCAATACAACGCCCACCCGGAACAATATATAAATCTAAACGAACCGTTCACTGGGTACTTATACGTACGAAAAGCCCTATTCATTTACCTGTTTTTACAACAAAGTAAAATGTGAAAAAAATATTTCTACATCCCATGGCCTTTCCCAGCCATTTAAATTTTTCTCTTACAGGTCTAACACTTCCGAAAAACCAATACAACGCCCACCCGGAACAATATATTAAGCTAAACGAACCGTTCAATGGGTACTTATCCGTGCGAAAAGCCCTATTGATTTACCTGTTTTTACACGGAAATAAAATGTGAAAAAAATATTTCTACATCCCATGGCCTTTCCCAACCATTTAAACTTTTCTCTTACAGGTCTAACACTTCTGAAAAACCAATACAACGCCCACCCGGAACAATATATAAAGCTAAACGAACCGTTCACTGGGTACTTATCCGTGCGAAAAGCCCTATTGATTTACCTGTTTTTACAAGGAAATAAAATGTGAAAAAAATATTTCTACATCCCATGGCCTTTCCCAACCATTTAAACTTTTCTCTTACAGGTCTAACACTTCCGAAAAACCAATACAACGCCCACCCGGAACAATATATAAAGCTAAACGAACAGTTCACTGGGTACTTATCCGTACGAAAAGCCCTATTGATTTACCTGTTTTTACAAGGAAGTAAAATGTGAAAAAAATATTTCTACATCCCATGGCCTTTCCCAACCATTTAAATTTTTCTCTTACAGGTCTAACCGTTGCGAAAAACCAATAAAACACCCACCCGGAAAAATATATACAGCTAAACGAACCGTTTACTGGGTACTAATCCATCCGAAAATCCCTATTGATTTACCTGTTTTTACAAGGAAATAAAATGTGAAAAAAATATTTCTACATCCCATGGCCTTTCCCAACCATTTAATTTTTTCTCTTACAGGTCTAACACTTCCGAAAAACCAATACAACGCCCTCCCGGAACAATATATAAAGCTAAACGGACCGTTCACTGGGTAATTATCCGTACAAAAAGCCCTATTGATTTACCTGTTTTTACAAGGAAGTAAAATGTGAAAAAAATATTTCTACATCCCATGGCCTTTCCCAGCCATTTAAATTTTTCTCTTACAGGTCTAACGCTTCCGAAAAACCAATACAACGCCCACCCGGAACAATATATAAAGCTAAACGAACCGTTCACTGGGTACTTATACGTACGAAAAGCCCTATACATTTACCTGTTTTTACAAGGAAGTAAAATGTGAAAAAAATATTTCTACATCCCATGGCCTTTCCCAGCCATTTAAATTTTTCTCTTACAGGTCTAACACTTCCGAAAAACCAATACAACGCCCACCCGGAACAATATATAAAGCTAAACGAACCGTTCACTGGGTACTTATCCGTATGAAAATCCCTACAGCTTTACCGGTTTTACAAGGAAATAAAATGTGAAAAAAAATATTTCTACATCCCATGGCCTTTCCCAGCCATTTAAACTTTTCTCTTACAGGTCTAACACTTCCGAAAAACCAATACAACGCCCACCCGGAACAATATATAAAGCTAAACGAACCGTTCACTGGGTACTTATACGTACGAAAAGCCCTATTCATTTACCTGTTTTTACAAGGAAGTAAAATGTGAAAAAAATATTTCTACATCCCATGGCCTTTCCCAGCCATTTAAATTTTTCTCTTACAGGTCTAACACTTCCGAAAAACCAATACAACGCCCACCCGGAACAATATATAAAGCTAAACGAACCGTTCACTGGGTACTTATCCGTACGAAAATCCCTATAGATTTACCGGTTTTACAAGGAAATAAAATGTGAAAAAAAATATTTCTACATCCCATGGCCTTTCCCAACCATTTAAATTTTTCTCTTACCTGTCTAACACTTCCGAAAAACCAATACAACGCCGACCTGGAACAATATATAAAGCTAAACGAACCGTTCACTGGGTACTTATACGTACGAAAAGCCCTATTCATTTACCTGTTTTTACAAGGAAGTAAAATGTGAAAAAAATATTTCTACATCCCATGGCCTTTCCCAGCCATTTAAATTTTTCTCTTACAGGTCTAACACTTCCGAAAAACCAATACAACGCCCACCCGGAACAATATATAAAGCTAAACGAACCGTTCACTGGGTACTTATCCGTACGAAAATCCCTATTGATTTACCTGTTTTTACAAGGAAATAAAATGTGAAAAAAATATTTCTACATCCCATGGCCTTTCCCAAACATTTAAACTTTTCTCTTACAGGTCTAACACTTCCGAAAAACCAATACAACGCCCTCCCGGAACAATATATAAAGCTAAACGGACCGTTCACTGGGTAATTATCCGTACAAAAAGCCCTATTGATTTACCTGTTTTTACAAGGAAGTAAAATGTGAAAAAAATATTTCTACATCCCATGGCCTTTCCCAGCCATTTAAATTTTTCTCTTACAGGTCTAACGCTTCCGAAAAACCAATACAACGCCCACCCGGAACAATATATAAAGCTAAACGAACCGTTCACTGGGTACTTATACGTACGAAAAGCCCTATTCATTTACCTGTTTTTACAAGGAAGTAAAATGTGAAAAAAATATTTCTACATCCCATGGCCTTTCCCAGCCATATAATTTTTCTCTTACAGGTCTAACACTTCCGAAAAACCAATACAACGCCCACCCAGAACAATATATAAAGCTAAACGAACCGTTCACTGGGTACTTATCCGTACGAAAATCCCTATAGATTTACCGGTTTTACAAGGAAATAAAATGTGAAAAAAAATATTTCTACATCCCATGGCCTTTCCCAACCATTTAAATTTTTCTCTTACCTGTCTAACACTTCCGAAAAACCAATACAACGCCGACCCGGAACAATATATAAAGCTAAACGAACCGTTCACTGGGTACTTATACGTACGAAAAGCCCTATTCATTTACCTGTTTTTACAAGGAAGTAAAACGTGAAAAAAATATTTCTACATCCCATGGCCTTTCCCAAACATTTAAACTTTTCTCTTACAGGTCTAACACTTCAGAAAAACCAATACAACGCCCACCCGGAACAATATATAAAGCCAAACGAACCGTTCACTGGGTACTTATCCGTACGAAAATCCCTATTGATTTACCTGTTTTTACAAGGAAATAAAATGTGAAAAAAATATTTCTACATCCCATGGCCTTTCCCAACCATTTAAACTTTTCTCTTACAGGTCTAACACTTCCGAAAAACCAATACAACGCCCACCCGGAACAATATATAAAGCTAAACGAACAGTTCACTGGGTACTTATCCGTACGAAAATCCCTATTGATTTACCTGTTTTTACAAGGAAATAAAATGTGAAAAAAATATTTCTACATCCCATGGCCTTTCCCAACCATTTAAATTTTTCTCTTACCTGTCTAACACTTCCGAAAAACCAATACAACGCCCACCCGGAACAATATATAAATCTAAACGAACCGTTCACTGGGTACTTATACGTACGAAAAGCCCTATTCATTTACCTGTTTTTACAAGGAAATAAAATGTGAAAAAAAATATTTCTACATCCCATGGCCTTTCCCAACCATTTAAATTTTTCTCTTACCTGTCTAACACTTCCGAAAAACCAATACAACGCCGACCCGGAACAATATATAAAGCTAAACGAACCGTTCACTGGGTACTTATACGTACGAAAAGCCCTATTCATTTACCTGTTTTTACAAGGAAGTAAAACGTGAAAAAAATATTTCTACATCCCATGGCCTTTCCCAAACATTTAAACTTTTCTCTTACAGGTCTAACACTTCAGAAAAACCAATACAACGCCCACCCGGAACAATATATAAAGCCAAACGAACCGTTCACTGGGTACTTATCCGTACGAAAATCCCTATTGATTTACCTGTTTTTACAAGGAAATAAAATGTGAAAAAAATATTTCTACATCCCATGGCCTTTCCCAACCATTTAAACTTTTCTCTTACAGGTCTAACACTTCCGAAAAACCAATACAACGCCCACCCGGAACAATATATAAAGCTAAACGAACAGTTCACTGGGTACTTATCCGTACGAAAATCCCTATTGATTTACCTGTTTTTACAAGGAAATAAAATGTGAAAAAAATATTTCTACATCCCATGGCCTTTCCCAACCATTTAAATTTTTCTCTTACCTGTCTAACACTTCCGAAAAACCAATACAACGCCCACCCGGAACAATATATAAATCTAAACGAACCGTTCACTGGGTACTTATACGTACGAAAAGCCCTATTCATTTACCTGTTTTTACAAGGAAGTAAAATGTGAAAAAAATATTTCTACATCCCATGGCCTTTCCCAGCCATTTAAATTTTTCTCTTACAGGTCTAACACTTTCGAAAAACCAATACAACGCCCACCCGGAACAATATATAAAGCTAAACGAACCATTCACTGGGTACTTATCCGTGCGAAAAGCCCTATTGATTTACCTGTTTTTACAAGGAAATAAAATGTGAAAAAAATATTTCTACATCCCATGGCCTTTCCCAACCATTTAAACTTTTCTCTTACAGGTCTAACACTTCCGAAAAACCAATACAACGCCCACCCGGAACAATATATAAAGATAAACGAACAGTTCACTGGGTACTTATCCGTACGAAAAGCCCTATTGATTTAACTGTTTTTACAAGGAAGTAAAATGTGAAAAAAATATTTCTACATCCCATGGCCTTTCCCAACCATTTAAATTTTTCTCTTACAGGTCTAACCGTTGCGAAAAACCAATATAACACCCACCCTGAAAAATATATACAGCTAAACGAACCGTTTACTGGGTACTAATCCATACGAAAATCCCTATTGATTTACCTGTTTTTACAAGGATATAAAATGTGAAAAAAATATTTCTACATCCCATGGCCTTTCCCAACCATTTAAATTTTTCTCTTACAGGTCTAACACTTCCGAAAAACCAATACAACGCCCACCCGGAACAATATATAAAGCTAAATGAACCGTTCACTGGGTACTTATCCGTACGAAAATCCCTATTGATTTACCTGTTTTTACAAGGAAATAAAATGTGAAAAAAATATTCCTACATCCCATGGCCTTTCCCAACCATTTAAATTTTTCTCTTACCTGTCTAACACTTCCGAAAAACCAATACAACGCCCACCCGGAACAATATATAAAGCTAAACGAACCGTTCACTGGGTACTTATACGTACGAAAAGCCCTATTCATTTACCTGTTTTTACAAGGAAGTAAAATGTGAAAAAAATATTTCTACATCCCATGGCCTTTCCCAGTCATTTAAATTTTTCTCTTACAGGTCTAACACTTCCGAAAAACCAATACAACGCCCACCCGGAACAATATATAAAGCTAAACGAACCTTTCACTGGGTACTTATCCGTACGAAAATCCCTATAGATTTACCGGTTTTACAAGGAAATAAAATGTGAAAAAAAATATTTCTACATCCCATGGCCTTTCCCAACCATTTAAATTTTTCTCTTACCTGTCTAACACTTCCGAAAAACCAATACAACGCCGACCTGGAACAATATATAAAGCTAAACGAACCGTTCACTGGGTACTTATACGTACGAAAAGCCCTATTCATTTACCTGTTTTTACAAGGAAGTAAAATGTGAAAAAAATATTTCTACATCCCATGGCCTTTCCCAGCCATTTAAATTTTTCTCTTACAGGTCTAACACTTCCGAAAAACCAATACAACGCCCACCCGGAACAATATATAAAGCTAAACGAACCGTTCACTGGGTACTTATCCGTACGAAAATCCCTATTGATTTACCTGTTTTTACAAGGAAATAAAATGTGAAAAAAATATTTCTACATCCCATGGCCTTTCCCAAACATTTAAACTTTTCTCTTACAGGTCTAACACTTCCGAAAAACCAATACAACGCCCTCCCGGAACAATATATAAAGCTAAACGGACCGTTCACTGGGTAATTATCCGTACAAAAAGCCCTATTGATTTACCTGTTTTTACAAGGAAGTAAAATGTGAAAAAAATATTTCTACATCCCATGGCCTTTCCCAGCCATTTAAATTTTTCTCTTACAGGTCTAACGCTTCCGAAAAACCAATACAACGCCCACCCGGAACAATATATAAAGCTAAACGAACCGTTCACTGGGTACTTATACGTACGAAAAGCCCTATTCATTTACCTGTTTTTACAAGGAAGTAAAATGTGAAAAAAATATTTCTACATCCCATGGCCTTTCCCAGCCATATAATTTTTCTCTTACAGGTCTAACACTTCCGAAAAACCAATACAACGCCCACCCAGAACAATATATAAAGCTAAACGAACCGTTCACTGGGTACTTATCCGTACGAAAATCCCTATAGATTTACCGGTTTTACAAGGAAATAAAATGTGAAAAAAAATATTTCTACATCCCATGGCCTTTCCCAACCATTTAAATTTTTCTCTTACCTGTCTAACACTTCCGAAAAACCAATACAACGCCGACCCGGAACAATATATAAAGCTAAACGAACCGTTCACTGGGTACTTATACGTACGAAAAGCCCTATTCATTTACCTGTTTTTACAAGGAAGTAAAACGTGAAAAAAATATTTCTACATCCCATGGCCTTTCCCAGCCATTTAAATTTTTCTCTTACAGGTCTAACACTTCCGAAAAACCAATACAACGCCCACCCGGAACAATATATAAAGCTAAACGAACCGTTCACTGGGTACTTATCCGTACGAAAATCCCTATTGATTTACCTGTTTTTACAAGGAAATAAAATGTGAAAAAAATATTTCTACATCCCATGGCCTTTCCCAAACATTTAAACTTTTCTCTTACAGGTCTAACACTTCCGAAAAACCAATACAACGCCCACCCGGAACAATATATAAAGCCAAACGAACCGTTCACTGGGTACTTATCCGTACGAAAATCCCTATTGATTTACCTGTTTTTACAAGGAAATAAAATGTGAAAAAAATATTTCTACATCCCATGGCCTTTCCCAACCATTTAAACTTTTCTCTTACAGGTCTAACACTTCCAAAAAACCAATACAACGCCCACCCGGAACAATATATAAAGCTAAACGAACAGTTCACTGGGTACTTATCCGTACGAAAATCCCTATTGATTTACCTGTTTTTACAAGGAAATAAAATGTGAAAAAAATATTTCTACATCCCATGGCCTTTCCCAACCATTTAAATTTTTCTCTTACCTGTCTAACACTTCCGAAAAACCAATACAACGCCCACCCGGAACAATATATAAATCTAAACGCACCGTTCACTGGGTACTTATACGTACGAAAAGCCCTATTCATTTACCTGTTTTTACAAGGAAGTAAAATGTGAAAAAAATATTTCTACATCCCATGGCCTTTCCCAAACATTTAAACTTTTCTCTTACAGGTCTAACACTTCAGAAAAACCAATACAACGCCCACCCGGAACAATATATAAAGCCAAACGAACCGTTCACTGGGTACTTATCCGTACGAAAATCCCTATTGATTTACCTGTTTTTACAAGGAAATAAAATGTGAAAAAAATATTTCTACATCCCATGGCCTTTCCCAACCATTTAAACTTTTCTCTTACAGGTCTAACACTTCCGAAAAACCAATACAACGCCCACCCGGAACAATATATAAAGCTAAACGAACAGTTCACTGGGTACTTATCCGTACGAAAATCCCTATTGATTTACCTGTTTTTACAAGGAAATAAAATGTGAAAAAAATATTTCTACATCCCATGGCCTTTCCCAACCATTTAAATTTTTCTCTTACCTGTCTAACACTTCCGAAAAACCAATACAACGCCCACCCGGAACAATATATAAATCTAAACGAACCGTTCACTGGGTACTTATACGTACGAAAAGCCCTATTCATTTACCTGTTTTTACAAGGAAGTAAAATGTGAAAAAAATATTTCTACATCCCATGGCCTTTCCCAGCCATTTAAATTTTTCTCTTACAGGTCTAACACTTTCGAAAAACCAATACAACGCCCACCCGGAACAATATATAAAGCTAAACGAACCATTCACTGGGTACTTATCCGTGCGAAAAGCCCTATTGATTTACCTGTTTTTACAAGGAAATAAAATGTGAAAAAAATATTTCTACATCCCATGGCCTTTCCCAACCATTTAAACTTTTCTCTTACAGGTCTAACACTTCCGAAAAACCAATACAACGCCCACCCGGAACAATATATAAAGCTAAACGAACAGTTCACTGGGTACTTATCCGTACGAAAAGCCCTATTGATTTAACTGTTTTTACAAGGAAGTAAAATGTGAAAAAAATATTTCTACATCCCATGGCCTTTCCCAACCATTTAAATTTTTCTCTTACAGGTCTAACCGTTGCGAAAAACCAATATAACACCCACCCTGAAAAATATATACAGCTAAACGAACCGTTTACTGGGTACTAATCCATACGAAAATCCCTATTGATTTACCTGTTTTTACAAGGATATAAAATGTGAAAAAAATTTTTCTACATCCCATGGCCTTTCCCAACCATTTAAATTTTTCTCTTACAGGTCTAACACTTCCGAAAAACCAATACAACGCCCACCCGGAACAATATATAAAGCTAAATGAACCGTTCACTGGGTACTTATCCGTACGAAAATCCCTATTGATTTACCTGTTTTTACAAGGAAATAAAATGTGAAAAAAATATTCCTACATCCCATGGCCTTTCCCAACCATTTAAATTTTTCTCTTACCTGTCTAACACTTCCGAAAAACCAATACAACGCCCACCCGGAACAATATATAAAGCTAAACGAACCGTTCACTGGGTACTTATACGTACGAAAAGCCCTATTCATTTACCTGTTTTTACAAGGAAGTAAAATGTGAAAAAAATATTTCTACATCCCATGGCCTTTCCCAAACATTTAAACTTTTCTCTTACAGGTCTAACACTTCAGAAAAACCAATACAACGCCCACCCGGAACAATATATAAAGCCAAACGAACCGTTCACTGGGTACTTATCCGTACGAAAATCCCTATTGATTTACCTGTTTTTACAAGGAAATAAAATGTGAAAAAAATATTTCTACATCCCATGGCCTTTCCCAACCATTTAAACTTTTCTCTTACAGGTCTAACACTTCCGAAAAACCAATACAACGCCCACCCGGAACAATATATAAAGCTAAACGAACAGTTCACTGGGTACTTATCCGTACGAAAATCCCTATTGATTTACCTGTTTTTACAAGGAAATAAAATGTGAAAAAAATATTTCTACATCCCATGGCCTTTCCCAACCATTTAAATTTTTCTCTTACCTGTCTAACACTTCCGAAAAACCAATACAACGCCCACCCGGAACAATATATAAATCTAAACGAACCGTTCACTGGGTACTTATACGTACGAAAAGCCCTATTCATTTACCTGTTTTTACAAGGAAGTAAAATGTGAAAAAAATATTTCTACATCCCATGGCCTTTCCCAGCCATTTAAATTTTTCTCTTACAGGTCTAACACTTTCGAAAAACCAATACAACGCCCACCCGGAACAATATATAAAGCTAAACGAACCATTCACTGGGTACTTATCCGTGCGAAAAGCCCTATTGATTTACCTGTTTTTACAAGGAAATAAAATGTGAAAAAAATATTTCTACATCCCATGGCCTTTCCCAACCATTTAAACTTTTCTCTTACAGGTCTAACACTTCCGAAAAACCAATACAACGCCCACCCGGAACAATATATAAAGCTAAACGAACAGTTCACTGGGTACTTATCCGTACGAAAAGCCCTATTGATTTAACTGTTTTTACAAGGAAGTAAAATGTGAAAAAAATATTTCTACATCCCATGGCCTTTCCCAACCATTTAAATTTTTCTCTTACAGGTCTAACCGTTGCGAAAAACCAATATAACACCCACCCTGAAAAATATATACAGCTAAACGAACCGTTTACTGGGTACTAATCCATACGAAAATCCCTATTGATTTACCTGTTTTTACAAGGATATAAAATCTGAAAAAAATATTTCTACATCCCATGGCCTTTCCCAACCATTTAAATTTTTCTCTTACAGGTCTAACACTTCCGAAAAACCAATACAACGCCCACCCGGAACAATATATAAAGCTAAATGAACCGTTCACTGGGTACTTATCCGTACGAAAATCCCTATTGATTTACCTGTTTTTACAAGGAAATAAAATGTGAAAAAAATATTCCTACATCCCATGGCCTTTCCCAACCATTTAAATTTTTCTCTTACCTGTCTAACACTTCCGAAAAACCAATACAACGCCCACCCGGAACAATATATAAAGCTAAACGAACCGTTCACTGGGTACTTATACGTACGAAAAGCCCTATTCATTTACCTGTTTTTACAAGGAAGTAAAATGTGAAAAAAATATTTCTTCATCCAATGGCCTTTCCCAGCCATTTAAATTTTTCTCTTACAGGTCTAACACTTCCGAAAAACCAATACAACGCCCACCCGGAACAATATATAAAGCTAAACGAACCGTTCACTGGGTACTTATACGTACGAAAAGCCCTATTCATTTACCTGTTTTTACAAGGAAGTAAAATGTGAAAAAAATATTTCTACATCCCATGGCCTTTCCCAGCCATTTAAATTTTTCTCTTACAGGTCTAACACTTCCGAAAAACCAATGCAACGCCCACCCGGAACAATATATAAAGCTAAACGAACCGTTCACTGGGTACTTATCGGTACGAAAATCCCTATTGATTTACCTGTTTTTACAAGGAAATAAAATGTGAAAAAAATATTTCTAAATCCCATGGCCTTTCCCAACCATTTAAATTTTTCTCTTACCTGTCTAACACTTCCGAAAATCCAATACAACGCCCACCCGGAACAATATATAAAGCTAAACGAACCGTTCACTGGGTACTTATACGTACGAAAAGCCCTATTCATTTACCTGTTTTTACAAGAAAGTAAAATGTGAAAAAATATTTCTACATCCCATGGCCTTTCCCAGCCATTTAAATTTTTCTCTTACAGGTCTAACACTTCCGAAAAACCAATACAACGCCCACCCGGAACAATATATAAAGCGAAACGAACCGTTCACTGGGTACTTATCCGTACGAAAATCCCTATAGATTTACCGGTTTTACAAGGAAATAAAATGTGAAAAAAATATTTCTACATCCCATGGCTTTTCCCAACCATTTAAACTTTTCTCTTACAGGTCTAACACTTCCGAAAAACCAATATAACGGCCACCCGGAACAATATATAAAGCTAAACGAACCGTTCACTGGGCACTTATCCGTACAAAAAGCCCTATTGATTTACCTGTTTTTACAAGGAAGTAAAATGTGAAAAAAATATTTCTACATCCCATGGCCTTTCCCAGCCATTTAAATTTTTCTCTTACAGGTCTAACGCTTCCGAAAAACCAATACAACGCCCACCCGGAACAATATATAAAGCTAAACGAACCGTTCACTGGGTACTTATCCGTACGAAAATCCCTATTGATTTACCTGTTTTTACAAGGAAATAAAATGTGAAAAAAATATTTCTACATCCCATGGCTATTCCCAACCATTTAAACTTTTCTCTTACAGGTCTAACACTTCTGAAAAACCAATACAACGGCCACCCGGAACAATGTATAAAGCTAAACGATCCGTTCACTGGGTACTTATCCGTACGTAAATCCCTATTGATTTACTTGTTTTTACAAGGAAGTAAAATGTGAAAAAAATATTTCTACATCCCATGGCCTTTCCCAACCATTTAAATTTTTCTCTTACATGTCTAACACTTCCGAAAAACCAATACAATGCCCACCCGGAACAATATATAAAGCTAAACGAACCGTTCACTGGGTACTTATACGTACGAAAATCCCTATTGATTTACCTGTTTTTACAAGGAAATAAAATGTGAAAAAAATATTTCTACATCCCATGGCCTTTCCCAACCATTTAAACTTTTCTCTTACAGGTCTAACACTTCCGAAAAACCAATACAACGCCCTCCCGGAACAATATATAAAGCTAAACGGACCGTTCACTGGGTAATTATCCGTACAAAAAGCCCTATTGATTTACCTGTTTTTACAAGGAAGTAAAATGTGAAAAAAATATTTCTACATCCCATGGCCTTTCCCAACCATTTAAACTTTTCTCTTACAGGTCTAACGCTTCCGAAAAACCAATATAACGGCCACCCGGAACAATATATAAAGCTAAACGAACCGTTCACTGGTCAAATATCCGTACAAAAATCCCTATTGATTTTCCTGTTTTTACAAGGAAATAAAATGTGAAAAAAATATTTCTACATCCCATGGCCTTTCCCAACCATTTAAATATTTATCTTACACGTCTTACACTACCGAAAAACCGATACAACTCCCACCCGGAACAATATATAAAGCTAAACGAACCGTTCACTGGGTACTTATCCGTACGAAAATCCCTATTGATTTACCTGTTTTTACAAGGAAATAAAATGTGAAAAAAATATTTCTACATCCCATGGCCTTTCCCAACCATTTAAACTTTTCTCTTACAGGTCTAACACTTCCGAAAAACCAATACAACGCCCTCCCGGAACAATATATAAAGCTAAACGAACCGTTCACTCGGTAATTATCCGTACTAAAAGCCCTATTCATTTACCTGTTTTTACAAGGAAGTAAAATGTGAAAAAAATATTTCTACATCCCATGGCCTTTCCCAGCCATTTAAATTTTTCTCTTACAGGTCTAACACTTCCGAAAAACCAATACAACGCCCACCCGGAACAATTTATAAAGCTAAACGAACCGTTCACTGGGTACTTATACGTACGAAAAGCCCTATTCATTTACCTGTTTTTACAAGGAAGTAAAATGTGAAAAAAATATTTCTACATCCCATGGCCTTTCCCAGCCATTTAAATTTTTCTCTTACAGGTCTAACACTTCCGAAAAAACAATACAACGCCCACCCGGAACAATATATAAAGCTAAACGAACCGTTCACTGGGTACTTATCCGTACGAAAATCCCTATAGATTTACCGGTTTTACAAGGAAATAAAATGTGAAAAAAATATTTCTACATCCCATGGCCTTTCCCAACCATTTAACCTTTTCTCTTACAGGTCTAACACTTCCGAAAAACCAATATAACGGCCACCCGGAACAATATATAAAGCTAAACGAACCGTTCACTGGGCACTTATCCGTACAAAAATCCCTATTGATTTTCCTGTTTTTACAAGGAAATAAAATGTGAAAAAAATATTTCTACATCCCATGGCCTTTCCCAAACATTTAAACTTTTCTCTTACAGGTCTAACACTTCAGAAAAACCAATACAACGCCCACCCGGAACAATATATAAAGCCAAACGAACCGTTCACTGGGTACTTATCCGTACGAAAATCCCTATTGATTTACCTGTTTTTACAAGGAAATAAAATGTGAAAAAAATATTTCTACATCCCATGGCCTTTCCCAACCATTTAAACTTTTCTCTTACAGGTCTAACACTTCCGAAAAACCAATACAACGCCCACCCGGAACAATATATAAAGCTAAACGAACAGTTCACTGGGTACTTATCCGTACGAAAATCCCTATTGATTTACCTGTTTTTACAAGGAAATAAAATGTGAAAAAAATATTTCTACATCCCATGGCCTTTCCCAACCATTTAAATTTTTCTCTTACCTGTCTAACACTTCCGAAAAACCAATACAACGCCCACCCGGAACAATATATAAATCTAAACGAACCGTTCACTGGGTACTTATACGTACGAAAAGCCCTATTCATTTACCTGTTTTTACAAGGAAGTAAAATGTGAAAAAAATATTTCTACATCCCATGGCCTTTCCCAGCCATTTAAATTTTTCTCTTACAGGTCTAACACTTTCGAAAAACCAATACAACGCCCACCCGGAACAATATATAAAGCTAAACGAACCATTCACTGGGTACTTATCCGTGCGAAAAGCCCTATTGATTTACCTGTTTTTACAAGGAAATAAAATGTGAAAAAAATATTTCTACATCCCATGGCCTTTCCCAACCATTTAAACTTTTCTCTTACAGGTCTAACACTTCCGAAAAACCAATACAACGCCCACCCGGAACAATATATAAAGCTAAACGAACAGTTCACTGGGTACTTATCCGTACGAAAAGCCCTATTGATTTAACTGTTTTTACAAGGAAGTAAAATGTGAAAAAAATATTTCTACATCCCATGGCCTTTCCCAACCATTTAAATTTTTCTCTTACAGGTCTAACCGTTGCGAAAAACCAATATAACACCCACCCTGAAAAATATATACAGCTAAACGAACCGTTTACTGGGTACTAATCCATACGAAAATCCCTATTGATTTACCTGTTTTTACAAGGATATAAAATGTGAAAAAAATATTTCTACATCCCATGGCCTTTCCCAACCATTTAAATTTTTCTCTTACAGGTCTAACACTTCCGAAAAACCAATACAACGCCCACCCGGAACAATATATAAAGCTAAATGAACCGTTCACTGGGTACTTATCCGTACGAAAATCCCTATTGATTTACCTGTTTTTACAAGGAAATAAAATGTGAAAAAAATATTCCTACATCCCATGGCCTTTCCCAACCATTTAAATTTTTCTCTTACCTGTCTAACACTTCCGAAAAACCAATACAACGCCCACCCGGAACAATATATAAAGCTAAACGAACCGTTCACTGGGTACTTATACGTACGAAAAGCCCTATTCATTTACCTGTTTTTACAAGGAAGTAAAATGTGAAAAAAATATTTCTACATCCCATGGCCTTTCCCAAACATTTAAACTTTTCTCTTACAGGTCTAACACTTCAGAAAAACCAATACAACGCCCACCCGGAACAATATATAAAGCCAAACGAACCGTTCACTGGGTACTTATCCGTACGAAAATCCCTATTGATTTACCTGTTTTTACAAGGAAATAAAATGTGAAAAAAATATTTCTACATCCCATGGCCTTTCCCAACCATTTAAACTTTTCTCTTACAGGTCTAACACTTCCGAAAAACCAATACAACGCCCACCCGGAACAATATATAAAGCTAAACGAACAGTTCACTGGGTACTAATCCGTACGAAAATCCCTATTGATTTACCTGTTTTTACAAGGAAATAAAATGTGAAAAAAATATTTCTACATCCCATGGCCTTTCCCAACCATTTAAATTTTTCTCTTACCTGTCTAACACTTCCGAAAAACCAATACAACGCCCACCCGGAACAATATATAAATCTAAACGAACCGTTCACTGGGTACTTATACGTACGAAAAGCCCTATTCATTTACCTGTTTTTACAAGGAAGTAAAATGTGAAAAAAATATTTCTACATCCCATGGCCTTTCCCAGCCATTTAAATTTTTCTCTTACAGGTCTAACACTTTCGAAAAACCAATACAACGCCCACCCGGAACAATATATAAAGCTAAACGAACCATTCACTGGGTACTTATCCGTGCGAAAAGCCCTATTGATTTACCTGTTTTTACAAGGAAATAAAATGTGAAAAAAATATTTCTACATCCCATGGCCTTTCCCAACCATTTAAACTTTTCTCTTACAGGTCTAACACTTCCGAAAAACCAATACAACGCCCACCCGGAACAATATATAAAGCTAAACGAACAGTTCACTGGGTACTTATCCGTACGAAAAGCCCTATTGATTTAACTGTTTTTACAAGGAAGTAAAATGTGAAAAAAATATTTCTACATCCCATGGCCTTTCCCAACCATTTAAATTTTTCTCTTACAGGTCTAACCGTTGCGAAAAACCAATATAACACCCACCCTGAAAAATATATACAGCTAAACGAACCGTTTACTGGGTACTAATCCATACGAAAATCCCTATTGATTTACCTGTTTTTACAAGGATATAAAATCTGAAAAAAATATTTCTACATCCCATGGCCTTTCCCAACCATTTAAATTTTTCTCTTACAGGTCTAACACTTCCGAAAAACCAATACAACGCCCACCCGGAACAATATATAAAGCTAAATGAACCGTTCACTGGGTACTTATCCGTACGAAAATCCCTATTGATTTACCTGTTTTTACAAGGAAATAAAATGTGAAAAAAATATTCCTACATCCCATGGCCTTTCCCAACCATTTAAATTTTTCTCTTACCTGTCTAACACTTCCGAAAAACCAATACAACGCCCACCCGGAACAATATATAAAGCTAAACGAACCGTTCACTGGGTACTTATACGTACGAAAAGCCCTATTCATTTACCTGTTTTTACAAGGAAGTAAAATGTGAAAAAAATATTTCTTCATCCAATGGCCTTTCCCAGCCATTTAAATTTTTCTCTTACAGGTCTAACACTTCCGAAAAACCAATACAACGCCCACCCGGAACAATATATAAAGCTAAACGAACCGTTCACTGGGTACTTATACGTACGAAAAGCCCTATTCATTTACCTGTTTTTACAAGGAAGTAAAATGTGAAAAAAATATTTCTACATCCCATGGCCTTTCCCAGCCATTTAAATTTTTCTCTTACAGGTCTAACACTTCCGAAAAACCAATGCAACGCCCACCCGGAACAATATATAAAGCTAAACGAACCGTTCACTGGGTACTTATCGGTACGAAAATCCCTATTGATTTACCTGTTTTTACAAGGAAATAAAATGTGAAAAAAATATTTCTAAATCCCATGGCCTTTCCCAACCATTTAAATTTTTCTCTTACCTGTCTAACACTTCCGAAAATCCAATACAACGCCCACCCGGAACAATATATAAAGCTAAACGAACCGTTCACTGGGTACTTATACGTACGAAAAGCCCTATTCATTTACCTGTTTTTACAAGAAAGTAAAATGTGAAAAAATATTTCTACATCCCATGGCCTTTCCCAGCCATTTAAATTTTTCTCTTACAGGTCTAACACTTCCGAAAAACCAATACAACGCCCACCCGGAACAATATATAAAGCGAAACGAACCGTTCACTGGGTACTTATCCGTACGAAAATCCCTATAGATTTACCGGTTTTACAAGGAAATAAAATGTGAAAAAAATATTTCTACATCCCATGGCTTTTCCCAACCATTTAAACTTTTCTCTTACAGGTCTAACACTTCCGAAAAACCAATATAACGGCCACCCGGAACAATATATAAAGCTAAACGAACCGTTCACTGGGCACTTATCCGTACAAAAAGCCCTATTGATTTACCTGTTTTTACAAGGAAGTAAAATGTGAAAAAAATATTTCTACATCCCATGGCCTTTCCCAGCCATTTAAATTTTTCTCTTACAGGTCTAACGCTTCCGAAAAACCAATACAACGCCCACCCGGAACAATATATAAAGCTAAACGAACCGTTCACTGGGTACTTATCCGTACGAAAATCCCTATTGATTTACCTGTTTTTACAAGGAAATAAAATGTGAAAAAAATATTTCTACATCCCATGGCTATTCCCAACCATTTAAACTTTTCTCTTACAGGTCTAACACTTCTGAAAAACCAATACAACGGCCACCCGGAACAATGTATAAAGCTAAACGATCCGTTCACTGGGTACTTATCCGTACGTAAATCCCTATTGATTTACCTGTTTTTACAAGGAAATAAAATGTGAAAAAAATATTTCTACATCCCATGGCCTTTCCCAACCATTTAAACTTTTCTCTTACAGGTCTAACGCTTCCGAAAAACCAATATAACGGCCACCCGGAACAATATATAAAGCTAAACGAACCGTTCACTGGTCAAATATCCGTACAAAAATCCCTATTGATTTTCCTGTTTTTACAAGGAAATAAAATGTGAAAAAAATATTTCTACATCCCATGGCCTTTCCCAGCCATTTAAATTTTTCTCTTACAGGTCTAACACTTCCGAAAAACCAATACAATGCCCACCCGGAACAATTTATAAAGCTAAACGAACCGTTCACTGGGTACTTATACGTACGAAAAGCCCTATTCATTTACCTGTTTTTACAAGGAAGTAAAATGTGAAAAAAATATTTCTACATCCCATGGCCTTTCCCAGCCATTTAAATTTTTCTCTTACAGGTCTAACACTTCCGAAAAAACAATACAACGCCCACCCGGAACAATATATAAAGCTAAACGAACCGTTCACTGGGTACTTATCCGTACGAAAATCCCTATAGATTTACCGGTTTTACAAGGAAATAAAATGTGAAAAAAATATTTCTACATCCCATGGCCTTTCCCAACCATTTAACCTTTTCTCTTACAGGTCTAACACTTCCGAAAAACCAATATAACGGCCACCCGGAACAATATATAAAGCTAAACGAACCGTTCACTGGGCACTTATCCGTACAAAAATCCCTATTGATTTTCCTGTTTTTACAAGGAAGTAAAATGTGAAAAAAATATTTCTACATCCCATGGCCTTTCCCAAACATTTAAACTTTTCTCTTACAGGTCTAACACTTCAGAAAAACCAATACAACGCCCACCCGGAACAATATATAAAGCCAAACGAACCGTTCACTGGGTACTTATCCGTACGAAAATCCCTATTGATTTACCTGTTTTTACAAGGAAATAAAATGTGAAAAAAATATTTCTACATCCCATGGCCTTTCCCAACCATTTAAACTTTTCTCTTACAGGTCTAACACTTCCGAAAAACCAATACAACGCCCACCCGGAACAATATATAAAGCTAAACGAACAGTTCACTGGGTACTAATCCGTACGAAAATCCCTATTGATTTACCTGTTTTTACAAGGAAATAAAATGTGAAAAAAATATTTCTACATCCCATGGCCTTTCCCAACCATTTAAATTTTTCTCTTACCTGTCTAACACTTCCGAAAAACCAATACAACGCCCACCCGGAACAATATATAAATCTAAACGAACCGTTCACTGGGTACTTATACGTACGAAAAGCCCTATTCATTTACCTGTTTTTACAAGGAAGTAAAATGTGAAAAAAATATTTCTACATCCCATGGCCTTTCCCAGCCATTTAAATTTTTCTCTTACAGGTCTAACACTTTCGAAAAACCAATACAACGCCCACCCGGAACAATATATAAAGCTAAACGAACCATTCACTGGGTACTTATCCGTGCGAAAAGCCCTATTGATTTACATGTTTTTACAAGGAAATAAAATGTGAAAAAAATATTTCTACATCCCATGGCCTTTCCCAACCATTTAAACTTTTCTCTTACAGGTCTAACACTTCCGAAAAACCAATACAACGCCCACCCGGAACAATATATAAAGCTAAACGAACAGTTCACTGGGTACTTATCCGTACGAAAAGCCCTATTGATTTAACTGTTTTTACAAGGAAGTAAAATGTGAAAAAAATATTTCTACATCCCATGGCCTTTCCCAACCATTTAAATTTTTCTCTTACAGGTCTAACCGTTGCGAAAAACCAATATAACACCCACCCTGAAAAATATATACAGCTAAACGAACCGTTTACTGGGTACTAATCCATACGAAAATCCCTATTGATTTACCTGTTTTTACAAGGATATAAAATCTGAAAAAAATATTTCTACATCCCATGGCCTTTCCCAACCATTTAAATTTTTCTCTTACAGGTCTAACACTTCCGAAAAACCAATACAACGCCCACCCGGAACAATATATAAAGCTAAATGAACCGTTCACTGGGTACTTATCCGTACGAAAATCCCTATTGATTTACCTGTTTTTACAAGGAAATAAAATGTGAAAAAAATATTCCTACATCCCATGGCCTTTCCCAACCATTTAAATTTTTCTCTTACCTGTCTAACACTTCCGAAAAACCAATACAACGCCCACCCGGAACAATATATAAAGCTAAACGAACCGTTCACTGGGTACTTATACGTACGAAAAGCCCTATTCATTTACCTGTTTTTACAAGGAAGTAAAATGTGAAAAAAATATTTCTTCATCCAATGGCCTTTCCCAGCCATTTAAATTTTTCTCTTACAGGTCTAACACTTCCGAAAAACCAATACAACGCCCACCCGGAACAATATATAAAGCTAAACGAACCGTTCACTGGGTACTTATACGTACGAAAAGCCCTATTCATTTACCTGTTTTTACAAGGAAGTAAAATGTGAAAAAAATATTTCTACATCCCATGGCCTTTCCCAGCCATTTAAATTTTTCTCTTACAGGTCTAACACTTCCGAAAAACCAATGCAACGCCCACCCGGAACAATATATAAAGCTAAACGAACCGTTCACTGGGTACTTATCGGTACGAAAATCCCTATTGATTTACCTGTTTTTACAAGGAAATAAAATGTGAAAAAAATATTTCTAAATCCCATGGCCTTTCCCAACCATTTAAATTTTTCTCTTACCTGTCTAACACTTCCGAAAATCCAATACAACGCCCACCCGGAACAATATATAAAGCTAAACGAACCGTTCACTGGGTACTTATACGTACGAAAAGCCCTATTCATTTACCTGTTTTTACAAGAAAGTAAAATGTGAAAAAATATTTCTACATCCCATGGCCTTTCCCAGCCATTTAAATTTTTCTCTTACAGGTCTAACACTTCCGAAAAACCAATACAACGCCCACCCGGAACAATATATAAAGCGAAACGAACCGTTCACTGGGTACTTATCCGTACGAAAATCCCTATAGATTTACCGGTTTTACAAGGAAATAAAATGTGAAAAAAATATTTCTACATCCCATGGCTTTTCCCAACCATTTAAACTTTTCTCTTACAGGTCTAACACTTCCGAAAAACCAATATAACGGCCACCCGGAACAATATATAAAGCTAAACGAACCGTTCACTGGGCACTTATCCGTACAAAAAGCCCTATTGATTTACCTGTTTTTACAAGGAAGTAAAATGTGAAAAAAATATTTCTACATCCCATGGCCTTTCCCAGCCATTTAAATTTTTCTCTTACAGGTCTAACGCTTCCGAAAAACCAATACAACGCCCACCCGGAACAATATATAAAGCTAAACGAACCGTTCACTGGGTACTTATCCGTACGAAAATCCCTATTGATTTACCTGTTTTTACAAGGAAATAAAATGTGAAAAAAATATTTCTACATCCCATGGCTATTCCCAACCATTTAAACTTTTCTCTTACAGGTCTAACACTTCTGAAAAACCAATACAACGGCCACCCGGAACAATGTATAAAGCTAAACGATCCGTTCACTGGGTACTTATCCGTACGTAAATCCCTATTGATTTACTTGTTTTTACAAGGAAGTAAAATGTGAAAAAAATATTTCTACATCCCATGGCCTTTCCCAACCATTTAAATTTTTCTCTTACATGTCTAACACTTCCGAAAAACCAATACAATGCCCACCCGGAACAATATATAAAGCTAAACGAACCGTTCACTGGGTACTTATACGTACGAAAATCCCTATTGATTTACCTGTTTTTACAAGGAAATAAAATGTGAAAAAAATATTTCTACATCCCATGGCCTTTCCCAACCATTTAAACTTTTCTCTTACAGGTCTAACACTTCCGAAAAACCAATACAACGCCCTCCCGGAACAATATATAAAGCTAAACGGACCGTTCACTGGGTAATTATCCGTACAAAAAGCCCTATTGATTTACCTGTTTTTACAAGGAAGTAAAATGTGAAAAAAATATTTCTACATCCCATGGCCTTTCCCAACCATTTAAACTTTTCTCTTACAGGTCTAACGCTTCCGAAAAACCAATATAACGGCCACCCGGAACAATATATAAAGCTAAACGAACCGTTCACTGGTCAAATATCCGTACAAAAATCCCTATTGATTTTCCTGTTTTTACAAGGAAATAAAATGTGAAAAAAATATTTCTACATCCCATGGCCTTTCCCAACCATTTAAATATTTATCTTACAGGTCTTACACTACCGAAAACCCGATACAACTCCCACCCGGAACAATATATAAAGCTAAACGAACCGTTCACTGGGTACTTATCCGTACGAAAATCCCTATTGATTTACCTGTTTTTACAAGGAAATAAAATGTGAAAAAAATATTTCTACATCCCATGGCCTTTCCCAACCATTTAAACTTTTCTCTTACAGGTCTAACACTTCCGAAAAACCAATACAACGCCCTCCCGGAACAATATATAAAGCTAAACGAACCGTTCACTCGGTAATTATCCGTACTAAAAGCCCTATTCATTTACCTGTTTTTACAAGGAAGTAAAATGTGAAAAAAATATTTCTACATCCCATGGCCTTTCCCAGCCATTTAAATTTTTCTCTTACAGGTCTAACACTTCCGAAAAACCAATACAACGCCCACCCGGAACAATTTATAAAGCTAAACGAACCGTTCACTGGGTACTTATACGTACGAAAAGCCCTATTCATTTACCTGTTTTTACAAGGAAGTAAAATGTGAAAAAAATATTTCTACATCCCATGGCCTTTCCCAGCCATTTAAATTTTTCTCTTACAGGTCTAACACTTCCGAAAAAACAATACAACGCCCACCCGGAACAATATATAAAGCTAAACGAACCGTTCACTGGGTACTTATCCGTACGAAAATCCCTATTGATTTACCTGTTTTTACAAGGAAATAAAATGTGAAAAAAATATTTCTACATCCCATGGCCATTCCCAACCATTTAAACTTTTCTCTTACAGGTCTAACACTTCTGAAAAACCAATACAACGGCCACCCGGAACAATATATAAAGCTAAACGAACCGTTCACTGGGTACTTATACGTACGAAAAGCCCTATTCATTTACCTGTTTTTACAAGGAAGTAAAATGTGAAAAAAATATTTCTACATCCCATGGCCTTTCCCAGCCATTTAAATTTTTCTCTTACAGGTCTAACATTTCCGAAAAACCAATACAACGCCCACCCGGAACAATATATAAAGCTAAACGAACCGTTCACTGGGTACTTATCCGTACGAAAATCCCTATAGATTTACCGGTTTTACAAGGAAATAAAATGTGAAAAAAATATTTCTACATCCCATGGCCTTTCCCAACCATTTAACCTTTTCTCTTACAGGTCTAACACTTCCGAAAAACCAATATAACGGCCACCCGGAACAATATATAAAGCTAAACGAACCGTTCACTGGGCACTTATCCGTACAAAAATCCCTATTGATTTTCCTGTTTTTACAAGGAAATAAAATGTGAAAAAAATATTTCTACATCCCATGGCCTTTCCCAGCCATTTAAATTTTTCTCTTACAGGTCTAACGCTTCCGAAAAACCAATACAACGCCCACCCGGAACAATATATAAAGCTAAACGAACCGTTCACTGGGTACTTATCCGTACGAAAATCCCTATTGATTTACCTGTTTTTACAAGGAAATAAAATGTGAAAAAAATATTTCTACATCCCATGGCCTTTCCCAACCATTTAAATTTTTCTCTTACAGGTCTAACACTTCCGAAAAACCAATACAACGCCCACCCGGAACAATATATAAAGCTAAACGAACAGTTCACTGGGTACTTATCCATACGAAAATCCCTATTGATTTACCTGTTTTTACAAGGAAATAAAATGTGAAAAAAATATTTCTACATCCCATGGCCTTTCCCAACCATTTAAATTTTTCTCTTACCTGTCTAACACTTCCGAAAAACCAATACAACGCCCACCCGGAACAATATATAAATCTAAACGAACCGTTCACTGGGTACTTATACGTACGAAAAGCCCTATTCATTTACCTGTTTTTACAAGGAAGTAAAATGTGAAAAAAATATTTCTACATCCCATGGCCTTTCCCAGCCATTTAAATTTTTCTCTTACAGGTCTAACACTTTCGAAAAACCAATACAACGCCCACCCGGAACAATATATAAAGCTAAACGAACCATTCACTGGGTACTTATCCGTGCGAAAAGCCCTATTGATTTACCTGTTTTTACAAGGAAATAAAATGTGAAAAAAATATTTCTACATCCCATGGCCTTTCCCAACCATTTAAACTTTTCTCTTACAGGTCTAACACTTCCGAAAAACCAATACAACGCCCACCCGGAACAATATATAAAGCTAAACGAACAGTTCACTGGGTACTTATCCGTAGGAAAAGCCCTATTGATTTAACTGTTTTTACAAGGAAGTAAAATGTGAAAAAAATATTTCTACATCCCATGGCCTTTCCCAACCATTTAAATTTTTCTCTTATAGGTCTAACCGTTGCGAAAAACCAATACAACACCCACCCTGAAAAATATATACAGCTAAACGAACCGTTTACTGGGTACTAATCCATACGAAAATCCCTATTGATTTACCTGTTTTTACAAGGATATAAAATGTGAAAAAAATATTTCTACATCCCATGGCCTTTCCCAACCATTTAAACTTTTCTCTTACAGGTCTAACACTTCCGAAAAACCAATATAACGGCCACCCGGAACAATATATAAAGCTAAACGAACCGTTCACTGGGCACTTATCCGTACAAAAAGCCCTATTGATTTACCTGTTTTTACAAGGAAGTAAAATGTGAAAAAAATATTTCTACATCCCATGGCCTTTCCCAGCCATTTAAATTTTTCTCTTACAGGTCTAACGCTTCCGAAAAACCAATACAACGCCCACCCGGAACAATATATAAAGCTAAACGAACCGTTCACTGGGTACTTATCCGTACGAAAATCCCTATTGATTTACCTGTTTTTACAAGGAAATAAAATGTGAAAAAAATATTTCTACATCCCATGGCCATTCCCAACCATTTAAACTTTTCTCTTACAGGTCTAACACTTCTGAAAAACCAATACAACGGCCACCCGGAACAATGTATAAAGCTAAACGATCCGTTCACTGGGTACTTATCCGTACGTAAATCCCTATTGATTTACCTGTTTTTACAAGGAAGTAAAATGTGAAAAAAATATTTCTACATCCCATGGCCTTTCCCAACCATTTAAACCTTTCTCTTACAGGTCTAACACTTCCGAAAAACCAATACAACGCCCTCCCGGAACAATATATAAAGCTAAACGGACCGTTCACTGGGTAATTATCCGTACAAAAAGCCCTATTGATTTACCTGTTTTTACAAGGAAGTAAAATGTGAAAAAAATATTTCTACATCCCATGGCCTTTCCCAGCCATTTAAATTTTTCTCTTACAGGTCTAACGCTTCCGAAAAACCAATACAACGCCCACCCGGAACAATATATAAAGCTAAACGAACCGTTCACTGGGTACTTATCCGTACGAAAATCCCTATTGATTTACCTGTTTTTACAAGGAAATAAAATGTGAAAAAAATATTTCTACATCCCATGGCCTTTCCCAACCATTTAAATTTTTCTCTTACAGGTCTAACACTTCCGAAAAACCAATACAACGCCCACCCGGAACAATATATAAAGCTAAACGAACAGTTCACTGGGTACTTATCCGTACGAAAATCCCTATTGATTTACCTGTTTTTACAAGGAAATAAAATGTGAAAAAAATATTTCTACATCCCATGGCCTTTCCCAACCATTTAAATTTTTCTCTTACCTGTCTAACACTTCCGAAAAACCAATACAACGCCCACCCGGAACAATATATAAATCTAAACGAACCGTTCACTGGGTACTTATACGTACGAAAAGCCCGATTCATTTACCTGTTTTTACAAGGAAGTAGAATGTGAAAAAAATATTTCTACATCCCATGGCCTTTCCCAGCCATTTAAATTTTTCTCTTACAGGTCTAACTCTTTCGAAAAACCAATACAACGCCCACCCGGAACAATATATAAAGCTAAACGAACCATTCACTGGGTACTTATCCGTGCGAAAAGCCCTATTGATTTACCTGTTTTTACAAGGAAATAAAATGTGAAAAAAATATTTCTACATCCCATGGCCTTTCCCAACCATTTAAACTTTTCTCTTACAGGTCTAACACTTCCGAAAAACCAATACAACGCCCACCCGGAACAATATATAAAGCTAAACGAACAGTTCACTGGGTACTTATCCGTACGAAAAGCCCTATTGATTTAACTGTTTTTACAAGGAAATAAAATGTGAAAAAAATATTTCTACATCCCATGGCCTTTCCCAACCATTTAAATTTTTCTCTTACAGGTCTAACCGTTGCGAAAAACCAATACAACACCCACCCTGAAAAATATATACAGCTAAACGAACCGTTTACTGGGTACTAATCCATACGAAAATCCCTATTGATTTACCTGTTTTTACAAGGATATAAAATGTGAAAAAAATATTTCTACATCCCATGGCGTTTCCCAACCATTTAAACTTTTCTCTTACAGGTCTAACACTTCCGAAAAACCAATATAACGGCCACCCGGAACATTATATAAAGCTAAACGAACCGTTCACTGGGCACTTATCCGTACAAAAAGCCCTATTGATTTACCTGTTTTTACAAGGAAGTAAAATGTGAAAAAAATATTTCTACATCCCATGGCCTTTCCCAGCCATTTAAATTTTTCTCTTACAGGTCTAACGCTTCCGAAAAACCAATACAACGCCCACCCGGAACAATATATAAAGCTAAACGAACCGTTCACTGGGTACTTATCCGTACGAAAATCCCTATTGATTTACCTGTTTTTACAAGGAAATAAAATGTGAAAAAAATATTTCTACATCCCATGGCCATTCCCAACCATTTAAACTTTTCTCTTACAGGTCTAACACTTCTGAAAAACCAATACAACGGCCACCCGGAACAATGTATAAAGCTAAACGATCCGTTCACTGGGTACTTATCCGTACGTAAATCCCTATTGATTTACCTGTTTTTACAAGGAAGTAAAATGTGAAAAAAATATTTCTACATCCCATGGCCTTTCCCAAACATTTAAACTTTTCTCTTACAGGTCTAACACTTCTGAAAAACCAATACAACGCCCTCCCGGAACAATATATAAAGCTAAACGAACCGTTCACTGGGTAATTATCCGTACTAAAAGCCCTATTCATTTACCTGTTTTTACAAGGAAGTAAAATGTGAAAAAAATATTTCTACATCCCATGGCCTTTCCCAGCCATTTAAATTTTTCTCTTACAGGTCTAACACTTCCGAAAAACCAATACAACGCCCACCCGGAACAATATATAAAGCTAAACGAACCGTTCACTGGGTACTTATACGTACGAAAAGCCCTATTCATTTACCTGTTTTTACAAGGAAGTAAAATGTGAAAAAAATATTTCTACATCCCATGGCCTTTCCCAGCCATTTAAATTTTTCTCTTACAGGTCTAACACTTCCGAAAAAACAATACAACGCCCACCCGGAACAATATATAAAGCTAAACGAACCGTTCACTGGGTACTTATCCGTACGAAAATCCCTATTGATTTACCTGTTTTTACAAGAAAATAAAATGTGAAAAAAATATTTCTACATCCCATGGCCTTTCCCAACCATTTAAACCTTTCTCTTACAGGTCTAACACTTCCGAAAAACCAATACAACGCCCTCCCGGAACAATATATAAAGCTAAACGGACCGTTCACTGGGTAATTATCCGTACGAAAATCCCTATTGATTTACCTGTTTTTACAAGGAAGTAAAATGTGAAAAAAATATTTCTACATCCCATGGCCTTTCCCAGCCATTTAAATTTTTCTCTTACAGGTCTAACACTTCCGAAAAACCAATACAACGCCCACCCGGAACAATATATAAAGCTAAACGAACCGTTCACTGGGTACTTATCCGTACGAAAATCCCTATTGATTTACCTGTTTTTACAAGAAAATAAAATGTGAAAAAAATATTTCTACATCCCATGGCCTTTCCCAGCCATTTAAATTTTTCTCTTACAGGTCTAACGCTTCCGAAAAACCAATACAACGCCCTCCCGGAACAATATATAAAGCTAAACGGACCGTTCACTGGGTAATTATCCGTACGAAAATCCCTATTGATTTACCTGTTTTTACAAGGAAATAAAATGTGAAAAAAATATTTCTACATCCCATGGCCTTTCCCAACCATATAAACTTTTCTCTTACAGGTATAACACTTCCGAAAAACCAATACAACGCCCACCCGGAACAATATATAAAGCTAAACGAACCGTTTACTGGGTACTTATACGTACGAAAAGCCCTATTCATTTACCTGTTTTTACAAGGAAGTAAAATGTGAAAAAAATATTTCTACATCCCATGGCCTTTCCCAACCATTTAAACTTTTCTCTTACAGGTCTAACACTTCTGAAAAACCAATATAACGGCCACCCGGAACAATATATAAAGCTAAACGAACCGTTCACTGGGCACTTATCCGTACAAAAATCCCTATTGATTTTCCTGTTTTTACAAGGAAATAAAATGTGAAAAAAATATTTCTACATCCCATGGCCTTTCCCAACCATTTAAATATTTATCTTACAGGTCTAACACTACCGAAAAACCGATACAACTCCCACCCGGAACAATATATAAAGCTAAACGAACCGTTCACTGGGTACTTATCCGTACGAAAATCCCTATTGATTTACCTGTTTTTACAAGAAAATAAAATGTGAAAAAAATATTTCTACATCCCATGGCCTTTCCCAACCATTTAAACCTTTCTCTTACAGGTCTAACACTTCCGAAAAACCAATACAACGCCCTCCCGGAACAATATATAAAGCTAAACGAACCGTTCACTGGGTAATTATCCGTACAAAAAGCCCTATTGATTTACCTGTTTTTACAAGGAAGTAAAATGTGAAAAAAATATTTCTACATCCCACGGCCTTTCCCAGCCATTTAAATTTTTCTCTTACAGGTCTAACGCTTCCGAAAAACCAATACAACGCTCACCCGGAACAATATATAAAGCTAAACGAACCGTTCACTGGGTACTTATCCGTACGAAAATCCCTATTGATTTACCTGTTTTTACAAGGAAATAAAATGTGAAAAAAATATTTCTACATCCCATGGCCATTCCCAACCATTTAAACTTTTCTCTTACAGGTCTAACACTTCTGAAAAACCAATACAACGGCCACCCGGAACAATGTATAAAGCTAAACGATCCGTTCACTGGGTACTTATCCGTACGAAAATCCCTATTGATTTACCTGTTTTTACAAGGAAGTAAAATGTGAAAAAAAATATTTCTACATCCCATGGCCTTTCCCAACCATTTAAATTTTTCTCTTACAGGTCTAACACTTCCGAAAAACCAATACAACGCCCTCCCGGAACAATATATAAATCTAAACGAACCGTTCACTGGGTAATTATCCGTACAAAAAGCCCTATTCATTTACCTGTTTTTACAAGGAAGTAAAAACTTTTAAACTTTTTTTTTTTTACAAGGAATTAAAATGTGAAAAAAATATTTCTACATCCCATGGCCTTTCCCAACCATTTAAACTTTTCTCTTACAGGTCTAACACTTCCGAAAAACCAATACAACGCCCTCCCGGAACAATATATAAAGCTAAACGGACCGTTCACTGGGTAATTATCCGTACAAAAAGCCCTATTGATTTACCTGTTTTTACAAGGAAGTAAAATGTGAAAAAAATATTTCTACATCCCATGGCCTTTCCCAGCCATTTAAATTTTTCTCTTACAGGTCTAACGCTTCCGAAAAACCAATACAACGCCCACCCGGAACAATATATAAAGCTAAACGAACCGTTCACTGGGTACTTATCCGTACGAAAATCCCTATTGATTTTCCTGTTTTTACAAGGAAATAAAATGTGAAAAAAATATTTCTACATCCCATGGCCTTTCCCAACCATTTAAATATTTATCTTACAGGTCTAACACTACCGAAAAACCGATACAACTCCCACCCGGAACAATGTATAAAGCTAAACGATCCGTTCACTGGGTACTTATCCGTACGTAAATCCCTATAGATTTACCTGTTTTTACAAGGAAGTAAAATGTGAAAAAAATATTTCTACATCCCATGGCCTTTCCCAACCATTTAAATATTTATCTTACAGGTCTAACACTTCCGAAAAACCGATACAACTCCCACCCGGAACAATATATAAAGCTAAACGAACCGTTCACTGGGTACTTATCCGTACGAAAATCCCTATTGATTTACCTGTTTTTACAAGGAAATAAAATGTGAAAAAAATATTTCTACATCCCATGGCCTTTCCCAACCATTTAAACTTTTCTCTTACAGGTCTAACACTTCCGAAAAACCAATACAACGGCCACCCGGAACAATGTATAAAGCTAAACGATCCGTTCACTGGGTACTTATCCGTACGTAAATCCCTATTGATTTACCTGTTTTTACAAGGAAGTAAAATGTGAAAAAAATATTTCTACATCCCATGGCCTTTCCCAACCATTTAAATTTTTCTCTTACATGTCTAACACTTCCGAAAAACCAATACAACGCCCACCCGGAACAATATATAAAGCTAAACGAACCGTTCACTGGGTACTTATACGTACGAAAATCCCTATTGATTTACCTGTTTTTACAAGGAAATAAAATGTGAAAAAAATATTTCTACATCCCATGGCCTTTCCCAACCATTTAAACTTTTCTCTTACAGGTCTAACACTTCCGAAAAACCAATACAACGCCCTCCCGGAACAATATATAAAGCTAAAAGGACCGATCACTGGGTAATTATCCGTACAAAAAGCCCTATTGATTTACCTTTTTTTACAAGGAAGTAAAATGTGAAAAAAATATTTCTACATCCCATGGCCTTTCCCAACCATTTAAATATTTATCTTACAGGTCTAACACTACCGAAAAACCGATACAACTCCCACCCGGAACAATATATAAAGCTAAACGAACCGTTCACTGGGTACTTATCCGTACGAAAATCCCTATTGATTTACCTGTTTTTACAAGGAAATAAAATGTGAAAAAAATATTTCTACATCCCATGGCCTTTCCCAACCATTTAAACCTTTCTCTTACAGGTCTAACACTTCCGAAAAACCAATACAACGCCCACCCGGAACAATATATAAAGCTAAACGAACCGTTCACTGGGTACTTATACGTACGAAAATCCCTATTGATTTACCTGTTTTTACAAGGAAATAAAATGTGAAAAAAATATTTCTACATCCCATGGCCTTTCCCAACCATTTAAATATTTATCTTACAGGTCTAACACTACCGAAAAACCGATACAACTCCCACCCGGAACAATATATAAAGCTAAACGAACCGTTCACTGGGTACTTATCCGTACGAAAATCCCTATTGATTTACCTGTTTTTACAAGGAAATAAAATGTGAAAAAAATATTTCTACATCCCATGGCCTTTCCCAACCATTTAAACCTTTCTCTTACAGGTCTAACACTTCCGAAAAACCAATACAACGCCCTCCCGGAACAATATATAAAGCTAAACGGACCGTTCACTGGGTAATTATCCGTACAAAAAGCCCTATTGATTTACCTGTTTTTACAAGGAAGTAAAATGTGAAAAAAATATTTCTACATCCCATGGCCTTTCCCAGCCATTTAAATTTTTCTCTTACAGGTCTAACGCTTCCGAAAAACCAATACAACGCCCACCCGGAACAATATATAAAGCTAAACGAACCGTTCACTGGGTACTTATCCGTACGATAATCCCTATTGATTTACCTGTTTTTACAAGGAAATAAAATGTGAAAAAAATATTTCTACATCCCATGGCCTTTCCCAACCATTTAAACTTTTCTCTTACAGGTCAAACACTTCCGAAAAACCAATATAACGGCCACCCGGAACAATATATAAAGCTAAACGAACCGTTCACTGGGCACTTATCCGTACAAAAATCCCTATTGATTTTCCTGTTTTTACAAGGAAATAAAATGTGAAAAAAATATTTCTACATCCCATGGCCTTTCCCAACCATTTAAATATTTATCTTACAGGTCTAACACTACCGAAAAACCGATACAACTCCCACCCGGAACAATGTATAAAGCTAAACGATCCGTTCACTGGGTACTTATCCGTACGAAAATCCCTATTGATTTACCTGTTTTTACAAGGAAATAAAATGTGAAAAAAATATTTCTACATCCCATGGCCTTTCCCAACCATTTAAACTTTTCTCTTAGAGGTCTAACACTTCCGAAAAACCAATATAACGGCCACCCGGAACAATATATAAAGCTAAACGAACCGTTCACTGGGCACTTATCCGTACAAAAATCCCTATTAATTTTCCTGTTTTTACAAGGAAATAAAATGTGAAAAAAATATTTCTACATCCCATGGCCTTTCCCAACCATTTAAATATTTATCTTACAGGTCTAACACTACCGAAAAACCGATACAACTCCCACCCGGAACAATATATAAAGCTAAACGAACCGTTCACTGGGTAATTATCCGTACAGAAAGCCCTATTGATTTACCTGTTTTTACAATGAAGTAAAATGTGAAAAACATATTTCTACATCCCATGGCCTTTCCCAGCCATTTAAACTTTTCTCTTACAGGTCTAACGCTTCCGAAAAACCAATACAACGCCCACCCGGAACAATATATAAAGCTAAACGAACCGTTCACTGGGTACTTATCCGTACGAAGATCCCTATTGATTTACCTGTTTTTACAAGGAAATAAAATGTGAAAAAAATATTTCTACATCCCATGGCCTTTCCCAACCATTTAAACTTTTCTCTTACAGGTCTAACACTTCCGAAAAACCAATATAACGGCCACCCGGAACAATATATAAAGCTAAACGAACCGTTCACTGGGCACTTATCCGTACAAAAATCCCTATTGATTTTCCTGTTTTTACAAGGAAATAAAATGTGAAAAAAATATTTCTACATCCCATGGCCTTTCCCAACCATTTAAATATTTATCTTACAGGTCTAACACTACCGAAAAACCGATACAACTCCCACCCGGAACAATGTATAAAGCTAAACGATCCGTTCACTGGGTACTTATCCGTACGTAAATCCCGATTGATTTACCTGTTTTTACAAGGAAGTAAAATGTGAAAAAAATATTTCTACATCCCATGGCCTTTCCCAACCATTTAAATTTTTCTCTTACAGGTCTAACACTTCCGAAAAACCAATACAACGCCCACCCGGAACAATATATAAAGCTAAACGAACCGTTCACTGGGTACTTATCCGTACGAAAAGCCCTATTGATTTAACTGTTTTTACAAGGAAGTAAAATGTGAAAAAAATATTTCTACATCCCATGGCCTTTCCCAACCATTTAAATTTTTCTCTTACAGGTCTAACCGTTGCGAAAAACCAATACAACACCCACCCTGAAAAATATATACAGCTAAACGAACCGTTTACTGGGTACTAATCCATACGAAAATCCCTATTGATTTACCTGTTTTTACAAGGATATAAAATGTGAAAAAAATATTTCTACATCCCATGGCGTTTCCCAACCATTTAAACTTTTCTCTTACAGGTCTAACACTTCCGAAAAACCAATATAACGGCCACCCGGAACAATATATAAAGCTAAACGAACCGTTCACTGGGCACTTATCCGTACAAAAAGCCCTATTGATTTACCTGTTTTTACAAGGAAGTAAAATGTGAAAAAAATATTTCTACATCCCATGGCCTTTCCCAGCCATTTAAATTTTTCTCTTACAGGTCTAACGCTTCCGAAAAACCAATACAACGCCCACCCGGAACAATATATAAAGCTAAACGAACCGTTCACTGGGTACTTATCCGTACGAAAATCCCTATTGATTTACCTGTTTTTACAAGGAAATAAAATGTGAAAAAAATATTTCTACATCCCATGGCCATTCCCAACCATTTAAACTTTTCTCTTACAGGTCTAACACTTCTGAAAAACCAATACAACGGCCACCCGGAACAATGTATAAAGCTAAACGATCCGTTCACTGGGTACTTATCCGTACGTAAATCCCTATTGATTTACCTGTTTTTACAAGGAAGTAAAATGTGAAAAAAATATTTCTACATCCCATGGCCTTTCCCAAACATTTAAACTTTTCTCTTACAGGTCTAACACTTCTGAAAAACCAATACAACGCCCTCCCGGAACAATATATAAAGCTAAACGAACCGTTCACTGGGTAATTATCCGTACTAAAAGCCCTATTCATTTACCTGTTTTTACAAGGAAGTAAAATGTGAAAAAAATATTTCTACATCCCATGGCCTTTCCCAGCCATTTAAATTTTTCTCTTACAGGTCTAACACTTCCGAAAAACCAATACAACGCCCACCCGGAACAATATATAAAGCTAAACGAACCGTTCACTGGGTACTTATACGTACGAAAAGCCCTATTCATTTACCTGTTTTTACAAGGAAGTAAAATGTGAAAAAAATATTTCTACATCCCATGGCCTTTCCCAGCCATTTAAATTTTTCTCTTACAGGTCTAACACTTCCGAAAAAACAATACAACGCCCACCCGGAACAATATATAAAGCTAAACGAACCGTTCACTGGGTACTTATCCGTACGAAAATCCCTATTGATTTACCTGTTTTTACAAGAAAATAAAATGTGAAAAAAATATTTCTACATCCCATGGCCTTTCCCAACCATTTAAACCTTTCTCTTACAGGTCTAACACTTCCGAAAAACCAATACAACGCCCTCCCGGAACAATATATAAAGCTAAACGGACCGTTCACTGGGTAATTATCCGTACGAAAATCCCTATTGATTTACCTGTTTTTACAAGGAAGTAAAATGTGAAAAAAATATTTCTACATCCCATGGCCTTTCCCAGCCATTTAAATTTTTCTCTTACAGGTCTAACACTTCCGAAAAACCAATACAACGCCCACCCGGAACAATATATAAAGCTAAACGAACCGTTCACTGGGTACTTATCCGTACGAAAATCCCTATTGATTTACCTGTTTTTACAAGAAAATAAAATGTGAAAAAAATATTTCTACATCCCATGGCCTTTCCCAGCCATTTAAATTTTTCTCTTACAGGTCTAACGCTTCCGAAAAACCAATACAACGCCCTCCCGGAACAATATATAAAGCTAAACGGACCGTTCACTGGGTAATTATCCGTACGAAAATCCCTATTGATTTACCTGTTTTTACAAGGAAGTAAAATGTGAAAAAAATATTTCTACATCCCATGGCCTTTCCCAACCATATAAACTTTTCTCTTACAGGTATAACACTTCCGAAAAACCAATACAACGCCCACCCGGAACAATATATAAAGCTAAACGAACCGTTTACTGGGTACTTATACGTACGAAAAGCCCTATTCATTTACCTGTTTTTACAAGGAAGTAAAATGTGAAAAAAATATTTCTACATCCCATGGCCTTTCCCAACCATTTAAACTTTTCTCTTACAGGTCTAACACTTCTGAAAAACCAATATAACGGCCACCCGGAACAATATATAAAGCTAAACGAACCGTTCACTGGGCACTTATCCGTACAAAAATCCCTATTGATTTTCCTGTTTTTACAAGGAAATAAAATGTGAAAAAAATATTTCTACATCCCATGGCCTTTCCCAACCATTTAAATATTTATCTTACAGGTCTAACACTACCGAAAAACCGATACAACTCCCACCCGGAACAATATATAAAGCTAAACGAACCGTTCACTGGGTACTTATCCGTACGAAAATCCCTATTGATTTACCTGTTTTTACAAGAAAATAAAATGTGAAAAAAATATTTCTACATCCCATGGCCTTTCCCAACCATTTAAACCTTTCTCTTACAGGTCTAACACTTCCGAAAAACCAATACAACGCCCTCCCGGAACAATATATAAAGCTAAACGAACCGTTCACTGGGTAATTATCCGTACAAAAAGCCCTATTGATTTACCTGTTTTTACAAGGAAGTAAAATGTGAAAAAAATATTTCTACATCCCACGGCCTTTCCCAGCCATTTAAATTTTTCTCTTACAGGTCTAACGCTTCCGAAAAACCAATACAACGCTCACCCGGAACAATATATAAAGCTAAACGAACCGTTCACTGGGTACTTATCCGTACGAAAATCCCTATTGATTTACCTGTTTTTACAAGGAAATAAAATGTGAAAAAAATATTTCTACATCCCATGGCCATTCCCAACCATTTAAACTTTTCTCTTACAGGTCTAACACTTCTGAAAAACCAATACAACGGCCACCCGGAACAATGTATAAAGCTAAACGATCCGTTCACTGGGTACTTATCCGTACGTAAATCCCTATTGATTTACCTGTTTTTACAAGGAAGTAAAATGTGAAAAAAATATTTCTACATCCCATGGCCTTTCCCAAACATTTAAACTTTTCTCTTACAGGTCTAACACTTCCGAAAAACCAATACAACGCCCACCCGGAACAATATATAAAGCTAAACGAACCGTTCACTGGGTACTTATACGTACGAAAAGCCCTATTCATTTACCTGTTTTTACAAGGAAGTAAAATGTGAAAAAAATATTTCTACATCCCATGGCCTTTCCCAGCCATTTAAATTTTTCTCTTACAGGTCTAACACTTCCGAAAAAACAATACAACGCCCACCCGGAACAATATATAAAGCTAAACGAACCGTTCACTGGGTACTTATCCGTACGAAAATCCCTATTGATTTACCTGTTTTTACAAGAAAATAAAATGTGAAAAAAATATTTCTACATCCCATGGCCTTTCCCAACCATTTAAACCTTTCTCTTACAGGTCTAACACTTCCGAAAAACCAATACAACGCCCTCCCGGAACAATATATAAAGCTAAACGGACCGTTCACTGGGTAATTATCCGTACGAAAATCCCTATTGATTTACCTGTTTTTACAAGGAAGTAAAATGTGAAAAAAATATTTCTACATCCCATGGCCTTTCCCAGCCATTTAAATTTTTCTCTTACAGGTCTAACACTTCCGAAAAACCAATACAACGCCCACCCGGAACAATATATAAAGCTAAACGAACCGTTCACTGGGTACTTATCCGTACGAAAATCCCTATTGATTTACCTGTTTTTACAAGAAAATAAAATGTGAAAAAAATATTTCTACATCCCATGGCCTTTCCCAGCCATTTAAATTTTTCTCTTACAGGTCTAACGCTTCCGAAAAACCAATACAACGCCCTCCCGGAACAATATATAAAGCTAAACGGACCGTTCACTGGGTAATTATCCGTACGAAAATCCCTATTGATTTACCTGTTTTTACAAGGAAGTAAAATGTGAAAAAAATATTTCTACATCCCATGGCCTTTCCCAACCATATAAACTTTTCTCTTACAGGTATAACACTTCCGAAAAACCAATACAACGCCCACCCGGAACAATATATAAAGCTAAACGAACCGTTTACTGGGTACTTATACGTACGAAAAGCCCTATTCATTTACCTGTTTTTACAAGGAAGTAAAATGTGAAAAAAATATTTCTACATCCCATGGCCTTTCCCAACCATTTAAACTTTTCTCTTACAGGTCTAACACTTCTGAAAAACCAATATAACGGCCACCCGGAACAATATATAAAGCTAAACGAACCGTTCACTGGGCACTTATCCGTACAAAAATCCCTATTGATTTTCCTGTTTTTACAAGGAAATAAAATGTGAAAAAAATATTTCTACATCCCATGGCCTTTCCCAACCATTTAAATATTTATCTTACAGGTCTAACACTACCGAAAAACCGATACAACTCCCACCCGGAACAATATATAAAGCTAAACGAACCGTTCACTGGGTACTTATCCGTACGAAAATCCCTATTGATTTACCTGTTTTTACAAGAAAATAAAATGTGAAAAAAATATTTCTACATCCCATGGCCTTTCCCAACCATTTAAACCTTTCTCTTACAGGTCTAACACTTCCGAAAAACCAATACAACGCCCTCCCGGAACAATATATAAAGCTAAACGAACCGTTCACTGGGTAATTATCCGTACAAAAAGCCCTATTGATTTACCTGTTTTTACAAGGAAGTAAAATGTGAAAAAAATATTTCTACATCCCACGGCCTTTCCCAGCCATTTAAATTTTTCTCTTACAGGTCTAACGCTTCCGAAAAACCAATACAACGCTCACCCGGAACAATATATAAAGCTAAACGAACCGTTCACTGGGTACTTATCCGTACGAAAATCCCTATTGATTTACCTGTTTTTACAAGGAAATAAAATGTGAAAAAAATATTTCTACATCCCATGGCCATTCCCAACCATTTAAACTTTTCTCTTACAGGTCTAACACTTCTGAAAAACCAATACAACGGCCACCCGGAACAATGTATAAAGCTAAACGATCCGTTCACTGGGTACTTATCCGTACGAAAATCCCTATTGATTTACCTGTTTTTACAAGGAAGTAAAATGTGAAAAAAAATATTTCTACATCCCATGGCCTTTCCCAACCATTTAAATTTTTCTCTTACAGGTCTAACACTTCCGAAAAACCAATACAACGCCCTCCCGGAACAATATATAAATCTAAACGAACCGTTCACTGGGTAATTATCCGTACAAAAAGCCCTATTCATTTACCTGTTTTTACAAGGAAGTAAAAACTTTTAAACTTTTTTTTTTTTACAAGGAATTAAAATGTGAAAAAAATATTTCTACATCCCATGGCCTTTCCCAACCATTTAAACTTTTCTCTTACAGGTCTAACACTTCCGAAAAACCAATACAACGCCCTCCCGGAACAATATATAAAGCTAAACGGACCGTTCACTGGGTAATTATCCGTACAAAAAGCCCTATTGATTTACCTGTTTTTACAAGGAAGTAAAATGTGAAAAAAATATTTCTACATCCCATGGCCTTTCCCAGCCATTTAAATTTTTCTCTTACAGGTCTAACGCTTCCGAAAAACCAATACAACGCCCACCCGGAACAATATATAAAGCTAAACGAACCGTTCACTGGGTACTTATCCGTACGAAAATCCCTATTGATTTTCCTGTTTTTACAAGGAAATAAAATGTGAAAAAAATATTTCTACATCCCATGGCCTTTCCCAACCATTTAAATATTTATCTTACAGGTCTAACACTACCGAAAAACCGATACAACTCCCACCCGGAACAATGTATAAAGCTAAACGATCCGTTCACTGGGTACTTATCCGTACGTAAATCCCTATAGATTTACCTGTTTTTACAAGGAAGTAAAATGTGAAAAAAATATTTCTACATCCCATGGCCTTTCCCAACCATTTAAATATTTATCTTACAGGTCTAACACTTCCGAAAAACCGATACAACTCCCACCCGGAACAATATATAAAGCTAAACGAACCGTTCACTGGGTACTTATCCGTACGAAAATCCCTATTGATTTACCTGTTTTTACAAGGAAATAAAATGTGAAAAAAATATTTCTACATCCCATGGCCTTTCCCAACCATTTAAACTTTTCTCTTACAGGTCTAACACTTCCGAAAAACCAATACAACGGCCACCCGGAACAATGTATAAAGCTAAACGATCCGTTCACTGGGTACTTATCCGTACGTAAATCCCTATTGATTTACCTGTTTTTACAAGGAAGTAAAATGTGAAAAAAATATTTCTACATCCCATGGCCTTTCCCAACCATTTAAATTTTTCTCTTACATGTCTAACACTTCCGAAAAACCAATACAACGCCCACCCGGAACAATATATAAAGCTAAACGAACCGTTCACTGGGTACTTATACGTACGAAAATCCCTATTGATTTACCTGTTTTTACAAGGAAATAAAATGTGAAAAAAATATTTCTACATCCCATGGCCTTTCCCAACCATTTAAACTTTTCTCTTACAGGTCTAACACTTCCGAAAAACCAATACAACGCCCTCCCGGAACAATATATAAAGCTAAAAGGACCGATCACTGGGTAATTATCCGTACAAAAAGCCCTATTGATTTACCTTTTTTTACAAGGAAGTAAAATGTGAAAAAAATATTTCTACATCCCATGGCCTTTCCCAACCATTTAAATATTTATCTTACAGGTCTAACACTACCGAAAAACCGATACAACTCCCACCCGGAACAATATATAAAGCTAAACGAACCGTTCACTGGGTACTTATCCGTACGAAAATCCCTATTGATTTACCTGTTTTTACAAGGAAATAAAATGTGAAAAAAATATTTCTACATCCCATGGCCTTTCCCAACCATTTAAACCTTTCTCTTACAGGTCTAACACTTCCGAAAAACCAATACAACGCCCACCCGGAACAATATATAAAGCTAAACGAACCGTTCACTGGGTACTTATACGTACGAAAATCCCTATTGATTTACCTGTTTTTACAAGGAAATAAAATGTGAAAAAAATATTTCTACATCCCATGGCCTTTCCCAACCATTTAAATATTTATCTTACAGGTCTAACACTACCGAAAAACCGATACAACTCCCACCCGGAACAATATATAAAGCTAAACGAACCGTTCACTGGGTACTTATCCGTACGAAAATCCCTATTGATTTACCTGTTTTTACAAGGAAATAAAATGTGAAAAAAATATTTCTACATCCCATGGCCTTTCCCAACCATTTAAACCTTTCTCTTACAGGTCTAACACTTCCGAAAAACCAATACAACGCCCTCCCGGAACAATATATAAAGCTAAACGGACCGTTCACTGGGTAATTATCCGTACAAAAAGCCCTATTGATTTACCTGTTTTTACAAGGAAGTAAAATGTGAAAAAAATATTTCTACATCCCATGGCCTTTCCCAGCCATTTAAATTTTTCTCTTACAGGTCTAACGCTTCCGAAAAACCAATACAACGCCCACCCGGAACAATATATAAAGCTAAACGAACCGTTCACTGGGTACTTATCCGTACGATAATCCCTATTGATTTACCTGTTTTTACAAGGAAATAAAATGTGAAAAAAATATTTCTACATCCCATGGCCTTTCCCAACCATTTAAACTTTTCTCTTACAGGTCAAACACTTCCGAAAAACCAATATAACGGCCACCCGGAACAATATATAAAGCTAAACGAACCGTTCACTGGGCACTTATCCGTACAAAAATCCCTATTGATTTTCCTGTTTTTACAAGGAAATAAAATGTGAAAAAAATATTTCTACATCCCATGGCCTTTCCCAACCATTTAAATATTTATCTTACAGGTCTAACACTACCGAAAAACCGATACAACTCCCACCCGGAACAATGTATAAAGCTAAACGATCCGTTCACTGGGTACTTATCCGTACGAAAATCCCTATTGATTTACCTGTTTTTACAAGGAAATAAAATGTGAAAAAAATATTTCTACATCCCATGGCCTTTCCCAACCATTTAAACTTTTCTCTTAGAGGTCTAACACTTCCGAAAAACCAATATAACGGCCACCCGGAACAATATATAAAGCTAAACGAACCGTTCACTGGGCACTTATCCGTACAAAAATCCCTATTAATTTTCCTGTTTTTACAAGGAAATAAAATGTGAAAAAAATATTTCTACATCCCATGGCCTTTCCCAACCATTTAAATATTTATCTTACAGGTCTAACACTACCGAAAAACCGATACAACTCCCACCCGGAACAATATATAAAGCTAAACGAACCGTTCACTGGGTAATTATCCGTACAGAAAGCCCTATTGATTTACCTGTTTTTACAATGAAGTAAAATGTGAAAAACATATTTCTACATCCCATGGCCTTTCCCAGCCATTTAAACTTTTCTCTTACAGGTCTAACGCTTCCGAAAAACCAATACAACGCCCACCCGGAACAATATATAAAGCTAAACGAACCGTTCACTGGGTACTTATCCGTACGAAGATCCCTATTGATTTACCTGTTTTTACAAGGAAATAAAATGTGAAAAAAATATTTCTACATCCCATGGCCTTTCCCAACCATTTAAACTTTTCTCTTACAGGTCTAACACTTCCGAAAAACCAATATAACGGCCACCCGGAACAATATATAAAGCTAAACGAACCGTTCACTGGGCACTTATCCGTACAAAAATCCCTATTGATTTTCCTGTTTTTACAAGGAAATAAAATGTGAAAAAAATATTTCTACATCCCATGGCCTTTCCCAACCATTTAAATATTTATCTTACAGGTCTAACACTACCGAAAAACCGATACAACTCCCACCCGGAACAATGTATAAAGCTAAACGATCCGTTCACTGGGTACTTATCCGTACGTAAATCCCGATTGATTTACCTGTTTTTACAAGGAAGTAAAATGTGAAAAAAATATTTCTACATCCCATGGCCTTTCCCAACCATTTAAATTTTTCTCTTACATGTCTAACACTTCCGAAAAACCAATACAACGCCCACCCGGAACAATATATAACGCTAAACGAACCGTTCACTGGGTACTTATACGTACGAAAATCCCTATTGATTTACCTGTTTTTACAAGGAAATAAAATGTGAAAAAAATATTTCTACATCCCATGGCCTTTCCCAACCATTTAAACTTTTCTCTTACAGGTCTAACACTTCCGAAAAACCAATACAACGCCCTCCCGGAACAATATATAAAGCTAAACGGACCGTTCACTGGGTAATTATCCGTACAAAAAGCCCTATTGATTTACCTGTTTTTACAAGGAAGTAAAATGTGAAAAAAATATTTCTACATCCCATGGCCTTTCCCAGCCATTTAAATTTTTCTCTTACAGGTCTAACGCTTCCGAAAAACCAATACAACGCCCACCCGGAACAATATATAAAGCTAAACGAACCGTTCACTGGGTACTTATCCGTACGAAAATCCCTATTGATTTACCTGTTTTTACAAGGAAATAAAATGTGAAAAAAATATTTCTACATCCCATGGCCTTTCCCAACCATTTAAACTTTTCTCTTACAGGTCTAACGCTTCCGAAAAACCAATATAACGGCCACCCGGAACAATATATAAAGCTAAACGAACCGTTCACTGGGCACTTATCCGTACAAAAATCCCTATTGATTTTCCTGTTTTTACAAGGAAATAAAATGTGAAAAAAATATTTCTACATCCCATGGCCTTTCCCAACCATTTAAATATTTATCTTACAGGTCTAACACTACCGAAAAACCGATACAACTCCCACCCGGAACAATATATAAAGCTAAACGAACCGTTCACTGGGTAATTATCCGTACGAAAATCCCTATTGATTTACCTGTTTTTACAAGGAAATAAAATGTGAAAAAAATATTTCTACATCCCATGGCCTTTCCCAACCATTTAAACTTTTCTCTTACAGGTCTAACACTTCCGAAAAACCAATAAAACGCCCTCCCGGAACAATATATAAAGCTAAACGAACCGTTCACTGGGTACTTATCCGTACAAAAAGCCCTATTGATTTACCTGTTTTTACAAGGAAGTAAAATGTGAAAAAAATATTTCTACATCCCATGGCCCTTCCCAGCCATTTAAATTTTTCTCTTACAGGTCTAACGCTTCCGAAAAACCAATACAACGCCCACCCGGAACAATATATAAAGCTAAACGAACCGTTCACTGGGTACTTATCCGTACGAAAATCCCTATTGATTTACCTGTTTTTACAAGGAAATAAAATGTGAAAAAAATATTTCTACATCCCATGGCCATTCCCAACCATTTAAACTTTTCTCTTACAGGTCTAACACTTCTGAAAAACCAATACAACGGCCACCCGGAACAATGTATAAAGCTAAACGATCCGTTCACAGGGTACTTATCCGTACGAAAATCCCTATTGATTTTCCTGTTTTTACAAGGAAAGAAAATGTGAAAAAAATATTTCTACATCCCATGGCCTTTCCCAACCATTTAAATTTTTCTCTTACATGTCTAACACTTCCGAAAAAACAATACAACGCCCACCCGGAACAATATATAAAGCTAAACGAACCGTTCACTGGGTACTTATACGTACGAAAATCCCTATTGATTTACCTGTTTTTACAAGGAAATAAAATGTGAAAAAAATATTTCTACATCCCATGGCCTTTCCCAACCATTTAAATTTTTCTCTTACATGTCTAACACTTCCGAAAAACCAATACAACGCCCACCCAGAACAATGTATAAAGCTAAACGAACCGTTCACTGGGTACTTATCCATGCGAAAAGCCCTATTGATTTACCTGTTTTTACAAGGAAGTAAAATGTGAAAAAAATATTTCTACATCCCATGGCCTTTACCAGCCATTTAAATTTTTCTCTTAAAGGTCTAACACTTCCGAAAAACCAATACAACGCCCACCCGGAACAATATATAAAGCTAAACGAACAGTTCACTGGGTACTTATCCGTACGAAAAGCCCTATTGATTTACCTGTTTTTACAAGGAAGTAAAATGTGAAAAAAATATTTCTACATCCCATGGCCTTTCCCAACCATTTAAATTTTTCTCTTACAGGTCTAACAGTTGCGAAAAATCAATACAACACCCACCCGGAAAAATATATACAGCTAAACGAACCGTTTACTGGGTACTAATCCATACGTAAATCCCTATTGATTAACCTGTTTTTACAAGGAAATAAAATGTGAAAAAAATATTTCTACATCCCATGGCCTTTCCCAACCATATAAATTTTTCTCTTACAGGTCTAAAACTTCCGAAAAACCAATACAACGCCCACCCGGAACAATATATAAAGCTAAACGAACCGTTCACTGGGTACTTATCCGTACGAAAATCCCTATTGATTTACCTGTTTTTACAAGGAAATAAAATGTGAAAAAATATTTCTACATCCCATGGCCTTTCCCAACCATTTAAATTTTTCTCTTACATGTCTAACACTTCCGAAAAACCAATACAACGCCCACCCGGAACAATGTATGAAGCTAAACGAACCGTTCACTGGGTTCTTATCCGTGCGAAAAGCCCTATTGATTTACCTGTTTTTACAAGGAAGTAAAATGTGAAAAAATATTTCTACATCCCATGGCCTTTACCAGCCATTTAAATTTTTCTCTTACAGGTCTAACACTTCCAAAAAACCAATACAACGCCTACCCGGAACAATATATAAAGCTAAACGAATAGTTCACTGGGTACTTATCCGTACGAAAAGCCCTATTGATTTACCTGTTTTTACAAGGAAGTAAAATGTGAAAAAAATATTTCTACATTCCATGGCCTTTCCCAACCATTTAAATTTTTCTCTTACAGGTCTAACAGTTGCGAAAAACCAATACAACACCCACCCGGAAAAATATATACAGCTAAACGAACCGTTTACTGGGTACTAATCCATACGAAAATCCCTATTGATTTACCTGTTTTTACAAGGAAATAAAATGTGAAAAAAATATTTCTACATCCCATGGCCTTTCCCAACCATTTAAATTTTTCCCTTACAGGTCTAACACTTCCGAAAAACCAATACAACGCCCACCCGGAACAATATATAAAGCTAAACGAACCGTTCACTGGGTACTTATCCGTACGAAAATCTCTATTGATTTACCTGTTTTTACAAGGAAATAAAATGTGAAAAAAATATTTCTACATCCCATGGCCTTTCCCAACCATTTAAATTTTTCTCTTACATGTCTAACACTACCGAAAAACCAATACAACTCCCACCCGGAACAATATATAAAGCTAAACGAACCGTTCACTGGGTACTTATCCGTACGAAAATCCCTATTGATTTACCTGTTTTTACAAGGAAATAAAATGTGAAAAAAATATTTCTACATAACATGGCCATTCCCAACCATTTAAATTTTTCTCTTACAGGTCTAACACTTCTGAAAAACCAATACAACGGCCACCCGGAACAATGTATAAAGCTAAACGAACCGTTCACTGGGTACTTATCCGTACGAAAATCCCTATTGATTTACCTGTATTAACAACGAAGTAAAATGTGAAAAAAATATTTCTACATCCCATGGCCTTTCCCAACCATTTAAATTTTTCTCTTACATGTCTAACACTTCCGAAAAACCAATACAACGCCCACCCGGAACAATATATAAAGCTAAACGAACCGTTCACTGGGTACTTATACGTACGAAAATCCCTATTGATTTACCTGTTTTTACAAGGAAATAAAATGTGAAAAAAATATTTCTACATCCCATGGCCTTTCCCAACCATTTAAATTTTTCTCTTACAGGTCTAACAGTTGCGAAAAAACAATACAACGCCCACCCGGAACAATATATAAAGCTAAACGAACCGTTCACTGGGTACTTATACGTACGAAAATCCCTATTGATTTACCTGTTTTTACAAGGAAATAAAATGTGAAAAAAATATTTCTACATCCCATGGCCTTTCCCAACCATTTAAATTTTTCTCTTACATGTCTAACACTTCTGAAAAACCAATACAACGCCCACCCACAACAATGTATAAAGCTAAACGAACCGTTCACTGGGTACTTATCCATGCGAAAAGCCCTATTGATTTACCTGTTTTTACAAGGAAGTAAAATGTGAAAAAAATATTTCTACATCCCATGGCCTTTACCAGCCATTTAAATTTTTCTCTTAAAGGTCTAACACTTCCGAAAAACCAATACAACGCCCACCCGGAACAATATATAAAGCTAAACGAACAGTTCACTGGGTACTTATCCGTACGAAAAGCCCTATTGATTTACCTGTTTTTACAAGGAAGTAAAATGTGAAAAAAATATTTCTACATCCCATGGCCTTTCCCAACCATTTAAATTTTTCTCTTACAGGTCTAACAGTTGCGAAAAATCAATACAACACCCACCCGGAAAAATATATACAGCTAAACGAACCGTTTACTGGGTACTAATCCATACGTAAATCCCTATTGATTTACCTGTTTTTACAAGGAAATAAAATGTGAAAAAAATATTTCTACATCCCATGGCCTTTCACAACCATTTAAATTTTTCTCTTACAGGTCTAAAACTTCCGAAAAACCAATACAACGCCCACCCGGAACAATATATAAAGCTAAACGAACCGTTCACTGGGTACTTATCCGTACGAAAATCCCTATTGATTTACCTGTTTTTACAAGGAAATAAAATGTGAAAAAATATTTCTACATCCCATGGCCTTTCCCAACCATTTAAATTTTTCTCTTACATGTCTAACACTTCCGAAAAACCAATACAACGCCCACCCGGAACAATGTATAAAGCTAAACGAACCGTTCACTGGGTTCTTATCCGTGCGAAAAGCCCTATTGATTTACCTGTTTTTACAAGGAAGTAAAATGTGAAAAAATATTTCTACATCCCATGGCCTTTACCAGCCATTTAAATTTTTCTCTCACAGGTCTAACACTTCCGAAAAACCAATACAACGCCTACCCGGAACAATATATAAAGCTAAACGAATAGTTCACTGGGTACTTATCCGTACGAAAAGCCCTATTGATTTACCTGTTTTTACAAGGAAGTAAAATGTGAAAAAAATATTTCTACATTCCATGGCCTTTCCCAACCATTTAAATTTTTCTCTTACAGGTCTAACAGTTGCGAAAAACCAATACAACACCCACCCGGAAAAATATATACAGCTAAACGAACCGTTTACTGGGTACTAATCCATACGAAAATTCCTATTGATTTACCTGTTTTTACAAGGAAATAAAATGTGAAAAAAATATTTCTACATCCCATGGCCTTTCCCAACCATTTAAATTTTTCTCTTACAGGTCTAACACTTCCGAAAAACCAATACAACGCCCACCCGGAACAATGTATAAAGCTAAACGAACCGTTTACTGGGTACTAATCCATACGAAAATTCCTATTGATTTACCTGTTTTTACAAGGAAATAAAATGTGAAAAAAATATTTCTACATCCCATGGCCTTTCCCAACCATTTAAATTTTTCTCTTACAGGTCTAACACTTCCGAAAAACCAATACAACGCCCACCCGGAACAATGTATAAAGCTAAACGAACCGTTCACTGGGTACTTATCCGTACGAAAATCCCTATTGATTTACCTGTTTTTACAACGAAGTAAAATGTGAAAAAAATATTTCTACATCCCATGGCCTTTCCCAACCATTTAAATTTTTCTCTTACATGTCTAACACTTCCGAAAAACCAATACAACGCCCACCCGGAACAATATATAAAGCTAAACGAACCGTTCACTGGGTACTTATACGTACGAAAAACCCTATTGATTTACCTGTTTTTACAAGGAAATAAAATGTGAAAAAAATATTTCTACATCCCATGGCCTTTCCCAACCATTTAAATTTTTCTCTTACAGGTCTAACAGTTGCGAAAAAACAATACAACGCCCACCGGGAACAATATATAAAGCTAAACGAACCGTTCACTGGGTACTTATACGTACGAAAATCCCTATTGATTTACCTGTTTTTACAAGGAAATAAAATGTGAAAAAAATATTTCTACATCCCATGGCCTTTCCCAACCATTTAAATTTTTCTCTTACATGTCTAACACTTCCGAAAAACCAATACAACGCCCACCCACAACAATGTATAAAGCTAAACGAACCGTTCACTGGGTACTTATCCATGCGAAAAGCCCTATTGATTTACCTGTTTTTACAAGGAAGTAAAATGTGAAAAAAATATTTCTACATCCCATGGCCTTTACCAGCCATTTAAATTTTTCGCTTAAAGGTCTAACACTTCCGAAAAACCAATACAACGCCCACCCGGAACAATATATAAAGCTAAACGAACCGTTCACTGGGTACTTATCCGTACGTAAAGCCCTATTGATTTACCTGTTTTTACAAGGAAGTAAAATTTGAAAAAAATATTTCTACATCCCATGGCCTTTCCCAACCATTTAAATTTTTCTCTTACAGGTCTAACAGTTGCGAAAAATCAATACAACACCCACCCGGAAAAATATATACAGCTAAACGAACCGTTTACAGGGTACTAATCCATACGTAAATCCCTATTGATTTACCTGTTTTTACAAGGAAATAAAATGTGAAAAAAATATTTCTACATCCCATGGCCTTTCACAACCATTTAAATTTTTCTCTTACAGGTCTAAAACTTCGGAAAAACCAATACAACGCCCACCCGGAACAATATATAAAGCTAAACGAACCGTTCACTGGGTACTTATCCGTACGAAAATCCCTATTGATTTACCTGTTTTTACAAGGAAATAAAATGTGAAAAAAATATTTCTACATCCCATGGCCTTTCCCAGCCATTTAAATTTTTCTCTTACAGGTCTAACGCTTCCGAAAAACCAATACAACGCCCACCCGGAACAATATATAAAGCTAAACGAACCGTTCACTGGGTACTTATCCGTACGAAAATCCCTACTGATTTACCTGTTTTTACAAGGAAATAAAATGTGAAAAAAATATTTCTACATCCCATGGCCATTCCCAACCATTTAAACTTTTCTCTTACAGGTCTAACACTTCTGAAAAACCAATACAACGGCCACCCGGAACAATGTATAAAGCTAAACGATCCGTTCACAGGGTACTTATCCATACGAAAATCCCTATTGATTTTCCTGTTTTTACAAGGAAATAAAATGTGAAAAAAATATTTCTACATCCCATGGCCTTTCCCAACCATTTAAATTTTTCTCTTACATGTCTAACACTTCCGAAAAAACAATACAACGCCCACCCGGAACAATATATAAAGCTAAACGAACCGTTCACTGGGTACTTATCCGTACGAAAATCCCTATTGATTTACCTGTTTTTACAACGAAGTAAAATGTGAAAAAAATATTTCTACATCCCATGGCCTTTCCCAACCATTTAAATTTTTCTCTTACATGTCTAACACTTCCGAAAAACCAATACAACGCCCACCCGGAACAATATATAAAGCTAAACAAACCGTTCACTGGGTACTTATCCGTACGAAAATCCCTATTGATTTACCTGTTTTTACAAGGAAATAAAATGTGAAAAAAATATTTCTACATCCCATGGCCTTTCCCAGCCATTTAAATTTTTCTCTTACAGGTCTAACGCTTCCGAAAAACCAATACAACGCCCACCCGGAACAATATATAAAGCTAAACGAACCGTTCACTAGGTACTTATCCCTACGAAAATCCCTATTGATTTACCTGTTTTTACAAGGAAATAAAATGTGAAAAAAATATTTCTACATCCCATGGCCATTCCCAACCATTTAAACTTTTCTCTTACAGGTCTAACACTTCTGAAAAACCAATACAACGGCCACCCGGAACAATGTATAAAGCTAAACGATCCGTTCACAGGGTACTTATCCGTACGAAAATCCCTATTGATTTTCCTGTTTTTACAAGGAAATAAAATGTGAAAAAAATATTTCTACATCCCATGGCCTTTCCCAACCATTTAAATTTTTCTCTTACATGTCTAACACTTCCGAAAAAACAATACAACGCCCACCCGGAACAATATATAAAGCTAAACGAACCGTTCACTGGGTACTTATACGTACGAAAATCCCTATTGATTTACCTGTTTTTACAAGGAAATAAAATGTGAAAAAAATATTTCTACATCCCATGGCCTTTCCCAACCATTTAAATTTTTCTCTTACATGTCTAACACTTCCGAAAAACCAATACAACGCCCACCCAGAACAATGTATAAAGCTAAACGAACCGTTCACTGGGTACTTATCCATGCAAAAGCCCTATTGATTTACCTGTTTTTACAAGGAAGTAAAATGTGAAAAAAATATTTCTACATCCCATGGCCTTTACCAGCCATTTAAATTTTTCTCTTAAAGGTCTAACACTTCCGAAAAACCAATACAACGCCCACCCGGAACAATATATAAAGCTAAACGAACAGTTCACTGGGTACTTATCCGTACGAAAAGCCCTATTGATTTACCTGTTTTTACAAGGAAGTAAAATGTGAAAAAAATATTTCTACATCCCATGGCCTTTCCCAACCATTTAAATTTTTCTCTTACAGGTCTAAAACTTCCGAAAAACCAATACAACGCCCACCCGGAACAATATATAAAGCTAAACGAACCGTTCACTGGGTACTTATCCGTACGAAAACCCCTATTGATTTACCTGTTTTTACAAGGAAATAAAATGTGAAAAAATATTTCTACATCCCATGGCCTTTCCCAACCATTTAAATTTTTCTCTTACATGTCTAACACTTCCGAAAAACCAATACAACGCCCACCCGGAACAATGTATAAAGCTAAACGAACCGTTCACTGGGTTCTTATCCGTGCGAAAAGCCCTATTGATTTACCTGTTTTTACAAGGAAGTAAAATGTGAAAAAATATTTCTACATCCCATGGCCTTTACCAGCCATTTAAATTTTTCTCTTACAGGTCTAACACTTCCGAAAAACCAATACAACGCCTACCCGGAACAATATATAAAGCTAAACGAATAGTTCACTGGGTACTTATCCGTACGAAAAGCCCTATTGATTTACCTGTTTTTACAAGGAAGTAAAATGTGAAAAAAATATTTCTACATTCCATGGCCTTTCCCAACCATTTAAATTTTTCTCTTACAGGTCTAACAGTTGCGAAAAACCAATACAACACCCACCCGGAAAAATATATACAGCTAAACGAACCGTTTACTGGGTACTAATCCATACGAAAATCCCTATTGATTTACCTGTTTTTACAAGGAAATAAAATGTGATAAAAATATTTCTACATCCCATGGCCTTTCCCAACCATTTAAATTTTTCCCTTACAGGTCTAACACTTCCGAAAAACCAATACAACGACCACCCGGAACAATATATAAAGCTAAACGAACCGTTCACTGGGTACTTATCCGTACGAAAATCTCTATTGATTTACCTGTTTTTACAAGGAAATAAAATGTGAAAAAAATATTTCTACATCCCATGGCCTTTCCCAACCATTTAAATTTTTCTCTTACATGTCTAACACTACCGAAAAACCAATACAACTCCCACCCGGAACAATATATAAAGCTAAACGAACCGTTCACTGGGTACTTATCCGTACGAAAATCCCTATTGATTTACCTGTTTTTACAAGGAAATAAAATGTGAAAAAAATATTTCTACATCCCATGGCCATTCCCAACCATTTAAATTTTTCTCTTACAGGTCTAACACTTCTGAAAAACCAATACAACGGCCACCCGGAACAATGTATAAAGCTAAACGAACCGTTCACTGGGTACTTATCCGTACGAAAATCCCTATTGATTTACCTGTTTTTACAACGAAGTAAAATGTGAAAAAAATATTTCTACATTCCATGGCCTTTCCCAACCATTTAAATTTTTCTCTTACAGGTCTAACAGTTGCGAAAAACCAATACAACACCCACCCGGAAAAATATATACAGCTAAACGAACCGTTTACTGGGTACTAATCCATACGAAAATTCCTATTGATTTACCTGTTTTTACAAGGAAATAAAATGTGAAAAAAATATTTCTACATCCCATGGCCTTTCCCAACCATTTAAATTTTTCTCTTACAGGTCTAACACTTCCGAAAAACCAATACAACGCCCACCCGGAACAATGTATAAAGCTAAACGAACCGTTCACTGGGTACTTATCCGTACGAAAATCCCTATTGATTTACCTGTTTTTACAACGAAGTAAAATGTGAAAAAAATATTTCTACATCCCATGGCCTTTCCCAACCATTTAAATTTTTCTCTTACATGTCTAACACTTCCGAAAAACCAATACAACGCCCACCCGGAACAATATATAAAGCTAAACGAACCGTTCACTGGGTACTTATCCGTACGAAAATCCCTATTGATTTACCTGTTTTTACAACGAATTAAAATGTGAAAAAAATATTTCTACATCCCATGGCCTTTCCCAACCATTTAAATTTTTCTCTTACATGTCTAACACTTCCGAAAAACCAATACAACGCCCACCCGGAACAATATATAAAGCTAAACGAACCGTTCACTGGGTACTTATACGTACGAAAATCCCTATTGATTTACCTGTTTTTACAAGGAAATAAAATGTGAAAAAAATATTTCTACATCCCATGGCCTTTCCCAACCATTTAAATTTTTCTCTTACAGGTCTAACAGTTGCGAAAAAACAATACAACGCCCACCCGGAACAATATATAAAGCTAAACGAACCGTTCACTGGGTACTTATACGTACGAAAATCCCTATTGATTTACCTGTTTTTACAAGGAAATAAAATGTGAAAAAAATATTTCTACATCCCATGGCCTTTCCCAACCATTTAAATTTTTCTCTTACATGTCTAACACTTCCGAAAAACCAATACAACGCCCACCCACAACAATGTATAAAGCTAAACGAACCGTTCACTGGGTACTTATCCATGCGAAAAGCCCTATTGATTTACCTGTTTTTACAAGGAAGTAAAATGTGAAAAAAATATTTCTACATCCCATGGCCTTTACCAGCCATTTAAATTTTTCTCTTAAAGGTCTAACACTTCCGAAAAACCAATACAACGCCCACCCGGAACAATATATAAAGCTAAACGAACAGTTCACTGGGTACTTATCCGTACGAAAAGCCCTATTGATTTACCTGTTTTTACAAGGAAGTAAAATGTGAAAAAAATATTTCTACATCCCATGGCCTTTCCCAACCATTTAAATTTTTCTCTTACAGGTCTAACAGTTGCGAAAAATCAATACAACACCCACCCGGAAAAATATATACAGCTAAACGAACCGTTTACTGGGTACTAATCCATACGTAAATCCCTATTGATTTACCTGTTTTTACAAGGAAATAAAATGTGAAAAAAATATTTCTACATCCCATGGCCTTTCACAACCATTTAAATTTTTCTCTTACAGGTCTAAAACTTCCGAAAAACCAATACAACGCCCACCCGGAACAATATATAAAGCTAAACGAACCGTTCACTGGGTACTTATCCGTACGAAAATCCCTATTGATTTACCTGTTTTTACAAGGAAATAAAATGTGAAAAAATATTTCTACATCCCATGGCCTTTCCCAACCATTTAAATTTTTCTCTTACATGTCTAACACTTCCGAAAAACCAATACAACGCCCACCCGGAACAATGTATAAAGCTAAACGAACCGTTCACTGGGTTCTTATCCGTGCGAAAAGCCCTATTGATTTACCTGTTTTTACAAGGAAGTAAAATGTGAAAAAATATTTCTACATCCCATGGCCTTTACCAGCCATTTAAATTTTTCTCTTACAGGTCTAACACTTCCGAAAAACCAATACAACGCCTACCCGGAACAATATATAAAGCTAAACGAATAGTTCACTGGGTACTTATCCGTACGAAAAGCCCTATTGATTTACCTGTTTTTACAAGGAAGTAAAATGTGAAAAAAATATTTCTACATTCCATGGCCTTTCCCAACCATTTAAATTTTTCTCTTACAGGTCTAACAGTTGCGAAAAACCAATACAACACCCACCCGGAAAAATATATACAGCTAAACGAACCGTTTACTGGGTACTAATCCATACGAAAATTCCTATTGATTTACCTGTTTTTACAAGGAAATAAAATGTGAAAAAAATATTTCTACATCCCATGGCCTTTCCCAACCATTTAAATTTTTCTCTTACAGGTCTAACACTTCCGAAAAACCAATACAACGCCCACCCGGAACAATGTATAAAGCTAAACGAACCGTTCACTGGGTACTTATCCGTACGAAAATCCCTATTGATTTACCTGTTTTTACAACGAAGTAAAATGTGAAAAAAATATTTCTACATCCCATGGCCTTTCCCAACCATTTAATTTTTTCTCTTACAGGTCTAACACTTCCGAAAAACCAATACAACGCCCTCCCGGAACAATATATAAAGCTAAACGGACCGTTCACTGGGTAATTATCCGTACAAAAAGCCCTATTGATTTACCTGTTTTTACAAGGAAGTAAAATGTGAAAAAAATATTTCTACATCCCATGGCCTTTCCCAGCCATTTAAATTTTTCTCTTACAGGTCTAACGCTTCCGAAAAACCAATACAACGCCCACCCGGAACAATATATAAAGCTAAACGAACCGTTCACTGGGTACTTATACGTACGAAAAGCCCTATACATTTACCTGTTTTTACAAGGAAGTAAAATGTGAAAAAAATATTTCTACATCCCATGGCCTTTCCCAGCCATTTAAATTTTTCTCTTACAGGTCTAACACTTCCGAAAAACCAATACAACGCCCACCCGGAACAATATATAAAGCTAAACGAACCGTTCACTGGGTACTTATCCGTATGAAAATCCCTACAGATTTACCGGTTTTACAAGGAAATAAAATGTGAAAAAAAATATTTCTACATCCCATGGCCTTTCCCAACCATTTAAATTTTTCTCTTACCTGTCTAACACTTCCGAAAAACCAATACAACGCCGACCCGGAACAATATATAAAGCTAAACGAACCGTTCACTGGGTACTTATACGTACGAAAAGCCCTATTCATTTACCTGTTTTTACAAGGAAGTAAAATGTGAAAAAAATATTTCTACATCCCATGGCCTTTCCCAGCCATTTAAATTTTTCTCTTACAGGTCTAACACTTCCGAAAAACCAATACAACGCCCACCCGGAACAATATATAAAGCTAAACGAACCGTTCACTGGGTACTTATCCGTACGAAAATCCCTATTGATTTACCTGTTTTTACAAGGAAATAAAATGTGAAAAAAATATTTCTACATCCCATGGCCTTTCCCAAACATTTAAACTTTTCTCTTACAGGTCTAACACTTCCGAAAAACCAATACAACGCCCACCCGGAACAATATATAAAGCCAAACGAACCGTTCACTGGGTACTTATCCGTACGAAAATCCCTATTGATTTACCTGTTTTTACAAGGAAATAAAATGTGAAAAAAATATTTCTACATCCCATGGCCTTTCCCAACCATTTAAACTTTTCTCTTACAGGTCTAACACTTCCGAAAAACCAATACAACGCCCACCCGAAACAATATATAAAGCTAAACGAACAGTTCACTGGGTACTTATCCGTACGAAAATCCCTATTGATTTACCTGTTTTTACAAGGAAATAAAATGTGAAAAAAATATTTCTACATCCCATGGCCTTTCCCAAACATTTAAACTTTTCTCTTACAGGTCTAACACTTCCGAAAAACCAATACAACGCCCACCCGGGACAATATATAAAGCCAAACGAACCGTTCACTTGGTACTTATCCGTACGAAAATCCCTATTGATTTACCTGTTTTTACAAGGAAATAAAATGTGAAAAAAATATTTCTACATCCCATGGCCTTTCCCAACCATTTAAACTTTTCTCTTACAGGTCTAACACTTCCGAAAAACCAATACAACGCCCACCCGGAACAATATATAAAGCTAAACGAACAGTTCACTGGGTACTTATCCGTACGAAAATCCCTATTGATTTACCTGTTTTTACAAGGAAATAAAATGTGAAAAAAATATTTCTACATCCCATGTCCTTTCCCAACCATTTCAATTTTTCTCTTACCTGTTTAACACTTCCGAAAAACCAATACAACGCCCACCCGGAACAATATATAAAGCTAAACGAACCGTTCACTGGGTACTTATACGTACGAAAAGCCCTATTCATTTACCTGTTTTTACAAGGAAGTAAAATGTGAAAAAAATATTTCTACATCCCATGGCCTTTCCCAGCCATTTAAATTTTTCTCTTACAGGTCTAACACTTCCGAAAAACCAATACAACACCCTCCCGGAACAATATATAAAGCTAAACGAACCGTTCACTGGGTACTTATCCGTGCGAAAAGCCCTATTGATTTACCTGTTTTTACAAGGAAATAAAATGTGAAAAAAATATTTCTACATCCCATGGCCTTTCCCAGCCATTTAAACTTTTCTCTTACAGGTCTAACACTTCCGAAAAACCAATACAACGCCCACCCGGAACAATATATAAAGCTAAACGAACCGTTCACTGGGTACTTATACGTACGAAAAGCCCTATTCATTTACCTGTTTTTACAAGGAAGTAAAATGTGAAAAAAATATTTCTACATCCCATGGCCTTTCCCAGCCATTTAAATTTTTCTCTTACAGGTCTAACACTTCCGAAAAACCAATACAACGCCCACCCGGAACAATATATAAAGCTAAACGAACCGTTCACTGGGTACTTATCCGTACGAAAATCCCTATAGATTTACCGGTTTTACAAGGAAATAAAATGTGAAAAAAATATTTCTACATCCCATGGCCTTTCCCAACCATTTAAATTTTTCTCTTACCTGTCTAACACTTCCGAAAAACCAATACAACGCCGACCTGGAACAATATATAAAGCTAAACGAACCGTTCACTGGGTACTTATACGTACGAAAAGCCCTATTCATTTACCTGTTTTTACAAGGAAGTAAAATGTGAAAAAAATATTTCTACATCCCATGGCCTTTCCCAGCCATTTAAATTTTTCTCTTACAGGTCTAACACTTCCGAAAAACCAATACAACGCCCACCCGGAACAATATATAAAGCTAAACGAACCGTTCACTGGGTACTTATCCGTACGAAAATCCCTATTGATTTACCTGTTTTTACAAGGAAATAAAATGTGAAAAAAATATTTCTACATCCCATGGCCTTTCCCAAACATTTAAACTTTTCTCTTACAGGTCTAACACTTCCGAAAAACCAATACAACGCCCTCCCGGAACAATATATAAAGCTAAACGGACCGTTCACTGGGTAATTATCCGTACAAAAAGCCCTATTGATTTACCTGTTTTTACAAGGAAGTAAAATGTGAAAAAAATATTTCTACATCCCATGGCCTTTCCCAGCCATTTAAATTTTTCTCTTACAGGTCTAACGCTTCCGAAAAACCAATACAACGCCCACCCGGAACAATATATAAAGCTAAACGAACCGTTCACTGGGTACTTATACGTACGAAAAGCCCTATTCATTTACCTGTTTTTACAAGGAAGTAAAATGTGAAAAAAATATTTCTACATCCCATGGCCTTTCCCAGCCATATAATTTTTCTCTTACAGGTCTAACACTTCCGAAAAACCAATACAACGCCCACCCAGAACAATATATAAAGCTAAACGAACCGTTCACTGGGTACTTATCCGTACGAAAATCCCTATAGATTTACCGGTTTTACAAGGAAATAAAATGTGAAAAAAAATATTTCTACATCCCATGGCCTTTCCCAACCATTTAAATTTTTCTCTTACCTGTCTAACACTTCCGAAAAACCAATACAACGCCGACCCGGAACAATATATAAAGCTAAACGAACCGTTCACTGGGTACTTATACGTACGAAAAGCCCTATTCATTTACCTGTTTTTACAAGGAAGTAAAACGTGAAAAAAATATTTCTACATCCCATGGCCTTTCCCAAACATTTAAACTTTTCTCTTACAGGTCTAACACTTCAGAAAAACCAATACAACGCCCACCCGGAACAATATATAAAGCCAAACGAACCGTTCACTGGGTACTTATCCGTACGAAAATCCCTATTGATTTACCTGTTTTTACAAGGAAATAAAATGTGAAAAAAATATTTCTACATCCCATGGCCTTTCCCAACCATTTAAACTTTTCTCTTACAGGTCTAACACTTCCGAAAAACCAATACAACGCCCACCCGGAACAATATATAAAGCTAAACGAACAGTTCACTGGGTACTTATCCGTACGAAAATCCCTATTGATTTACCTGTTTTTACAAGGAAATAAAATGTGAAAAAAATATTTCTACATCCCATGGCCTTTCCCAACCATTTAAATTTTTCTCTTACCTGTCTAACACTTCCGAAAAACCAATACAACGCCCACCCGGAACAATATATAAATCTAAACGAACCGTTCACTGGGTACTTATACGTACGAAAAGCCCTATTCATTTACCTGTTTTTACAAGGAAGTAAAATGTGAAAAAAATATTTCTACATCCCATGGCCTTTCCCAGCCATTTAAATTTTTCTCTTACAGGTCTAACACTTTCGAAAAACCAATACAACGCCCACCCGGAACAATATATAAAGCTAAACGAACCATTCACTGGGTACTTATCCGTGCGAAAAGCCCTATTGATTTACCTGTTTTTACAAGGAAATAAAATGTGAAAAAAATATTTCTACATCCCATGGCCTTTCCCAACCATTTAAACTTTTCTCTTACAGGTCTAACACTTCCGAAAAACCAATACAACGCCCACCCGGAACAATATATAAAGCTAAACGAACAGTTCACTGGGTACTTATCCGTACGAAAAGCCCTATTGATTTAACTGTTTTTACAAGGAAGTAAAATGTGAAAAAAATATTTCTACATCCCATGGCCTTTCCCAACCATTTAAATTTTTCTCTTACAGGTCTAACCGTTGCGAAAAACCAATATAACACCCACCCTGAAAAATATATACAGCTAAACGAACCGTTTACTGGGTACTAATCCATACGAAAATCCCTATTGATTTACCTGTTTTTACAAGGATATAAAATGTGAAAAAAATATTTCTACATCCCATGGCCTTTCCCAACCATTTAAATTTTTCTCTTACAGGTCTAACACTTCCGAAAAACCAATACAACGCCCACCCGGAACAATATATAAAGCTAAATGAACCGTTCACTGGGTACTTATCCGTACGAAAATCCCTATTGATTTACCTGTTTTTACAAGGAAATAAAATGTGAAAAAAATATTCCTACATCCCATGGCCTTTCCCAACCATTTAAATTTTTCTCTTACCTGTCTAACACTTCCGAAAAACCAATACAACGCCCACCCGGAACAATATATAAAGCTAAACGAACCGTTCACTGGGTACTTATACGTACGAAAAGCCCTATTCATTTACCTGTTTTTACAAGGAAGTAAAATGTGAAAAAAATATTTCTACATCCCATGGCCTTTCCCAGTCATTTAAATTTTTCTCTTACAGGTCTAACACTTCCGAAAAACCAATACAACGCCCACCCGGAACAATATATAAAGCTAAACGAACCTTTCACTGGGTACTTATCCGTACGAAAATCCCTATAGATTTACCGGTTTTACAAGGAAATAAAATGTGAAAAAAAATATTTCTACATCCCATGGCCTTTCCCAACCATTTAAATTTTTCTCTTACCTGTCTAACACTTCCGAAAAACCAATACAACGCCGACCTGGAACAATATATAAAGCTAAACGAACCGTTCACTGGGTACTTATACGTACGAAAAGCCCTATTCATTTACCTGTTTTTACAAGGAAGTAAAATGTGAAAAAAATATTTCTACATCCCATGGCCTTTCCCAGCCATTTAAATTTTTCTCTTACAGGTCTAACACTTCCGAAAAACCAATACAACGCCCACCCGGAACAATATATAAAGCTAAACGAACCGTTCACTGGGTACTTATCCGTACGAAAAGCCCTATTGATTTACCTGTTTTTACAAGGAAATAAAATGTGAAAAAAATATTTCTACATCCCATGGCCTTTCCCAAACATTTAAACTTTTCTCTTACAGGTCTAACACTTCCGAAAAACCAATACAACGCCCTCCCGGAACAATATATAAAGCTAAACGGACCGTTCACTGGGTAATTATCCGTACAAAAAGCCCTATTGATTTACCTGTTTTTACAAGGAAGTAAAATGTGAAAAAAATATTTCTACATCCCATGGCCTTTCCCAGCCATTTAAATTTTTCTCTTACAGGTCTAACGCTTCCGAAAAACCAATACAACGCCCACCCGGAACAATATATAAAGCTAAACGAACCGTTCACTGGGTACTTATACGTACGAAAAGCCCTATTCATTTACCTGTTTTTACAAGGAAGTAAAATGTGAAAAAAATATTTCTACATCCCATGGCCTTTCCCAGCCATATAATTTTTCTCTTACAGGTCTAACACTTCCGAAAAACCAATACAACGCCCACCCAGAACAATATATAAAGCTAAACGAACCGTTCACTGGGTACTTATCCGTACGAAAATCCCTATAGATTTACCGGTTTTACAAGGAAATAAAATGTGAAAAAAAATATTTCTACATCCCATGGCCTTTCCCAACCATTTAAATTTTTCTCTTACCTGTCTAACACTTCCGAAAAACCAATACAACGCCGACCCGGAACAATATATAAAGCTAAACGAACCGTTCACTGGGTACTTATACGTACGAAAAGCCCTATTCATTTACCTGTTTTTACAAGGAAGTAAAACGTGAAAAAAATATTTCTACATCCCATGGCCTTTCCCAGCCATTTAAATTTTTCTCTTACAGGTCTAACACTTCCGAAAAACCAATACAACGCCCACCCGGAACAATATATAAAGCTAAACGAACCGTTCACTGGGTACTTATCCGTACGAAAATCCCTATTGATTTACCTGTTTTTACAAGGAAATAAAATGTGAAAAAAATATTTCTACATCCCATGGCCTTTCCCAAACATTTAAACTTTTCTCTTACAGGTCTAACACTTCCGAAAAACCAATACAACGCCCACCCGGAACAATATATAAAGCCAAACGAACCGTTCACTGGGTACTTATCCGTACGAAAATCCCTATTGATTTACCTGTTTTTACAAGGAAATAAAATGTGAAAAAAATATTTCTACATCCCATGGCCTTTCCCAACCATTTAAACTTTTCTCTTACAGGTCTAACACTTCCAAAAAACCAATACAACGCCCACCCGGAACAATATATAAAGCTAAACGAACAGTTCACTGGGTACTTATCCGTACGAAAATCCCTATTGATTTACCTGTTTTTACAAGGAAATAAAATGTGAAAAAAATATTTCTACATCCCATGGCCTTTCCCAACCATTTAAATTTTTCTCTTACCTGTCTAACACTTCCGAAAAACCAATACAACGCCCACCCGGAACAATATATAAATCTAAACGCACCGTTCACTGGGTACTTATACGTACGAAAAGCCCTATTCATTTACCTGTTTTTACAAGGAAGTAAAATGTGAAAAAAATATTTCTACATCCCATGGCCTTTCCCAAACATTTAAACTTTTCTCTTACAGGTCTAACACTTCAGAAAAACCAATACAACGCCCACCCGGAACAATATATAAAGCCAAACGAACCGTTCACTGGGTACTTATCCGTACGAAAATCCCTATTGATTTACCTGTTTTTACAAGGAAATAAAATGTGAAAAAAATATTTCTACATCCCATGGCCTTTCCCAACCATTTAAACTTTTCTCTTACAGGTCTAACACTTCCGAAAAACCAATACAACGCCCACCCGGAACAATATATAAAGCTAAACGAACAGTTCACTGGGTACTTATCCGTACGAAAATCCCTATTGATTTACCTGTTTTTACAAGGAAATAAAATGTGAAAAAAATATTTCTACATCCCATGGCCTTTCCCAACCATTTAAATTTTTCTCTTACCTGTCTAACACTTCCGAAAAACCAATACAACGCCCACCCGGAACAATATATAAATCTAAACGAACCGTTCACTGGGTACTTATACGTACGAAAAGCCCTATTCATTTACCTGTTTTTACAAGGAAATAAAATGTGAAAAAAATATTTCTACATCCCATGGCCTTTCCCAGCCATTTAAATTTTTCTCTTACAGGTCTAACACTTTCGAAAAACCAATACAACGCCCACCCGGAACAATATATAAAGCTAAACGAACCATTCACTGGGTACTTATCCGTGCGAAAAGCCCTATTGATTTACCTGTTTTTACAAGGAAATAAAATGTGAAAAAAATATTTCTACATCCCATGGCCTTTCCCAACCATTTAAACTTTTCTCTTACAGGTCTAACACTTCCGAAAAACCAATACAACGCCCACCCGGAACAATATATAAAGCTAAACGAACAGTTCACTGGGTACTTATCCGTACGAAAAGCCCTATTGATTTAACTGTTTTTACAAGGAAGTAAAATGTGAAAAAAATATTTCTACATCCCATGGCCTTTCCCAACCATTTAAATTTTTCTCTTACAGGTCTAACCGTTGCGAAAAACCAATATAACACCCACCCTGAAAAATATATACAGCTAAACGAACCGTTTACTGGGTACTAATCCATACGAAAATCCCTATTGATTTACCTGTTTTTACAAGGATATAAAATGTGAAAAAAATATTTCTACATCCCATGGCCTTTCCCAACCATTTAAATTTTTCTCTTACAGGTCTAACACTTCCGAAAAACCAATACAACGCCCACCCGGAACAATATATAAAGCTAAATGAACCGTTCACTGGGTACTTATCCGTACGAAAATCCCTATTGATTTACCTGTTTTTACAAGGAAATAAAATGTGAAAAAAATATTCCTACATCCCATGGCCTTTCCCAACCATTTAAATTTTTCTCTTACCTGTCTAACACTTCCGAAAAACCAATACAACGCCCACCCGGAACAATATATAAAGCTAAACGAACCGTTCACTGGGTACTTATACGTACGAAAAGCCCTATTCATTTACCTGTTTTTACAAGGAAGTAAAATGTGAAAAAAATATTTCTACATCCCATGGCCTTTCCCAAACATTTAAACTTTTCTCTTACAGGTCTAACACTTCAGAAAAACCAATACAACGCCCACCCGGAACAATATATAAAGCCAAACGAACCGTTCACTGGGTACTTATCCGTACGAAAATCCCTATTGATTTACCTGTTTTTACAAGGAAATAAAATGTGAAAAAAATATTTCTACATCCCATGGCCTTTCCCAACCATTTAAACTTTTCTCTTACAGGTCTAACACTTCCGAAAAACCAATACAACGCCCACCCGGAACAATATATAAAGCTAAACGAACAGTTCACTGGGTACTTATCCGTACGAAAATCCCTATTGATTTACCTGTTTTTACAAGGAAATAAAATGTGAAAAAAATATTTCTACATCCCATGGCCTTTCCCAACCATTTAAATTTTTCTCTTACCTGTCTAACACTTCCGAAAAACCAATACAACGCCCACCCGGAACAATATATAAAGCTAAACGAACCATTCACTGGGTACTTATCCGTGCGAAAAGCCCTATTGATTTACCTGTTTTTACAAGGAAATAAAATGTGAAAAAAATATTTCTACATCCCATGGCCTTTCCCAACCATTTAAACTTTTCTCTTACAGGTCTAACACTTCCGAAAAACCAATACAACGCCCACCCGGAACAATATATAAAGCTAAACGAACAGTTCACTGGGTACTTATCCGTACGAAAAGCCCTATTGATTTAACTGTTTTTACAAGGAAGTAAAATGTGAAAAAAATATTTCTACATCCCATGGCCTTTCCCAACCATTTAAATTTTTCTCTTACAGGTCTAACACTTCCGAAAAACCAATGCAACGCCCACCCGGAACAATATATAAAGCTAAACGAACCGTTCACTGGGTACTTATCGGTACGAAAATCCCTATTGATTTACCTGTTTTTACAAGGAAATAAAATGTGAAAAAAATATTTCTAAATCCCATGGCCTTTCCCAACCATTTAAATTTTTCTCTTACCTGTCTAAAACTTCCGAAAATCCAATACAACGCCCACCCGGAACAATATATAAAGCTAAACGAACCGTTCACTGGGTACTTATACGTACGAAAAGCCCTATTCATTTACCTGTTTTTACAAGAAAGTAAAATGTGAAAAAATATTTCTACATCCCATGGCCTTTCCCAGCCATTTAAATTTTTCTCTTACAGGTCTAACACTTCCGAAAAACCAATACAACGCCCACCCGGAACAATATATAAAGCGAAACGAACCGTTCACTGGGTACTTATCCGTACGAAAATCCCTATAGATTTACCGGTTTTACAAGGAAATAAAATGTGAAAAAAATATTTCTACATCCCATGGCTTTTCCCAACCATTTAAACTTTTCTCTTACAGGTCTAACACTTCCGAAAAACCAATATAACGGCCACCCGGAACAATATATAAAGCTAAACGAACCGTTCACTGGGCACTTATCCGTACAAAAAGCCCTATTGATTTACCTGTTTTTACAAGGAAGTAAAATGTGAAAAAAATATTTCTACATCCCATGGCCTTTCCCAGCCATTTAAATTTTTCTCTTACAGGTCTAACGCTTCCGAAAAACCAATACAACGCCCACCCGGAACAATATATAAAGCTAAACGAACCGTTCACTGGGTACTTATCCGTACGAAAATCCCTATTGATTTACCTGTTTTTACAAGGAAATAAAATGTGAAAAAAATATTTCTACATCCCATGGCTATTCCCAACCATTTAAACTTTTCTCTTACAGGTCTAACACTTCTGAAAAACCAATACAACGGCCACCCGGAACAATGTATAAAGCTAAACGATCCGTTCACTGGGTACTTATCCGTACGTAAATCCCTATTGATTTACTTGTTTTTACAAGGAAGTAAAATGTGAAAAAAATATTTCTACATCCCATGGCCTTTCCCAACCATTTAAATTTTTCTCTTACATGTCTAACACTTCCGAAAAACCAATACAATGCCCACCCGGAACAATATATAAAGCTAAACGAACCGTTCACTGGGTACTTATACGTACGAAAATCCCTATTGATTTACCTGTTTTTACAAGGAAATAAAATGTGAAAAAAATATTTCTACATCCCATGGCCTTTCCCAACCATTTAAACTTTTCTCTTACAGGTCTAACACTTCCGAAAAACCAATACAACGCCCTCCCGGAACAATATATAAAGCTAAACGGACCGTTCACTGGGTAATTATCCGTACAAAAAGCACTATTGATTTACCTGTTTTTACAAGGAAGTAAAATGTGAAAAAAATATTTCTACATCCCATGGCCTTTCCCAACCATTTAAACTTTTCTCTTACAGGTCTAACGCTTCCGAAAAACCAATATAACGGCCACCCGGAACAATATATAAAGCTAAACGAACCGTTCACTGGTCAAATATCCGTACAAAAATCCCTATTGATTTTCCTGTTTTTACAAGGAAATAAAATGTGAAAAAAATATTTCTACATCCCATGGCCTTTCCCAACCATTTAAATATTTATCTTACAGGTCTTACACTACCGAAAAACCGATACAACTCCCACCCGGAACAATATATAAAGCTAAACGAACAGTTCACTGGGTACTTATCCGTACGAAAATCCCTATTGATTTACCTGTTTTTACAAGGAAATAAAATGTGAAAAAAATATTTCTACATCCCATGGCCTTTCCCAACCATTTAAATTTTTCTCTTACCTGTCTAACACTTCCGAAAAACCAATACAACGCCCACCCGGAACAATATATAAATCTAAACGAACCGTTCACTGGGTACTTATACGTACGAAAAGCCCTATTCATTTACCTGTTTTTACAAGGAAGTAAAATGTGAAAAAAATATTTCTACATCCCATGGCCTTTCCCAGCCATTTAAATTTTTCTCTTACAGGTCTAACACTTTCGAAAAACCAATACAACGCCCACCCGGAACAATATATAAAGCTAAACGAACCATTCACTGGGTACTTATCCGTGCGAAAAGCCCTATTGATTTACCTGTTTTTACAAGGAAATAAAATGTGAAAAAAATATTTCTACATCCCATGGCCTTTCCCAACCATTTAAACTTTTCTCTTACAGGTCTAACACTTCCGAAAAACCAATACAACGCCCACCCGGAACAATATATAAAGCTAAACGAACAGTTCACTGGGTACTTATCCGTACGAAAAGCCCTATTGATTTAACTGTTTTTACAAGGAAGTAAAATGTGAAAAAAATATTTCTACATCCCATGGCCTTTCCCAACCATTTAAATTTTTCTCTTACAGGTCTAACCGTTGCGAAAAACCAATATAACACCCACCCTGAAAAATATATACAGCTAAACGAACCGTTTACTGGGTACTAATCCATACGAAAATCCCTATTGATTTACCTGTTTTTACAAGGATATAAAATGTGAAAAAAATATTTCTACATCCCATGGCCTTTCCCAACCATTTAAATTTTTCTCTTACAGGTCTAACACTTCCGAAAAACCAATACAACGCCCACCCGGAACAATATATAAAGCTAAATGAACCGTTCACTGGGTACTTATCCGTACGAAAATCCCTATTGATTTACCTGTTTTTACAAGGAAATAAAATGTGAAAAAAATATTCCTACATCCCATGGCCTTTCCCAACCATTTAAATTTTTCTCTTACCTGTCTAACACTTCGGAAAAACCAATACAACGCCCACCCGGAACAATATATAAAGCTAAACGAACCGTTCACTGGGTACTTATACGTACGAAAAGCCCTATTCATTTACCTGTTTTTACAAGGAAGTAAAATGTGAAAAAAATATTTCTACATCCCATGGCCTTTCCCAAACATTTAAACTTTTCTCTTACAGGTCTAACACTTCAGAAAAACCAATACAACGCCCACCCGGAACAATATATAAAGCCAAACGAACCGTTCACTGGGTACTTATCCGTACGAAAATCCCTATTGATTTACCTGTTTTTACAAGGAAATAAAATGTGAAAAAAATATTTCTACATCCCATGGCCTTTCCCAACCATTTAAACTTTTCTCTTACAGGTCTAACACTTCCGAAAAACCAATACAACGCCCACCCGGAACAATATATAAAGCTAAACGAACAGTTCACTGGGTACTAATCCGTACGAAAATCCCTATTGATTTACCTGTTTTTACAAGGAAATAAAATGTGAAAAAAATATTTCTACATCCCATGGCCTTTCCCAACCATTTAAATTTTTCTCTTACCTGTCTAACACTTCCGAAAAACCAATACAACGCCCACCCGGAACAATATATAAATCTAAACGAACCGTTCACTGGGTACTTATACGTACGAAAAGCCCTATTCATTTACCTGTTTTTACAAGGAAGTAAAATGTGAAAAAAATATTTCTACATCCCATGGCCTTTCCCAGCCATTTAAATTTTTCTCTTACAGGTCTAACACTTTCGAAAAACCAATACAACGCCCACCCGGAACAATATATAAAGCTAAACGAACCATTCACTGGGTACTTATCCGTGCGAAAAGCCCTATTGATTTACCTGTTTTTACAAGGAAATAAAATGTGAAAAAAATATTTCTACATCCCATGGCCTTTCCCAACCATTTAAACTTTTCTCTTACAGGTCTAACACTTCCGAAAAACCAATACAACGCCCACCCGGAACAATATATAAAGCTAAACGAACAGTTCACTGGGTACTTATCCGTACGAAAAGCCCTATTGATTTAACTGTTTTTACAAGGAAGTAAAATGTGAAAAAAATATTTCTACATCCCATGGCCTTTCCCAACCATTTAAATTTTTCTCTTACAGGTCTAACCGTTGCGAAAAACCAATATAACACCCACCCTGAAAAATATATACAGCTAAACGAACCGTTTACTGGGTACTAATCCATACGAAAATCCCTATTGATTTACCTGTTTTTACAAGGATATAAAATCTGAAAAAAATATTTCTACATCCCATGGCCTTTCCCAACCATTTAAATTTTTCTCTTACAGGTCTAACACTTCCGAAAAACCAATACAACGCCCACCCGGAACAATATATAAAGCTAAATGAACCGTTCACTGGGTACTTATCCGTACGAAAATCCCTATTGATTTACCTGTTTTTACAAGGAAATAAAATGTGAAAAAAATATTCCTACATCCCATGGCCTTTCCCAACCATTTAAATTTTTCTCTTACCTGTCTAACACTTCCGAAAAACCAATACAACGCCCACCCGGAACAATATATAAAGCTAAACGAACCGTTCACTGGGTACTTATACGTACGAAAAGCCCTATTCATTTACCTGTTTTTACAAGGAAGTAAAATGTGAAAAAAATATTTCTTCATCCAATGGCCTTTCCCAGCCATTTAAATTTTTCTCTTACAGGTCTAACACTTCCGAAAAACCAATACAACGCCCACCCGGAACAATATATAAAGCTAAACGAACCGTTCACTGGGTACTTATACGTACGAAAAGCCCTATTCATTTACCTGTTTTTACAAGGAAGTAAAATGTGAAAAAAATATTTCTACATCCCATGGCCTTTCCCAGCCATTTAAATTTTTCTCTTACAGGTCTAACACTTCCGAAAAACCAATGCAACGCCCACCCGGAACAATATATAAAGCTAAACGAACCGTTCACTGGGTACTTATCCGTACGAAAATCCCTATTGATTTACCTGTTTTTACAAGGAAATAAAATGTGAAAAAAATATTTCTACATCCCATGGCTATTCCCAACCATTTAAACTTTTCTCTTACAGGTCTAACACTTCTGAAAAACCAATACAACGGCCACCCGGAACAATGTATAAAGCTAAACGATCCGTTCACTGGGTACTTATCCGTACGTAAATCCCTATTGATTTACTTGTTTTTACAAGGAAGTAAAATGTGAAAAAAATATTTCTACATCCCATGGCCTTTCCCAACCATTTAAATTTTTCTCTTACATGTCTAACACTTCCGAAAAACCAATACAATGCCCACCCGGAACAATATATAAAGCTAAACGAACCGTTCACTGGGTACTTATACGTACGAAAATCCCTATTGATTTACCTGTTTTTACAAGGAAATAAAATGTGAAAAAAATATTTCTACATCCCATGGCCTTTCCCAACCATTTAAACTTTTCTCTTACAGGTCTAACACTTCCGAAAAACCAATACAACGCCCTCCCGGAACAATATATAAAGCTAAACGGACCGTTCACTGGGTAATTATCCGTACAAAAAGCACTATTGATTTACCTGTTTTTACAAGGAAGTAAAATGTGAAAAAAATATTTCTACATCCCATGGCCTTTCCCAACCATTTAAACTTTTCTCTTACAGGTCTAACGCTTCCGAAAAACCAATATAACGGCCACCCGGAACAATATATAAAGCTAAACGAACCGTTCACTGGTCAAATATCCGTACAAAAATCCCTATTGATTTTCCTGTTTTTACAAGGAAATAAAATGTGAAAAAAATATTTCTACATCCCATGGCCTTTCCCAACCATTTAAATATTTATCTTACAGGTCTTACACTACCGAAAAACCGATACAACTCCCACCCGGAACAATATATAAAGCTAAACGAACAGTTCACTGGGTACTTATCCGTACGAAAATCCCTATTGATTTACCTGTTTTTACAAGGAAATAAAATGTGAAAAAAATATTTCTACATCCCATGGCCTTTCCCAACCATTTAAATTTTTCTCTTACCTGTCTAACACTTCCGAAAAACCAATACAACGCCCACCCGGAACAATATATAAATCTAAACGAACCGTTCACTGGGTACTTATACGTACGAAAAGCCCTATTCATTTACCTGTTTTTACAAGGAAGTAAAATGTGAAAAAAATATTTCTACATCCCATGGCCTTTCCCAGCCATTTAAATTTTTCTCTTACAGGTCTAACACTTTCGAAAAACCAATACAACGCCCACCCGGAACAATATATAAAGCTAAACGAACCATTCACTGGGTACTTATCCGTGCGAAAAGCCCTATTGATTTACCTGTTTTTACAAGGAAATAAAATGTGAAAAAAATATTTCTACATCCCATGGCCTTTCCCAACCATTTAAACTTTTCTCTTACAGGTCTAACACTTCCGAAAAACCAATACAACGCCCACCCGGAACAATATATAAAGCTAAACGAACAGTTCACTGGGTACTTATCCGTACGAAAAGCCCTATTGATTTAACTGTTTTTACAAGGAAGTAAAATGTGAAAAAAATATTTCTACATCCCATGGCCTTTCCCAACCATTTAAATTTTTCTCTTACAGGTCTAACCGTTGCGAAAAACCAATATAACACCCACCCTGAAAAATATATACAGCTAAACGAACCGTTTACTGGGTACTAATCCATACGAAAATCCCTATTGATTTACCTGTTTTTACAAGGATATAAAATGTGAAAAAAATATTTCTACATCCCATGGCCTTTCCCAACCATTTAAATTTTTCTCTTACAGGTCTAACACTTCCGAAAAACCAATACAACGCCCACCCGGAACAATATATAAAGCTAAATGAACCGTTCACTGGGTACTTATCCGTACGAAAATCCCTATTGATTTACCTGTTTTTACAAGGAAATAAAATGTGAAAAAAATATTCCTACATCCCATGGCCTTTCCCAACCATTTAAATTTTTCTCTTACCTGTCTAACACTTCGGAAAAACCAATACAACGCCCACCCGGAACAATATATAAAGCTAAACGAACCGTTCACTGGGTACTTATACGTACGAAAAGCCCTATTCATTTACCTGTTTTTACAAGGAAGTAAAATGTGAAAAAAATATTTCTACATCCCATGGCCTTTCCCAAACATTTAAACTTTTCTCTTACAGGTCTAACACTTCAGAAAAACCAATACAACGCCCACCCGGAACAATATATAAAGCCAAACGAACCGTTCACTGGGTACTTATCCGTACGAAAATCCCTATTGATTTACCTGTTTTTACAAGGAAATAAAATGTGAAAAAAATATTTCTACATCCCATGGCCTTTCCCAACCATTTAAACTTTTCTCTTACAGGTCTAACACTTCCGAAAAACCAATACAACGCCCACCCGGAACAATATATAAAGCTAAACGAACAGTTCACTGGGTACTAATCCGTACGAAAATCCCTATTGATTTACCTGTTTTTACAAGGAAATAAAATGTGAAAAAAATATTTCTACATCCCATGGCCTTTCCCAACCATTTAAATTTTTCTCTTACCTGTCTAACACTTCCGAAAAACCAATACAACGCCCACCCGGAACAATATATAAATCTAAACGAACCGTTCACTGGGTACTTATACGTACGAAAAGCCCTATTCATTTACCTGTTTTTACAAGGAAGTAAAATGTGAAAAAAATATTTCTACATCCCATGGCCTTTCCCAGCCATTTAAATTTTTCTCTTACAGGTCTAACACTTTCGAAAAACCAATACAACGCCCACCCGGAACAATATATAAAGCTAAACGAACCATTCACTGGGTACTTATCCGTGCGAAAAGCCCTATTGATTTACCTGTTTTTACAAGGAAATAAAATGTGAAAAAAATATTTCTACATCCCATGGCCTTTCCCAACCATTTAAACTTTTCTCTTACAGGTCTAACACTTCCGAAAAACCAATACAACGCCCACCCGGAACAATATATAAAGCTAAACGAACAGTTCACTGGGTACTTATCCATACGAAAAGCCCTATTGATTTAACTGTTTTTACAAGGAAGTAAAATGTGAAAAAAATATTTCTACATCCCATGGCCTTTCCCAACCATTTAAATTTTTCTCTTACAGGTCTAACCGTTGCGAAAAACCAATATAACACCCACCCTGAAAAATATATACAGCTAAACGAACCGTTTACTGGGTACTAATCCATACGAAAATCCCTATTGATTTACCTGTTTTTACAAGGATATAAAATCTGAAAAAAATATTTCTACATCCCATGGCCTTTCCCAACCATTTAAATTTTTCTCTTACAGGTCTAACACTTCCGAAAAACCAATACAACGCCCACCCGGAACAATATATAAAGCTAAATGAACCGTTCACTGGGTACTTATCCGTACGAAAATCCCTATTGATTTACCTGTTTTTACAAGGAAATAAAATGTGAAAAAAATATTCCTACATCCCATGGCCTTTCCCAACCATTTAAATTTTTCTCTTACCTGTCTAACACTTCCGAAAAACCAATACAACGCCCACCCGGAACAATATATAAAGCTAAACGAACCGTTCACTGGGTACTTATACGTACGAAAAGCCCTATTCATTTACCTGTTTTTACAAGGAAGTAAAATGTGAAAAAAATATTTCTTCATCCAATGGCCTTTCCCAGCCATTTAAATTTTTCTCTTACAGGTCTAACACTTCCGAAAAACCAATACAACGCCCACCCGGAACAATATATAAAGCTAAACGAACCGTTCACTGGGTACTTATACGTACGAAAAGCCCTATTCATTTACCTGTTTTTACAAGGAAGTAAAATGTGAAAAAAATATTTCTACATCCCATGGCCTTTCCCAGCCATTTAAATTTTTCTCTTACAGGTCTAACACTTCCGAAAAACCAATGCAACGCCCACCCGGAACAATATATAAAGCTAAACGAACCGTTCACTGGGTACTTATCGGTACGAAAATCCCTATTGATTTACCTGTTTTTACAAGGAAATAAAATGTGAAAAAAATATTTCTAAATCCCATGGCCTTTCCCAACCATTTAAATTTTTCTCTTACCTGTCTAACACTTCCGAAAATCCAATACAACGCCCACCCGGAACAATATATAAAGCTAAACGAACCGTTCACTGGGTACTTATACGTACGAAAAGCCCTATTCATTTACCTGTTTTTACAAGAAAGTAAAATGTGAAAAAATATTTCTACATCCCATGGCCTTTCCCAGCCATTTAAATTTTTCTCTTACAGGTCTAACACTTCCGAAAAACCAATACAACGCCCACCCGGAACAATATATAAAGCGAAACGAACCGTTCACTGGGTACTTATCCGTACGAAAATCCCTATAGATTTACCGGTTTTACAAGGAAATAAAATGTGAAAAAAATATTTCTACATCCCATGGCTTTTCCCAACCATTTAAACTTTTCTCTTACAGGTCTAACACTTCCGAAAAACCAATATAACGGCCACCCGGAACAATATATAAAGCTAAACGAACCGTTCACTGGGCACTTATCCGTACAAAAAGCCCTATTGATTTACCTGTTTTTACAAGGAAGTAAAATGTGAAAAAAATATTTCTACATCCCATGGCCTTTCCCAGCCATTTAAATTTTTCTCTTACAGGTCTAACGCTTCCGAAAAACCAATACAACGCCCACCCGGAACAATATATAAAGCTAAACGAACCGTTCACTGGGTACTTATCCGTACGAAAATCCCTATTGATTTACCTGTTTTTACAAGGAAATAAAATGTGAAAAAAATATTTCTACATCCCATGGCTATTCCCAACCATTTAAACTTTTCTCTTACAGGTCTAACACTTCTGAAAAACCAATACAACGGCCACCCGGAACAATGTATAAAGCTAAACGATCCGTTCACTGGGTACTTATCCGTACGTAAATCCCTATTGATTTACCTGTTTTTACAAGGAAATAAAATGTGAAAAAAATATTTCTACATCCCATGGCCTTTCCCAACCATTTAAACTTTTCTCTTACAGGTCTAACGCTTCCGAAAAACCAATATAACGGCCACCCGGAACAATATATAAAGCTAAACGAACCGTTCACTGGTCAAATATCCGTACAAAAATCCCTATTGATTTTCCTGTTTTTACAAGGAAATAAAATGTGAAAAAAATATTTCTACATCCCATGGCCTTTCCCAACCATTTAAATATTTATCTTACAGGTCTTACACTACCGAAAAACCGATACAACTCCCACCCGGAACAATATATAAAGCTAAACGAACCGTTCACTGGGTACTTATCCGTACGAAAATCCCTATTGATTTACCTGTTTTTACAAGGAAATAAAATGTGAAAAAAATATTTCTACATCCCATGGCCTTTCCCAACCATTTAAACTTTTCTCTTACAGGTCTAACACTTCCGAAAAACCAATACAACGCCCTCCCGGAACAATATATAAAGCTAAACGAACCGTTCACTCGGTAATTATCCGTACTAAAAGCCCTATTCATTTACCTGTTTTTACAAGGAAGTAAAATGTGAAAAAAATATTTCTACATCCCATGGCCTTTCCCAGCCATTTAAATTTTTCTCTTACAGGTCTAACACTTCCGAAAAACCAATACAACGCCCACCCGGAACAATTTATAAAGCTAAACGAACCGTTCACTGGGTACTTATACGTACGAAAAGCCCTATTCATTTACCTGTTTTTACAAGGAAGTAAAATGTGAAAAAAATATTTCTACATCCCATGGCCTTTCCCAGCCATTTAAATTTTTCTCTTACAGGTCTAACACTTCCGAAAAAACAATACAATGCCCACCCGGAACAATATATAAAGCTAAACGAACCGTTCACTGGGTACTTATCCGTACGAAAATCCCTATAGATTTACCGGTTTTACAAGGAAATAAAATGTGAAAAAAATATTTCTACATCCCATGGCCTTTCCCAACCATTTAACCTTTTCTCTTACAGGTCTAACACTTCCGAAAAACCAATATAACGGCCACCCGGAACAATATATAAAGCTAAACGAACCGTTCACTGGGCACTTATCCGTACAAAAATCCCTATTGATTTTCCTGTTTTTACAAGGAAGTAAAATGTGAAAAAAATATTTCTACATCCCATGGCCTTTCCCAAACATTTAAACTTTTCTCTTACAGGTCTAACACTTCAGAAAAACCAATACAACGCCCACCCGGAACAATATATAAAGCCAAACGAACCGTTCACTGGGTACTTATCCGTACGAAAATCCCTATTGATTTACCTGTTTTTACAAGGAAATAAAATGTGAAAAAAATATTTCTACATCCCATGGCCTTTCCCAACCATTTAAACTTTTCTCTTACAGGTCTAACACTTCCGAAAAACCAATACAACGCCCACCCGGAACAATATATAAAGCTAAACGAACAGTTCACTGGGTACTTATCCGTACGAAAATCCCTATTGATTTACCTGTTTTTACAAGGAAATAAAATGTGAAAAAAATATTTCTACATCCCATGGCCTTTCCCAACCATTTAAATTTTTCTCTTACCTGTCTAACACTTCCGAAAAACCAATACAACGCCCACCCGGAACAATATATAAATCTAAACGAACCGTTCACTGGGTACTTATACGTACGAAAAGCCCTATTCATTTACCTGTTTTTACAAGGAAGTAAAATGTGAAAAAAATATTTCTACATCCCATGGCCTTTCCCAGCCATTTAAATTTTTCTCTTACAGGTCTAACACTTTCGAAAAACCAATACAACGCCCACCCGGAACAATATATAAAGCTAAACGAACCATTCACTGGGTACTTATCCGTGCGAAAAGCCCTATTGATTTACCTGTTTTTACAAGGAAATAAAATGTGAAAAAAATATTTCTACATCCCATGGCCTTTCCCAACCATTTAAACTTTTCTCTTACAGGTCTAACACTTCCGAAAAACCAATACAACGCCCACCCGGAACAATATATAAAGCTAAACGAACAGTTCACTGGGTACTTATCCGTACGAAAAGCCCTATTGATTTAACTGTTTTTACAAGGAAGTAAAATGTGAAAAAAATATTTCTACATCCCATGGCCTTTCCCAACCATTTAAATTTTTCTCTTACAGGTCTAACCGTTGCGAAAAACCAATATAACACCCACCCTGAAAAATATATACAGCTAAACGAACCGTTTACTGGGTACTAATCCATACGAAAATCCCTATTGATTTACCTGTTTTTACAAGGATATAAAATGTGAAAAAAATATTTCTACATCCCATGGCCTTTCCCAACCATTTAAATTTTTCTCTTACAGGTCTAACACTTCCGAAAAACCAATACAACGCCCACCCGGAACAATATATAAAGCTAAATGAACCGTTCACTGGGTACTTATCCGTACGAAAATCCCTATTGATTTACCTGTTTTTACAAGGAAATAAAATGTGAAAAAAATATTCCTACATCCCATGGCCTTTCCCAACCATTTAAATTTTTCTCTTACCTGTCTAACACTTCCGAAAAACCAATACAACGCCCACCCGGAACAATATATAAAGCTAAACGAACCGTTCACTGGGTACTTATACGTACGAAAAGCCCTATTCATTTACCTGTTTTTACAAGGAAGTAAAATGTGAAAAAAATATTTCTACATCCCATGGCCTTTCCCAAACATTTAAACTTTTCTCTTACAGGTCTAACACTTCAGAAAAACCAATACAACGCCCACCCGGAACAATATATAAAGCCAAACGAACCGTTCACTGGGTACTTATTCGTACGAAAATCCCTATTGATTTACCTGTTTTTACAAGGAAATAAAATGTGAAAAAAATATTTCTACATCCCATGGCCTTTCCCAACCATTTAAACTTTTCTCTTACAGGTCTAACACTTCCGAAAAACCAATACAACGCCCACCCGGAACAATATATAAAGCTAAACGAACAGTTCACTGGGTACTAATCCGTACGAAAATCCCTATTGATTTACCTGTTTTTACAAGGAAATAAAATGTGAAAAAAATATTTCTACATCCCATGGCCTTTCCCAACCATTTAAATTTTTCTCTTACCTGTCTAACACTTCCGAAAAACCAATACAACGCCCACCCGGAACAATATATAAATCTAAACGAACCGTTCACTGGGTACTTATACGTACGAAAAGCCCTATTCATTTACCTGTTTTTACAAGGAAGTAAAATGTGAAAAAAATATTTCTACATCCCATGGCCTTTCCCAGCCATTTAAATTTTTCTCTTACAGGTCTAACACTTTCGAAAAACCAATACAACGCCCACCCGGAACAATATATAAAGCTAAACGAACCATTCACTGGGTACTTATCCGTGCGAAAAGCCCTATTGATTTACCTGTTTTTACAAGGAAATAAAATGTGAAAAAAATATTTCTACATCCCATGGCCTTTCCCAACCATTTAAACTTTTCTCTTACAGGTCTAACACTTCCGAAAAACCAATACAACGCCCACCCGGAACAATATATAAAGCTAAACGAACAGTTCACTGGGTACTTATCCGTACGAAAAGCCCTATTGATTTAACTGTTTTTACAAGGAAGTAAAATGTGAAAAAATATTTCTACATCCCATGGCCTTTCCCAACCATTTAAATTTTTCTCTTACAGGTCTAACCGTTGCGAAAAACCAATATAACACCCACCCTGAAAAATATATACAGCTAAACGAACCGTTTACTGGGTACTAATCCATACGAAAATCCCTATTGATTTACCTGTTTTTACAAGGATATAAAATCTGAAAAAAATATTTCTACATCCCATGGCCTTTCCCAACCATTTAAATTTTTCTCTTACAGGTCTAACACTTCCGAAAAACCAATACAACGCCCACCCGGAACAATATATAAAGCTAAATGAACCGTTCACTGGGTACTTATCCGTACGAAAATCCCTATTGATTTACCTGTTTTTACAAGGAAATAAAATGTGAAAAAAATATTCCTACATCCCATGGCCTTTCCCAACCATTTAAATTTTTCTCTTACCTGTCTAACACTTCCGAAAAACCAATACAACGCCCACCCGGAACAATATATAAAGCTAAACGAACCGTTCACTGGGTACTTATACGTACGAAAAGCCCTATTCATTTACCTGTTTTTACAAGGAAGTAAAATGTGAAAAAAATATTTCTTCATCCAATGGCCTTTCCCAGCCATTTAAATTTTTCTCTTACAGGTCTAACACTTCCGAAAAACCAATACAACGCCCACCCGGAACAATATATAAAGCTAAACGAACCGTTCACTGGGTACTTATACGTACGAAAAGCCCTATTCATTTACCTGTTTTTACAAGGAAGTAAAATGTGAAAAAAATATTTCTACATCCCATGGCCTTTCCCAGCCATTTAAATTTTTCTCTTACAGGTCTAACACTTCCGAAAAACCAATGCAACGCCCACCCGGAACAATATATAAAGCTAAACGAACCGTTCACTGGGTACTTATCGGTACGAAAATCCCTATTGATTTACCTGTTTTTACAAGGAAATAAAATGTGAAAAAAATATTTCTAAATCCCATGGCCTTTCCCAACCATTTAAATTTTTCTCTTACCTGTCTAACACTTCCGAAAATCCAATACAACGCCCACCCGGAACAATATATAAAGCTAAACGAACCGTTCACTGGGTACTTATACGTACGAAAAGCCCTATTCATTTACCTGTTTTTACAAGAAAGTAAAATGTGAAAAAATATTTCTACATCCCATGGCCTTTCCCAGCCATTTAAATTTTTCTCTTACAGGTCTAACACTTCCGAAAAACCAATACAACGCCCACCCGGAACAATATATAAAGCGAAACGAACCGTTCACTGGGTACTTATCCGTACGAAAATCCCTATAGATTTACCGGTTTTACAAGGAAATAAAATGTGAAAAAAATATTTCTACATCCCATGGCTTTTCCCAACCATTTAAACTTTTCTCTTACAGGTCTAACACTTCCGAAAAACCAATATAACGGCCACCCGGAACAATATATAAAGCTAAACGAACCGTTCACTGGGCACTTATCCGTACAAAAAGCCCTATTGATTTACCTGTTTTTACAAGGAAGTAAAATGTGAAAAAAATATTTCTACATCCCATGGCCTTTCCCAGCCATTTAAATTTTTCTCTTACAGGTCTAACGCTTCCGAAAAACCAATACAACGCCCACCCGGAACAATATATAAAGCTAAACGAACCGTTCACTGGGTACTTATCCGTACGAAAATCCCTATTGATTTACCTGTTTTTACAAGGAAATAAAATGTGAAAAAAATATTTCTACATCCCATGGCTATTCCCAACCATTTAAACTTTTCTCTTACAGGTCTAACACTTCTGAAAAACCAATACAACGGCCACCCGGAACAATGTATAAAGCTAAACGATCCGTTCACTGGGTACTTATCCGTACGTAAATCCCTATTGATTTACTTGTTTTTACAAGGAAGTAAAATGTGAAAAAAATATTTCTACATCCCATGGCCTTTCCCAACCATTTAAATTTTTCTCTTACATGTCTAACACTTCCGAAAAACCAATACAATGCCCACCCGGAACAATATATAAAGCTAAACGAACCTTTCACTGGGTACTTATACGTACGAAAATCCCTATTGATTTACCTGTTTTTACAAGGAAATAAAATGTGAAAAAAATATTTCTACATCCCATGGCCTTTCCCAACCATTTAAACTTTTCTCTTACAGGTCTAACACTTCCGAAAAACCAATACAACGCCCTCCCGGAACAATATATAAAGCTAAACGGACCGTTCACTGGGTAATTATCCGTACAAAAAGCCCTATTGATTTACCTGTTTTTACAAGGAAGTAAAATGTGAAAAAAATATTTCTACATCCCATGGCCTTTCCCAACCATTTAAACTTTTCTCTTACAGGTCTAACGCTTCCGAAAAACCAATATAACGGCCACCCGGAACAATATATAAAGCTAAACGAACCGTTCACTGGTCAAATATCCGTACAAAAATCCCTATTGATTTTCCTGTTTTTACAAGGAAATAAAATGTGAAAAAAATATTTCTACATCCCATGGCCTTTCCCAACCATTTAAATATTTATCTTACAGGTCTTACACTACCGAAAACCCGATACAACTCCCACCCGGAACAATATATAAAGCTAAACGAACCGTTCACTGGGTACTTATCCGTACGAAAATCCCTATTGATTTACCTGTTTTTACAAGGAAATAAAATGTGAAAAAAATATTTCTACATCCCATGGCCTTTCCCAACCATTTAAACTTTTCTCTTACAGGTCTAACACTTCCGAAAAACCAATACAACGCCCTCCCGGAACAATATATAAAGCTAAACGAACCGTTCACTCGGTAATTATCCGTACTAAAAGCCCTATTCATTTACCTGTTTTTACAAGGAAGTAAAATGTGAAAAAAATATTTCTACATCCCATGGCCTTTCCCAGCCATTTAAATTTTTCTCTTACAGGTCTAACACTTCCGAAAAACCAATACAACGCCCACCCGGAACAATTTATAAAGCTAAACGAACCGTTCACTGGGTACTTATACGTACGAAAAGCCCTATTCATTTACCTGTTTTTACAAGGAAGTAAAATGTGAAAAAAATATTTCTACATCCCATGGCCTTTCCCAGCCATTTAAATTTTTCTCTTACAGGTCTAACACTTCCGAAAAAACAATACAACGCCCACCCGGAACAATATATAAAGCTAAACGAACCGTTCACTGGGTACTTATCCGTACGAAAATCCCTATTGATTTACCTGTTTTTACAAGGAAATAAAATGTGAAAAAAATATTTCTACATCCCATGGCCATTCCCAACCATTTAAACTTTTCTCTTACAGGTCTAACACTTCTGAAAAACCAATACAACGGCCACCCGGAACAATATATAAAGCTAAACGAACCGTTCACTGGGTACTTATACGTACGAAAAGCCCTATTCATTTACCTGTTTTTACAAGGAAGTAAAATGTGAAAAAAATATTTCTACATCCCATGGCCTTTCCCAGCCATTTAAATTTTTCTCTTACAGGTCTAACATTTCCGAAAAACCAATACAACGCCCACCCGGAACAATATATAAAGCTAAACGAACCGTTCACTGGGTACTTATCCGTACGAAAATCCCTATAGATTTACCGGTTTTACAAGGAAATAAAATGTGAAAAAAATATTTCTACATCCCATGGCCTTTCCCAACCATTTAACCTTTTCTCTTACAGGTCTAACACTTCCGAAAAACCAATATAACGGCCACCCGGAACAATATATAAAGCTAAACGAACCGTTCACTGGGCACTTATCCGTACAAAAATCCCTATTGATTTTCCTGTTTTTACAAGGAAATAAAATGTGAAAAAAATATTTCTACATCCCATGGCCTTTCCCAGCCATTTAAATTTTTCTCTTACAGGTCTAACGCTTCCGAAAAACCAATACAACGCCCACCCGGAACTATATATAAAGCTAAACGAACCGTTCACTGGGTACTTATCCGTACGAAAATCCCTATTGATTTACCTGTTTTTACAAGGAAATAAAATGTGAAAAAAATATTTCTACATCCCATGGCCTTTCCCAACCATTTAAATTTTTCTCTTACAGGTCTAACACTTCCGAAAAACCAATACAACGCCCACCCGGAACAATATATAAAGCTAAACGAACAGTTCACTGGGTACTTATCCATACGAAAATCCCTATTGATTTACCTGTTTTTACAAGGAAATAAAATGTGAAAAAAATATTTCTACATCCCATGGCCTTTCCCAACCATTTAAATTTTTCTCTTACCTGTCTAACACTTCCGAAAAACCAATACAACGCCCACCCGGAACAATATATAAATCTAAACGAACCGTTCACTGGGTACTTATACGTACGAAAAGCCCTATTCATTTACCTGTTTTTACAAGGAAGTAAAATGTGAAAAAAATATTTCTACATCCCATGGCCTTTCCCAGCCATTTAAATTTTTCTCTTACAGGTCTAACACTTTCGAAAAACCAATACAACGCCCACCCGGAACAATATATAAAGCTAAACGAACCATTCACTGGGTACTTATCCGTGCGAAAAGCCCTATTGATTTACCTGTTTTTACAAGGAAATAAAATGTGAAAAAAATATTTCTACATCCCATGGCCTTTCCCAACCATTTAAACTTTTCTCTTACAGGTCTAACACTTCCGAAAAACCAATACAACGCCCACCCGGAACAATATATAAAGCTAAACGAACAGTTCACTGGGTACTTATCCGTAGGAAAAGCCCTATTGATTTAACTGTTTTTACAAGGAAGTAAAATGTGAAAAAAATATTTCTACATCCCATGGCCTTTCCCAACCATTTAAATTTTTCTCTTATAGGTCTAACCGTTGCGAAAAACCAATACAACACCCACCCTGAAAAATATATACAGCTAAACGAACCGTTTACTGGGTACTAATCCATACGAAAATCCCTATTGATTTACCTGTTTTTACAAGGATATAAAATGTGAAAAAAATATTTCTACATCCCATGGCCTTTCCCAACCATTTAAACTTTTCTCTTACAGGTCTAACACTTCCGAAAAACCAATATAACGGCCACCCGGAACAATATATAAAGCTAAACGAACCGTTCACTGGGCACTTATCCGTACAAAAAGCCCTATTGATTTACCTGTTTTTACAAGGAAGTAAAATGTGAAAAAAATATTTCTACATCCCATGGCCTTTCCCAGCCATTTAAATTTTTCTCTTACAGGTCTAACGCTTCCGAAAAACCAATACAACGCCCACCCGGAACAATATATAAAGCTAAATGAACCGTTCACTGGGTACTTATCCGTACGAAAATCCCTATTGATTTACCTGTTTTTACAAGGAAATAAAATGTGAAAAAAATATTCCTACATCCCATGGCCTTTCCCAACCATTTAAATTTTTCTCTTACCTGTCTAACACTTCCGAAAAACCAATACAACGCCCACCCGGAACAATATATAAAGCTAAACGAACCGTTCACTGGGTACTTATACGTACGAAAAGCCCTATTCATTTACCTGTTTTTACAAGGAAGTAAAATGTGAAAAAAATATTTCTTCATCCAATGGCCTTTCCCAGCCATTTAAATTTTTCTCTTACAGGTCTAACACTTCCGAAAAACCAATACAACGCCCACCCGGAACAATATATAAAGCTAAACGAACCGTTCACTGGGTACTTATACGTACGAAAAGCCCTATTCATTTACCTGTTTTTACAAGGAAGTAAAATGTGAAAAAAATATTTCTACATCCCATGGCCTTTCCCAGCCATTTAAATTTTTCTCTTACAGGTCTAACACTTCCGAAAAACCAATGCAACGCCCACCCGGAATAATATATAAAGCTAAACGAACCGTTCACTGGGTACTTATCGGTACGAAAATCCCTATTGATTTACCTGTTTTTACAAGGAAATAAAATGTGAAAAAAATATTTCTAAATCCCATGGCCTTTCCCAACCATTTAAATTTTTCTCTTACCTGTCTAACACTTCCGAAAATCCAATACAACGCCCACCCGGAACAATATATAAAGCTAAACGAACCGTTCACTGGGTACTTATACGTACGAAAAGCCCTATTCATTTACCTGTTTTTACAAGAAAGTAAAATGTGAAAAAATATTTCTACATCCCATGGCCTTTCCCAGCCATTTAAATTTTTCTCTTACAGGTCTAACACTTCCGAAAAACCAATACAACGCCCACCCGGAACAATATATAAAGCGAAACGAACCGTTCACTGGGTACTTATCCGTACGAAAATCCCTATAGATTTACCGGTTTTACAAGGAAATAAAATGTGAAAAAAATATTTCTACATCCCATGGCTTTTCCCAACCATTTAAACTTTTCTCTTACAGGTCTAACACTTCCGAAAAACCAATATAACGGCCACCCGGAACAATATATAAAGCTAAACGAACCGTTCACTGGGCACTTATCCGTACAAAAAGCCCTATTGATTTACCTGTTTTTACAAGGAAGTAAAATGTGAAAAAAATATTTCTACATCCCATGGCCTTTCCCAGCCATTTAAATTTTTCTCTTACAGGTCTAACGCTTCCGAAAAACCAATACAACGCCCACCCGGAACAATATATAAAGCTAAACGAACCGTTCACTGGGTACTTATCCGTACGAAAATCCCTATTGATTTACCTGTTTTTACAAGGAAATAAAATGTGAAAAAAATATTTCTACATCCCATGGCTATTCCCAACCATTTAAACTTTTCTCTTACAGGTCTAACACTTCTGAAAAACCAATACAACGGCCACCCGGAACAATGTATAAAGCTAAACGATCCGTTCACTGGGTACTTATCCGTACGTAAATCCCTATTGATTTACCTGTTTTTACAAGGAAATAAAATGTGAAAAAAATATTTCTACATCCCATGGCCTTTCCCAACCATTTAAACTTTTCTCTTACAGGTCTAACGCTTCCGAAAAACCAATATAACGGCCACCCGGAACAATATATAAAGCTAAACGAACCGTTCACTGGTCAAATATCCGTACAAAAATCCCTATTGATTTTCCTGTTTTTACAAGGAAATAAAATGTGAAAAAAATATTTCTACATCCCATGGCCTTTCCCAACCATTTAAATATTTATCTTACAGGTCTTACACTACCGAAAAACCGATACAACTCCCACCCGGAACAATATATAAAGCTAAACGAACCGTTCACTGGGTACTTATCCGTACGAAAATCCCTATTGATTTACCTGTTTTTACAAGGAAATAAAATGTGAAAAAAATATTTCTACATCCCATGGCCTTTCCCAACCATTTAAACTTTTCTCTTACAGGTCTAACACTTCCGAAAAACCAATACAACGCCCTCCCGGAACAATATATAAAGCTAAACGAACCGTTCACTCGGTAATTATCCGTACTAAAAGCCCTATTCATTTACCTGTTTTTACAAGGAAGTAAAATGTGAAAAAAATATTTCTACATCCCATGGCCTTTCCCAGCCATTTAAATTTTTCTCTTACAGGTCTAACACTTCCGAAAAACCAATACAACGCCCACCCGGAACAATTTATAAAGCTAAACGAACCGTTCACTGGGTACTTATACGTACGAAAAGCCCTATTCATTTACCTGTTTTTACAAGGAAGTAAAATGTGAAAAAAATATTTCTACATCCCATGGCCTTTCCCAGCCATTTAAATTTTTCTCTTACAGGTCTAACACTTCCGAAAAAACAATACAACGCCCACCCGGAACAATATATAAAGCTAAACGAACCGTTCACTGGGTACTTATCCGTACGAAAATCCCTATAGATTTACCGGTTTTACAAGGAAATAAAATGTGAAAAAAATATTTCTACATCCCATGGCCTTTCCCAACCATTTAACCTTTTCTCTTACAGGTCTAACACTTCCGAAAAACCAATATAACGGCCACCCGGAACAATATATAAAGCTAAACGAACCGTTCACTGGGCACTTATCCGTACAAAAATCCCTATTGATTTTCCTGTTTTTACAAGGAAGTAAAATGTGAAAAAAATATTTCTACATCCCATGGCCTTTCCCAAACATTTAAACTTTTCTCTTACAGGTCTAACACTTCAGAAAAACCAATACAACGCCCACCCGGAACAATATATAAAGCCAAACGAACCGTTCACTGGGTACTTATCCGTACGAAAATCCCTATTGATTTACCTGTTTTTACAAGGAAATAAAATGTGAAAAAAATATTTCTACATCCCATGGCCTTTCCCAACCATTTAAACTTTTCTCTTACAGGTCTAACACTTCCGAAAAACCAATACAACGCCCACCCGGAACAATATATAAAGCTAAATGAACAGTTCACTGGGTACTTATCCGTACGAAAATCCCTATTGATTTACCTGTTTTTACAAGGAAATAAAATGTGAAAAAAATATTTCTACATCCCATGGCCTTTCCCAACCATTTAAATTTTTCTCTTACCTGTCTAACACTTCCGAAAAACCAATACAACGCCCACCCGGAACAATATATAAATCTAAACGAACCGTTCACTGGGTACTTATACGTACGAAAAGCCCTATTCATTTACCTGTTTTTACAAGGAAGTAAAATGTGAAAAAAATATTTCTACATCCCATGGCCTTTCCCAGCCATTTAAATTTTTCTCTTACAGGTCTAACACTTTCGAAAAACCAATACAACGCCCACCCGGAACAATATATAAAGCTAAACGAACCATTCACTGGGTACTTATCCGTGCGAAAAGCCCTATTGATTTACCTGTTTTTACAAGGAAATAAAATGTGAAAAAAATATTTCTACATCCCATGGCCTTTCCCAACCATTTAAACTTTTCTCTTACAGGTCTAACACTTCCGAAAAACCAATACAACGCCCACCCGGAACAATATATAAAGCTAAACGAACAGTTCACTGGGTACTTATCCGTACGAAAAGCCCTATTGATTTAACTGTTTTTACAAGGAAGTAAAATGTGAAAAAAATATTTCTACATCCCATGGCCTTTCCCAACCATTTAAATTTTTCTCTTACAGGTCTAACTGTTGCGAAAAACCAATATAACACCCACCCTGAAAAATATATACAGCTAAACGAACCGTTTACTGGGTACTAATCCATACGAAAATCCCTATTGATTTACCTGTTTTTACAAGGATATAAAATGTGAAAAAAATATTTCTACATCCCATGGCCTTTCCCAACCATTTAAATTTTTCTCTTACAGGTCTAACACTTCCGAAAAACCAATACAACGCCCACCCGGAACAATATATAAAGCTAAATGAACCGTTCACTGGGTACTTATCCGTACGAAAATCCCTATTGATTTACCTGTTTTTACAAGGAAATAAAATGTGAAAAAAATATTCCTACATCCCATGGCCTTTCCCAACCATTTAAATTTTTCTCTTACCTGTCTAACACTTCCGAAAAACCAATACAACGCCCACCCGGAACAATATATAAAGCTAAACGAACCGTTCACTGGGTACTTATACGTACGAAAAGCCCTATTCATTTACCTGTTTTTACAAGGAAGTAAAATGTGAAAAAAATATTTCTACATCCCATGGCCTTTCCCAAACATTTAAACTTTTCTCTTACAGGTCTAACACTTCAGAAAAACCAATACAACGCCCACCCGGAACAATATATAAAGCCAAACGAACCGTTCACTGGGTACTTATTCGTACGAAAATCCCTATTGATTTACCTGTTTTTACAAGGAAATAAAATGTGAAAAAAATATTTCTACATCCCATGGCCTTTCCCAACCATTTAAACTTTTCTCTTACAGGTCTAACACTTCCGAAAAACCAATACAACGCCCACCCGGAACAATATATAAAGCTAAACGAACAGTTCACTGGGTACTAATCCGTACGAAAATCCCTATTGATTTACCTGTTTTTACAAGGAAATAAAATGTGAAAAAAATATTTCTACATCCCATGGCCTTTCCCAACCATTTAAATTTTTCTCTTACCTGTCTAACACTTCCGAAAAACCAATACAACGCCCACCCGGAACAATATATAAATCTAAACGAACCGTTCACTGGGTACTTATACGTACGAAAAGCCCTATTCATTTACCTGTTTTTACAAGGAAGTAAAATGTGAAAAAAATATTTCTACATCCCATGGCCTTTCCCAGCCATTTAAATTTTTCTCTTACAGGTCTAACACTTTCGAAAAACCAATACAACGCCCACCCGGAACAATATATAAAGCTAAACGAACCATTCACTGGGTACTTATCCGTGCGAAAAGCCCTATTGATTTACCTGTTTTTACAAGGAAATAAAATGTGAAAAAAATATTTCTACATCCCATGGCCTTTCCCAACCATTTAAACTTTTCTCTTACAGGTCTAACACTTCCGAAAAACCAATACAACGCCCACCCGGAACAATATATAAAGCTAAACGAACAGTTCACTGGGTACTTATCCGTACGAAAAGCCCTATTGATTTAACTGTTTTTACAAGGAAGTAAAATGTGAAAAAATATTTCTACATCCCATGGCCTTTCCCAACCATTTAAATTTTTCTCTTACAGGTCTAACCGTTGCGAAAAACCAATATAACACCCACCCTGAAAAATATATACAGCTAAACGAACCGTTTACTGGGTACTAATCCATACGAAAATCCCTATTGATTTACCTGTTTTTACAAGGATATAAAATCTGAAAAAAATATTTCTACATCCCATGGCCTTTCCCAACCATTTAAATTTTTCTCTTACAGGTCTAACACTTCCGAAAAACCAATACAACGCCCACCCGGAACAATATATAAAGCTAAATGAACCGTTCACTGGGTACTTATCCGTACGAAAATCCCTATTGATTTACCTGTTTTTACAAGGAAATAAAATGTGAAAAAAATATTCCTACATCCCATGGCCTTTCCCAACCATTTAAATTTTTCTCTTACCTGTCTAACACTTCCGAAAAACCAATACAACGCCCACCCGGAACAATATATAAAGCTAAACGAACCGTTCACTGGGTACTTATACGTACGAAAAGCCCTATTCATTTACCTGTTTTTACAAGGAAGTAAAATGTGAAAAAAATATTTCTTCATCCAATGGCCTTTCCCAGCCATTTAAATTTTTCTCTTACAGGTCTAACACTTCCGAAAAACCAATACAACGCCCACCCGGAACAATATATAAAGCTAAACGAACCGTTCACTGGGTACTTATACGTACGAAAAGCCCTATTCATTTACCTGTTTTTACAAGGAAGTAAAATGTGAAAAAAATATTTCTACATCCCATGGCCTTTCCCAGCCATTTAAATTTTTCTCTTACAGGTCTAACACTTCCGAAAAACCAATGCAACGCCCACCCGGAACAATATATAAAGCTAAACGAACCGTTCACTGGGTACTTATCGGTACGAAAATCCCTATTGATTTACCTGTTTTTACAAGGAAATAAAATGTGAAAAAAATATTTCTAAATCCCATGGCCTTTCCCAACCATTTAAATTTTTCTCTTACCTGTCTAACACTTCCGAAAATCCAATACAACGCCCACCCGGAACAATATATAAAGCTAAACGAACCGTTCACTGGGTACTTATACGTACGAAAAGCCCTATTCATTTACCTGTTTTTACAAGAAAGTAAAATGTGAAAAAATATTTCTACATCCCATGGCCTTTCCCAGCCATTTAAATTTTTCTCTTACAGGTCTAACACTTCCGAAAAACCAATACAACGCCCACCCGGAACAATATATAAAGCGAAACGAACCGTTCACTGGGTACTTATCCGTACGAAAATCCCTATAGATTTACCGGTTTTACAAGGAAATAAAATGTGAAAAAAATATTTCTACATCCCATGGCTTTTCCCAACCATTTAAACTTTTCTCTTACAGGTCTAACACTTCCGAAAAACCAATATAACGGCCACCCGGAACAATATATAAAGCTAAACGAACCGTTCACTGGGTACTTATCCGTACGAAAATCCCTATTGATTTACCTGTTTTTACAAGGAAATAAAATGTGAAAAAAATATTTCTACATCCCATGGCCTTTCCCAACCATTTAAATTTTTCTCTTACAGGTCTAACTGTTGCGAAAAACCAATATAACACCCACCCTGAAAAATATATACAGCTAAACGAACCGTTTACTGGGTACTAATCCATACGAAAATCCCTATTGATTTACCTGTTTTTACAAGGATATAAAATGTGAAAAAAATATTTCTACATCCCATGGCCTTTCCCAACCATTTAAATTTTTCTCTTACAGGTCTAACACTTCCGAAAAACCAATACAACGCCCACCCGGAACAATATATAAAGCTAAATGAACCGTTCACTGGGTACTTATCCGTACGAAAATCCCTATTGATTTACCTGTTTTTACAAGGAAATAAAATGTGAAAAAAATATTCCTACATCCCATGGCCTTTCCCAACCATTTAAATTTTTCTCTTACCTGTCTAACACTTCCGAAAAACCAATACAACGCCCACCCGGAACAATATATAAAGCTAAACGAACCGTTCACTGGGTACTTATACGTACGAAAAGCCCTATTCATTTACCTGTTTTTACAAGGAAGTAAAATGTGAAAAAAATATTTCTACATCCCATGGCCTTTCCCAAACATTTAAACTTTTCTCTTACAGGTCTAACACTTCAGAAAAACCAATACAACGCCCACCCGGAACAATATATAAAGCCAAACGAACCGTTCACTGGGTACTTATTCGTACGAAAATCCCTATTGATTTACCTGTTTTTACAAGGAAATAAAATGTGAAAAAAATATTTCTACATCCCATGGCCTTTCCCAACCATTTAAACTTTTCTCTTACAGGTCTAACACTTCCGAAAAACCAATACAACGCCCACCCGGAACAATATATAAAGCTAAACGAACAGTTCACTGGGTACTAATCCGTACGAAAATCCCTATTGATTTACCTGTTTTTACAAGGAAATAAAATGTGAAAAAAATATTTCTACATCCCATGGCCTTTCCCAACCATTTAAATTTTTCTCTTACCTGTCTAACACTTCCGAAAAACCAATACAACGCCCACCCGGAACAATATATAAATCTAAACGAACCGTTCACTGGGTACTTATACGTACGAAAAGCCCTATTCATTTACCTGTTTTTACAAGGAAGTAAAATGTGAAAAAAATATTTCTACATCCCATGGCCTTTCCCAGCCATTTAAATTTTTCTCTTACAGGTCTAACACTTTCGAAAAACCAATACAACGCCCACCCGGAACAATATATAAAGCTAAACGAACCATTCACTGGGTACTTATCCGTGCGAAAAGCCCTATTGATTTACCTGTTTTTACAAGGAAATAAAATGTGAAAAAAATATTTCTACATCCCATGGCCTTTCCCAACCATTTAAACTTTTCTCTTACAGGTCTAACACTTCCGAAAAACCAATACAACGCCCACCCGGAACAATATATAAAGCTAAACGAACAGTTCACTGGGTACTTATCCGTACGAAAAGCCCTATTGATTTAACTGTTTTTACAAGGAAGTAAAATGTGAAAAAATATTTCTACATCCCATGGCCTTTCCCAACCATTTAAATTTTTCTCTTACAGGTCTAACCGTTGCGAAAAACCAATATAACACCCACCCTGAAAAATATATACAGCTAAACGAACCGTTTACTGGGTACTAATCCATACGAAAATCCCTATTGATTTACCTGTTTTTACAAGGATATAAAATCTGAAAAAAATATTTCTACATCCCATGGCCTTTCCCAACCATTTAAATTTTTCTCTTACAGGTCTAACACTTCCGAAAAACCAATACAACGCCCACCCGGAACAATATATAAAGCTAAATGAACCGTTCACTGGGTACTTATCCGTACGAAAATCCCTATTGATTTACCTGTTTTTACAAGGAAATAAAATGTGAAAAAAATATTCCTACATCCCATGGCCTTTCCCAACCATTTAAATTTTTCTCTTACCTGTCTAACACTTCCGAAAAACCAATACAACGCCCACCCGGAACAATATATAAAGCTAAACGAACCGTTCACTGGGTACTTATACGTACGAAAAGCCCTATTCATTTACCTGTTTTTACAAGGAAGTAAAATGTGAAAAAAATATTTCTTCATCCAATGGCCTTTCCCAGCCATTTAAATTTTTCTCTTACAGGTCTAACACTTCCGAAAAACCAATACAACGCCCACCCGGAACAATATATAAAGCTAAACGAACCGTTCACTGGGTACTTATACGTACGAAAAGCCCTATTCATTTACCTGTTTTTACAAGGAAGTAAAATGTGAAAAAAATATTTCTACATCCCATGGCCTTTCCCAGCCATTTAAATTTTTCTCTTACAGGTCTAACACTTCCGAAAAACCAATGCAACGCCCACCCGGAACAATATATAAAGCTAAACGAACCGTTCACTGGGTACTTATCGGTACGAAAATCCCTATTGATTTACCTGTTTTTACAAGGAAATAAAATGTGAAAAAAATATTTCTAAATCCCATGGCCTTTCCCAACCATTTAAATTTTTCTCTTACCTGTCTAACACTTCCGAAAATCCAATACAACGCCCACCCGGAACAATATATAAAGCTAAACGAACCGTTCACTGGGTACTTATACGTACGAAAAGCCCTATTCATTTACCTGTTTTTACAAGAAAGTAAAATGTGAAAAAATATTTCTACATCCCATGGCCTTTCCCAGCCATTTAAATTTTTCTCTTACAGGTCTAACACTTCCGAAAAACCAATACAACGCCCACCCGGAACAATATATAAAGCGAAACGAACCGTTCACTGGGTACTTATCCGTACGAAAATCCCTATAGATTTACCGGTTTTACAAGGAAATAAAATGTGAAAAAAATATTTCTACATCCCATGGCTTTTCCCAACCATTTAAACTTTTCTCTTACAGGTCTAACACTTCCGAAAAACCAATATAACGGCCACCCGGAACAATATATAAAGCTAAACGAACCGTTCACTGGGCACTTATCCGTACAAAAAGCCCTATTGATTTACCTGTTTTTACAAGGAAGTAAAATGTGAAAAAAATATTTCTACATCCCATGGCCTTTCCCAGCCATTTAAATTTTTCTCTTACAGGTCTAACGCTTCCGAAAAACCAATACAACGCCCACCCGGAACAATATATAAAGCTAAACGAACCGTTCACTGGGTACTTATCCGTACGAAAATCCCTATTGATTTACCTGTTTTTACAAGGAAATAAAATGTGAAAAAAATATTTCTACATCCCATGGCTATTCCCAACCATTTAAACTTTTCTCTTACAGGTCTAACACTTCTGAAAAACCAATACAACGGCCACCCGGAACAATGTATAAAGCTAAACGATCCGTTCACTGGGTACTTATCCGTACGTAAATCCCTATTGATTTACTTGTTTTTACAAGGAAGTAAAATGTGAAAAAAATATTTCTACATCCCATGGCCTTTCCCAACCATTTAAATTTTTCTCTTACATGTCTAACACTTCCGAAAAACCAATACAATGCCCACCCGGAACAATATATAAAGCTAAACGAACCTTTCACTGGGTACTTATACGTACGAAAATCCCTATTGATTTACCTGTTTTTACAAGGAAATAAAATGTGAAAAAAATATTTCTACATCCCATGGCCTTTCCCAACCATTTAAACTTTTCTCTTACAGGTCTAACACTTCCGAAAAACCAATACAACGCCCTCCCGGAACAATATATAAAGCTAAACGGACCGTTCACTGGGTAATTATCCGTACAAAAAGCCCTATTGATTTACCTGTTTTTACAAGGAAGTAAAATGTGAAAAAAATATTTCTACATCCCATGGCCTTTCCCAACCATTTAAACTTTTCTCTTACAGGTCTAACGCTTCCGAAAAACCAATATAACGGCCACCCGGAACAATATATAAAGCTAAACGAACCGTTCACTGGTCAAATATCCGTACAAAAATCCCTATTGATTTTCCTGTTTTTACAAGGAAATAAAATGTGAAAAAAATATTTCTACATCCCATGGCCTTTCCCAACCATTTAAATATTTATCTTACAGGTCTTACACTACCGAAAACCCGATACAACTCCCACCCGGAACAATATATAAAGCTAAACGAACCGTTCACTGGGTACTTATCCGTACGAAAATCCCTATTGATTTACCTGTTTTTACAAGGAAATAAAATGTGAAAAAAATATTTCTACATCCCATGGCCTTTCCCAACCATTTAAACTTTTCTCTTACAGGTCTAACACTTCCGAAAAACCAATACAACGCCCTCCCGGAACAATATATAAAGCTAAACGAACCGTTCACTCGGTAATTATCCGTACTAAAAGCCCTATTCATTTACCTGTTTTTACAAGGAAGTAAAATGTGAAAAAAATATTTCTACATCCCATGGCCTTTCCCAGCCATTTAAATTTTTCTCTTACAGGTCTAACACTTCCGAAAAACCAATACAACGCCCACCCGGAACAATTTATAAAGCTAAACGAACCGTTCACTGGGTACTTATACGTACGAAAAGCCCTATTCATTTACCTGTTTTTACAAGGAAGTAAAATGTGAAAAAAATATTTCTACATCCCATGGCCTTTCCCAGCCATTTAAATTTTTCTCTTACAGGTCTAACACTTCCGAAAAAACAATACAACGCCCACCCGGAACAATATATAAAGCTAAACGAACTGTTCACTGGGTACTTATCCGTACGAAAATCCCTATTGATTTACCTGTTTTTACAAGGAAATAAAATGTGAAAAAAATATTTCTACATCCCATGGCCATTCCCAACCATTTAAACTTTTCTCTTACAGGTCTAACACTTCTGAAAAACCAATACAACGGCCACCCGGAACAATATATAAAGCTAAACGAACCGTTCACTGGGTACTTATACGTACGAAAAGCCCTATTCATTTACCTGTTTTTACAAGGAAGTAAAATGTGAAAAAAATATTTCTACATCCCATGGCCTTTCCCAGCCATTTAAATTTTTCTCTTACAGGTCTAACATTTCCGAAAAACCAATACAACGCCCACCCGGAACAATATATAAAGCTAAACGAACCGTTCACTGGGTACTTATCCGTACGAAAATCCCTATAGATTTACCGGTTTTACAAGGAAATAAAATGTGAAAAAAATATTTCTACATCCCATGGCCTTTCCCAACCATTTAACCTTTTCTCTTACAGGTCTAACACTTCCGAAAAACCAATATAACGGCCACCCGGAACAATATATAAAGCTAAACGAACCGTTCACTGGGCACTTATCCGTACAAAAATCCCTATTGATTTTCCTGTTTTTACAAGGAAATAAAATGTGAAAAAAATATTTCTACATCCCATGGCCTTTCCCAGCCATTTAAATTTTTCTCTTACAGGTCTAACGCTTCCGAAAAACCAATACAACGCCCACCCGGAACTATATATAAAGCTAAACGAACCGTTCACTGGGTACTTATCCGTACGAAAATCCCTATTGATTTACCTGTTTTTACAAGGAAATAAAATGTGAAAAAAATATTTCTACATCCCATGGCCTTTCCCAACCATTTAAATTTTTCTCTTACAGGTCTAACACTTCCGAAAAACCAATACAACGCCCACCCGGAACAATATATAAAGCTAAACGAACAGTTCACTGGGTACTTATCCATACGAAAATCCCTATTGATTTACCTGTTTTTACAAGGAAATAAAATGTGAAAAAAATATTTCTACATCCCATGGCCTTTCCCAACCATTTAAATTTTTCTCTTACCTGTCTAACACTTCCGAAAAACCAATACAACGCCCACCCGGAACAATATATAAATCTAAACGAACCGTTCACTGGGTACTTATACGTACGAAAAGCCCTATTCATTTACCTGTTTTTACAAGGAAGTAAAATGTGAAAAAAATATTTCTACATCCCATGGCCTTTCCCAGCCATTTAAATTTTTCTCTTACAGGTCTAACACTTTCGAAAAACCAATACAACGCCCACCCGGAACAATATATAAAGCTAAACGAACCATTCACTGGGTACTTATCCGTGCGAAAAGCCCTATTGATTTACCTGTTTTTACAAGGAAATAAAATGTGAAAAAAATATTTCTACATCCCATGGCCTTTCCCAACCATTTAAACTTTTCTCTTACAGGTCTAACACTTCCGAAAAACCAATACAACGCCCACCCGGAACAATATATAAAGCTAAACGAACAGTTCACTGGGTACTTATCCGTAGGAAAAGCCCTATTGATTTAACTGTTTTTACAAGGAAGTAAAATGTGAAAAAAATATTTCTACATCCCATGGCCTTTCCCAACCATTTAAATTTTTCTCTTATAGGTCTAACCGTTGCGAAAAACCAATACAACACCCACCCTGAAAAATATATACAGCTAAACGAACCGTTTACTGGGTACTAATCCATACGAAAATCCCTATTGATTTACCTGTTTTTACAAGGATATAAAATGTGAAAAAAATATTTCTACATCCCATGGCCTTTCCCAACCATTTAAACTTTTCTCTTACAGGTCTAACACTTCCGAAAAACCAATATAACGGCCACCCGGAACAATATATAAAGCTAAACGAACCGTTCACTGGGCACTTATCCGTACAAAAAGCCCTATTGATTTACCTGTTTTTACAAGGAAGTAAAATGTGAAAAAAATATTTCTACATCCCATGGCCTTTCCCAGCCATTTAAATTTTTCTCTTACAGGTCTAACGCTTCCGAAAAACCAATACAACGCCCACCCGGAACAATATATAAAGCTAAACGAACCGTTCACTGGGTACTTATCCGTACGAAAATCCCTATTGATTTACCTGTTTTTACAAGGAAATAAAATGTGAAAAAAATATTTCTACATCCCATGGCCATTCCCAACCATTTAAACTTTTCTCTTACAGGTCTAACACTTCTGAAAAACCAATACAACGGCCACCCGGAACAATGTATAAAGCTAAACGATCCGTTCACTGGGTACTTATCCGTACGTAAATCCCTATTGATTTACCTGTTTTTACAAGGAAGTAAAATGTGAAAAAAATATTTCTACATCCCATGGCCTTTCCCAACCATTTAAACCTTTCTCTTACAGGTCTAACACTTCCGAAAAACCAATACAACGCCCTCCCGGAACAATATATAAAGCTAAACGGACCGTTCACTGGGTAATTATCCGTACAAAAAGCCCTATTGATTTACCTGTTTTTACAAGGAAGTAAAATGTGAAAAAAATATTTCTACATCCCATGGCCTTTCCCAGCCATTTAAATTTTTCTCTTACAGGTCTAACGCTTCCGAAAAACCAATACAACGCCCACCCGGAACAATATATAAAGCTAAACGAACCGTTCACTGGGTACTTATCCGTACGAAAATCCCTATTGATTTACCTGTTTTTACAAGGAAATAAAATGTGAAAAAAATATTTCTACATCCCATGGCCTTTCCCAACCATTTAAATTTTTCTCTTACAGGTCTAACACTTCCGAAAAACCAATACAACGCCCACCCGGAACAATATATAAAGCTAAACGAACAGTTCACTGGGTACTTATCCGTACGAAAATCCCTATTGATTTACCTGTTTTTACAAGGAAATAAAATGTGAAAAAAATATTTCTACATCCCATGGCCTTTCCCAACCATTTAAATTTTTCTCTTACCTGTCTAACACTTCCGAAAAACCAATACAACGCCCACCCGGAACAATATATAAATCTAAACGAACCGTTCACTGGGTACTTATACGTACGAAAAGCCCGATTCATTTACCTGTTTTTACAAGGAAGTAAAATGTGAAAAAAATATTTCTACATCCCATGGCCTTTCCCAGCCATTTAAATTTTTCTCTTACAGGTCTAACTCTTTCGAAAAACCAATACAACGCCCACCCGGAACAATATATAAAGCTAAACGAACCATTCACTGGGTACTTATCCGTGCGAAAAGCCCTATTGATTTACCTGTTTTTACAAGGAAATAAAATGTGAAAAAAATATTTCTACATCCCATGGCCTTTCCCAACCATTTAAACTTTTCTCTTACAGGTCTAACACTTCCGAAAAACCAATACAACGCCCACCCGGAACAATATATAAAGCTAAACGAACAGTTCACTGGGTACTTATCCGTACGAAAAGCCCTATTGATTTAACTGTTTTTACAAGGAAATAAAATGTGAAAAAAATATTTCTACATCCCATGGCCTTTCCCAACCATTTAAATTTTTCTCTTACAGGTCTAACCGTTGCGAAAAACCAATACAACACCCACCCTGAAAAATATATACAGCTAAACGAACCGTTTACTGGGTACTAATCCATACGAAAATCCCTATTGATTTACCTGTTTTTACAAGGATATAAAATGTGAAAAAAATATTTCTACATCCCATGGCCTTTCCCAACCATTTAAACTTTTCTCTTACAGGTCTAACACTTCCGAAAAACCAATATAACGGCCACCCGGAACAATATATAAAGCTAAACGAACCGTTCACTGGGCACTTATCCGTACAAAAAGCCCTATTGATTTACCTGTTTTTACAAGGAAGTAAAATGTGAAAAAAATATTTCTACATCCCATGGCCTTTCCCAGCCATTTAAATTTTTCTCTTACAGGTCTAACGCTTCCGAAAAACCAATACAACGCCCACCCGGAACAATATATAAAGCTAAACGAACCGTTCACTGGGTACTTATCCGTACGAAAATCCCTATTGATTTACCTGTTTTTACAAGGAAATAAAATGTGAAAAAAATATTTCTACATCCCATGGCCATTCCCAACCATTTAAACTTTTCTCTTACAGGTCTAACACTTCTGAAAAACCAATACAACGGCCACCCGGAACAATGTATAAAGCTAAACGATCCGTTCACTGGGTACTTATCCGTACGTAAATCCCTATTGATTTACCTGTTTTTACAAGGAAGTAAAATGTGAAAAAAATATTTCTACATCCCATGGCCTTTCCCAAACATTTAAACTTTTCTCTTACAGGTCTAACACTTCTGAAAAACCAATACAACGCCCTCCCGGAACAATATATAAAGCTAAACGAACCGTTCACTGGGTAATTATCCGTACTAAAAGCCCTATTCATTTACCTGTTTTTACAAGGAAGTAAAATGTGAAAAAAATATTTCTACATCCCATGGCCTTTCCCAGCCATTTAAATTTTTCTCTTACAGGTCTAACACTTCCGAAAAACCAATACAACGCCCACCCGGAACAATATATAAAGCTAAACGAACCGTTCACTGGGTACTTATACGTACGAAAAGCCCTATTCATTTACCTGTTTTTACAAGGAAGTAAAATGTGAAAAAAATATTTCTACATCCCATGGCCTTTCCCAGCCATTTAAATTTTTCTCTTACAGGTCTAACACTTCCGAAAACACAATACAACGCCCACCCGGAACAATATATAAAGCTAAACGAACCGTTCACTGGGTACTTATCCGTACGAAAATCCCTATTGATTTACCTGTTTTTACAAGAAAATAAAATGTGAAAAAAATATTTCTACATCCCATGGCCTTTCCCAACCATTTAAACCTTTCTCTTACAGGTCTAACACTTCCGAAAAACCAATACAACGCCCTCCCGGAACAATATATAAAGCTAAACGGACCGTTCACTGGGTAATTATCCGTACGAAAATCCCTATTGATTTACCTGTTTTTACAAGGAAGTAAAATGTGAAAAAAATATTTCTACATCCCATGGCCTTTCCCAGCCATTTAAATTTTTCTCTTACAGGTCTAACACTTCCGAAAAACCAATACAACGCCCACCCGGAACAATATATAAAGCTAAACGAACCGTTCACTGGGTACTTATCCGTACGAAAATCCCTATTGATTTACCTGTTTTTACAAGAAAATAAAATGTGAAAAAAATATTTCTACATCCCATGGCCTTTCCCAGCCATTTAAATTTTTCTCTTACAGGTCTAACGCTTCCGAAAAACCAATACAACGCCCTCCCGGAACAATATATAAAGCTAAACGGACCGTTCACTGGGTAATTATCCGTACGAAAATCCCTATTGATTTACCTGTTTTTACAAGGAAATAAAATGTGAAAAAAATATTTCTACATCCCATGGCCTTTCCCAACCATATAAACTTTTCTCTTACAGGTATAACACTTCCGAAAAACCAATACAACGCCCACCCGGAACAATATATAAAGCTAAACGAACCGTTTACTGGGTACTTATACGTACGAAAAGCCCTATTCATTTACCTGTTTTTACAAGGAAGTAAAATGTGAAAAAAATATTTCTACATCCCATGGCCTTTCCCAACCATTTAAACTTTTCTCTTACAGGTCTAACACTTCTGAAAAACCAATATAACGGCCACCCGGAACAATATATAAAGCTAAACGAACCGTTCACTGGGCACTTATCCGTACAAAAATCCCTATTGATTTTCCTGTTTTTACAAGGAAATAAAATGTGAAAAAAATATTTCTACATCCCATGGCCTTTCCCAACCATTTAAATATTTATCTTACAGGTCTAACACTACCGAAAAACCGATACAACTCCCACCCGGAACAATATATAAAGCTAAACGAACCGTTCACTGGGTACTTATCCGTACGAAAATCCCTATTGATTTACCTGTTTTTACAAGAAAATAAAATGTGAAAAAAATATTTCTACATCCCATGGCCTTTCCCAACCATTTAAACCTTTCTCTTACAGGTCTAACACTTCCGAAAAACCAATACAACGCCCTCCCGGAACAATATATAAAGCTAAACGAACCGTTCACTGGGTAATTATCCGTACAAAAAGCCCTATTGATTTACCTGTTTTTACAAGGAAGTAAAATGTGAAAAAAATATTTCTACATCCCACGGCCTTTCCCAGCCATTTAAATTTTTCTCTTACAGGTCTAACGCTTCCGAAAAACCAATACAACGCTCACCCGGAACAATATATAAAGCTAAACGAACCGTTCACTGGGTACTTATCCGTACGAAAATCCCTATTGATTTACCTGTTTTTACAAGGAAATAAAATGTGAAAAAAATATTTCTACATCCCATGGCCATTCCCAACCATTTAAACTTTTCTCTTACAGGTCTAACACTTCTGAAAAACCAATACAACGGCCACCCAGAACAATGTATAAAGCTAAACGATCCGTTCACTGGGTACTTATCCGTACGAAAATCCCTATTGATTTACCTGTTTTTACAAGGAAGTAAAATGTGAAAAAAAATATTTCTACATCCCATGGCCTTTCCCAACCATTTAAATTTTTCTCTTACAGGTCTAACACTTCCGAAAAACCAATACAACGCCCTCCCGGAACAATATATAAAGCTAAACGAACCGTTCACTGGGTAATTATCCGTACAAAAAGCCCTATTCATTTACCTGTTTTTACAAGGAAGTAAAAACTTTTAAACTTTTTTTTTTTTACAAGGAAGTAAAATGTGAAAAAAATATTTCTACATCCCATGGCCTTTCCCAACCATTTAAACTTTTCTCTTACAGGTCTAACACTTCCGAAAAACCAATACAACGCCCTCCCGGAACAATATATAAAGCTAAACGGACCGTTCACTGGGTAATTATCCGTACAAAAAGCCCTATTGATTTACCTGTTTTTACAAGGAAGTAAAATGTGAAAAAAATATTTCTACATCCCATGGCCTTTCCCAGCCATTTAAATTTTTCTCTTACAGGTCTAACGCTTCCGAAAAACCAATACAACGCCCACCCGGAACAATATATAAAGCTAAACGAACCGTTCACTGGGTACTTATCCGTACGAAAATCCCTATTGATTTTCCTGTTTTTACAAGGAAATAAAATGTGAAAAAAATATTTCTACATCCCATGGCCTTTCCCAACCATTTAAATATTTATCTTACAGGTCTAACACTACCGAAAAACCGATACAACTCCCACCCGGAACAATGTATAAAGCTAAACGATCCGTTCACTGGGTACTTATCCGTACGTAAATCCCTATAGATTTACCTGTTTTTACAAGGAAGTAAAATGTGAAAAAAATATTTCTACATCCCATGGCCTTTCCCAACCATTTAAATATTTATCTTACAGGTCTAACACTTCCGAAAAACCGATACAACTCCCACCCGGAACAATATATAAAGCTAAACGAACCGTTCACTGGGTACTTATCCGTACGAAAATCCCTATTGATTTACCTGTTTTTACAAGGAAATAAAATGTGAAAAAAATATTTCTACATCCCATGGCCTTTCCCAACCATTTAAACTTTTCTCTTACAGGTCTAACACTTCCGAAAAACCAATACAACGGCCACCCGGAACAATGTATAAAGCTAAACGATCCGTTCACTGGGTACTTATCCGTACGCAAATCCCTATTGATTTACCTGTTTTTACAAGGAAGTAAAATGTGAAAAAAATATTTCTACATCCCATGGCCTTTCCCAACCATTTAAATTTTTCTCTTACATGTCTAACACTTCCGAAAAACCAATACAACGCCCACCCGGAACAATATATAAAGCTAAACGAACCGTTCACTGGGTACTTATACGTACGAAAATCCCTATTGATTTACCTGTTTTTACAAGGAAATAAAATGTGAAAAAAATATTTCTACATCCCATGGCCTTTCCCAACCATTTAAACTTTTCTCTTACAGGTCTAACACTTCCGAAAAACCAATACAACGCCCTCCCGGAACAATATATAAAGCTAAAAGGACCGATCACTGGGTAATTATCCGTACAAAAAGCCCTATTGATTTACCTTTTTTTACAAGGAAGTAAAATGTGAAAAAAATATTTCTACATCCCATGGCCTTTCCCAACCATTTAAATATTTATCTTACAGGTCTAACACTACCGAAAAACCGATACAACTCCCACCCGGAACAATATATAAAGCTAAACGAACCGTTCACTGGGTACTTATCCGTACGAAAATCCCTATTGATTTACCTGTTTTTACAAGGAAATAAAATGTGAAAAAAATATTTCTACATCCCATGGCCTTTCCCAACCATTTAAACCTTTCTCTTACAGGTCTAACACTTCCGAAAAACCAATACAACGCCCACCCGGAACAATATATAAAGCTAAACGAACCGTTCACTGGGTACTTATACGTACGAAAATCCCTATTGATTTACCTGTTTTTACAAGGAAATAAAATGTGAAAAAAATATTTCTACATCCCATGGCCTTTCCCAACCATTTAAATATTTATCTTACAGGTCTAACACTACCGAAAAACCGATACAACTCCCACCCGGAACAATATATAAAGCTAAACGAACCGTTCACTGGGTACTTATCCGTACGAAAATCCCTATTGATTTACCTGTTTTTACAAGGAAATAAAATGTGAAAAAAATATTTCTACATCCCATGGCCTTTCCCAACCATTTAAACCTTTCTCTTACAGGTCTAACACTTCCGAAAAACCAATACAACGCCCTCCCGGAACAATATATAAAGCTAAACGGACCGTTCACTGGGTAATTATCCGTACAAAAAGCCCTATTGATTTACCTGTTTTTACAAGGAAGTAAAATGTGAAAAAAATATTTCTACATCCCATGGCCTTTCCCAGCCATTTAAATTTTTCTCTTACAGGTCTAACGCTTCCGAAAAACCAATACAACGCCCACCCGGAACAATATATAAAGCTAAACGAACCGTTCACTGGGTACTTATCCGTACGATAATCCCTATTGATTTACCTGTTTTTACAAGGAAATAAAATGTGAAAAAAATATTTCTACATCCCATGGCCTTTCCCAACCATTTAAACTTTTCTCTTACAGGTCAAACACTTCCGAAAAACCAATATAACGGCCACCCGGAACAATATATAAAGCTAAACGAACCGTTCACTGGGCACTTATCCGTACAAAAATCCCTATTGATTTTCCTGTTTTTACAAGGAAATAAAATGTGAAAAAAATATTTCTACATCCCATGGCCTTTCCCAACCATTTAAATATTTATCTTACAGGTCTAACACTACCGAAAAACCGATACAACTCCCACCCGGAACAATGTATAAAGCTAAACGATCCGTTCACTGGGTACTTATCCGTACGAAAATCCCTATTGATTTACCTGTTTTTACAAGGAAATAAAATGTGAAAAAAATATTTCTACATCCCATGGCCTTTCCCAACCATTTAAACTTTTCTCTTAGAGGTCTAACACTTCCGAAAAACCAATATAACGGCCACCCGGAACAATATATAAAGCTAAACGAACCGTTCACTGGGCACTTATCCGTACAAAAATCCCTATTAATTTTCCTGTTTTTACAAGGAAATAAAATGTGAAAAAAATATTTCTACATCCCATGGCCTTTCCCAACCATTTAAATATTTATCTTACAGGTCTAACACTACCGAAAAACCGATACAACTCCCACCCGGAACAATATATAAAGCTAAACGAACCGTTCACTGGGTAATTATCCGTACAGAAAGCCCTATTGATTTACCTGTTTTTACAATGAAGTAAAATGTGAAAAACATATTTCTACATCCCATGGCCTTTCCCAGCCATTTAAACTTTTCTCTTACAGGTCTAACGCTTCCGAAAAACCAATACAACGCCCACCCGGAACAATATATAAAGCTAAACGAACCGTTCACTGGGTACTTATCCGTACGAAGATCCCTATTGATTTACCTGTTTTTACAAGGAAATAAAATGTGAAAAAAATATTTCTACATCCCATGGCCTTTCCCAACCATTTAAACTTTTCTCTTACAGGTCTAACACTTCCGAAAAACCAATATAACGGCCACCCGGAACAATATATAAAGCTAAACGAACCGTTCACTGGGCACTTATCCGTACAAAAATCCCTATTGATTTTCCTGTTTTTACAAGGAAATAAAATGTGAAAAAAATATTTCTACATCCCATGGCCTTTCCCAACCATTTAAATATTTATCTTACAGGTCTAACACTACCGAAAAACCGATACAACTCCCACCCGGAACAATGTATAAAGCTAAACGATCCGTTCACTGGGTACTTATCCGTACGTAAATCCCGATTGATTTACCTGTTTTTACAAGGAAGTAAAATGTGAAAAAAATATTTCTACATCCCATGGCCTTTCCCAACCATTTAAATTTTTCTCTTACATGTCTAACACTTCCGAAAAACCAATACAACGCCCACCCGGAACAATATATAACGCTAAACGAACCGTTCACTGGGTACTTATACGTACGAAAATCCCTATTGATTTACCTGTTTTTACAAGGAAATAAAATGTGAAAAAAATATTTCTACATCCCATGGCCTTTCCCAACCATTTAAACTTTTCTCTTACAGGTCTAACACTTCCGAAAAACCAATACAACGCCCTCCCGGAACAATATATAAAGCTAAACGGACCGTTCACTGGGTAATTATCCGTACAAAAAGCCCTATTGATTTACCTGTTTTTACAAGGAAGTAAAATGTGAAAAAAATATTTCTACATCCCATGGCCTTTCCCAGCCATTTAAATTTTTCTCTTACAGGTCTAACGCTTCCGAAAAACCAATACAACGCCCACCCGGAACAATATATAAAGCTAAACGAACCGTTCACTGGGTACTTATCCGTACGAAAATCCCTATTGATTTACCTGTTTTTACAAGGAAATAAAATGTGAAAAAAATATTTCTACATCCCATGGCCTTTCCCAACCATTTAAACTTTTCTCTTACAGGTCTAACGCTTCCGAAAAACCAATATAACGGCCACCCGGAACAATATATAAAGCTAAACGAACCGTTCACTGGGCACTTATCCGTACAAAAATCCCTATTGATTTTCCTGTTTTTACAAGGAAATAAAATGTGAAAAAAATATTTCTACATCCCATGGCCTTTCCCAACCATTTAAATATTTATCTTACAGGTCTAACACTACCGAAAAACCGATACAACTCCCACCCGGAACAATATATAAAGCTAAACGAACCGTTCACTGGGTAATTATCCGTACGAAAATCCCTATTGATTTACCTGTTTTTACAAGGAAATAAAATGTGAAAAAAATATTTCTACATCCCATGGCCTTTCCCAACCATTTAAACTTTTCTCTTACAGGTCTAACACTTCCGAAAAACCAATAAAACGCCCTCCCGGAACAATATATAAAGCTAAACGAACCGTTCACTGGGTACTTATCCGTACAAAAAGCCCTATTGATTTACCTGTTTTTACAAGGAAGTAAAATGTGAAAAAAATATTTCTACATCCCATGGCCCTTCCCAGCCATTTAAATTTTTCTCTTACAGGTCTAACGCTTCCGAAAAACCAATACAACGCCCACCCGGAACAATATATAAAGCTAAACGAACCGTTCACTGGGTACTTATCCGTACGAAAATCCCTATTGATTTACCTGTTTTTACAAGGAAATAAAATGTGAAAAAAATATTTCTACATCCCATGGCCATTCCCAACCATTTAAACTTTTCTCTTACAGGTCTAACACTTCTGAAAAACCAATACAACGGCCACCCGGAACAATGTATAAAGCTAAACGATCCGTTCACAGGGTACTTATCCGTACGAAAATCCCTATTGATTTTCCTGTTTTTACAAGGAAAGAAAATGTGAAAAAAATATTTCTACATCCCATGGCCTTTCCCAACCATTTAAATTTTTCTCTTACATGTCTAACACTTCCGAAAAAACAATACAACGCCCACCCGGAACAATATATAAAGCTAAACGAACCGTTCACTGGGTACTTATACGTACGAAAATCCCTATTGATTTACCTGTTTTTACAAGGAAATAAAATGTGAAAAAAATATTTCTACATCCCATGGCCTTTCCCAACCATTTAAATTTTTCTCTTACATGTCTAACACTTCCGAAAAACCAATACAACGCCCACCCAGAACAATGTATAAAGCTAAACGAACCGTTCACTGGGTACTTATCCATGCGAAAAGCCCTATTGATTTACCTGTTTTTACAAGGAAGTAAAATGTGAAAAAAATATTTCTACATCCCATGGCCTTTACCAGCCATTTAAATTTTTCTCTTAAAGGTCTAACACTTCCGAAAAACCAATACAACGCCCACCCGGAACAATATATAAAGCTAAACGAACAGTTCACTGGGTACTTATCCGTACGAAAAGCCCTATTGATTTACCTGTTTTTACAAGGAAGTAAAATGTGAAAAAAATATTTCTACATCCCATGGCCTTTCCCAACCATTTAAATTTTTCTCTTACAGGTCTAACAGTTGCGAAAAATCAATACAACACCCACCCGGAAAAATATATACAGCTAAACGAACCGTTTACTGGGTACTAATCCATACGTAAATCCCTATTGATTAACCTGTTTTTACAAGGAAATAAAATGTGAAAAAAATATTTCTACATCCCATGGCCTTTCCCAACCATATAAATTTTTCTCTTACAGGTCTAAAACTTCCGAAAAACCAATACAACGCCCACCCGGAACAATATATAAAGCTAAACGAACCGTTCACTGGGTACTTATCCGTACGAAAATCCCTATTGATTTACCTGTTTTTACAAGGAAATAAAATGTGAAAAAATATTTCTACATCCCATGGCCTTTCCCAACCATTTGAATTTTTCTCTTACATGTCTAACACTTCCGAAAAACCAATACAACGCCCACCCGGAACAATGTATGAAGCTAAACGAACCGTTCACTGGGTTCTTATCCGTGCGAAAAGCCCTATTGATTTACCTGTTTTTACAAGGAAGTAAAATGTGAAAAAATATTTCTACATCCCATGGCCTTTACCAGCCATTTAAATTTTTCTCTTACAGGTCTAACACTTCCGAAAAACCAATACAACGCCTACCCGGAACAATATATAAAGCTAAACGAATAGTTCACTGGGTACTTATCCGTACGAAAAGCCCTATTGATTTACCTGTTTTTACAAGGAAGTAAAATGTGAAAAAAATATTTCTACATTCCATGGCCTTTCCCAACCATTTAAATTTTTCTCTTACAGGTCTAACAGTTGCGAAAAACCAATACAACACCCACCCGGAAAAATATATACAGCTAAACGAACCGTTTACTGGGTACTAATCCATACGAAAATCCCTATTGATTTACCTGTTTTTACAAGGAAATAAAATGTGAAAAAAATATTTCTACATCCCATGGCCTTTCCCAACCATTTAAATTTTTCCCTTACAGGTCTAACACTTCCGAAAAACCAATACAACGCCCACCCGGAACAATATATAAAGCTAAACGAACCGTTCACTGGGTACTTATCCGTACGAAAATCTCTATTGATTTACCTGTTTTTACAAGGAAATAAAATGTGAAAAAAATATTTCTACATCCCATGGCCTTTCCCAACCATTTAAATTTTTCTCTTACATGTCTAACACTACCGAAAAACCAATACAACTCCCACCCGGAACAATATATAAAGCTAAACGAACCGTTCACTGGGTACTTATCCGTACGAAAATCCCTATTGATTTACCTGTTTTTACAAGGAAATAAAATGTGAAAAAAATATTTCTACATAACATGGCCATTCCCAACCATTTAAATTTTTCTCTTACAGGTCTAACACTTCTGAAAAACCAATACAACGGCCACCCGGAACAATGTATAAAGCTAAACGAACCGTTCACTGGGTACTTATCCGTACGAAAATCCCTATTGATTTACCTGTATTTACAACGAAGTAAAATGTGAAAAAAATATTTCTACATCCCATGGCCTTTCCCAACCATTTAAATTTTTCTCTTACATGTCTAACACTTCCGAAAAACCAATACAACGCCCACCCGGAACAATATATAAAGCTAAACGAACCGTTCACTGGGTACTTATACGTACGAAAATCCCTATTGATTTACCTGTTTTTACAAGGAAATAAAATGTGAAAAAAATATTTCTACATCCCATGGCCTTTCCCAACCATTTAAATTTTTCTCTTACAGGTCTAACAGTTGCGAAAAAACAATACAACGCCCACCCGGAACAATATATAAAGCTAAACGAACCGTTCACTGGGTACTTATACGTACGAAAATCCCTATTGATTTACCTGTTTTTACAAGGAAATAAAATGTGAAAAAAATATTTCTACATCCCATGGCCTTTCCCAACCATTTAAATTTTTCTCTTACATGTCTAACACTTCTGAAAAACCAATACAACGCCCACCCACAACAATGTATAAAGCTAAACGAACCGTTCACTGGGTACTTATCCATGCGAAAAGCCCTATTGATTTACCTGTTTTTACAAGGAAGTAAAATGTGAAAAAAATATTTCTACATCCCATGGCCTTTACCAGCCATTTAAATTTTTCTCTTAAAGGTCTAACACTTCCGAAAAACCAATACAACGCCCACCCGGAACAACATATAAAGCTAAACGAACAGTTCACTGGGTACTTATCCGTACGAAAAGCCCTATTGATTTACCTGTTTTTACAAGGAAGTAAAATGTGAAAAAAATATTTCTACATCCCATGGCCTTTCCCAACCATTTAAATTTTTCTCTTACAGGTCTAACAGTTGCGAAAAATCAATACAACACCCACCCGGAAAAATATATACAGCTAAACGAACCGTTTACTGGGTACTAATCCATACGTAAATCCCTATTGATTTACCTGTTTTTACGAGGAAATAAAATGTGAAAAAAATATTTCTACATCCCATGGCCTTTCACAACCATTTAAATTTTTCTCTTACAGGTCTAAAACTTCCGAAAAACCAATACAACGCCCACCCGGAACAATATATAAAGCTAAACGAACCGTTCACTGGGTACTTATCCGTACGAAAATCCCTATTGATTTACCTGTTTTTACAAGGAAATAAAATGTGAAAAAATATTTCTACATCCCATGGCCTTTCCCAACCATTTAAATTTTTCTCTTACATGTCTAACACTTCCGAAAAACCAATACAACGCCCACCCGAAACAATGTATAAAGCTAAACGAACCGTTCACTGGGTTCTTATCCGTGCGAAAAGCCCTATTGATTTACCTGTTTTTACAAGGAAGTAAAATGTGAAAAAATATTTCTACATCCCATGGCCTTTACCAGCCATTTAAATTTTTCTCTCACAGGTCTAACACTTCCGAAAAACCAATACAACGCCTACCCGGAACAATATATAAAGCTAAACGAATAGTTCACTGGGTACTTATCCGTACGAAAAGCCCTATTGATTTACCTGTTTTTACAAGGAAGTAAAATGTGAAAAAAATATTTCTACATTCCATGGCCTTTCCCAACCATTTAAATTTTTCTCTTACAGGTCTAACAGTTGCGAAAAACCAATACAACACCCACCCGGAAAAATATATACAGCTAAACGAACCGTTTACTGGGTACTAATCCATACGAAAATTCCTATTGATTTACCTGTTTTTACAAGGAAATAAAATGTGAAAAAAATATTTCTACATCCCATGGCCTTTCCCAACCATTTAAATTTTTCTCTTACAGGTCTAACACTTCCGAAAAACCAATACAACGCCCACCCGGAACAATGTATAAAGCTAAACGAACCGTTTACTGGGTACTAATCCATACGAAAATTCCTATTGATTTACCTGTTTTTACAAGGAAATAAAATGTGAAAAAAATATTTCTACATCCCATGGCCTTTCCCAACCATTTAAATTTTTCTCTTACAGGTCTAACACTTCCGAAAAACCAATACAACGCCCACCCGGAACAATGTATAAAGCTAAACGAACCGTTCACTGGGTACTTATCCGTACGAAAATCCCTATTGATTTACCTGTTTTTACAACGAAGTAAAATGTGAAAAAAATATTTCTACATCCCATGGCCTTTCCCAACCATTTAAATTTTTCTCTTACATGTCTAACACTTCCGAAAAACCAATACAACGCCCACCCGGAACAATATATAAAGCTAAACGAACCGTTCACTGGGTACTTATACGTACGAAAAACCCTATTGATTTACCTGTTTTTACAAGGAAATAAAATGTGAAAAAAATATTTCTACATCCCATGGCCTTTCCCAACCATTTAAATTTTTCTCTTACAGGTCTAACAGTTGCGAAAAAACAATACAACGCCCACCGGGAACAATATATAAAGCTAAACGAACCGTTCACTGGGTACTTATACGTACGAAAATCCCTATTGATTTACCTGTTTTTACAAGGAAATAAAATGTGAAAAAAATATTTCTACATCCCATGGCCTTTCCCAACCATTTAAATTTTTCTCTTACATGTCTAACACTTCCGAAAAACCAATACAACGCCCACCCACAACAATGTATAAAGCTAAACGAACCGTTCACTGGGTACTTATCCATGCGAAAAGCCCTATTGATTTACCTGTTTTTACAAGGAAGTAAAATGTGAAAAAAATATTTCTACATCCCATGGCCTTTACCAGCCATTTAAATTTTTCGCTTAAAGGTCTAACACTTCCGAAAAACCAATACAACGCCCACCCGGAACAATATATAAAGCTAAACGAACCGTTCACTGGGTACTTATCCGTACGTAAAGCCCTATTGATTTACCTGTTTTTACAAGGAAGTAAAATTTGAAAAAAATATTTCTACATCCCATGGCCTTTCCCAACCATTTAAATTTTTCTCTTACAGGTCTAACAGTTGCGAAAAATCAATACAACACCCACCCGGAAAAATATATACAGCTAAACGAACCGTTTACAGGGTACTAATCCATACGTAAATCCCTATTGATTTACCTGTTTTTACAAGGAAATAAAATGTGAAAAAAATATTTCTACATCCCATGGCCTTTCACAACCATTTAAATTTTTCTCTTACAGGTCTAAAACTTCGGAAAAACCAATACAACGCCCACCCGGAACAATATATAAAGCTAAACGAACCGTTCACTGGGTACTTATCCGTACGAAAATCCCTATTGATTTACCTGTTTTTACAAGGAAATAAAATGTGAAAAAAATATTTCTACATCCCATGGCCTTTCCCAGCCATTTAAATTTTTCTCTTACAGGTCTAACGCTTCCGAAAAACCAATACAACGCCCACCCGGAACAATATATAAAGCTAAACGAACCGTTCACTGGGTACTTATCCGTACGAAAATCCCTACTGATTTACCTGTTTTTACAAGGAAATAAAATGTGAAAAAAATATTTCTACATCCCATGGCCATTCCCAACCATTTAAACTTTTCTCTTACAGGTCTAACACTTCTGAAAAACCAATACAACGGCCACCCGGAACAATGTATAAAGCTAAACGATCCGTTCACAGGGTACTTATCCATACGAAAATCCCTATTGATTTTCCTGTTTTTACAAGGAAATAAAATGTGAAAAAAATATTTCTACATCCCATGGCCTTTCCCAACCATTTAAATTTTTCTCTTACATGTCTAACACTTCCGAAAAAACAATACAACGCCCACCCGGAACAATATATAAAGCTAAACGAACCGTTCACTGGGTACTTATCCGTACGAAAATCCCTATTGATTTACCTGTTTTTACAACGAAGTAAAATGTGAAAAAAATATTTCTACATCCCATGGCCTTTCCCAACCATTTAAATTTTTCTCTTACATGTCTAACACTTCCGAAAAACCAATACAACGCCCACCCGGAACAATATATAAAGCTAAACAAACCGTTCACTGGGTACTTATCCGTACGAAAATCCCTATTGATTTACCTGTTTTTACAAGGAAATAAAATGTGAAAAAAATATTTCTACATCCCATGGCCTTTCCCAGCCATTTAAATTTTTCTCTTACAGGTCTAACGCTTCCGAAAAACCAATACAACGCCCACCCGGAACAATATATAAAGCTAAACGAACCGTTCACTAGGTACTTATCCGTACGAAAATCCCTATTGATTTACCTGTTTTTACAAGGAAATAAAATGTGAAAAAAATATTTCTACATCCCATGGCCATTCCCAACCATTTAAACTTTTCTCTTACAGGTCTAACACTTCTGAAAAACCAATACAACGGCCACCCGGAACAATGTATAAAGCTAAACGATCCGTTCACAGGGTACTTATCCGTACGAAAATCCCTATTGATTTTCCTGTTTTTACAAGGAAATAAAATGTGAAAAAAATATTTCTACATCCCATGGCCTTTCCCAACCATTTAAATTTTTCTCTTACATGTCTAACACTTCCGAAAAAACAATACAACGCCCACCCGGAACAATATATAAAGCTAAACGAACCGTTCACTGGGTACTTATACGTACGAAAATCCCTATTGATTTACCTGTTTTTACAAGGAAATAAAATGTGAAAAAAATATTTCTACATCCCATGGCCTTTCCCAACCATTTAAATTTTTCTCTTACATGTCTAACACTTCCGAAAAACCAATACAACGCCCACCCAGAACAATGTATAAAGCTAAACGAACCGTTCACTGGGTACTTATCCATGCAAAAGCCCTATTGATTTACCTGTTTTTACAAGGAAGTAAAATGTGAAAAAAATATTTCTACATCCCATGGCCTTTACCAGCCATTTAAATTTTTCTCTTAAAGGTCTAACACTTCCGAAAAACCAATACAACGCCCACCCGGAACAATATATAAAGCTAAACGAACAGTTCACTGGGTACTTATCCGTACAAAAAGCCCTATTGATTTACCTGTTTTTACAAGGAAGTAAAATGTGAAAAAAATATTTCTACATCCCATGGCCTTTCCCAACCATTTAAATTTTTCTCTTACAGGTCTAAAACTTCCGAAAAACCAATACAACGCCCACCCGGAACAATATATAAAGCTAAACGAACCGTTCACTGGGTACTTATCCGTACGAAAACCCCTATTGATTTACCTGTTTTTACAAGGAAGTAAAATGTGAAAAAATATTTCTACATCCCATGGCCTTTCCCAACCATTTAAATTTTTCTCTTACATGTCTAACACTTCCGAAAAACCAATACAACGCCCACCCGGAACAATGTATAAAGCTAAACGAACCGTTCACTGGGTTCTTATCCGTGCGAAAAGCCCTATTGATTTACCTGTTTTTACAAGGAAGTAAAATGTGAAAAAATATTTCTACATCCCATGGCCTTTACCAGCCATTTAAATTTTTCTCTTACAGGTCTAACACTTCCGAAAAACCAATACAACGCCTACCCGGAACAATATATAAAGCTAAACGAATAGTTCACTGGGTACTTATCCGTACGAAAAGCCCTATTGATTTACCTGTTTTTACAAGGAAGTAAAATGTGAAAAAAATATTTCTACATTCCATGGCCTTTCCCAACCATTTAAATTTTTCTCTTACAGGTCTAACAGTTGCGAAAAACCAATACAACACCCACCCGGAAAAATATATACAGCTAAACGAACCGTTTACTGGGTACTAATCCATACGAAAATCCCTATTGATTTACCTGTTTTTACAAGGAAATAAAATGTGATAAAAATATTTCTACATCCCATGGCCTTTCCCAACCATTTAAATTTTTCCCTTACAGGTCTAACACTTCCGAAAAACCAATACAACGACCACCCGGAACAATATATAAAGCTAAACGAACCGTTCACTGGGTACTTATCCGTACGAAAATCTCTATTGATTTACCTGTTTTTACAAGGAAATAAAATGTGAAAAAAATATTTCTACATCCCATGGCCTTTCCCAACCATTTAAATTTTTCTCTTACATGTCTAACACTACCGAAAAACCAATACAACTCCCACCCGGAACAATATATAAAGCTAAACGAACCGTTCACTGGGTACTTATCCGTACGAAAATCCCTATTGATTTACCTGTTTTTACAAGGAAATAAAATGTGAAAAAAATATTTCTACATCCCATGGCCATTCCCAACCATTTAAATTTTTCTCTTACAGGTCTAACACTTCTGAAAAACCAATACAACGGCCACCCGGAACAATGTATAAAGCTAAACGAACCGTTCACTGGGTACTTATCCGTACGAAAATCCCTATTGATTTACCTGTTTTTACAACGAAGTAAAATGTGAAAAAAATATTTCTACATTCCATGGCCTTTCACAACCATTTAAATTTTTCTCTTACAGGTCTAACAGTTGCGAAAAACCAATACAACACCCACCCGGAAAAATATATACAGCTAAACGAACCGTTTACTGGGTACTAATCCATACGAAAATTCCTATTGATTTACCTGTTTTTACAAGGAAATAAAATGTGAAAAAAATATTTCTACATCCCATGGCCTTTCCCAACCATTTAAATTTTTCTCTTACAGGTCTAACACTTCCGAAAAACCAATACAACGCCCACCCGGAACAATGTATAAAGCTAAACGAACCGTTCACTGGGTACTTATCCGTACGAAAATCCCTATTGATTTACCTGTTTTTACAACGAAGTAAAATGTGAAAAAAATATTTCTACATCCCATGGCCTTTCCCAACCATTTAAATTTTTCTCTTACATGTCTAACACTTCCGAAAAACCAATACAACGCCCACCCGGAACAATATATAAAGCTAAACGAACCGTTCACTGGGTACTTATCCGTACGAAAATCCCTATTGATTTACCTGTTTTTACAACGAATTAAAATGTGAAAAAAATATTTCTACATCCCATGGCCTTTCCCAACCATTTAAATTTTTCTCTTACATGTCTAACACTTCCGAAAAACCAATACAACGCCCACCCGGAACAATATATAAAGCTAAACGAACCGTTCACTGGGTACTTATACGTACGAAAATCCCTATTGATTTACCTGTTTTTACAAGGAAATAAAATGTGAAAAAAATATTTCTACATCCCATGGCCTTTCCCAACCATTTAAATTTTTCTCTTACAGGTCTAACAGTTGCGAAAAAACAATACAACGCCCACCCGGAACAATATATAAAGCTAAACGAACCGTTCACTGGGTACTTATACGTACGAAAATCCCTATTGATTTACCTGTTTTTACAAGGAAATAAAATGTGAAAAAAATATTTCTACATCCCATGGCCTTTCCCAACCATTTAAATTTTTCTCTTACATGTCTAACACTTCCGAAAAACCAATACAACGCCCACCCACAACAATGTATAAAGCTAAACGAACCGTTCACTGGGTACTTATCCATGCGAAAAGCCCTATTGATTTACCTGTTTTTACAAGGAAGTAAAATGTGAAAAAAATATTTCTACATCCCATGGCCTTTACCAGCCATTTAAATTTTTCTCTTAAAGGTCTAACACTTCCGAAAAACCAATACAACGCCCACCCGGAACAATATATAAAGCTAAACGAACAGTTCACTGGGTACTTATCCGTACGAAAAGCCCTATTGATTTACCTGTTTTTACAAGGAAGTAAAATGTGAAAAAAATATTTCTACATCCCATGGCCTTTCCCAACCATTTAAATTTTTCTCTTACAGGTCTAACAGTTGCGAAAAATCAATACAACACCCACCCGGAAAAATATATACAGCTAAACGAACCGTTTACTGGGTACTAATCCATACGTAAATCCCTATTGATTTACCTGTTTTTACAAGGAAATAAAATGTGAAAAAAATATTTCTACATCCCATGGCCTTTCACAACCATTTAAATTTTTCTCTTACAGGTCTAAAACTTCCGAAAAACCAATACAACGCCCACCCGGAACAATATATAAAGCTAAACGAACCGTTCACTGGGTACTTATCCGTACGAAAATCCCTATTGATTTACCTGTTTTTACAAGGAAATAAAATGTGAAAAAATATTTCTACATCCCATGGCCTTTCCCAACCATTTAAATTTTTCTCTTACATGTCTAACACTTCCGAAAAACCAATACAACGCCCACCCGGAACAATGTATAAAGCTAAACGAACCGTTCACTGGGTTCTTATCCGTGCGAAAAGCCCTATTGATTTACCTGTTTTTACAAGGAAGTAAAATGTGAAAAAATATTTCTACATCCCATGGCCTTTACCAGCCATTTAAATTTTTCTCTTACAGGTCTAACACTTCCGAAAAACCAATACAACGCCTACCCGGAACAATATATAAAGCTAAACGAATAGTTCACTGGGTACTTATCCGTACGAAAAGCCCTATTGATTTACCTGTTTTTACAAGGAAGTAAAATGTGAAAAAAATATTTCTACATTCCATGGCCTTTCCCAACCATTTAAATTTTTCTCTTACAGGTCTAACAGTTGCGAAAAACCAATACAACACCCACCCGGAAAAATATATACAGCTAAACGAACCGTTTACTGGGTACTAATCCATACGAAAATTCCTATTGATTTACCTGTTTTTACAAGGAAATAAAATGTGAAAAAAATATTTCTACATCCCATGGCCTTTCCCAACCATTTAAATTTTTCTCTTACAGGTCTAACACTTCCGAAAAACCAATACAACGCCCTCCCGGAACAATGTATAAAGCTAAACGAACCGTTCACTGGGTACTTATCCGTACGAAAATCCCTATTGATTTACCTGTTTTTACAACGAAGTAAAATGTGAAAAAAATATTTCTACATCCCATGGCCTTTCCCAACCATTTAAATTTTTCTCTTACATGTCTAACACTTCCGAAAAACCAATACAACGCCCACCCGGAACAATGTATAAAGCTAAACGAACCGTTCACTGGGTACTTATCCGTACGAAAATCCCTATTGATTTACCTGTTTTTACAACGAAGTAAAATGTGAAAAAAATATTTCTACATCCCATGGCCTTTCCCAACCATTTAAATTTTTCTCTTACATGTCTAACACTTCCGAAAAACCAATACAACGCCCACCCGGAACAATATATAAAGCTAAACGAACCGTTCACTGGGTACTTATACGTACGAAAATCCCTATTGATTTACCTGTTTTTACAAGGAAATAAAATGTGAAAAAAATATTTCTACATCCCATGGCCTTTCCCAACCATTTAAATTTTTCTCTTACAGGTCTAACAGTTGCGAAAAACCAATACAACACCCACCCGGAAAAATATATACAGCTAAACGAACCGTTTACTGGGTACTAATCCATACGAAAATCCCTATTGATTTACCTGTTTTTACAAGGAAATAAAATGTGAAAAAAATATTTCTACATCCCATGGCCTTTACCAGCCATTTAAATTTTTCTCTTAAAGGTCTAACACTTCCGAAAAACCAATACAACGCCCACCCACAACAATGTATAAAGCTAAACGAACCGTTCACTGGGTACTTATCCATGCGAAAAGCCCTATTGATTTACCTGTTTTTACAAGGAAGTAAAATGTGAAAAAAATATTTCTACATCCCATGGCCTTTACCAGCCATTTAAATTTTTCTCTTAAAGGTCTAACACTTCCGAAAAACCAATACAACGCCCACCCGGAACAATATATAAAGCTAAACGAACAGTTCACTGGGTACTTATCCGTACGAAAAGCCCTATTGATTTACCTGTTTTTACAAGGAAGTAAAATGTGAAAAAAATATTTCTACATCCCATGGCCTTTCCCAACCATTTAAATTTTTCTCTTACAGGTCTAACAGTTGCAAAAAATCAATACAACACCCACCCGGAAAAATATATACAGCTAAACGAACCGTTTACTGGGTACTAATCCATACGTAAATCCCTATTGATTTACCTGTTTTTACAAGGAAATAAAATGTGAAAAAAATATTTCTACATCCCATGGCCTTTCACAACCATTTAAATTTTTCTCTTACAGGTCTAAAACTTCCGAAAAACCAATACAACGCCCACCCGGAACAATATATAAAGCTAAACGAACCGTTCACTGGGTACTTATCCGTACGAAAATCCCTATTGATTTACCTGTTTTTACAAGGAAATAAAATGTGAAAAAATATTTCTACATCCCATGGCCTTTCCCAACCATTTAAATTTTTCTCTTACATGTCTAACACTTCCGAAAAACCAATACAACGCCCACCCGGAACAATGTATAAAGCTAAACGAACCGTTCACTGGGTTCTTATCCGTGCGAAAAGCCCTATTGATTTACCTGTTTTTACAAGGAAGTAAAATGTGAAAAAATATTTCTACATCCCATGGCCTTTACCAGCCATTTAAATTTTTCTCTTACAGGTCTAACACTTCCGAAAAACCAATACAACGCCTACCCGGAACAATATATAAAGCTAAACGAATAGTTCACTGGGTACTTATCCGTACGAAAAGCCCTATTGATTTACCTGTTTTTACAAGGAAGTAAAATGTGAAAAAAATATTTCTACATTCCATGGCCTTTCCCAACCATTTAAATTTTTCTCTTACAGGTCTAACAGTTGCGAAAAACCAATACAACACCCACCCGGAAAAATATATACAGCTAAACGAACCGTTTACTGGGTACTAATCCATACGAAAATTCCTATTGATTTACCTGTTTTTACAAGGAAATAAAATGTGAAAAAAATATTTCTACATCCCATGGCATTTCCCAACCATTTAAATTTTTCTCTTACAGGTCTAACACTTCCGAAAAACCAATACAACGCCCTCCCGGAACAATGTATAAAGCTAAACGAACCGTTCACTGGGTACTTATCCGTACGAAAATCCCTATTGATTTACCTGTTTTTACAACGAAGTAAAATGTGAAAAAAATATTTCTACATCCCATGGCCTTTCCCAACCATTTAAATTTTTCTCTTACATGTCTAACACTTCCGAAAAACCAATACAACGCCCACCCGGAACAATGTATAAAGCTAAACGAACCGTTCACTGGGTACTTATCCGTACGAAAATCCCTATTGATTTACCTGTTTTTACAACGAAGTAAAATGTGAAAAAAATATTTCTACATCCCATGGCCTTTCCCAACCATTTAAATTTTTCTCTTACATGTCTAACACTTCCGAAAAACCAATACAACGCCCACCCGGAACAATATATAAAGCTAAACGAACCGTTCACTGGGTACTAATCCATACGAAAATCCCTATTGATTTACCTGTTTTTACAAGGAAATAAAATGTGAAAAAAATATTTCTACATCCCATGGCCTTTCCCAACCATTTAAATTTTTCTCTTACAGGTCTAACAGTTGCGAAAAACCAATACAACTCCCACCCGGAACAATATATAAAGCTAAACGAACCATTCACTGGGTACTTATCCGTACGAAAATCCCTATTGATTTACCTGTTATTACAAGGAAATAAAATGTGAAAAAAATATTTCTACATCCCATGGCCATTCCCAACCATATAAATCTTTCTATTACAGGTCTAACACTTCTGAAAAACCAATACAACGGCCACCCGGAACAATGTATAAAGCTAAACGAACCGTTCACTGGGTACTTATCCGTACGAAAAGCCCTATTGATTTACCTGTTTTTACAAGGAAGTAAAATGTGAAAAAAATATTTCTACATCCCATGGCCTTTCCCAACCATTTAAATTTTTCTCTTACAGGTCTAACAGTTGCGGAAAACCAATACAACACCCACCCGGAAAAATATATACAGCTAAACGAACCGTTTACTGGGTACTAATCCATACGAAAATCCCTATTGATTTACCTGTTTTTACAAGGAAATAAAATGTGAAAAAAATATTTCTACATCCCATGGCCTTTCCCAACCATTTAAATTTTTCTCTTACAGGTCTAACAGTTGCGAAAAACCAATACAACGCCCACCCGGAACAATATATAAAGCTAAACGAACCGTTCACTGGGTACTTATCCGTACGAAAATCCCTATTGATTTACCTGTTTTTACAAGGAAATAAAATGTGAAAAAAATATTTCTACATCCCATGGCCTTTCCCAACCATTTAAATTTTTCTCTTACATGTCTAACACTTCCGAAAAACCAATACAACGCCCACCCGGAACAATAAATAAAGCTAAACGAACCGTTCACTGGGTACTTATACGTACGAAAAGCCCTATTCATTTACCTGTTTTTACAAGGAAGTAAAATGTGAAAAAAATATTTCTACATCCCATGGCCTTTCCCAACCATTTAAATTTTTCTCTTACAGGTCTAACACTTCCGAAAAACCAATACAACGCCCACCCGGAACAATATATAAAGCTAAACGAACCGTTCACTGGGTATTTATCCGTACGAAAATCCCTATTGATTTACCTGTTTTTACAAGGAAATAAAATGTGAAAAAAATATTTCTACATCCCATGGCCTTTCCCAACCATTTAAATTTTTCTCTTACAGGTCTAACGCTTCCGAAAAACCAATACAATGCCCACCCGGAACAATATATAAAGCTAAACAAACCGTTCACTGGGTACTTATCCGTACGAAAATCTCTATTGATTTACCTGTTTTTACAAGGAAATAAATGAGCCTCTTGTGGCGCAGAGTGGTAAGGCAGCCGTCTGAAAGCTTTGCCCATAAGGCTGGGAGTTCGATCCCAGCAGCCGGCTCAAGGTTGACTCAGCCTTCCATCCTTCCGAGGTCGGTAAAATGAGTACCCAGCTTGCTGCTGGGGGGTAAAACGTTAATGACTGGGGAAGGCACTGGCAAACCACCCCATATTGAGTCTGCCATGAAAACGCGAGAGGGCGTCACCCCAAGGGTCAGACATGACTCGGTGCTTGCACAGGGGATACCTATACCTTTACCTTTTACAAGGAAATAAAATGTGAAAAAAATATTTCTACATCCCATGGCCTTTCCCAACCATTTAAATTTTTCTCTTACATGTCTAACACTACCAAAAAACCAATACAACTCCCACCCGGAACAATATATAAAGCTAAACGAACCGTTCACTGGGTACTTATCCGTACCTAAATCCCTATTGATTTACCTGTTTTTACAAGGAAATAAAATGTGAAAAAAATATTTCTACATCCCATAGCCATTCCCAACCATTTAAATTTTTCTCTTACAGGTCTAACGCTTCTGAAAAACCAATACAACGGCCACCCGGAACAATGTATAAAGCTAAACGAACCGTTCACTGGGTACTTATTGGTATGAAAATCTCTATTGATTTACCTGTTTTTACAAGGAAATAAATGAGCCTCTTGTGGCGCAGAGTGGTAAGGCAGCCGTCTGAAAGCTTTGCCCATAAGGCTGGGAGTTCGATCCCAGCAGCCGGCTCAAGGTTGACTCAGCCTTCCATCCTTCCGAGGTCGGTAAAATGAGTACCCAGCTTGCTGCTGGGGGGTAAAACGTTAATGACTGGGGAAGGCACTGGCAAACCACCCCATATTGAGTCTGCCATGAAAACGCTAGAGGGCGTCACCCCAAGGGTCAGACATGACTCGGTGCTTGCACAGGGGATACCTATACCTTTACCTTTTACAAGGAAATAAAATGTGAAAAAAATATTTCTACATCCCATGGCCTTTCCCAACCATTTAAATTTTTCTCTTACATGTCTAACACTACCAAAAAACCAATACAACTCCCACCCGGAACAATATATAAAGCTAAACGAACCGTTCACTGGGTACTTATCCGTACGAAAATCCCTATTGATTTACCTGTTTTTACAAGGAAATAAAATGTGAAAAAAATATTTCTACATCCCATGGCCATTCCCAACCATTTAAATTTTTCACTTACAGGTCTAACACTTCTGAAAAACCAATACAACGGCCACCCGGAACAATGTATAAAGCTAAACGAACCGTTCACTGGGTACTTATCCGTATGAAAATCCCTATTGATTTACCTGTTTTTACAAGGAAGTAAAATGTGAAAAAAATATTTCTACATCCCATGGCCTTTCCCAACCATTTAAATTTTTCTCTTACAGGTCTAACAGTTGCGAAAAACCAATACAACACCCACCCGGAAAAATATATACAGCTAAACGAACCGTTTACTGGGTACTAATCCATACGAAAATCCCTATTGATTTACCTGTTTTTACAAGGAAATAAAATGTGAAAAAAATATTTCTACATCCCATGGCCTTTCCCAACCATTTAAATTTTTCTCTTACAGGTCTAACGCTTCCGAAAAACCAATACAACGCCCACCCGGAACAATATATAAAGCTAAACAAACCGTTCACTGGGTACTTATCCGTACGAAAATCTCTATTGATTTACCTGTTTTTACAAGGAAATAAATGAGCCTCTTGTGGCGCAGAGTGGTAAGGCAGCCGTCTGAAAGCTTTGCCCATAAGGCTGGGAGTTCGATCCCAGCAGCCGGCTCAAGGTTGACTCAGCCTTCCATCCTTCCGAGGTCGGTAAAATGAGTACCCAGCTTGCTGCTGGGGGGTAAAACGTTAATGACTGGGGAAGGCACTGGCAAACCACCCCATATTGAGTCTGCCATGAAAACGCTAGAGGGCGTCACCCCAAGGGTCAGACATGACTCGGTGCTTGCACAGGGGATACCTATACCTTTACCTTTTACAAGGAAATAAAATGTGAAAAAAATATTTCTACCTCCCATGGCCTTTCCCAACCATTTAAATTTTTCTCTTACATGTCTAACACTACCAAAAAACCAATACAACTCCCACCCGGAACAATATATAAAGCTAAACGAACCGTTCACTTTGTACTTATCCGTACGAAAATCCCTATTGATTTACCTGTTTTTACAAGGAAATAAAATGTGAAAAAAATATTTCTACATCCCATGGCCATTCCCAACCATTTAAATTTTTCTCTTACAGGTCTAACACTTCTGGAAAAGCAATACAACGGCCACCCGGAACAATGTATAAAGCTAAACGCACCGTTCACTGGGTACTTATCCGTACGTAAAGCCCTATTGATTTACCTGTTTTTACAAGGAAATAAAATGTGAAAAAATATTTCTACATCCCATGGCCTTTCCCAACCATTTAAATTTTTCTCTTACAGGTCTAACAGTTGCGAAAAACCAATACAACACCCACCCGGAAAAATATATACAGCTAAACGAACCGTTTACTGGGTACTAATCCATACGAAAATCCCTATTGATTTACCTGTTTTTACAAGGAAATAAAATGTGAAAAAAATATTTCTACATCCCATGGCATTTCCCAACCATTTAAATTTTTCTCTTACAGGTCTTACACTTCCGAAAAACCAATACAACGCCCACCCGGAACAATATATAAAGCTAAACGAAACGTTCACTGGGTACTTATCCGTACGAAAATCCCTATTGATTTACCTGTTTTTACAAGGAAATAAATGAGCCTCTTGTGGCGCAGAGTGGTAAGGCAGCCGTCTGAAAGCTTTGCCCATAAGGCTGGGAGTTCGATCCCAGCAGCCGGCTCAAGGTCGACTCAGCCTTCCATCCTTCCGAGGTCGGTAAAATGAGTACCCAGCTTGCTGCTGGGGGGTAAAACGTTAATGACTGGGGAAGGCAATGGCAAACCACCCCATATTGAGTCTGCCATGAAAACGCTAGAGGGCGTCACCCCAAGGGTCAGACATGACTCGGTGCTTGCACAGGGGATACCTATACCTTTACCTTTTACAAGGAAATAAAATGTGAAAAAATATTTCTACATCCCATGGCCTTTCCCAACCATTTAAATTTTTCTCTTACATGTCTAACACTTCCGAAAAAGCAATTCAACGCCCACCCGGAACAATATATAAAGCTAAACAAACCGTTCACTGGGTACTTATCCGTACGAAAATCCCTATTGATTTACCTGTTTTTACAAGGAAATAAAATGTGAAAAAAATATTTCTACATCCCATGGCCTTTCCCAACCATTTAAATATTTATCTTACAGGTCTAACACTACCGAAAAACCGATACAACTCCCACCCGGAACAATATATAAAGCTAAACGAACCGTTCACTGGGTACTTATCCGTACGAAAATCCCTATTGATTTACCTGTTTTTACAAGGAAATAAAATGTGAAAAAAATATTTCTACATCCCATGGCCTTTTCCAACCATTTAAACTTTTCTCTTACAGGTCTAACACTTCCGAAAAACCAATACAACGCCCTCCCGGAACAATATATAAAGCTAAACGGACCGGTCACTGGGTACTTATCCGTACAAAAAGCCCTATTGATTTACCTGTTTCTACAAGGAAGTAAAATGTGAAAAAAATATTTCTACATCCCATGGCCTTTCCCAGCCATTTAAATTTTTCTCTTACAGGTCTAACACTTCTGAAAAACCAATACAACGGCCACCCGGAACAATGTATAAAGCTAAACGAACCGTTCACTGGGTACTTATCCGTACGAAAATCCCTATTGATTTACCTGTTTTTACAAGGAAGTAAAATGTGAAAAAAATATTTCTACATCCCATGGCCTTTCCCAACCATTTAAATTTTTCTCTTACATGTCTAACACTTCCGAAAAACCAATACAACGCCCACCCGGAACAATATATAAAGCTAAATGAACCGTTCACTGGGTACTTATACGTACGAAAATCCCTATTGATTTACCTGTTTTTACAAGGAAGTAAAATGTGAAAAAAATATTTCTACATCCCATGGCCTTTACCAGCCATTTAAATTTTTCTCTTACTGGTCTAACACTTCCGAAAAACCAATACAACGCCCACCCGGAACAATATATAAAGCTAAACGAACAGTTCACTGGGTACTTATCCGTACGAAAAGCCCTATTGATTTACCTGTTTTTACAAGGAAGTAAAATGTGAAAAAAATATTTCTACATCCCATGGCCTTTCCCAACCATTTAAATATTTCTCTTACAGGTCTAACAGTTGAGAAAAACCAATACAATACCCACCCGGAAAAATATATACAGCTAAACGAACCGTTTACTGGGTACTAATCCATACGAAAATCCCTATTGATTTACCTGTTTTTACAAGGAAATAAAATGTGAAAAAAATATTTCTACATCCCATGGCCTTTCCCAACCATTTAAATTTTTCTCTTACATGTCTAACACTACCAAAAAACCAATACAACTCCCACCCGGAACAATATATAAAGCTAAACGAACCGTTCACTGGGTACTTATCCGTACGAAAATCCCTATTGATTTACCTGTTTTTACAAGGAAATAAAATGTGAAAAAAATATTTCTACATCCCATGGCCATTCCCAACCATTTAAATTTTTCTCTTACAGGTCTAACACTTCTGAAAAACCAATACAACGGCCACCCGGAACAATGTATAAAGCTAAACGAACCGTTCACTGGGTACTTATCCGTATGAAAATCCCTATTGATTTACCTGTTTTTACAAGGAAGTAAAATGTGAAAAAAATATTTCTACATCCCATGGCCTTTCCCAACCATTTAAATTTTTCTCTTACAGGTCTAACAGTTGCGAAAAACCAATACAACACCCACCCGGAAAAATATATACAGCTAAACGAACCGTTTACTGGGTACTAATCCATACGAAAATCCCTATTGATTTACCTGTTTTTACAAGGAAATAAAATGTGAAAAAAATATTTCTACATCCCATGGCCTTTCCCAACCATTTAAATTTTTCTCTTACATGTCTAACACTTCCGAAAAACCAATACAACGCCCACCCGGAACAATAAATAAAGCTAAACGAACCGTTCACTGGGTACTTATACGTACGAAAAGCCCTATTCATTTACCTGTTTTTACAAGGAAGTAAAATGTGAAAAAAATATTTCTACATCCCATGGCCTTTCCCAGCCATTTAAATTTTTCTCTTACAGGTCTAACACTTCCGAAAAACCAATACAACGCCCACCCGGAACAATATATAAAGCTAAACGAACCGTTCACTGGGTACTTATCCGTACGAAAATCCCTATTGATTTACCTGTTTTTACAAGGAAATAAAATGTGAAAAAAATATTTCTACATCCCATGGCCTTTCCCAACCATTTAAATTTTTCTCTTACAGGTCTAACGCTTCCGAAAAACCAATACAACGCCCACCCGGTACAATATATAAAGCTAAACAAACCGTTCACTGGGTACTTATCCGTACGAAAATCTCTATTGATTTACCTGTTTTTACAAGGAAATAAATGAGCCTCTTGTGGCGCAGAGTGGTAAGGCAGCCGTCTGAAAGCTTTGCCCATAAGGCTGGGAGTTCGATCCCAGCAGCCGGCTCAAGGTTGACTCAGCCTTCCATCCTTCCGAGGTCGGTAAAATGAGTACCCAGCTTGCTGCTGGGGGGGTAAAACGTTAATGACTGGGGAAGGCACTGGCAAACCACCCCATATTGAGTCTGCCATGAAAACGCTAGAGGGCGTCACCCCAAGGGTCAGACATGACTCGGTGCTTGCACAGGGGATACCTATACCTTTACATTTTACAAGGAAATAAAATGTGAAAAAAATATTTCTACATCCCATGGCCTTTCCCAACCATTTAAATTTTTCTCTTACATGTCTAACACTACCAAAAAACCAATACAACTCCCACCCGGAACAATATATAAAGCTAAACGAACCGTTCACTGGGTACTTATCCGTACGAAAATCCCTATTGATTTACCTGTTTTTACAAGGAAATAAAATGTGAAAAAAATATTTCTACATCCCATGGCCATTCCCAACCATTTAAATTTTTCTCTTACAGGTCTAACACTTCTGGAAAAGCAATACAACGGCCACCCGGAACAATGTATAAAGCTAAACGAACCGTTCACTGGGTACTTATCCGTACGAAAAGCCCTATTGATTTACCTGTTTTTACAAGGAAATAAAATGTGAAAAAATATTTCTACATCCCATGGCCTTTCCCAACCATTTAAATTTTTCTCTTACAGGTCTAACAGTTGCGAAAAACCAATACAACACCCACCCGGAAAAATATATACAGCTAAACGAACCGTTTACTGGGTACTAATCCATACGAAAATCCCTATTGATTTACCTGTTTTTACAAGGAAATAAAATGTGAAAAAAATATTTCTACATCCCATGGCATTTCCCAACCATTTAAATTTTTCTCTTACAGGTCTTACACTTCCGAAAAACCAATACAACGCCCACCCGGAACAATATATAAAGCTAAACGAAACGTTCACTGGGTACTTATCCGTACGAAAATCCCTATTGATTTACCTGTTTTTACAAGGAAATAAATGAGCCTCTTGTGGCGCAGAGTGGTAAGGCAGCCGTCTGAAAGCTTTGCCCATAAGGCTGGGAGTTCGATCCCAGCAGCCGGCTCAAGGTCGACTCAGCCTTCCATCCTTCCGAGGTCGGTAAAATGAGTACCCAGCTTGCTGCTGGGGGGTAAAACGTTAATGACTGGGGAAGGCAATGGCAAACCACCCCATATTGAGTCTGCCATGAAAACGCTAGAGGGCGTCACCCCAAGGGTCAGACATGACTCGGTGCTTGCACAGGGGATACCTATACCTTTACCTTTTACAAGGAAATAAAATGTGAAAAAATATTTCTACATCCCATGGCCTTTCCCAACCATTTAAATTTTTCTCTTACATGTCTAACACTACCGAAAAACCAATACAACTCCCACCCGGAACAATATATAAAGCTAAACGAACCGTTCACTGGGTACTTATCCGTACGAAAATCCCTATTGATTTACCTGTTTTTACAAGGAAATAAAATGTGAAAAAAATATTTCTAGATCCCATGGCCATTCCCAACTATTTAAATTTTTCTCTTACAGGTCTAACACTTCTGAAAAACCAATACAACGGCCACCCGGAACAATGTATAAAGCTAAACGAACCCTTCACTGGGTACTTATCCGTACGAAAATCCCTATTGATTTACCTGTTTTTACAAGGAAGTAAAATGTGAAAAAAATATTTCTACATACCATGGCCTTTCCCAACCATTTCAATTTTTCTCTTACATGTCTAACACTTCCGAAAAAGCAATACAACGCCCACCCGGAACAATATATAAAGCTAAACAAACCGTTCACTGGGTACTTATCCGTACGAAAATCCCTATTGATTTACCTGTTTTTACAAGGAAATAAATGAGCCTCTTGTGGCGCAGAGTGGTAAGGCAGCCGTCTGAAAGCTTTGCCCATAAGGCTGGGAGTTCGATCCCAGCAGCCGGCTCAAGGTCGACTCAGCCTTCCATCCTTCCGAGGTCGGTAAAATGAGTACCCAGCTTGCTGCTGGGGGGTAAAACGTTAATGACTGGGGAAGGCAATGGCAAACCACCCCATATTGAGTCTGCCATGAAAACGCTAGAGGGCGTCACCCCAAGGGTCAGACATGACTCGGTGCTTGCACAGGGGATACCTATACCTTTACCTTTTACAAGGAAATAAAATGTGAAAAAATATTTCTACATCCCATGGCCTTTCCCAACCATTTAAATTTTTCTCTTACATGTCTAACACTACCGAAAAACCAATACAACTCCCACCCGGAACAATATATAAAGCTAAACGAACCGTTCACTGGGTACTTATCCGTACGAAAATCCCTATTGATTTACCTGTTTTTACAAGGAAATAAAATGTGAAAAAAATATTTCTAGATCCCATGGCCATTCCCAACTATTTAAATTTTTCTCTTACAGGTCTAACACTTCTGAAAAACCAATACAACGGCCACCCGGAACAATGTATAAAGCTAAACGAACCCTTCACTGGGTACTTATCCGTACGAAAATCCCTATTGATTTACCTGTTTTTACAAGGAAGTAAAATGTGAAAAAAATATTTCTACATACCATGGCCTTTCCCAACCATTTCAATTTTTCTCTTACATGTCTAACACTTCCGAAAAACCAATACAACGCCCACCCGGAACAATATATAAAGCTAAACGAACCGTACACTGGGTACTTATCCGTACGAAAAGCCCTATTGATTTACCTGTTTTTACAAGGAAGTAAAATGTGAAAAAAATATTTCTACATCCCATGGCCTTTCCCAACCATTTAAATATTTCTCTTACAGGTCTAACAGTTGAGAAAAACCAATACAATACCCACCCGGAAAAATATATACAGCTAAACGAACCGTTTACTGGGTACTAATCCATACGAAAATCCCTATTGATTTACCTGTTTTTACAAGGAAATAAAATGTGAAAAAAATATTTCTACATCCCATGGCCTTTCCCAACCATTTAAATTTTTCTCTTACAGGTCTAACACTTCCGAAAAACCAATACAACGCCCACCCGGAACAATATATAAAGCTAAACGAACCGTACACTGGGTACTTATCCGTACGAAAATCCCTATTGATTTACCTGTTTTTACAAGGAAATAAAATGTGAAAAAATATTTCTACATCCCATGGCCTTTCCCAACCATTTAAATTTTTCTCTTACATGTCTAACACTTCCGAAAAACCAATACAACGCCCACCCGGAACAATGTATAAAGCTAAACGAACCGTTCACTGGGTACTTATCGTTGCGAAAAGCCCTATTGATTTACCTGTTTTTACAAGGAAGTAAAATGTGAAAAAAATATTTCTACATCCCATGGCCTTTACCAGCCAATTAAATTTTTCTCTTACAGGTCTAACACTTCCGAAAAACCAATACAACGCCCACCCGGAACAATATATAAAGCTAAACGAACAGTTCACTGGGTACTTATCCGTACGAAAAGCCCTATTGATTTACCTGTTTTTACAAGGAAGTAAAATGTGAAAAAAATATTTCTACATCCCATGGCCTTTCCCAACCATTTAAATTTTTCTCTTACAGGTCTAACAGTTGCGAAAAACCAATACAACACCCACCCGGAAAAATATATACAGCTAAACGAACCGTTTACTGGGTACTAATCCATACGAAAATCCTTATTGATTTACCTGTTTTTACAAGGAAATAAAATGTGAAAAAAATATTTCTACATCCCATGGCCTTTCCCAACCATTTAAATTTTTCTCTTACATGTCTAACACTACCGAAAAACCAATACAACTCCCACCATATAAAGCTAAACGAACCGTTCACTGGGTACTTATCCGTACGAAAATCCCTATTGATTTACCTGTTTTTACAAGGAAATAAAATGTGAAAAAAATATTTCTACATCCCATGGCCATTCCCAACCATTTAAATTTTTCTCTTACAGGTCTAACACGTCTGAAAAACCAATACAACGGCCACCCGGAACAATGTATAAAGCTAAACGAACCGTTCACTGGGTACTTATCCGTACGAAAATCCCTATTGATTTACCTGTTTTTACAAGGAAATAAAATGTGAAAAAAATATTTCTACATCCCATGGCCATTCCCAACCATTTAAATTTTTCTCTTACAGGTCTAACACTTCTGAAAAACCAATACAACGGCCACCCGGAACAATGTATAAAGCTAAACGAACCGTTCACTGGGTACTTATACGTACGAAAATCCCTATTGATTTACCTGTTTTTACAAGGAAGTAAAATGTGAAAAAAATATTTCTACATCCCATGGCCTTTCCCAACCATTTAAATTTTTCTCTTACATGTCTAACACTTCCGAAAAACCAATACAACGCCCACCCGGAACAATATATAAAGCTAAATGAACCGTTCACTGGGTACTTATACGTACGAAAATCCCTATTGATTTACCTGTTTTTACAAGGAAGTAAAATGTGAAAAAAATATTTCTACATCCCATGGCCTTTACCAGCCATTTAAATTTTCCTCTTACTGGTCTAACACTTCCGAAAAACCAATACATCGCCCACCCGGAACAATATATAAAGCTAAACGAACAGTTCACTGGGTACTTATCCGTACGAAAAGCCCTATTGATTTACCTGTTTTTACAAGGAAGTAAAATGTGAAAAAAATATTTCTACATCCCATGGCCTTTCCCAACCATTTAAATATTTCTCTTACAGGTCTAACAGTTGAGAAAAACCAATACAATACCCACCCGGAAACATATATACAGCTAAACGAACCGTTTACTGGGTACTAATCCATACGAAAATCCCTATTGATTTACCTGTTTTTACAAGAAATAAAATGTGAAAAAAATATTTCTACATCCCATGGCCTTTCCCAACCATTTAAATTTTTCTCTTACAGGTCTAACACTTCCGAAAAACCAATACAACGCCCACCCGGAACAATATATAAAGCTAAACAAACCGTACACTGGGTACTTATCCGTACGAAAATCCCTATTGATTTACCTGTTTTTACAAGGAAATAAAATGTGAAAAAATATTTCGACATCCCATGGCCTTTCCCAACCATTTAAATTTTTCTCTTACATGTCTAACACTTCCGAAAAACCAATACAACGCCCACCCGGAACAATGTATAAAGCTAAACGAACCGTTCACTGGGTACTTATCGTTGCGAAAAGCCCTATTGATTTACCTGTTTTTACAAGGAAGTAAAATGTGAAAAAAATATTTCTACATCCCATGGCCTTTACCAGCCATTTAAATTTTTCTCTTAGAGGTCTAACACTTCCGAAAAACCAATACAACGCCCACCCGGAACAATATATAAAGCTAAACGAACAGTTCACTGGGTACTTATCCGTACGAAAAGCCCTATTGATTTACCTGTTTTTACAAGGAAGTAAAATGTGAAAAAAATCTTTCTACATCCCATGGCCTTTCCCAACCATTTAAATTTTTCTCTTACAAGTCTAACAGTTGTGAAAAACCAATAAACACCCATCCGGAAAAATATATACAGCTAAACGAACCGTTTACTGGGTACTAATCCATACGAAAATCCTTATTGATTTACCTGTTTTTACAAGGAAATAAAATGTGAAAAAAATATTTCTACATCCCATGGCCTTTCCCAACCATTTAAATTTTTCTCTTACATGTCTAACACTACCGAAAAACCAATACAACTCCCACCATATAAAGCTAAACGAACCGTTCACTGGGTACTTATCCGTACGAAAATCCCTATTGATTTACCTGTTTTTACAAGGAAATAAAATGTGAAAAAAATATTTCTACATCCCATGGCCATTCCCAACCATTTAAATTTTTCTCTTACAGGTCTAACACGTCTGAAAAACTAATACAACGGCCACCCGGAACAATGTATAAAGCTAAACGAACCGTTCACTGGGTACTTATCCGTACGAAAATCCCTATTGATTTACCTGTTTTTACAAGGAAATAAAATGTGAAAAAAATATTTCTACATCCCATGGCCATTCCCAACCATTTAAATTTTTCTCTTACAGGTCTAACACTTCTGAAAAACCAATACAACGGCCTCCCGGAACAATGTATAAAGCTAAACGAACCGTTCACTGGGTACTTATCCGTACGAAAATCCCTATTGATTTACCTGTTTTTACAAGGAAGTAAAATGTGAAAAAAATATTTCTACATCCCATGGCCTTTCCCAACCATTTAAATTTTTCTCTTACATGTCTAACACTTCCGAAAAACCAATACAACGCCCACCCGGAACAATATATAAAGCTAAATGAACCGTTCACTGGGTACTTATACGTACGAAAATCCCTATTGATTTACCTGTTTTTACAAGGAAGTAAAATGTGAAAAAAATATTTCTACATCCCATGGCCTTTACCAGCCATTTAAATTTTCCTCTTACTGGTCTAACACTTCCGAAAAACCAATACAACGCCCACCCGGAACAATATATAAAGCTAAACGAACAGTTCACTGGGTACTTATCCGTACGAAAAGCCCTATTGATTTACCTGTTTTTACAAGGAAGTAAAATGTGAAAAAAATATTTCTACATCCCATGGCCTTTCCCAACCATTTAAATATTTCTCTTACAGGTCTAACAGTTGAGAAAAACCAATACAATACCCACCCGGAAAAATATATACAGCTAAACGAACCGTTTACTGGGTACTAATCCATACGAAAATCCCTATTGATTTACCTGTTTTTACAAGGAAATAAAATGTGAAAAAAATATTTCTACATCCCATGGCCTTTCCCAACCATTTAAATTTTTCTCTTACAGGTCTAACACTTCCGAAAAACCAATACAACGCCCACCCGGAACAATATATAAAGCTAAACGAACCGTACACTGGGTACTTATCCGTACGAAAATCCCTATTGATTTACCTGTTTTTACAAGGAAATAAAATGTGAAAAAATATTTCTACATCCCATGGCCTTTCCCAACCATTTAAATTTTTCTCTTACATGTCTAACACTTCCGAAAAACCAATACAACGCCCACCCGGAACAATGTATAAAGCTAAACGAACCGTTCACTGGGTACTTATCGTTGCGAAAAGCCCTATTGATTTACCTGTTTTTACAAGGAAGTAAAATGTGAAAAAAATATTTCTACATCCCATGGCCTTTACCAGCCAATTAAATTTTTCTCTTACAGGTCTAACACTTCCGAAAAACCAATACAACGCCCACCCGGAACAATATATAAAGCTAAACGAACAGTTCACTGGGTACTTATCCGTACGAAAAGCCCTATTGATTTACCTGTTTTTACAAGGAAGTAAAATGTGAAAAAAATATTTCTACATCCCATGGCCTTTCCCAACCATTTAAATTTTTCTCTTACAGGTCTAACAGTTGCGAAAAACCAATACAACACCCACCCGGAAAAATATATACAGCTAAACGAACCGTTTACTGGGTACTAATCCATACGAAAATCCTTATTGATTTACCTGTTTTTACAAGGAAATAAAATGTGAAAAAAATATTTCTACATCCCATGGCCTTTCCCAACCATTTAAATTTTTCTCTTACATGTCTAACACTACCGAAAAACCAATACAACTCCCACCATATAAAGCTAAACGAACCGTTCACTGGGTACTTATCCGTACGAAAATCCCTATTGATTTACCTGTTTTTACAAGGAAATAAAATGTGAAAAAAATATTTCTACATCCCATGGCCATTCCCAACCATTTAAATTTTTCTCTTACAGGTCTAACACGTCTGAAAAACCAATACAACGGCCACCCGGAACAATGTATAAAGCTAAACGAACCGTTCACTGGGTACTTATCCGTACGAAAATCCCTATTGATTTACCTGTTTTTACAAGGAAATAAAATGTGAAAAAAATATTTCTACATCCCATGGCCATTCCCAACCATTTAAATTTTTCTCTTACAGGTCTAACACTTCTGAAAAACCAATACAACGGCCACCCGGAACAATGTATAAAGCTAAACCAACCGTTCACTGGGTACTTATACGTACGAAAATCCCTATTGATTTACCTGTTTTTACAAGGAAGTAAAATGTGAAAAAAATATTTCTACATCCCATGGCCTTTCCCAACCATTTAAATTTTTCTCTTACATGTCTAACACTTCCGAAAAACCAATACAACGCCCACCCGGAACAATATATAAAGCTAAATGAACCGTTCACTGGGTACTTATACATACGAAAATCCCTATTGATTTACCTGTTTTTACAAGGAAGTAAAATGTGAAAAAAATATTTCTACATCCCATGGCCTTTACCAGCCATTTAAATTTTCCTCTTACTGGTCTAACACTTCCGAAAAACCAATACAACGCCCACCCGGAACAATATATAAAGCTAAACGAACAGTTCACTGGGTACTTATCCGTACGAAAAGCCCTATTGATTTACCTGTTTTTACACGGAAGTAAAATGTGAAAAAAATATTTCTACATCCCATGGCCTTTCCCAACCATTTAAATATTTCTCTTACAGGTCTAACAGTTGAGAAAAACCAATACAATACCCACCCGGAAAAATATATACAGCTAAACGAACCGTTTACTGGGTACTAATCCATACGAAAATCCCTATTGATTTACCTGTTTTTACAAGGAAATAAAATGTGAAAAAAATATTTCTACATCCCATGGCCTTTCCCAACCATTTAAATTTTTCTCTTACAGGTCTAACACTTCCGAAAAACCAATACAACGCCCACCCGGAACAATATATAAAGCTAAACGAACCGTACACTGGGTACTTATCCGTACGAAAATCCCTATTGATTTACCTGTTTTTACAAGGAAATAAAATGTGAAAAAATATTTCTACATCCCATGGCCTTTCCCAACCATTTAAATTTTTCTCTTACATGTCTAACACTTCCGAAAAACCAATACAACGCCCACCCGGAACAATGTATAAAGCTAAACGAACCGTTCACTGGGTACTTATCGTTGCGAAAAGCCCTATTGATTTACCTGTTTTTACAAGGAAGTAAAATGTGAAAAAAATATTTCTACATCCCATGGCCTTTACCAGCCAATTAAATTTTTCTCTTACAGGTCTAACACTTCCGAAAAACCAATACAACGCCCACCCGGAACAATATATAAAGCTAAACGAACAGTTCACTGGGTACTTATCCGTACGAAAAGCCCTATTGATTTACCTGTTTTTACAAGGAAGTAAAATGTGAAAAAAATATTTCTACATCCCATGGCCTTTCCCAACCATTTAAATTTTTCTCTTACAGGTCTAACAGTTGCGAAAAACCAATACAACACCCACCCGGAAAAATATATACAGCTAAACGAACCGTTTACTGGGTACTAATCCATACGAAAATCCTTATTGATTTACCTGTTTTTACAAGGAAATAAAATGTGAAAAAATATTTCTACATCCCATGGCCTTTCCCAACCATTTAAATTTTTCTCTTACATGTCTAACACTACCGAAAAACCTATACAACTCCCACCATATAAAGCTAAACGAACCGTTCACTGGGTACTTATCCGTACGAACATCCCTATTGATTTACCTGTTTTTACAAGGAAATAAAATGTGAAAAAAATATTTCTACATCCCATGGCCATTCCCAACCATTTAAATTTTTCTCTTACAGGTCTAACACGTCTGAAAAACCAATACAACGGCCACCCGGAACAATGTATAAAGCTAAACGAACCGTTCACTGGGTACTTATCCGTACGAAAATCCCTATTGATTTACCTGTTTTTACAAGGAAGTAAAATGTGAAAAAAATATTTCTACATCCCATGGCCTTTCCCAACCATTTAAATTTTTCTCTTACATGTCTAACACTTCCGAAAAACCAATACAACGCCCACCCGGAACAATATATAAAGCTAAATGAACCGTTCACTGGGTACTTATCCGTACGAAAATCCCTATTGATTTACCTGTTTTTACAAGGAAGTAAAATGTGAAAAAAATATTTCTACATCCCATGGCCTTTCCCAACCATTTAAATATTTCTCTTACAGGTCTAACAGTTGAGAAAAACCAATACAATACCCACCCGGAAAAATATATACAGCTAAACGAACCGTTTACTGGGTACTAATCCATACGAAAATCCCTATTGATTTACCTGTTTTTACAAGAAATAAAATGTGAAAAAAATATTTCTACATCCCATGGCCTTTCCCAACCATTTAAATTTTTCTCTTACAGGTCTAACACTTCCGAAAAACCAATACAACGCCCACCCGGAACAATATATAAAGCTAAACGAACCGTACACTGGGTACTTATCCGTACGAAAATCCCTATTGATTTACCTGTTTTTACAAGGAAATAAAATGTGAAAAAATATTTCTACATCCCATGGCCTTTCCAAACCATTTAAATTTTTCTCTTACATGTCTAACACTTCCGAAAAACCAATACAACGCCCACCCGGAACAATGTATAAAGCTAAACGAACCGTTCACTGGGTACTTATCGTTGCGAAAAGCCCTATTGATTTACCTGTTTTTACAAGGAAGTAAAATGTGAAAAAAATATTTCTACATCCCATGGCCTTTACCAGCCATTTAAATTTTTCTCTTACAGGTCTAACACTTCCGAAAAACCAATACAACGCCCACCCGGAACAATATATAAAGCTAAACGAACAGTTCACTGGGTACTTATCCGTACGAAAAGCCCTATTGATTTACCTGTTTTTACAAGGAAGTAAAATGTGAAAAAAATCTTTCTACATCCCATGGCCTTTCCCAACCATTTAAATTTTTCTCTTACAGGTCTAACAGTTGCGAAAAACCAATACAACACCCACCCGGAAAAATATATACAGCTAAACGAACCGTTTACTGGGTACTAATCCATACGAAAATCCTTATTGATTTACCTGTTTTTACAAGGAAATAAAATGTGAAAAAAATATTTCTACATCCCATGGCCTTTCCCAACCATTTAAATTTTTCTCTTACATGTCTAACACTACCGAAAAACCAATACAACTCCCACCATATAAAGCTAAACGAACCGTTCACTGGGTACTTATCCGTACGAAAATCCCTATTGATTTACCTGTTTTTACAAGGAAATAAAATGTGAAAAAAATATTTCTACATCCCATGGCCATTCCCAACCATTTAAATTTTTCTCTTACAGGTCTAACACTTCCGAAAAACCAATACAACACCCACCCGGAAAAATATATACAGCTAAACGAACCGTTTATTGGGTACTAATCCATACGGAAATCCCTATTGATTTACCTGTTTTTACAAGGAAATAAAATGTGAAAAAAATATTTCTACATCCCATGGCCTTTCCCAGCCATTTAAATTTTTCTCTTACAGGTCTAACGCTTCCGAAAAAACAATACAACGCCCACCCGGAACAATATATAAAGCTAAACGAACCGTTCACTGGGTACTTATCCGTACGAAAATCCCTATTGATTTACCTGTTTTTACAAGGAAATAAAATGTGAAAAAAATATTTCTACATCCCATGGCCTTTCCCAACCATTTAAATATTTCTCTTACAGGTCTAACAGTTGAGAAAAAGCAATACAATACCCACCCGGAAAAATATATACAGCTAAACGAACCGTTTACTGGGTACTAATCCATACGAAAATCCCTATTGATTTACCTGTTTTTACAAGAAATAAAATGTGAAAAAAATATTTCTACATCCCATGGCCTTTCCCAACCATTTAAATTTTTCTCTTACAGGTCTAACACTTCCGAAAAACCAATACAACGCCCACCCGGAACAATATATAAAGCTAAACGAACAGTTCACTGGGTACTTATCCGTACGAAAAGCCCTATTGATTTACCTGTTTTTACAAGGAAGTAAAATGTGAAAAAAATCTTTCTACATCCCATGGCCTTTCCCAACCATTTAAATTTTTCTCTTACAGGTCTAACAGTTGCGAAAAACCAATACAACACCCACCCGGAAAAATATATACAGCTAAACGAACCGTTTACTGGGTACTAATCCATACGAAAATCCTTATTGATTTACCTGTTTTTACAAGGAAATAAAATGTGAAAAAAATATTTCTACATCCCATGGCCTTTCCCAACCATTTAAATTTTTCTCTTACATGTCTAACACTACCGAAAAACCAATACAACTCCCACCATATAAAGCTAAACGAACCGTTCACTGGGTACTTATCCGTACGAAAATCCCTATTGATTTACCTGTTTTTACAAGGAAATAAAATGTGAAAAAAATATTTCTACATCCCATGGCCTTTACCAGCCATTTAAATTTTCCTCTTACTGGTCTAACACTTCCGAAAAACCAATACATCGCCCACCCGGAACAATATATAAAGCTAAACGAACAGTTCACTGGGTACTTATCCGTACGAAAAGCCCTATTGATTTACCTGTTTTTACAAGGAAGTAAAATGTAAATAAATATTTCTACATCCCATGGCCTTTCCCAACCATTTAAATATTTCTCTTACAGGTCTAACAGTTGAGAAAAACCAATACAATACCCACCCGGAAAAATATATACAGCTAAACGAACCGTTTACTGGGTACTAATCCATACGAAAATCCCTATTGATTTACCTGTTTTTACAAGAAATAAATTGTGAAAAAAATATTTCTACATCCCATGGCCTTTCCCAACCATTTAAATTTTTCTCTTACAGGTCTAACACTTCCGAAAAACCAATACAACGCCCACCCGGAACAATATATAAAGCTAAACGAACCGTACACTGGGTACTTATCCGTACGAAAATCCCTATTGATTTACCTGTTTTTACAAGGAAATAAAATGTGAAAAAATATTTCTACATCCCATGGCCTTTCCCAACCATTTAAATTTTTCTCTTACATGTCTAACACTTCCGAAAAACCAATACAACGCCCACCCGGAACAATGTATAAAGCTAAACGAACCGTTCACTGGGTACTTATCGTTGCGAAAAGCCCTATTGATTTACCTGTTTTTACAAGGAAGTAAAATGTGAAAAAAATATTTCTACATCCCATGGCCTTTACCAGCCATTTAAATTTTTCTCTTACAGGTCTAACACTTCCGAAAAACCAATACAACGCCCACCCGGAACAATATATAAAGCTAAACGAACAGTTCACTGGGTACTTATCCGTACGAAAAGCCCTATTGATTTACCTGTTTTTACAAGGAAGTAAAATGTGAAAAAAATCTTTCTACATCCCATGGCCTTTCCCAACCATTTAAATTTTTCTCTTACAGGTCTAACAGTTGCGAAAAACCAATACAACACCCACCCGGAAAAATATATACAGCTAAACGAACCGTTTACTGGGTACTAATCCATACGAAAATCCTTATTGATTTACCTGTTTTTACAAGGAAATAAAATGTGAAAAAAATATTTCTACATCCCATGGCCTTTCCCAACCATTTAAATTTTTCTCTTACATGTCTAACACTACCGAAAAACCAATACAACTCCCACCATATAAAGCTAAACGAACCGTTCACTGGGTACTTATCCGTACGAAAATCCCTATTGATTTACCTGTTTTTACAAGGAAATAAAATGTGAAAAAAATATTTCTACATCCCATGGCCTTTCCCAGCCATTTAAATTTTCTCTTACAGGTCTAACGCTTCCGAAAAAACAATACAACGCCCACCCGGAACAATATATAAAGCTAAACGAACCGTTCACTGGGTACTTATCCGTACGAAAATCCCTATTGATTTACCTGTTTTTACAAGGAAATAAAATGTGAAAAAAATATTTCTACATCCCATGGCCTTTCCCAACCATTTAAATATTTCTCTTACAGGTCTAACAGTTGAGAAAAACCAATACAATACCCACCCGGAAAAATATATACAGCTAAACGAACCGTTTACTGGGTACTAATCCATACGAAAATCCCTATTGATTTACCTGTTTTTACAAGAAATAAAATGTGAAAAAAATATTTCTACATCCCATGGCCTTTCCCAACCATTTAAATTTTTCTCTTACAGGTCTAACACTTCCGAAAAACCAATACAACGCCCACCCGGAACAATATATAAAGCTAAACGAACCGTACACTGGGTACTTATCCGTACGAAAATCCCTATTGATTTACCTGTTTTTACAAGGAAATAAAATGTGAAAAAATATTTCTACATCCCATGGCCTTTCCCAACCATTTAAATTTTTCTCTTACATGTCTAACACTTCTGAAAAACCAATACAACGCCCACCCGGAACAATGTATAAAGCTAAACGAACCGTTCACTGGGTACTTATCGTTGCGAAAAGCCCTATTGATTTACCTGTTTTTACAAGGAAGTAAAATGTGAAAAAAATATTTCTACATCCCATGGCCTTTACCAGCCATTTAAATTTTTCCCTTACAGGTCTAACACTTCCGAAAAACCAATACAACGCCCACCCGGAACAATATATAAAGCTAAACGAACAGTTCACTGGGTACTTATCCGTACGAAAAGCCCTATTGATTTACCTGTTTTTACAAGGAAGTAAAATGTGAAAAAAATCTTTCTACATCCCATGGCCTTTCCCAACCATTTAAATTTTTCTCTTACAGGTCTAACAGTTGCGAAAAACCAATACAACACCCACCCGGAAAAATATATACAGCTAAACGAACCGTTTACTGGGTACTAATCCATACGAAAATCCTTATTGATTTACCTGTTTTTACAAGGAAATAAAATGTGAAAAAAATATTTCTACATCCCATGGCCTTTCCCAACCATTTAAATTTTTCTCTTACATGTCTAACACTTCCGAAAAACCAATACAACGCCCACCCGGAACAATGTATAAAGCTAAACGAACCGTTCACTGGGTACTTATCGTTGCGAAAAGCCCTATTGATTTACCTGTTTTTACAAGGAAGTAAAATGTGAAAAAAATATTTCTACATCCCATGGCCTTTACCAGCCATTTAAATTTTTCTCTTACAGGTCTAACACTTCCGAAAAACCAATACAACGCCCACCCGGAACAATATATAAAGCTAAACGAACAGTTCACTGGGTACTTATCCGTACGAAAAGCCCTATTGATTTACCTGTTTTTACAAGGAAGTAAAATGTGAAAAAAATATTTCTACATCCCATGGCCTTTCCCAACCATTTAAATTTTTCTCTTACAGGTCTAACAGTTGCGAAAAACCAATACAACACCCACCCGGAACAATATATACAGCTAAACGAACCGTTTACTGGGTACTAATCCATACGAAAATCCTTATTGATTTACCTGTTTTTACAAGGAAATAAAATGTGAAAAAAATATTTCTACATCCCATGGCCTTTCCCAGCCATTTAAATTTTTCTCTTACATGTCTAACACTACCGAAAAACCAATACAACTCCCACCATATAAAGCTAAACGAACCGTTCACTGGGTACTTATCCGTACGAAAATCCCTATTGATTTACCTGTTTTTACAAGGAAATAAAATGTGAAAAAAATATTTCTATATCCCATGGCCATTCCCAACCATTTAAATTTTTCTCTTACAGGTCTAACACTTCCGAAAAACCAATACAACACCCACCCGGAAAAATATATACAGCTAAACGAACCGTTTATTGGGTACTAATCCATACGGAAATCCCTATTGATTTACCTGTTTTTATAAGGAAATAAAATGTGAAAAAAATATTTCTACATCCCATGGCCTTTCCCAGCCATTTAAATTTTTCTCTTAGAGGTCTAACGCTTCCGAAAAAACAATACAACGCCCACCCGGAACAATATATAAAGCTAAACGAACCGTTCACTGGGTACTTATCCGTACGAAAATCCCTATTGATTTACCTGTTTTTACAAGGAAATAAAATGTGAAAAAAATATTTCTACATCCCATGGCCTTTCCCAACCATTTAAATATTTCTCTTACAGGTCTAACAGTTGAGAAAAACCAATACAATACCCACCCGGAAAAATATATACAGCTAAACGAACCGTTTACTGGGTACTAATCCATACGAAAATCCCTATTGATTTACCTGTTTTTACAAGAAATAAAATGTGAAAAAAATATTTCTACATCCCATGGCCTTTCCCAACCATTTAAATTTTTCTCTTACAGGTCTAACACTTCCGAAAAACCAATACAACGCCCACCCGGAACAATGTATAAAGCTAAACGAACCGTTCACTGGGTACTTATCGTTGCGAAAAGCCCTATTGATTTACCTGTTTTTACAAGGAAGTAAAATGTGAAAAAAATATTTCTACATCCCATGGCCTTTACCAGCCATTTAAATTTTTCTCTTACAGGTCTAACACTTCCGAAAAACCAATACAACGCCCACCCGGAACAATATATAAAGCTAAACGAACAGTTCACTGGGTACTTATCCGTACGAAAAGCCCTATTGATTTACCTGTTTTTACAAGGAAGTAAAATGTGAAAAAAATATTTCTACATCCCATGGCCTTTCCCAACCATTTAAATTTTTCTCTTACAGGTCTAACAGTTGCGAAAAACCAATACAACACCCACCCGGAAAAATATATACAGCTAAACGAACCGTTTACTGGGTACTAATCCATACGAAAATCCTTATTGATTTACCTGTTTTTACAAGGAAATAAAATGTGAAAAAAATATTTCTACATCCCATGGCCTTTCCCAACCATTTAAATTTTTCTCTTACATGTCTAACACTACCGAAAAACCAATACAACTCCCACCATATAAAGCTAAACGAACCGTTCACTGGGTACTTATCCGTACGAAAATCCCTATTGATTTACTGTTTTTACAAGGAAATAAAATGTGAAAAAAATATTTCTACATCCCATGGCCATTCCCAACCATTTAAATTTTTCTCTTACAGGTCTAACACTTCCGAAAAACCAATACAACACCCACCCGGAAAAATATATACAGCTAAACGAACCGTTTATTGGGTACTAATCCATACGGAAATCCCTATTGATTTACCTGTTTTTATAAGGAAATAAAATGTGAAAAAAATATTTCTACATCCCATGGCCTTTCCCAGCCATTTAAATTTTTCTCTTACAGGTCTAACGCTTCCGAAAAAACAATACAACGCCCACCCGGAACAATATATAAAGCTAAACGAACCGTTCACTGGGTACTTATCCGTACGAAAATCCCTATTGATTTACCTGTTTTTACAAGGAAATAAAATGTGAAAAAAATATTTCTACATCCCATGGCCTTTCCCAACCATTTAAATATTTCTCTTACAGGTCTAACAGTTGAGAAAAACCAATACAATACCCACCCGGAAAAATATATACAGCTAAACGAACCGTTTACTGGGTACTAATCCATACGAAAATCCCTATTGATTTACCTGTTTTTACAAGAAATAAAATGTGAAAAAAATATTTCTACATCCCATGGCCTTTCCCAACCATTTAAATTTTTCTCTTACAGGTCTAACACTTCCGAAAAACCAATACAACGCCCACCCGGAACAATATATAAAGCTAAACGAACCGTACACTGGGTACTTATCCGTACGAAAATCCCTATTGATTTACCTGTTTTTACAAGGAAATAAAATGTGAAAAAATATTTCTACATCCCATGGCCTTTCCCAACCATTTAAATTTTTCTCTTACATGTCTAACACTTCCGAAAAACCAATACAACGCCCACCCGGAACAATGTATAAAGCTAAACGAACCATTCACTGGGTACTTATCGTTGCGAAAAGCCCTATTGATTTACCTGTTTTTACAAGGAAGTAAAATGTGAAAAAAATATTTCTACATCCCATGGCCTTTACCAGCCATTTAAATTTTTCTCTTACAGGTCTAACACTTCCGAAAAACCAATACAACGCCCACCCGGAACAATATATAAAGCTAAACGAACAGTTCACTGGGTACTTATCCGTACGAAAAGCCCTATTGATTTACCTGTTTTTACAAGGAAGTAAAATGTGAAAAAAATCTTTCTACATCCCATGGCCTTTCCCAACCATTTAAATTTTTCTCTTACAGGTCTAACAGTTGCGAAAAACCAATACAACACCCACCCGGAAAAATATATACAGCTAAACGAACCGTTTACTGGGTACTAATCCATACGAAAATCCTTATTGATTTACCTGTTTTTACAAGGAAATAAAATGTGAAAAAAATATTTCTACATCCCATGGCCTTTCCCAACCATTTAAATTTTTCTCTTACATGTCTAACACTACCGAAAAACCAATACAACTCCCACCATATAAAGCTAAACGAACCGTTCACTGGGTACTTATCCGTACGAAAATCCCTATTGATTTACCTGTTTTTACAAGGAAATAAAATGTGAAAAAAATATTTCTACATCCCATGGCCATTCCCAACCATTTAAATTTTTCTCTTACAGGTCTAACACTTCCGAAAAACCAATACAACACCCACCCGGAAAAATATATACAGCTAAACGAACCGTTTATTGGGTACTAATCCATACGGAAATCCCTATTGATTTACCTGTTTTTACAAGGAAATAAAATGTGAAAAAAATATTTCTACATCCCATGGCCTTTACCAGCCATTTAAATTTTTCTCTTACAGGTCTAACGCTTCCGAAAAACCAATACAACGCCCACCCGGAACAATATATAAAGCGAAACGAACCGTTCACTGGGTACTTATCCGTACGAAAATCCCTATTGATTTACCTGTTTTTACAAGGAAATAAAATGTGAAAAAAATATTTCTACATCCCATGGCCTTTCCCAACCATTTAAATATTTCTCTTACAGGTCTAACAGTTGAGAAAAACCAATACAATACCCACCCGGAAAAATATATACAGCTAAACGAACCGTTTACTGGGTACTAATCCATACGAAAATCCCTATTGATTTACCTGTTTTTACAAGAAATAAAATGTGAAAAAAATATTTCTACATCCCATGGCCTTTCCCAACCATTTAAATTTTTCTCTTACAGGTCTAACACTTCCGAAAAACCAATACAACGCCCACCCGGAACAATGTATAAAGCTAAACGAACCGTTCACTGGGTACTTATCGTTGCGAAAAGCCCTATTGATTTACCTGTTTTTACAAGGAAGTAAAATGTGAAAAAAATATTTCTACATCCCATGGCCTTTACCAGCCATTTAAATTTTTCTCTTACAGGTCTAACACTTCCGAAAAACCAATACAACGCCCACCCGGAACAATATATAAAGCTAAACGAACAGTTCACTGGGTACTTATCCGTACGAAAAGCCCTATTGATTTACCTGTTTTTACAAGGAAGTAAAATGTGAAAAAAATATTTCTACATCCCATGGCCTTTCCCAACCATTTAAATTTTTCTCTTACAGGTCTAACAGTTGCGAAAAACCAATACAACACCCACCCGGAAAAATATATACAGCTAAACGAACCGTTTACTGGGTACTAATCCATACGAAAATCCTTATTGATTTACCTGTTTTTACAAGGAAATAAAATGTGAAAAAAATATTTCTACATCCCATGGCCTTTCCCAACCATTTAAATTTTTCTCTTACATGTCTAACACTACCGAAAAACCAATACAACTCCCACCATATAAAGCTAAACGAACCGTTCACTGGGTACTTATCCGTACGAAAATCCCTATTGATTTACCTGTTTTTACAAGGAAATAAAATGTGAAAAAAATATTTCTACATCCCATGGCCATTCCCAACCATTTAAATTTTTCTCTTACAGGTCTAACACTTCCGAAAAACCAATACAACACCCACCCGGAAAAATATATACAGCTAAACGAACCGTTTATTGGGTACTAATCCATACGGAAATCCCTATTGATTTACCTGTTTTTATAAGGAAATAAAATGTGAAAAAAATATTTCTACATCCCATGGCCTTTCCCAGCCATTTAAATTTTTCTCTTACAGGTCTAACGCTTCCGAAAAAACAATACAACGCCCACCCGGAACAATATATAAAGCTAAACGAACCGTTCACTGGGTACTTATCCGTACGAAAATCCCTATTGATTTACCTGTTTTTACAAGGAAATAAAATGTGAAAAAAATATTTCTACATCCCATGGCCTTTCCCAACCATTTAAATATTTCTCTTACAGGTCTAACAGTTGAGAAAAACCAATACAATACCCACCCGGAAAAATATATACAGCTAAACGAACCGTTTACTGGGTACTAATCCATACGAAAATCCCTATTGATTTACCTGTTTTTACAAGAAATAAAATGTGAAAAAAATATTTCTACATCCCATGGCCTTTCCCAACCATTTAAATTTTTCTCTTACAGGTCTAACACTTCCGAAAAACCAATACAACGCCCACCGGGAACAATATATAAAGCTAAACGAACCGTACACTGGGTACTTATCCGTATGAAAATCCCTATTGATTTACCTGTTTTTACAAGGAAATAAAATGTGAAAAAATATTTCTACATCCCATGGCCTTTCCCAACCATTTAAATTTTTCTCTTACATGTCTAACACTTCCGAAAAACCAATACAACGCCCACCCGGAACAATGTATAAAGCTAAACGAACCATTCACTGGGTACTTATCGTTGCGAAAAGCCCTATTGATTTACCTGTTTTTACAAGGAAGTAAAATGTGAAAAAAATATTTCTACATCCCATGGCCTTTACCAGCCATTTAAATTTTTCTCTTACAGGTCTAACACTTCCGAAAAACCAATACAACGCCCACCCGGAACAATATATAAAGCTAAACGAACAGTTCACTGGGTACTTATCCGTACGAAAAGCCCTATTGATTTACCTGTTTTTACAAGGAAGTAAAATGTGAAAAAAATCTTTCTACATCCCATGGCCTTTCCCAACCATTTAAATTTTTCTCTTACAGGTCTAACAGTTGCGAAAAACCAATACAACACCCACCCGGAAAAATATATACAGCTAAACGAACCGTTTACTGGGTACTAATCCATACGAAAATCCTTATTGATTTACCTGTTTTTACAAGGAAATAAAATGTGAAAAAAATATTTCTACATCACATGGCCTTTCCCAACCATTTAAATTTTTCTCTTACATGTCTAACACTACCGAAAAACCAATACAACTCCCACCATATAAAGCTAAACGAACCGTTCACTGGGTACTTATCCGTACGAAAATCCCTATTGATTTACCTGTTTTTACAAGGAAATAAAATGTGAAAAAAATATTTCTACATCCCATGGCCATTCCCAACCATTTAAATTTTTCTCTTACAGGTCTAACACTTCCGAAAAACCAATACAACACCCACCCGGAAAAATATATACAGCTAAACGAACCGTTTATTGGGTACTAATCCATACGGAAATCCCTATTGATTTACCTGTTTTTACAAGGAAATAAAATGTGAAAAAAATATTTCTACATCCCATGGCCTTTCCCAGCCATTTAAATTTTTCTCTTACAGGTCTAACGCTTCCGAAAAACCAATACAACGCCCACCCGGAACAATATATAAAGCTAAACGAACCGTTCACTGGGTACTTATCCGTACGAAAATCCCTATTGATTTACCTGTTTTTACAAGGAAATAAAATGTGAAAAAAATATTTCTACATCCCATGGCCTTTCCCAACCATTTAAATATTTCTCTTACAGGTCTAACAGTTGAGAAAAACCAATACAATACCCACCCGGAAAAATATATACAGCTAAACGAACCGTTTACTGGGTACTAATCCATACGAAAATCCCTATTGATTTACCTGTTTTTACAAGGAAATAAAATGTGAAAAAAATATTTCTACATCCCATGGCCTTTCCCAACCATTTAAATTTTTCTCTTACAGGTCTAACACTTCCGAAAAACCAATACAACGCCCACCCGGAACAATATATAAAGCTAAACGAACCGTACACTGGGTACTTATCCGTACGAAAATCCCTATTGATTTACCTGTTTTTACAAGGAAATAAAATGTGAAAAAATATTTCTACATCCCATGGCCTTTCCCAACCATTTAAATTTTTCTCTTACATGTCTAACACTTCCGAAAAACCAATACAACGCCCACCCGGAACAATGTATAAAGCTAAACGAACCGTTCACTGGGTACTTATCGTTGCGAAAAGCCCTATTGATTTACCTGTTTTTACAAGGAAGTAAAATGTGAAAAAAATATTTCTACATCCCATGGCCTTTACCAGCCAATTAAATTTTTCTCTTACAGGTCTAACACTTCCGAAAAACCAATACAACGCCCACCCGGAACAATATATAAAGCTAAACGAACAGTTCACTGGGTACTTATCCGTACGAAAAGCCCTATTGATTTACCTGTTTTTACAAGGAAGTAAAATGTGAAAAAAATATTTCTACATCCCATGGCCTTTCCCAACCATTTAAATTTTTCTCTTACAGGTCTAACAGTTGCGAAAAACCAATACAACACCCACCCGGAAAAATATATACAGCTAAACGAACCGTTTACTGGGTACTAATCCATACGAAAATCCTTATTGATTTACCTGTTTTTACAAGGAAATAAAATGTGAAAAAAATATTTCTACATCCCATGGCCTTTCCCAACCATTTAAATTTTTCTCTTACATGTCTAACACTACCGAAAAACCAATACAACTCCCACCATATAAAGCTAAACGAACCGTTCACTGGGTACTTATCCGTACGAAAATCCCTATTGATTTACCTGTTTTTACAAGGAAATAAAATGTGAAAAAAATATTTCTACATCCCATGGCCATTCCCAACCATTTAAATTTTTCTCTTACAGGTCTAACACGTCTGAAAAACCAATACAACGGCCACCCGGAACAATGTATAAAGCTAAACGAACCGTTCACTGGGTACTTATCCGTACGAAAATCCCTATTGATTTACCTGTTTTTACAAGGAAATAAAATGTGAAAAAAATATTTCTACATCCCATGGCCATTCCCAACCATTTAAATTTTTCTCTTACAGGTCTAACACTTCTGAAAAACCAATACAACGGCCACCCGGAACAATGTATAAAGCTAAACGAACCGTTCACTGGGTACTTATACGAACGAAAAGCCCTATTCATATACCTGTTTTTACAAGGAAGTAAAATGTGAAAAAAATATTTCTACATCCCATGGCCTTTCCCAACCATTTAAATTTTTCTCTTACATGTCTAACAGTTGCGAAAAACCAATACAACACCCACCCGGAAAAATATATACAGCTAAACGAACCGTTTACTGGGTACTAATCCATACGAAAATCCTTATTGATTTACCTGTTTTTACAAGGAAATAAAATGTGAAAAAAATATTTCTACATCCCATGGCCTTTCCCAACCATTTAAATTTTTCTCTTACATGTCTAACACTACCGAAAAACCAATACAACTCCCACCATATAAAGCTAAACGAACCGTTCACTGGGTACTTATCCGTACGAAAATCCCTATTGATTTACCTGTTTTTACAAGGAAATAAAATGTGAAAAAAATATTTCTACATCCCATGGCCATTCCCAACCATTTAAATTTTTCTCTTACAGGTCTAACACGTCTGAAAAACCAATACAACGGCCACCCGGAACAATGTATAAAGCTAAACGAACCGTTCACTGGGTACTTATCCGTACGAAAATCCCTATTGATTTACCTGTTTTTACAAGGAAATAAAATGTGAAAAAAATATTTCTACATCCCATGGCCATTCCCAACCATTTAAATTTTTCTCTTACAGGTCTAACACTTCTGAAAAACCAATACAACGGCCACCCGGAACAATGTATAAAGCTAAACGAACCGTTCACTGGGTACTTATACGAACGAAAAGCCCTATTCATATACCTGTTTTTACAAGGAAGTAAAATGTGAAAAAAATATTTCTACATCCCATGGCCTTTCCCAACCATTTAAATTTTTCTCTTACATGTCTAACACTTCCGAAAAACCAATACAACGCCCACCCGGAACAATATATAAAGCTAAACGGACCGTTCACTGGGTACTTATACGTACGAAAATCCCTATTGATTTACCTGTTTTTACAAGGAAATAAAATGTGAAAAAAATATTTCTACATCCCATGGCCTTTCCCAACCATTTAAATTTTTCTCTTACATGTCTAACACTACCAAAAAACCAATACAACTCCCACCATATAAAGCTAAACGAACCGTTCACTGGGTACTTATCCGTACGAAAATCCCTATTGATTTACCTGTTTTTACAAGGAAATAAAATGTGAAAAAAATATTTCTACATCCCATGGCCATTCCCAACCATTTAAATTTTTCTCTTACAGGTCTAACACGTCTGAAAAACCAATACAACGGCCACCCGGAACAATGTATAAAGCTAAACGAACCGTTCACTGGGTACTTATCCGTACGAAAATCCCTATTGATTTACCTGTTTTTACAAGGAAATAAAATGTGAAAAAAATATTTCTACATCCCATGGCCTTTCCCAACCATTTAAATTTTTCTCTTACAGGTCTAACACTTCCGAAAAACCAATACAACGCCCACCCGGAACAATGTATAAAGCTAAACGAACCGTTCACTGGGTACTTATCCGTGCGAAAAGCCCTATTGATTTACCTGTTTTTACAAGGAAGTAAAATGTGAAAAAAATATTTCTACATCCCATGGCCTTTCCCAACCATTTAAATTTTTCTCTTACAGGTCTAACATTTGCGAAAAACCAATACAACACCCACCCGGAAAAATATATACAGCTAAACGAACCGTTTATTGGGTACTAATCCATACGGAAATCCCTATTGATTTACCTGTTTTTACAAGGAAATAAAATGTGAAAAAAATATTTCTACATCCCATGGCCTTTCCCAGCCATTTAAATTTTTCTCTTACAGGTCTAATGCTTCAGAAAAACCAATACAATGCCCACCCGGAACAATATATAAAGCTAAACGAACCGTTCACTGGGTACTTATCCGTACGAAAATCCCTATTGATTTACCTGTTTTTACAAGGAAATAAAATGTGAAAAAAATATTTCTACATCCCATGGCCATTCCCAACCATTTAAATTTTTCTCTTACAGGTCTAACACTTCTGAAAAACCAATACAACGGCCACCCGGAACAATGTATAAAGCTAAACGAACCGTTCACTGGGTACATATACGAACGAAAATCCCTATTGATTTACCTGTTTTTACAAGGAAATAAAATGTGAAAAAAATATTTCTACATCCCATGGCCATTCCCAACCATTTAAATTTTTCTCTTACAGGTCTAACACTTCTGAAAAACCAATACAACGGCCACCCGGAACAATGTATAAAGCTAAACGAACCGTTCACTGGGTACATATACGAACGAAAATCCCTATTGATTTACCTGTTTTTACAAGGAAATAAAATGTGAAAAAAATATTTCTACATCCCATGGCCATTCCCAACCATTTAAATTTTTCTCTTACAGGTCTAACACGTCTGAAAAACCAATACAACGGCCACCCGGAACAATGTATAAAGCTAAACGAACCGTTCACTGGGTACTTATCCGTACGAAAATCCCTATTGATTTACCTGTTTTTACAAGGAAATAAAATGTGAAAAAAATATTTCTACATCCCATGGCCATTCCCAACCATTTAAATTTTTCTCTTACAGGTCTAACACGTCTGAAAAACCAATACAACGGCCACCCGGAACAATGTATAAAGCTAAACGAACCGTTCACTGGGTACTTATCCTTACGAAAATCCCTATTGATTTACCTGTTTTTACAAGGAAATAAAATGTGAAAAAAATATTTCTACATCCCATGGCCTTTCCCAACCATTTAAATTTTTCTCTTACAGGTCTAACACTTCCGAAAAACCAATACAACGCCCACCCGGAACAATATATAAAGCTAAACGAATAGTTCACTGGGTACTTATCCGTACGAAAAGCCCTATTGATTTACCTGTTTTTACAAGGAAGTAAAATGTGAAAAAAATCTTTCTACATCCCATGGCCTTTCCCAACCATTTAAATTTTTCTCTTACAGGTCTAACAGTTGCGAAAAACCAATACAACACCCACCCGGAAAAATATATACAGCTAAACGAACCGTTTACTGGGTACTAATCCATACGAAAATCCTTATTGATTTACCTGTTTTTACAAGGAAATAAAATGTGAAAAAAATATTTCTACATCCCATGGCCTTTCCCAACCATTTAAATTTTTCTCTTACATGTCTAACACTACCGAAAAACCAATACAACTCCCACCATATAAAGCTAAATGAACCGTTCACTGGGTACTTATCCGTACGAAAATCCCTATTGATTTACCTGTTTTTACAAGGAAATAAAATGTGAAAAAAATATTTCTACATCCCATGGCCATTCCCAACCATTTAAATTTTTCTCTTACATGTCTAACACGTCTGAAAAACCAATACAACGGCCACCCGGAACAATGTATAAAGCTAAACGAACCGTTCACTGGGTACTTATCCGTACGAAAATCCCTATTGATTTACCTGTTTTTACAAGGAAATAAAATGTGAAAAAAATATTTCTACATCCCATGGCCTTTCCCAACCATTTAAATTTTTCTCTTACAGGTCTAACACTTCCGAAAAACCAATACAACGCCCACCCGGAACAATGTATAAAGCTAAACGAACCGTTCACTGGGTACTTATCCGTGCGAAAAGCCCTATTGATTTACCTGTTTTTACAAGGAAGTAAAATGTGAAAAAAATATTTCTACATCCCATGGCCTTTCCCAACCATTTAAATTTTTCTCTTACAGGTCCAACATTTGCGAAAAACCAATACAACACCCACCCGGAACAATATATAAAGCTAAACGGACCGTTCACTAGGTACTTATACGTACGAAAATCCCTATTGATTTACCTGTTTTTACAAGGAAATAAAATGTGAAAAAAATATTTCTACATCCCATGGCCATTCCCAACCATTTAAATTTTTCTCTTACAGGTCTAACACGTCTGAAAAACCAATACAACGGCCACCCGGAACAATGTATAAAGCTAAACGAACCGTACACTGGGTACTTATCCGTACGAAAATCCCTATTGATTTACCTGTTTTTACAAGGAAATAAAATGTGAAAAACTATTTCTACATCCCATGGCCTTTCCCAACCATTTAAATTTTTCTCTTACAGGTCTAACACTTCCGAAAAACCAATACAACGCCCACCCGGAACAATGTATAAAGCTAAACGAACCGTTCACTGGGTACTTATCCGTGCGAAAAGCCCTATTGATTTACCTGTTTTTACAAGGAAGTAAAATGTGAAAAAAATATTTCTACATCCCATGGCCTTTCCCAACCATTTAAATTTTTCTCTTACAGGTCCAACATTTGCGAAAAACCAATACAACACCCACCCGGAACAATATATAAAGCTAAACGGACCGTTCACTAGGTACTTATACGTACGAAAATCCCTATTGATTTACCTGTTTTTACAAGGAAATAAAATGTGAAAAAAATATTTCTACATCCCATGGCCATTCCCAACCATTTAAATTTTTCTCTTACAGGTCTAACACGTCTGAAAAACCAATACAACGGCCACCCGGAACAATGTATAAAGCTAAACGAACCGTACACTGGGTACTTATCCGTACGAAAATCCCTATTGATTTACCTGTTTTTACAAGGAAATAAAATGTGAAAAACTATTTCTACATCCCATGGCCTTTCCCAACCATTTAAATTTTTCTCTTACATGTCTAACACTTCCGAAAAACCAATACAACGCCCACCCGGAACAATTTATAAAGCTAAACGAACCGTTCACTGGGTACTTATCGTTGCGAAAAGCCCTATTGATTTACCTGTTTTTACAAGGAAGTAAAATGTGAAAAAAATATTTCTACATCCCATGGCCTTTACCAGCCATTTAAATTTTTCTCTTACAGGTCTAACACTTCCGAAAAACCAATACAACGCCCACCCGGAACAATATATAAAGCTAAACGAACAGTTCACTGGGTACTTATCCGTACGAAAAGCCCTATTGATTTACCTGTTTTTACAAGGAAGTAAAATGTGAAAAAAATCTTTCTACATCCCATGGCCTTTCCCAACCATTTAAATTTTTCTCTTACAGGTCTAACAGTTGCGAAAAACCAATACAACACCCACCCGGAAAAATATATACAGCTAAATGAACCGTTTACTGGGTACTAATCCATACGAAAATCCTTATTGATTTACCTGTTTTTACAAGGAAATAAAATGTGAAAAAAATATTTCTACATCCCATGGCCTTTCCCAACCATTTAAATTTTTCTCTTACATGTCTAACACTACCGAAAAACCAATACAACTCCCACCATATAAAGCTAAATGAACCGTTCACTGGGTACTTATCCGTACGAAAATCCCTATTGATTTACCTGTTTTTACAAGGAAATAAAATGTGAAAAAAATATTTCTACATCCCATGGCCATTCCCAACCATTTAAATTTTTCTCTTACAGGTCTAACACTTCTGAAAAACCAATACAACGGCCACCCGGAACAATGTATAAAGCTAAACGAACCGTTCACTGGGTACATATACGAACGAAAATCCCTATTGATTTACCTGTTTTTACAAGGAAATAAAATGTGAAAAAAATATTTCTACATCCCATGGCCATTCCCAACCATTTAAATTTTTCTCTTACAGGTCTAACACTTCTGAAAAACCAATACAACGGCCACCCGGAACAATGTATAAAGCTAAACGAACCGTTCACTGGGTACATATACGAACGAAAATCCCTATTGATTTACCTGTTTTTACAAGGAAATAAAATGTGAAAAAAATATTTCTACATCCCATGGCCATTCCCAACCATTTAAATTTTTCTCTTACAGGTCTAACACGTCTGAAAAACCAATACAACGGCCACCCGGAACAATGTATAAAGCTAAACGAACCGTTCACTGGGTACTTATCCGTACGAAAATCCCTATTGATTTACCTGTTTTTACAAGGAAATAAAATGTGAAAAAAATATTTCTACATCCCATGGCCATTCCCAACCATTTAAATTTTTCTCTTACAGGTCTAACACGTCTGAAAAACCAATACACCGGCCACCCGGAACAATGTATAAAGCTAAACGAACCGTTCACTGGGTACTTATCCGTACGAAAATCCCTATTGATTTACCTGTTTTTACAAGGAAATAAAATGTGAAAAAAATATTTCTACATCCCATGGCCTTTCCCAACCATTTAAATTTTTCTCTTACAGGTCTAACACTTCCGAAAAACCAATACAACGCCCACCCGGAACAATATATAAAGCTAAACGAATAGTTCACTGGGTACTTATCCGTACGAAAAGCCCTATTGATTTACCTGTTTTTACAAGGAAGTAAAATGTGAAAAAAATCTTTCTACATCCCATGGCCTTTCCCAACCATTTAAATTTTTCTCTTACAGGTCTAACAGTTGCGAAAAACCAATACAACACCCACCCGGAAAAATATATACAGCTAAACGAACCGTTTACTGGGTACTAATCCATACGAAAATCCTTATTGATTTACCTGTTTTTACAAGGAAATAAAATGTGAAAAAAATATTTCTACATCCCATGGCCTTTCCCAACCATTTAAATTTTTCTCTTACATGTCTAACACTACCGAAAAACCAATACAACTCCCACCATATAAAGCTAAATGAACCGTTCACTGGGTACTTATCCGTACGAAAATCCCTATTGATTTACCTGTTTTTACAAGGAAATAAAATGTGAAAAAAATATTTCTACATCCCATGGCCATTCCCAACCATTTAAATTTTTCTCTTACATGTCTAACACGTCTGAAAAACCAATACAACGGCCACCCGGAACAATGTATAAAGCTAAACGAACCGTTCACTGGGTACTTATCCGTACGAAAATCCCTATTGATTTACCTGTTTTTACAAGGAAATAAAATGTGAAAAAAATATTTCTACATCCCATGGCCTTTCCCAACCATTTAAATTTTTCTCTTACAGGTCTAACACTTCCGAAAAACCAATACAACGCCCACCCGGAACAATGTATAAAGCTAAACGAACCGTTCACTGGGTACTTATCCGTGCGAAAAGCCCTATTGATTTACCTGTTTTTACAAGGAAGTAAAATGTGAAAAAAATATTTCTACATCCCATGGCCTTTCCCAACCATTTAAATTTTTCTCTTACAGGTCCAACATTTGCGAAAAACCAATACAACACCCACCCGGAACAATATATAAAGCTAAACGGACCGTTCACTAGGTACTTATACGTACGAAAATCCCTATTGATTTACCTGTTTTTACAAGGAAATAAAATGTGAAAAAAATATTTCTACATCCCATGGCCATTCCCAACCATTTAAATTTTTCTCTTACAGGTCTAACACGTCTGAAAAACCAATACAACGGCCACCCGGAACAATGTATAAAGCTAAACGAACCGTACACTGGGTACTTATCCGTACGAAAATCCCTATTGATTTACCTGTTTTTACAAGGAAATAAAATGTGAAAAACTATTTCTACATCCCATGGCCTTTCCCAACCATTTAAATTTTTCTCTTACATGTCTAACACTTCCGAAAAACCAATACAACGCCCACCCGGAACAATTTATAAAGCTAAACGAACCGTTCACTGGGTACTTATCGTTGCGAAAAGCCCTATTGATTTACCTGTTTTTACAAGGAAGTAAAATGTGAAAAAAATATTTCTACATCCCATGGCATTTACCAGCCATTTAAATTTTTCTCTTACAGGTCTAACACTTCCGAAAAACCAATACAACGCCCACCCGGAACAATATATAAAGCTAAACGAACAGTTCACTGGGTACTTATCCGTACGAAAAGCCCTATTGATTTACCTGTTTTTACAAGGAAGTAAAATGTGAAAAAAATCTTTCTACATCCCATGGCCTTTCCCAACCATTTAAATTTTTCTCTTACAGGTCTAACAGTTGCGAAAAACCAATACAACACCCACCCGGAAAAATATATACAGCTAAATGAACCGTTTACTGGGTACTAATCCATACGAAAATCCTTATTGATTTACCTGTTTTTACAAGGAAATAAAATGTGAAAAAAATATTTCTACATCCCATGGCCTTTCCCAACCATTTAAATTTTTCTCTTACATGTCTAACACTACCGAAAAACCAATACAACTCCCACCATATAAAGCTAAATGAACCGTTCACTGGGTACTTATCCGTACGAAAATCCCTATTGATTTACCTGTTTTTACAAGGAAATAAAATGTGAAAAAAATATTTCTACATCCCATGGCCATTCCCAACCATTTAAATTTTTCTCTTACAGGTCTAACACTTCTGAAAAACCAATACAACGGCCACCCGGAACAATGTATAAAGCTAAACGAACCGTTCACTGGGTACATATACGAACGAAAATCCCTATTGATTTACCTGTTTTTACAAGGAAATAAAATGTGAAAAAAATATTTCTACATCCCATGGCCATTCCCAACCATTTAAATTTTTCTCTTACAGGTCTAACACTTCTGAAAAACCAATACAACGGCCACCCGGAACAATGTATAAAGCTAAACGAACCGTTCACTGGGTACATATACGAACGAAAATCCCTATTGATTTACCTGTTTTTACAAGGAAATAAAATGTGAAAAAAATATTTCTACATCCCATGGCCATTCCCAACCATTTAAATTTTTCTCTTACAGGTCTAACACGTCTGAAAAACCAATACAACGGCCACCCGGAACAATGTATAAAGCTAAACGAACCGTTCACTGGGTACTTATCCGTACGAAAATCCCTATTGATTTACCTGTTTTTACAAGGAAATAAAATGTGAAAAAAATATTTCTACATCCCATGGCCATTCCCAACCATTTAAATTTTTCTCTTACAGGTCTAACACGTCTGAAAAACCAATACACCGGCCACCCGGAACAATGTATAAAGCTAAACGAACCGTTCACTGGGTACTTATCCGTACGAAAATCCCTATTGATTTACCTGTTTTTACAAGGAAATAAAATGTGAAAAAAATATTTCTACATCCCATGGCCTTTCCCAACCATTTAAATTTTTCTCTTACAGGTCTAACACTTCCGAAAAACCAATACAACGCCCACCCGGAACAATATATAAAGCTAAACGAATAGTTCACTGGGTACTTATCCGTACGAAAAGCCCTATTGATTTACCTGTTTTTACAAGGAAGTAAAATGTGAAAAAAATCTTTCTACATCCCATGGCCTTTCCCAACCATTTAAATTTTTCTCTTACAGGTCTAACAGTTGCGAAAAACCAATACAACACCCACCCGGAAAAATATATACAGCTAAACGAACCGTTTACTGGGTACTAATCCATACGAAAATCCTTATTGATTTACCTGTTTTTACAAGGAAATAAAATGTGAAAAAAATATTTCTACATCCCATGGCCTTTCCCAACCATTTAAATTTTTCTCTTACATGTCTAACACTACCGAAAAACCAATACAACTCCCACCATATAAAGCTAAATGAACCGTTCACTGGGTACTTATCCGTACGAAAATCCCTATTGATTTACCTGTTTTTACAAGGAAATAAAATGTGAAAAAAATATTTCTACATCCCATGGCCATTCCCAACCATTTAAATTTTTCTCTTACATGTCTAACACGTCTGAAAAACCAATACAACGGCCACCCGGAACAATGTATAAAGCTAAACGAACCGTTCACTGGGTACTTATCCGTACGAAAATCCCTATTGATTTACCTGTTTTTACAAGGAAATAAAATGTGAAAAAAATATTTCTACATCCCATGGCCTTTCCCAACCATTTAAATTTTTCTCTTACAGGTCTAACACTTCCGAAAAACCAATACAACGCCCACCCGGAACAATGTATAAAGCTAAACGAACCGTTCACTGGGTACTTATCCGTGCGAAAAGCCCTATTGATTTACCTGTTTTTACAAGGAAGTAAAATGTGAAAAAAATATTTCTACATCCCATGGCCTTTCCCAACCATTTAAATTTTTCTCTTACAGGTCCAACATTTGCGAAAAACCAATACAACACCCACCCGGAACAATATATAAAGCTAAACGGACCGTTCACTAGGTACTTATACGTACGAAAATCCCTATTGATTTACCTGTTTTTACAAGGAAATAAAATGTGAAAAAAATATTTCTACATCCCATGGCCATTCCCAACCATTTAAATTTTTCTCTTACAGGTCTAACACGTCTGAAAAACCAATACAACGGCCACCCGGAACAATGTATAAAGCTAAACGAACCGTACACTGGGTACTTATCCGTACGAAAATCCCTATTGATTTACCTGTTTTTACAAGGAAATAAAATGTGAAAAAATATTTCTACATCCCATGGCCTTTCCCAACCATTTAAATTTTTCTCTTACATGTCTAACACTTCCGAAAAACCAATACAACGCCCACCCGGAACAATGTATAAAGCTAAACGAACCGTTCACTGGGTACTTATCGTTGCGAAAAGCCCTATTGATTTACCTGTTTTTACAAGGAAGTAAAATGTGAAAAAAATATTTCTACATCCCATGGCCTTTACCAGCCATTTAAATTTTTCTCTTACAGGTCTAACACTTCCGAAAAACCAATACAACGCCCACCCGGAACAATATATAAAGCTAAACGAACAGTTCACTGGGTACTTATCCGTACGAAAAGCCCTATTGATTTACCTGTTTTTACAAGGAAGTAAAATGTGAAAAAAATCTTTCTACATCCCATGGCCTTTCCCAACCATTTAAATTTTTCTCTTACAGGTCTAACAGTTGCGAAAAACCAATACAACACCCACCCGGAAAAATATATACAGCTAAACGAACCGTTTACTGGGTACTAATCCATACGAAAATCCTTATTGATTTACCTGTTTTTACAAGGAAATAAAATGTGAAAAAAATATTTCTACATCCCATGGCCTTTCCCAACCATTTAAATTTTTCTCTTACATGTCTAACACTACCGAAAAACCAATACAACTCCCACCATATAAAGCTAAATGAACCGTTCACTGGGTACTTATCCGTACGAAAATCCCTATTGATTTACCTGTTTTTACAAGGAAATAAAATGTGAAAAAAATATTTCTACATCCCATGGCCATTCCCAACCATTTAAATTTTTCTCTTACATGTCTAACACGTCTGAAAAACCAATACAACGGCCACCCGGAACAATGTATAAAGCTAAACGAACCGTTCACTGGGTACTTATCCGTACCAAAATCCCTATTGATTTACCTGTTTTTACAAGGAAATAAAATGTGAAAAAAATATTTCTACATCCCATGGCCTTTCCCAACCATTTAAATTTTTCTCTTACAGGTCTAACACTTCTGAAAAACCAATACAACGCCCACCCGGAACAATGTATAAAGCTAAACGAACCGTTCACTGGGTACTTATCCGTGCGAAAAGCCCTATTGATTTACCTGTTTTTACAAGGAAGTAAAATGTGAAAAAAATATTTCTACATCCCATGGCCTTTCCCAACCATTTAAATTTTTCTCTTACAGGTCCAACATTTGCGAAAAACCAATACAACACCCACCCGGAACAATATATAAAGCTAAACGGACCGTTCACTAGGTACTTATACGTACGAAAATCCCTATTGATTTACCTGTTTTTACAAGGAAATAAAATGTGAAAAAAATATTTCTACATCCCATGGCCATTCCCAACCATTTAAATTTTTCTCTTACAGGTCTAACACTTCTGAAAAACCAATACAACGGCCACCCGGAACAATGTATAAAGCTAAACGAACCGTTCACTGGGTACATATACGAACGAAAATCCCTATTGATTTACCTGTTTTTACAAGGAAATAAAATGTGAAAAAAATATTTCTACATCCCATGGCCATTCCCAACCATTTAAATTTTTCTCTTACAGGTCTAACACTTCTGAAAAACCAATACAACGGCCACCCGGAACAATGTATAAAGCTAAACGAACCGTTCACTGGGTACATATACGAACGAAAATCCCTATTGATTTACCTGTTTTTACAAGGAAATAAAATGTGAAAAAAATATTTCTACATCCCATGGCCATTCCCAACCATTTAAATTTTTCTCTTACAGGTCTAACACGTCTGAAAAACCAATACAACGGCCACCCGGAACAATGTATAAAGCTAAACGAACCGTTCACTGGGTACTTATCCGTACGAAAATCCCTATTGATTTACCTGTTTTTACAAGGAAATAAAATGTGAAAAAAATATTTCTACATCCCATGGCCATTCCCAACCATTTAAATTTTTCTCTTACATGTCTAACACGTCTGAAAAACCAATACAACGGCCACCCGGAACAATGTATAAAGCTAAACGAACCGTTCACTGGGTACTTATCCGTACGAAAATCCCTATTGATTTACCTGTTTTTACAAGGAAATAAAATGTGAAAAAAATATTTCTACATCCCATGGCCTTTCCCAACCATTTAAATTTTTCTCTTACAGGTCTAACACTTCCGAAAAACCAATACAACGCCCACCCGGAACAATGTATAAAGCTAAACGAACCGTTCACTGGGTACTTATCCGTGCGAAAAGCCCTATTGATTTACCTGTTTTTACAAGGAAGTAAAATGTGAAAAAAATATTTCTACATCCCATGGCCTTTCTCAACCATTTAAATTTTTCTCTTACAGGTCCAACATTTGCGAAAAACCAATACAACACCCACCCGGAACAATATATAAAGCTAAACGGACCGTTCACTAGGTACTTATACGTACGAAAATCCCTATTGATTTACCTGTTTTTACAAGGAAATAAAATGTGAAAAAAATATTTCTACATCCCATGGCCATTCCCAACCATTTAAATTTTTCTCTTACAGGTCTAACACGTCTGAAAAACCAATACAACGGCCACCCGGAACAATGTATAAAGCTAAACGAACCGTACACTGGGTACTTATCCGTACGAAAATCCCTATTGATTTACCTGTTTTTACAAGGAAATAAAATGTGAAAAAATATTTCTACATCCCATGGCCTTTCCCAACCATTTAAATTTTTCTCTTACATGTCTAACACTTCCGAAAAACCAATACAACGCCCACCCGGAACAATGTATAAAGCTAAACGAACCGTTCACTGGGTACTTATCGTTGCGAAAAGCCCTATTGATTTACCTGTTTTTACAAGGAAGTAAAATGTGAAAAAAATATTTCTACATCCCATGGCCTTTACCAGCCATTTAAATTTTTCTCTTACAGGTCTAACACTTCCGAAAAACCAATACAACGCCCACCCGGAACAATATATAAAGCTAAACGAACAGTTCACTGGGTACTTATCCGTACGAAAAGCCCTATTGATTTACCTGTTTTTACAAGGAAGTAAAATGTGAAAAAAATCTTTCTACATCCCATGGCCTTTCCCAACCATTTAAATTTTTCTCTTACAGGTCTAACAGTTGCGAAAAACCAATACAACACCCACCCGGAAAAATATATACAGCTAAACGAACCGTTTACTGGGTACTAATCCGTACGAAAATCCTTATTGATTTACCTGTTTTTACAAGGAAATAAAATGTGAAAAAAATATTTCTACATCCCATGGCCTTTCCCAACCATTTAAATTTTTCTCTTACATGTCTAACACTACCGAAAAACCAATACAACTCCCACCATATAAAGCTAAATGAACTGTTCACTGGGTACTTATCCGTACGAAAATCCCTATTGATTTACCTGTTTTTATAAGGAAATAAAATGTGAAAAAAATATTTCTACATCCCATGGCCATTCCCAACCATTTAAATTTTTCTCTTACATGTCTAACACGTCTGAAAAACCAATACAACGGCCACCCGGAACAATGTATAAAGCTAAACGAACCGTTCACTGGGTACTTATCCGTACCAAAATCCCTATTGATTTACCTGTTTTTACAAGGAAATAAAATGTGAAAAAAATATTTCTACATCCCATGGCCTTTCCCAACCATTTAAATTTTTCTCTTACAGGTCTAACACTTCTGAAAAACCAATACAACGCCCACCCGGAACAATGTATAAAGCTAAACGAACCGTTCACTGGGTACTTATCCGTGCGAAAAGCCCTATTGATTTACCTGTTTTTACAAGGAAGTAAAATGTGAAAAAAATATTTCTACATCCCATGGCCTTTCCCAACCATTTAAATTTTTCTCTTACAGGTCCAACATTTGCGAAAAACCAATACAACACCCACCCGGAACAATATATAAAGCTAAACGGACCGTTCACTAGGTACTTATACGTACGAAAATCCCTATTGATTTACCTGTTTTTACAAGGAAATAAAATGTGAAAAAAATATTTCTACATCCCATGGCCATTCCCAACCATTTAAATTTTTCTCTTACAGGTCTAACACGTCTGAAAAACCAATACAACGGCCACCCGGAACAATGTATAAAGCTAAACGAACCGTACACTGGGTACTTATCCGTACGAAAATCCCTATTGATTTACCTGTTTTTACAAGGAAATAAAATGTGAAAAAATATTTCTACATCCCATGGCCTTTCCCAACCATTTAAATTTTTCTCTTACATGTCTAACACTTCCGAAAAACCAATACAACGCCCACCCGGAACAATGTATAAAGCTAAACGAACCGTTCACTGGGTACTTATCGTTGCGAAAAGCCCTATTGATTTACCTGTTTTTACAAGGAAGTAAAATGTGAAAAAAATATTTCTACATCCCATGGCCTTTACCAGCCATTTAAATTTTTCTCTTACAGGTCTAACACTTCCGAAAAACCAATACAACGCCCACCCGGAACAATATATAAAGCTAAACGAACAGTTCACTGGGTACTTATCCGTACGAAAAGCCCTATTGATTTACCTGTTTTTACAAGGAAGTAAAATGTGAAAAAAATCTTTCTACATCCCATGGCCTTTCCCAACCATTTAAATTTTTCTCTTACAGGTCTAACAGTTGCGAAAAACCAATACAACACCCACCCGGAAAAATATATACAGCTAAACGAACCGTTTACTGGGTACTAATCCATACGAAAATCCTTATTGATTTACCTGTTTTTACAAGGAAATAAAATGTGAAAAAAATATTTCTACATCCCATAGCCTTTCCCAACCATTTAAATTTTTCTCTTACATGTCTAACACTACCGAAAAACCAATACAACGCCCACCCGGAACAATGTATAAAGCTAAACGAACCGTTCACTGGGTACTTATCGTTGCGAAAAGCCCTATTGATTTACCTGTTTTTACAAGGAAGTAAAATGTGAAAAAAATATTTCTACATCCCATGGCCATTCCCAACCATTTAAATTTTTCTCTTACAGGTCTAACACGTCTGAAAAACCAATACAACGGCCACCCGGAACAATGTATAAAGCTAAACGAACCGTACACTGGGTACTTATCCGTACGAAAATCCCTATTGATTTACCTGTTTTTACAAGGAAATAAAATGTGAAAAAATATTTCTACATCCCATGGCCTTTCCCAACCATTTAAATTTTTCTCTTACATGTCTAACACTTCCGAAAAACCAATACAACGCCCACCCGGAACAATGTATAAAGCTAAACGAACCGTTCACTGGGTACTTATCGTTGCGAAAAGCCCTATTGATTTACCTGTTTTTACAAGGAAGTAAAATGTGAAAAAAATATTTCTACATCCCATGGCCTTTACCAGCCATTTAAATTTTTCTCTTACAGGTCTAACACTTCCGAAAAACCAATACAACGCCCACCCGGAACAATATATAAAGCTAAACGAACAGTTCACTGGGTACTTATCCGTACGAAAAGCCCTATTGATTTACCTGTTTTTACAAGGAAGTAAAATGTGAAACAAATCTTTCTACATCCCATGGCCTTTCCTAACCATTTAAATTTTTCTCTTACAGGTCTAACACTTCCGAAAAACCAATACAACGCCCACCCGGAACAATATATAAAGCTAAACGAACAGTTCACTGGGTACTTATCCGTACGAAAAGCCCTATTGATTTACCTGTTTTTACAAGGAAGTAAAATGTGAAAAAAATCTTTCTACATCCCATGGCCTTTCCCAACCATTTAAATTTTTCTCTTACAGGTCTAACAGTTGCGAAAAACCAATACAACACCCACCCGGAAAAATATATACAGCTAAACGAACCGTTTACTGGGTACTAATCCATACGAAAATCCTTATTGATTTACCTGTTTTTACAAGGAAATAAAATGTGAAAAAAATATTTCTACATCCCATAGCCTTTCCCAACCATTTAAATTTTTCTCTTACATGTCTAACACTACCGAAAAACCAATACAACTCCCACCATATAAAGCTAAACGAACCGTTCACTGGGTACTTACCTGTACGAAAATCCCTATTGATTTACCTGTTTTTACAAGGAAATAAAATGTGAAAAAAATATTTCTACATCCCATGGCCATTCCCAACCATTTAAATTTTTCTCTTACAGGTCTAACACTTCCGAAAAACCAATACAACACCCACCCGGAAAAATATATACAGCTAAACGAACCGTTTATTGGGTACTAATCCATACGGAAATCCCTATTGATTTACCTGTTTTTACAAGGAAATAAAATGTGAAAAAAATATTTCTACATCCCATGGCCTTTCCCAGCCATTTAAATTTTTCTCTTACAGGTCTAACGCTTTCGAAAAACCAATACAACGCCCACCCGGAACAATATATAAAGCTAAACGAACCGTTCACTGGGTACTTATCCGTACGAAAATCCCTATTGATTTACCTGTTTTTACAAGGAAATAAAATGTGAAAAAAAATATTTCTACATCCCATGGCCATTCCCAACCATTTAAATTTTTCTCTTACAGGTCTAACACTTCTGAAAAACCAATACAACGGCCACCCGGAACAATGTATAAAGCTAAACGAACCGTTCACTGGGTACTTATACGAACGAAAAGCCCTATTCATTTACCTGTTTTTACAAGGAAGTAAAATGTGAAAAAAATATTTCTACATCCCATGGCCTTTCCCAACCATTTAAATTTTTCTCTTACATGTCTAACACTTCCGAAAAACCAATACAACGCCCACCCGGAACAATATATAAAGCTAAACGGACCGTTCACTGGGTACTTATACGTACGAAAATCCCTATTGATTTACCTGTTTTTACAAGGAAATAAAATGTGAAAAAAATATTTCTACATCCCATGGCCTTTCCCAACCATTTAAATTTTTCTCTTACATGTCTAACACTACCGAAAAACCAATACAACTCCCACCATATAAAGCTAAACGAACCGTTCACTGGGTACTTATCCGTACGAAAATCCCTATTGATTTACCTGTTTTTACAAGGAAATAAAATGTGAAAAAATATTTCTACATCCCATGGCCATTCCCAACAATTTAAATTTTTCTCTTACAGGTCTAACACGTCTGAAAAACCAATACAACGGCCACCCGGAACAATGTATAAAGCTAAACGAACCGTTCACTGGGTACTTATCCGTACGAAAATCCCTATTGATTTACCTGTTTTTACAAGGAAATAAAATGTGAAAAAAATATTTCTACATCCCATGGCCTTTCCCAACCATTTAAATTTTTCTCTTACAGGTCTAACACTTCCGAAAAACCAATACAACGCCCACCCGGAACAATGTATAAAGCTAAACGAACCGTTCACTGGGTACTTATCCGTGCGAAAAGCCCTATTGATTTACATGTTTTTACAAGGAAATAAAATGTGAAAAAAATATTTCTACATCCCATGGCCTTTCCCAACCATTTAAATTTTTCTCTTACAGGTCTAACATTTGCGAAAAACCAATACAACACCCACCCGGAAAAATATATACAGCTAAACGAACCGTTTATTGGGTACTTATACGTACGAAAATCCCTATTGATTTACCTGTTTTTACAAGGAAATAAAATGTGAAAAAAATATTTCTACATCCCATGGCCATTCCCAACCATTTAAATTTTTCTCTTACAGGTCTAACACGTCTGAAAAACCAATACAACGGCCACCCGGAACAATGTATAAAGCTAAACGAACCGTTCACTGGGTACTTATCCGTACGAAAATCCCTATTGATTTACCTGTTTTTACAAGGAAATAAAATGTGAAAAAAATATTTCTACATCCCATGGCCATTCCCAACCATTTAAATTTTTCTCTTACATGTCTAACACGTCTGAAAAACCAATACAACGGCCACCCGGAACAATGTATAAAGCTAAACGAACCGTTCACTGGGTACTTATCCGTACGAAAATCCCTATTGATTTACCTGTTTTTACAAGGAAATAAAATGTGAAAAAAATATTTCTACATCCCATGGCCTTTCCCAACCATTTAAATTTTTCTCTTACAGGTCTAACACTTCCGAAAAACCAATACAACGCCCACCCGGAACAATGTATAAAGCTAAACGAACCGTTCACTGGGTACTTATCCGTGCGAAAAGCCCTATTGATTTACCTGTTTTTACAAGGAAGTAAAATGTGAAAAAAATATTTCTACATCCCATGGCCTTTCTCAACCATTTAAATTTTTCTCTTACAGGTCCAACATTTGCGAAAAACCAATACAACACCCACCCGGAACAATATATAAAGCTAAACGGACCGTTCACTAGGTACTTATACGTACGAAAATCCCTATTGATTTACCTGTTTTTACAAGGAAATAAAATGTGAAAAAAATATTTCTACATCCCATGGCCATTCCCAACCATTTAAATTTTTCTCTTACAGGTCTAACACGTCTGAAAAACCAATACAACGGCCACCCGGAACAATGTATAAAGCTAAACGAACCGTACACTGGGTACTTATCCGTACGAAAATCCCTATTGATTTACCTGTTTTTACAAGGAAATAAAATGTGAAAAAATATTTCTACATCCCATGGCCTTTCCCAACCATTTAAATTTTTCTCTTACATGTCTAACACTTCCGAAAAACCAATACAACGCCCACCCGGAACAATGTATAAAGCTAAACGAACCGTTCACTGGGTACTTATCGTTGCGAAAAGCCCTATTGATTTACCTGTTTTTACAAGGAAGTAAAATGTGAAAAAAATATTTCTACATCCCATGGCCTTTACCAGCCATTTAAATTTTTCTCTTACAGGTCTAACACTTCCGAAAAACCAATACAACGCCCACCCGGAACAATATATAAAGCTAAACGAACAGTTCACTGGGTACTTATCCGTACGAAAAGCCCTATTGATTTACCTGTTTTTACAAGGAAGTAAAATGTGAAAAAAATCTTTCTACATCCCATGGCCTTTCCCAACCATTTAAATTTTTCTCTTACAGGTCTAACAGTTGCGAAAAACCAATACAACACCCACCCGGAAAAATATATACAGCTAAACGAACCGTTTACTGGGTACTAATCCGTACGAAAATCCTTATTGATTTACCTGTTTTTACAAGGAAATAAAATGTGAAAAAAATATTTCTACATCCCATGGCCTTTCCCAACCATTTAAATTTTTCTCTTACATGTCTAACACTACCGAAAAACCAATACAACTCCCACCATATAAAGCTAAATGAACTGTTCACTGGGTACTTATCCGTACGAAAATCCCTATTGATTTACCTGTTTTTACAAGGAAATAAAATGTGAAAAAAATATTTCTACATCCCATGGCCATTCCCAACCATTTAAATTTTTCTCTTACATGTCTAACACGTCTGAAAAACCAATACAACGGCCACCCGGAACAATGTATAAAGCTAAACGAACCGTTCACTGGGTACTTATCCGTACCAAAATCCCTATTGATTTACCTGTTTTTACAAGGAAATAAAATGTGAAAAAAATATTTCTACATCCCATGGCCTTTCCCAACCATTTAAATTTTTCTCTTACAGGTCTAACACTTCTGAAAAACCAATACAACGCCCACCCGGAACAATGTATAAAGCTAAACGAACCGTTCACTGGGTACTTATCCGTGCGAAAAGCCCTATTGATTTACCTGTTTTTACAAGGAAGTAAAATGTGAAAAAAATATTTCTACATCCCATGGCCTTTCCCAACCATTTAAATTTTTCTCTTACAGGTCCAACATTTGCGAAAAACCAATACAACACCCACCCGGAACAATATATAAAGCTAAACGGACCGTTCACTAGGTACTTATACGTACGAAAATCCCTATTGATTTACCTGTTTTTACAAGGAAATAAAATGTGAAAAAAATATTTCTACATCCCATGGCCATTCCCAACCATTTAAATTTTTCTCTTACAGGTCTAACACGTCTGAAAAACCAATACAACGGCCACCCGGAACAATGTATAAAGCTAAACGAACCGTACACTGGGTACTTATCCGTACGAAAATCCCTATTGATTTACCTGTTTTTACAAGGAAATAAAATGTGAAAAAATATTTCTACATCCCATGGCCTTTCCCAACCATTTAAATTTTTCTCTTACATGTCTAACACTTCCGAAAAACCAATACAACGCCCACCCGGAACAATGTATAAAGCTAAACGAACCGTTCACTGGGTACTTATCGTTGCGAAAAGCCCTATTGATTTACCTGTTTTTACAAGGAAGTAAAATGTGAAAAAAATATTTCTACATCCCATGGCCTTTACCAGCCATTTAAATTTTTCTCTTACAGGTCTAACACTTCCGAAAAACCAATACAACGCCCACCCGGAACAATATATAAAGCTAAACGAACAGTTCACTGGGTACTTATCCGTACGAAAAGCCCTATTGATTTACCTGTTTTTACAAGGAAGTAAAATGTGAAAAAAATCTTTCTACATCCCATGGCCTTTCCCAACCATTTAAATTTTTCTCTTACAGGTCTAACAGTTGCGAAAAACCAATACAACACCCACCCGGAAAAATATATACAGCTAAACGAACCGTTTACTGGGTACTAATCCGTACGAAAATCCTTATTGATTTACCTGTTTTTACAAGGAAATAAAATGTGAAAAAAATATTTCTACATCCCATGGCCTTTCCCAACCATTTAAATTTTTCTCTTACATGTCTAACACTACCGAAAAACCAATACAACTCCCACCATATAAAGCTAAATGAACTGTTCACTGGGTACTTATCCGTACGAAAATCCCTATTGATTTACCTGTTTTTACAAGGAAATAAAATGTGAAAAAAATATTTCTACATCCCATGGCCATTCCCAACCATTTAAATTTTTCTCTTACATGTCTAACACGTCTGAAAAACCAATACAACGGCCACCCGGAACAATGTATAAAGCTAAACGAACCGTTCACTGGGTACTTATCCGTACCAAAATCCCTATTGATTTACCTGTTTTTACAAGGAAATAAAATGTGAAAAAAATATTTCTACATCCCATGGCCTTTCCCAACCATTTAAATTTTTCTCTTACAGGTCTAACACTTCTGAAAAACCAATACAACGCCCACCCGGAACAATGTATAAAGCTAAACGAACCGTTCACTGGGTACTTATCCGTGCGAAAAGCCCTATTGATTTACCTGTTTTTACAAGGAAGTAAAATGTGAAAAAAATATTTCTACATCCCATGGCCTTTCCCAACCATTTAAATTTTTCTCTTACAGGTCCAACATTTGCGAAAAACCAATACAACACCCACCCGGAACAATATATAAAGCTAAACGGACCGTTCACTAGGTACTTATACGTACGAAAATCCCTATTGATTTACCTGTTTTTACAAGGAAATAAAATGTGAAAAAAATATTTCTACATCCCATGGCCATTCCCAACCATTTAAATTTTTCTCTTACAGGTCTAACACGTCTGAAAAACCAATACAACGGCCACCCGGAACAATGTATAAAGCTAAACGAACCGTACACTGGGTACTTATCCGTACGAAAATCCCTATTGATTTACCTGTTTTTACAAGGAAATAAAATGTGAAAAAATATTTCTACATCCCATGGCCTTTCCCAACCATTTAAATTTTTCTCTTACATGTCTAACACTTCCGAAAAACCAATACAACGCCCACCCGGAACAATGTATAAAGCTAAACGAACCGTTCACTGGGTACTTATCGTTGCGAAAAGCCCTATTGATTTACCTGTTTTTACAAGGAAGTAAAATGTGAAAAAAATATTTCTACATCCCATGGCCTTTACCAGCCATTTAAATTTTTCTCTTACAGGTCTAACACTTCCGAAAAACCAATACAACGCCCACCCGGAACAATATATAAAGCTAAACGAACAGTTCACTGGGTACTTATCCGTACGAAAAGCCCTATTGATTTACCTGTTTTTACAAGGAAGTAAAATGTGAAAAAAATCTTTCTACATCCCATGGCCTTTCCCAACCATTTAAATTTTTCTCTTACAGGTCTAACAGTTGCGAAAAACCAATACAACACCCACCCGGAAAAATATATACAGCTAAACGAACCGTTTACTGGGTACTAATCCATACGAAAATCCTTATTGATTTACCTGTTTTTACAAGGAAATAAAATGTGAAAAAAATATTTCTACATCCCATAGCCTTTCCCAACCATTTAAATTTTTCTCTTACATGTCTAACACTACCGAAAAACCAATACAACGCCCACCCGGAACAATGTATAAAGCTAAACGAACCGTTCACTGGGTACTTATCGTTGCGAAAAGCCCTATTGATTTACCTGTTTTTACAAGGAAGTAAAATGTGAAAAAAATATTTCTACATCCCATGGCCATTCCCAACCATTTAAATTTTTCTCTTACAGGTCTAACACGTCTGAAAAACCAATACAACGGCCACCCGGAACAATGTATAAAGCTAAACGAACCGTACACTGGGTACTTATCCGTACGAAAATCCCTATTGATTTACCTGTTTTTACAAGGAAATAAAATGTGAAAAAATATTTCTACATCCCATGGCCTTTCCCAACCATTTAAATTTTTCTCTTACATGTCTAACACTTCCGAAAAACCAATACAACGCCCACCCGGAACAATGTATAAAGCTAAACGAACCGTTCACTGGGTACTTATCGTTGCGAAAAGCCCTATTGATTTACCTGTTTTTACAAGGAAGTAAAATGTGAAAAAAATATTTCTACATCCCATGGCCTTTACCAGCCATTTAAATTTTTCTCTTACAGGTCTAACACTTCCGAAAAACCAATACAACGCCCACCCGGAACAATATATAAAGCTAAACGAACAGTTCACTGGGTACTTATCCGTACGAAAAGCCCTATTGATTTACCTGTTTTTACAAGGAAGTAAAATGTGAAACAAATCTTTCTACATCCCATGGCCTTTCCCAACCATTTAAATTTTTCTCTTACAGGTCTAACACTTCCGAAAAACCAATACAACGCCCACCCGGAACAATATATAAAGCTAAACGAACAGTTCACTGGGTACTTATCCGTACGAAAAGCCCTATTGATTTACCTGTTTTTACAAGGAAGTAAAATGTGAAAAAAATCTTTCTACATCCCATGGCCTTTCCCAACCATTTAAATTTTTCTCTTACAGGTCTAACAGTTGCGAAAAACCAATACAACACCCACCCGGAAAAATATATACAGCTAAACGAACCGTTTACTGGGTACTAATCCATACGAAAATCCTTATTGATTTACCTGTTTTTACAAGGAAATAAAATGTGAAAAAAATATTTCTACATCCCATAGCCTTTCCCAACCATTTAAATTTTTCTCTTACATGTCTAACACTACCGAAAAACCAATACAACTCCCACCATATAAAGCTAAACGAACCGTTCACTGGGTACTTACCTGTACGAAAATCCCTATTGATTTACCTGTTTTTACAAGGAAATAAAATGTGAAAAAAATATTTCTACATCCCATGGCCATTCCCAACCATTTAAATTTTTCTCTTACAGGTCTAACACTTCCGAAAAACCAATACAACACCCACCCGGAAAAATATATACAGCTAAACGAACCGTTTATTGGGTACTAATCCATACGGAAATCCCTATTGATTTACCTGTTTTTACAAGGAAATAAAATGTGAAAAAAATATTTCTACATCCCATGGCCTTTCCCAGCCATTTAAATTTTTCTCTTACAGGTCTAACGCTTTCGAAAAACCAATACAACGCCCACCCGGAACAATATATAAAGCTAAACGAACCGTTCACTGGGTACTTATCCGTACGAAAATCCCTATTGATTTACCTGTTTTTACAAGGAAATAAAATGTGAAAAAAAATATTTCTACATCCCATGGCCATTCCCAACCATTTAAATTTTTCTCTTACAGGTCTAACACTTCTGAAAAACCAATACAACGGCCACCCGGAACAATGTATAAAGCTAAACGAACCGTTCACTGGGTACTTATACGAACGAAAAGCCCTATTCATTTACCTGTTTTTACAAGGAAGTAAAATGTGAAAAAAATATTTCTACATCCCATGGCCTTTCCCAACCATTTAAATTTTTCTCTTACATGTCTAACACTTCCGAAAAACCAATACAACGCCCACCCGGAACAATATATAAAGCTAAACGGACCGTTCACTGGGTACTTATACGTACGAAAATCCCTATTGATTTACCTGTTTTTACAAGGAAATAAAATGTGAAAAAAATATTTCTACATCCCATGGCCTTTCCCAACCATTTAAATTTTTCTCTTACATGTCTAACACTACCGAAAAACCAATACAACTCCCACCATATAAAGCTAAACGAACCGTTCACTGGGTACTTATCCGTACGAAAATCCCTATTGATTTACCTGTTTTTACAAGGAAATAAAATGTGAAAAAATATTTCTACATCCCATGGCCATTCCCAACAATTTAAATTTTTCTCTTACAGGTCTAACACGTCTGAAAAACCAATACAACGGCCACCCGGAACAATGTATAAAGCTAAACGAACCGTTCACTGGGTACTTATCCGTACGAAAATCCCTATTGATTTACCTGTTTTTACAAGGAAATAAAATGTGAAAAAAATATTTCTACATCCCATGGCCTTTCCCAACCATTTAAATTTTTCTCTTACAGGTCTAACACTTCCGAAAAACCAATACAACGCCCACCCGGAACAATGTATAAAGCTAAACGAACCGTTCACTGGGTACTTATCCGTGCGAAAAGCCCTATTGATTTACATGTTTTTACAAGGAAATAAAATGTGAAAAAAATATTTCTACATCCCATGGCCTTTCCCAACCATTTAAATTTTTCTCTTACAGGTCTAACATTTGCGAAAAACCAATACAACACCCACCCGGAAAAATATATACAGCTAAACGAACCGTTCATTGGGTACTAATCCATACGGAAATCACTATTGATTTACCTGTTTTTACAAGGAAATAAAATGTGAAAAAAATATTTCTACATCCCATGGCCTTTCCCAGCCATTTAAATTTTTCTCTTACAGGTCTAACGCTTCCGAAAAACCAATACAACGCCCACCCGGAACAATATATAAAGCTAAACGAACAGTTCACTGGGTACTTATCCGTACGAAAAGCCCTATTGATTTACCTGTTTTTACAAGGAAGTAAAATGTGAAAAAAATCTTTCTACATCCCATGGCCTTTCCCAACCATTTAAATTTTTCTCTTACAGGTCTAACAGTTGCGAAAAACCAATACAACACCCACCCGGAAAAATATATACAGCTAAACGAACCGTTTACTGGGTACTAATCCATACGAAAATCCTTATTGATTTACCTGTTTTTACAAGGAAATAAAATGTGAAAAAAATATTTCTACATCCCATAGCCTTTCCCAACCATTTAAATTTTTCTCTTACATGTCTAACACTACCGAAAAACCAATACAACGCCCACCCGGAACAATGTATAAAGCTAAACGAACCGTTCACTGGGTACTTATCGTTGCGAAAAGCCCTATTGATTTACCTGTTTTTACAAGGAAGTAAAATGTGAAAAAAATATTTCTACATCCCATGGCCTTTACCAGCCATTTAAATTTTTCTCTTACAGGTCTAACACTTCCGAAAAACCAATACAACGCCCACCCGGAACAATATATAAAGCTAAACGAACAGTTCACTGGGTACTTATCCGTACGAAAAGCCCTATTGATTTACCTGTTTTTACAAGGAAGTAAAATGTGAAAAAAATCTTTCTACATCCCATGGCCTTTCCCAACCATTTAAATTTTTCTCTTACAGGTCTAACAGTTGCGAAAAACCAATACAACATCCACCCGGAAAAATATATACAGCTAAACGAACCGTTTACTGGGTACTAATCCATACGAAAATCCTTATTGATTTACCTGTTTTTACAAGGAAATAAAATGTGAAAAAAATATTTCTACATCCCATAGCCTTTCCCAACCATTTAAATTTTTCTCTTACATGTCTAACACTACCGAAAAACCAATACAACTCCCACCATATAAAGCTAAACGAACCGTTCACTGGGTACTTATCTGTACGAAAATCCCTATTGATTTACCTGTTTTTACAAGGAAATAAAATGTGAAAAAAATATTTCTACATCCCATGGCCATTCCCAACCATTTAAATTTTTCTCTTACAGGTCTAACACTTCCGAAAAACCAATACAACACCCACCCGGAAAAATATATACAGCTAAACGAACCGTTTATTGGGTACTAATCCATACGGAAATCCCTATTGATTTACCTGTTTTTACAAGGAAATAAAATGTGAAAAAAATATTTCTACATCCCATGGCCTTTCCCAGCCATTTAAATTTTTCTCTTACAGGTCTAACGCTTTCGAAAAACCAATACAACGCCCACCCGGAACAATATATAAAGCTAAACGAACCGTTCACTGGGTACTTATCCGTACGAAAATCCCTATTGATTTACCTGTTTTTACAAGGAAATAAAATGTGAAAAAAATATTTCTACATCCCATGGCCATTCCCAACCATTTAAATTTTTCTCTTACAGGTCTAACACTTCTGAAAAACCAATACAACGGCCACCCGGAACAATGTATAAAGCTAAACGAACCGTTCACTGGGTACTTATACGAACGAAAAGCCCTATTCATTTACCTGTTTTTACAAGGAAGTAAAATGTGAAAAAAATATTTCTACATCCCATGGCCTTTCCCAACCATTTAAATTTTTCTCTTACATGTCTAACACTTCCGAAAAACCAATACAACGCCCACCCGGAACAATATATAAAGCTAAACGGACCGTTCACTGGGTACTTATACGTACGAAAATCCCTATTGATTTACCTGTTTTTACAAGGAAATAAAATGTGAAAAAAATATTTCTACATCCCATGGCCTTTCCCAACCATTTAAATTTTTCTCTTACATGTCTAACACTACCGAAAAACCAATACAACTCCCACCATATAAAGCTAAACGAACCGTTCACTGGGTACTTATCCGTACGAAAATCCCTATTGATTTACCTGTTTTTACAAGGAAATAAAATGTGAAAAAATATTTCTACATCCCATGGCCATTCCCAACCATTTAAATTTTTCTCTTACAGGTCTAACACGTCTGAAAAACCAATACAACGGCCACCCGGAACAATGTATAAAGCTAAACGAACCGTTCACTGGGTACTTATCCGTACAAAAATCCCTATTGATTTACCTGTTTTTACAAGGAAATAAAATGTGAAAAAAATATTTCTACATCCCATGGCCTTTCCCAACCATTTAAATTTTTCTCTTACAGGTCTAACACTTCCGAAAAACCAATACAACGCCCACCCGGAACAATGTATAAAGCTAAACGAACCGTTCACTGGGTACTTATCCGTGCGAAAAGCCCTATTGATTTACATGTTTTTACAAGGAAATAAAATGTGAAAAAAATATTTCTACATCCCATGGCCTTTCCCAACCATTTAAATTTTTCTCTTACAGGTCTAACATTTGCGAAAAACCAATACAACACCCACCCGGAAAAATATATACAGCTAAACGAACCGTTTATTGGGTACTAATCCATACGGAAATCACTATTGATTTACCTGTTTTTACAAGGAAATAAAATGTGAAAAAAATATTTCTACATCCCATGGCCTTTCCCAGCCATTTAAATTTTTCTCTTACAGGTCTAACGCTTCCGAAAAACCAATACAACGCCCACCCGGAACAATATATAAAGCTAAACGAACCGTTCACTGGGTACTTATCCGTACGAAAATCCCTATTGATTTACCTGTTTTTACAAGGAAATAAAATGTGAAAAAAATATTTCTACATCCCATGGCCATTCCCAACCATTTAAATTTTTCTCTTACAGGTCTAACACTTCTGAAAAACCAATACAACGGCCACCCGGACCAATGTATAAAGCTAAACGAACCGTTCACTGGGTACTTATATGAACGAAAAGCCCTATTCATTTACCTGTTTTTACAAGGAAGTAAAATGTGAAAAAAATATTTCTACATCCCATGGCCTTTCCCAACCATTTAAATTTTTCTCTTACATGTCTAACACTTCCGAAAAACCAATACAACGCCCACCCGGAACAATATATAAAGCTAAACGGTCCGTTCACTGGGTACTTATACGTACGAAAATCCCTATTGATTTACCTGTTTTTACAAGGAAATAAAATGTGAAAAAAATATTTCTACATCCCATGGCCTTTCCCAACCATTTAAATTTTTCTCTTACATGTCTAACACTACCAAAAAACCAATACAACTCCCACCATATAAAGCTAAACGAACCGTTCACTGGGTACTTATCCGTACGAAAATCCCTATTGATTTACCTGTTTTTACAAGGAAATAAAATGTGAAAAAATTATTTCTACATCCCATGGCCATTCCCAACCATTTAAATTTTTCTCTTACAGGTCTAACACGTCTGAAAAACCAATACAACGGCCACCCGGAACAATGTATAAAGCTAAACGAACCGTTCACTGGGTACTTATCCGTACGAAAATCCCTATTGATTTACCTGTTTTTACAAGGAAATAAAATGTGAAAAAAATATTTCTACATCCCATGGCCTTTCCCAACCATTTAAATTTTTCTCTTACAGGTCTAACACTACCGAAAAACCAATACAACGCCCACCCGGAACAATATATAAAGCTAAACGAATAGTTCACTGGGTACTTATCCGTACGAAAAGCCCTATTGATTTACCTGTTTTTACAAGGAAGTAAAATGTGAAAAAAATCTTTCTACATCCCATGGCCTTTCCCAACCATTTAAATTTTTCTCTTACAGGTCTAACAGTTGCGAAAAACCAATATAACACCCAACCGGAAAAATATATACAGCTAAACGAACCGTTTACTGGGTACTAATCCATACGAAAATCCTTATTGATTTACCTGTTTTTACAAGGCAATAAAATGTGAAAAAAATATTTCTACATCCCATGGCCTTTCCCAACCATTTAAATTTTTCTCTTACATGTCTAACACTACCGAAAAACCAATACAACTCCCACCATATAAAGCTAAACGAACCGTTCACTGCGTACTTATCCGTACGAAAATCCCTATTGATTTACCTGTTTTTACAAGGAAATAAAATGTGCAAAAAATATTTCTACATCCCATGGCCATTCCCAACCATTTAAATTTTTCTCTTACAGGTCTAACACGTCTGAAAAACCAATACAACGGCCACCCGGAATAATGTATAAAGCTAAACGAACCGTTCACTGGGTACTTACCCGTACGAAAATCCCTATTGATTTACCTGTTTTTACAAGGAAATAAAATGTGAAAAAAATATTTCTACATCCCATGGCCTTTCCCAACCATTTAAATTTTTCTCTTACAGGTCTAACACTTCCGAAAAACCAATACAACGCCCACCCGGAACAATGTATAAAGCTAAACGAATCGTTCACTGGGTACTTATCCGTGCGAAAAGCCCTATTGATTTACCTGTTTTTACAAGGAAGTAAAATGTGAAAAAAATATTTCTACATCCCATGGCCTTTCCCAACCATTTAAATTTTTCTCTTACAGGTCTAACATTTGCGAAAAACCAATACAACACCCACCCGGAAAAATATATACAGTTAAACGAACCGTTTATTGGGTACTAATCCATACGGAAATCCCTATTGATTTACCTGTTTTTACAAGGAAATAAAATGTGAAAAAAATATTTCTACATCCCATGGCCTTTCCCAGCCATTTAAATTTTTCTCTTACAGGTCTAACGCTTCCGAAAAACCAATACAACGCCCACCCGGAACAATATATAAAGCTAAACGAACCGTTCACTGGGTACTTATCCGTACGAAAATCCCTATTGATTTACCTGTTTTTACAAGGAAATAAAATGTGAAAAAAATATTTCTACATCCCATGGCCATTCCCAACCATTTAAATTTTTCTCTTACAGGTCTAACACTTCTGAAAAACCAATACAACGGCCACCCGGAACAATGTATAAAGCTAAACGAACCGTTCACTGGGTACTTATACGAACGAAAAGCCCTATTCATTTACCTGTTTTTACAAGGAAGTAAAATGTGAAAAAAATATTTCTACATCCCATGGCCTTTCCCAACCATTTAAATTTTTCTCTTACATGTCTAACACTTCCGAAAAACCAATACAACGCCCACCCGGAACAATATATAAAGCTAAACGGACCGTTCACTGGGTACTTATCCGTACGAAAATCCCTATTGATTTACCTGTTTTTACAAGGAAATAAAATGTGAAAAAACTATTTCTACATCCCATGGCCTTTCCCAACCATTTAAATTTTTCTCTTACAGGTCTAACACTTCCGAAAAACCAATACAACGCCCACCCGGAACAATGTATAAAGCTAAACGAACCGTTCACTGGGTACTTATCCGTGCGAAAAGCCCTATTGATTTACCTGTTTTTACAAGGAAGTAAAATGTGAAAAAAATATTTCTACATCCCATGGCCTTTCCCAATCATTTAAATTTTTCTCTTACAGGTCTAACATTTGCGAAAAACCAATACAACACCCACCCGGAACAATATATAAAGCTAAACGGACCGTTCACTGGGTACTTATACGTACGAAAATCCCTATTGATTTACCTGTTTTTACAAGGAAATAAAATGTGAAAAAAATATTTCTACATCCCATGGCCATTCCCAACCATTTAAATTTTTCTCTTACAGGTCTAACACGTCTGAAAAACCAATACAACGGCCACCCGGAACAATGTATAAAGCTAAACGAACCGTTCACTGGGTACTTATCCGTACGAAAATCCCTATTGATTTACCTGTTTTTACAAGGAAATAAAATGTGAAAAAAATATTTCTACATCCCATGGCCATTCCCAACCATTTAAATTTTTCTCTTACAGGTCTAACACGTCTGAAAAACCAATACAACGGCCACCCGGAACAATGTATAAAGCTAAACGAACCGTTCACTGGGTACTTATCCGTACGAAAATCCCTATTGATTTTCCTGTTTTTACAAGGAAATAAAATGTGAAAAAAATATTTCTACATCCCATGGCCTTTCCCAACCATTTAAATTTTTCTCTTACAGGTCTAACACTTCTGAAAAACCAATACAACGGCCACCCGGAACAATATATAAAGCTAAACGAATAGTTCACTGGGTACTTATCCGTACGAAAAGCCCTATTGATTTACTTGTTTTTACAAGGAAGTAAAATGTGAAAAAAAATCTTTCTACATCCCATGGCCTTTCCCAACCATTTAAATTTTTCTCTTACAGGTCTAACAGTTGCGAAAAACCAATACAACACCCACCCGGAAAAATATATACAGCTAAACGAACCGTTTACTGGGTACTAATCCATACGAAAATCCTTATTGATTTACCTGTTTTTACAAGGAAATAAAATGTGAAAAAAATATTTCTACATCCCATGGCCTTTCCCAACCATTTAAATTTTTCTCTTACATGTCTAACACTACCGAAAAACCAATACAACTCCCACCATATAAAGCTAAACGAACCGTTCACTGGGTACTTATCCGTACGAAAATCCCTATTGATTTACCTGTTTTTACAAGGAAATAAAATGTGAAAAAAATATTTCTACATCCCATGGCCATTCCCAACCATTTAAATTTTTCTCTTACAGGTCTAACACGCCTGAAAAACCAATACAACGGCCACCCGGAACAATGTATAAAGATAAACGAACCGTTCACTGGGTACTTATCCGTACGAAAATCCCTATTGATTTACCTGTTTTTACAAGGAAATAAAATGTGAAAAAAATATTTCTACATCCCATGGCCTTTCCCAACCATTTAAATTTTTCTCTTACAGGTCTAACACTTCCGAAAAACCAATACAACGCCCACCCGGAACAATGTATAAAGCTAAACGAACCGTTCACTGGGTACTTATCCGTGCGAAAAGCCCTATTGATTTACCTGTTTTTACAAGGAAGTAAAATGTGAAAAAAATATTTCTACATCCCATGGCCTTTCCCAACCATTTAAATTTTTCTCTTACAAGTCTAACATTTGCGAAAAACCAATACAACACCCACCCGGAAAAATATATACAGCTAAACGAACCGTTTATTGGGTACTAATCCATACGGAAATCCCTATTGATTTACCTGTTTTTACAAGGAAATAAAATGTGAAAAAAATATTTCTACATCCCATGGCCTTTCCCAGCCATTTAAATTTTTCTCTTACAGGTCTAACGCTTCCGAAAAACCAATACAACGCCCACCCGGAACAATATATAAAGCTAAACGAACCGTTCACTGGGTACTTATCCGTACGAAAATCCCTATTGATTTACCTGTTTTTACAAGGAAGTAAAATGTGAAAAAAATCTTTCTACATCCCATGGCCTTTCCCAACCATTTAAATTTTTCTCTTACAGGTCTAACAGTTGCGAAAAACCAATACAACACCCACCCGGAAAAATATATACAGCTAAACGAACCGTTTACTGGGTACTAATCCATACGAAAATCCTTATTGATTTACCTGTTTTTACAAGGAAATAAAATGTGAAAAAAATATTTCTACATGCCATGGCCTTTCCCAACCATTTAAATTTTTCTCTTACATGTCTAACACTACCGAAAAACCAATACAACTCCCACCATATAAAGCTAAACGAACCGTTCACTGGGTACTTATCCGTACGAAAATCCCTATTGATTTACCTGTTTTTACAAGGAAATAAAATGTGAAAAAAATATTTCTACATCCCATGGCCATTCCCAACCATTTAAATTTTTCTCTTACAGGTCTAACACGTCTGAAAAACCAATACAACGGCCACCCGGAACAATGTATAAAGCTAAACGAACCGTTCACTGGGTACTTATCCGTACGAAAATCCCTATTGATTTTCCTGTTTTTACAAGGAAGTAAAATGTGAAAAAAATATTTCTACATCCCATGGCCATTCCCAACCATTTAAATTTTTCTCTTACAGGTCTAACACTTCTGAAAAACCAATACAACGGCCACCCGGAACAATGTATAAAGCTAAACGAACCGTTCACTGGGTACTTATACGAACGAAAAGCCCTATTCATTTACCTGTTTTTACAAGGAAGTAAAATGTGAAAAAAATATTTCTACATCCCATGGCCTTTCCCAACCATTTAAATTTTTCTCTTACATGTCTAACACTTCCGAAAAACCAATACAACGCCCACCCGGAACAATATATAAAGCTAAACGGACCGTTCACTGGGGACTTATACGTACGAAAATCCCTATTGATTTACCTGTTTTTACAAGGAAATAAAATGTGAAAAAAATATTTCTACATCCCATGGCCATTCCCAACCATTTAAATTTTTCTCTTACAGGTCTAACACGTCTGAAAAACCAATACAACGGCCACCCGGAACAATGTATAAAGCTAAACGAACCGTTCACTGGGTACTTATCCGTACGAAAATCCCTATTGATTTTCCTGTTTTTACAAGGAAGTAAAATGTGAAAAAAATATTTCTACATCCCATGGCCTTTCCCAACCATTTAAATTTTTCTCTTACAGGTCTAACAGTTGCGAAAAACCAATACAACACCCACCCGGAAAAATATATACAGCTAAACGAACCGTTTACTGGGTACTAATCCATACGAAAATCCTTATTGATTTACCTGTTTTTACAAGGAAATAAAATGTGAAAAAAATATTTCTACATCCCATGGCCTTTCCCAACCATTTAAATTTTTCTCTTACATGTCTAACACTACCGAAAAACCAATACAACTCCCACCATATAAAGCTAAACGAACCGTTCACTGGGTACTTATCCGTACGAAAATCCCTATTGATTTACCTGTTTTTACAAGGAAATAAAATGTGAAAAAAATATTTCTACATCCCATGGCCATTCCCAACCATTTAAATTTTTCTCTTACAGGTCTAACACGTCTGAAAAACCAATACAACGGCCACCCGGAACAATGTATAAAGCTAAACGAACCGTTCACTGGGTACTTATCCGTACGAAAATCCCTATTGATTTTCCTGTTTTTACAAGGAAGTAAAATGTGAAAAAAATATTTCTACATCCCATGGCCATTCCCAACCATTTAAATTTTTCTCTTACAGGTCTAACACTTCTGAAAAACCAATACAACGGCCACCCGGAACAATGTATAAAGCTAAACGAACCGTTCACTGGGTACTTATACGAACGAAAAGCCCTATTCATTTACCTGTTTTTACAAGGAAGTAAAATGTGAAAAAAATATTTCTACATCCCATGGCCTTTCCCAACCATTTAAATTTTTCTCTTACATGTCTAACACTTCCGAAAAACCAATACAACGCCCACCCGGAACAATATATAAAGCTAAACGGACCGTTCACTGGGGACTTATACGTACGAAAATCCCTATTGATTTACCTGTTTTTACAAGGAAATAAAATGTGAAAAAAATATTTCTACATCCCATGGCCATTCCCAACCATTTAAATTTTTCTCTTACAGGTCTAACACGTCTGAAAAACCAATACAACGGCCACCCGGAACAATGTATAAAGCTAAACGAACCGTTCACTGGGTACTTATCCGTACGAAAATCCCTATTGATTTTCCTGTTTTTACAAGGAAGTAAAATGTGAAAAAAATATTTCTACATCCCATGGCCTTTCCCAACCATTTAAATTTTTCTCTTACAGGTCTAACAGTTGCGAAAAACCAATACAACACCCACCCGGAAAAATATATACAGCTAAACGAACCGTTTACTGGGTACTAATCCATAAGAAAATCCTTATTGATTTACCTGTTTTTACAAGGAAATAAAATGTGAAAAAAATATTTCTACATCCCATGGCCTTTCCCAACCATTTAAATTTTTCTCTTACATGTCTAACACTACCGAAAAACCAATACAACTCCCACCATATAAAGCTAAACGAACCGTTCACTGGGTACTTATCCGTACGAAAATCCCTATTGATTTACCTGTTTTTACAAGGAAATAAAATGTGAAAAAAATATTTCTACATCCCATGGCCATTCCCAACCATTTAAATTTTTCTCTTACAGGTCTAACACGTCTGAAAAACCAATACAACGGCCACCCGGAACAATGTATAAAGCTAAACGAACCGTTCACTGGGTACTTATCCGTACGAAAATCCCTATTGATTTTCCTGTTTTTACAAGGAAGTAAAATGTGAAAAAAATATTTCTACATCCCATGGCCATTCCCAACCATTTAAATTTTTCTCTTACAGGTCTAACACTTCTGAAAAACCAATACAACGGCCACCCGGAACAATGTATAAAGCTAAACGAACCGTTCACTGGGTACTTATACGAACGAAAAGCCCTATTCATTTACCTGTTTTTACAAGGAAGTAAAATGTGAAAAAAATATTTCTACATCCCATGGCCTTTCCCAACCATTTAAATTTTTCTCTTACATGTCTAACACTTCCGAAAAACCAATACAACGCCCACCCGGAACAATATATAAAGCTAAACGGACCGTTCACTGGGTACTTATACGTACGAAAATCCCTATTGATTTACCTGTTTTTACAAGGAAATAAAATGTGAAAAAAATATTTCTACATCCCATGGCCATTCCCAACCATTTAAATTTTTCTTTTACAGGTCTAACACTTCCGAAAAACCAATACAACGCCCACCCGGAACAATGTATAAAGCTAAACGAACCGTTCACTGGGTACTTATCCGTGCGAAAAGCCCTATTGATTTACCTGTTTTTACAAGGAAGTAAAATGTGAAAAAAATATTTCTACATCCCATGGCCTTTCCCAACCATTTAAATTTTTCTCTTACAGGTCTAACATTTGCGAAAAACCAATACAACACCCACCCGGAAAAATATATACAGCTAAACGAACCGTTTATTGGGTACTAATCCATACGGAAATCCCTATTGATTTACCTGTTTTTACAAGGAAATAAAATGTGAAAAAAATATTTCTACATCCCATGGCCTTTCCCAGCCATTTTAATTTTTCTCTTACAGGTCTAACGCTTCCGAAAAACCAATACAACGCCCACCCGGAACAATATATAAAGCTAAACGAACCGTTCACTGGGTACTTATCCGTACGAAAATCCCTATTGATTTACCTGTTTTTACAAGGAAATAAAATGTGAAAAAAATATTTCTACATCCCATGGCCATTCCCAACCATTTAAATTTATCTCTTACAGGTCTAACACTTCTGAAAAACCAATACAACGGCCACCCGGAACAATGTATAAAGCTAAACGTACCGTTCACTGGGTACTTATACGAACGAAAAGCCCTATTCATTTACCTGTTTTTACAAGGAAGTAAAATGTGAAAAAAATATTTCTACATCCCATGGCCTTTCCCAACCATTTAAATTTTTCTCTTACATGTCTAACACTTCCGAAAAACCAATACAACGCCCACCCGGAACAATATATAAAGCTAAACGGACCGTTCACTGGGGACTTATACGTACGAAAATCCCTATTGATTTACCTGTTTTTACAAGGAAATAAAATGTGAAAAAAATATTTCTACATCCCATGGCCATTCCCAACCATTTAAATTTTTCTCTTACAGGTCTAACACGTCTGAAAAACCAATACAACGGCCACCCGGAACAATGTATAAAGCTAAACGAACCGTTCACTGGGTACTTATCCGTACGAAAATCCCTATTGATTTACCTGTTTTTACAAGGAAATAAAATGTGAAAAAAATATTTCTACATCCCATGGCCATTCCCAACCATTTAAATTTTTCTCTTACAGGTCTAACACGTCTGAAAAACCAATACAACGGCCACCCGGAACAATGTATAAAGCTAAACGAACCGTTCACTGGGTACTTATCCGTACGAAAATCCCTATTGATTTTCCTGTTTTTACAAGGAAATAAAATGTGAAAAAAATATTTCTACATCCCATGGCCTTTCCCAACCATTTAAATTTTTCTCTTACAGGTCTAACACTTCTGAAAAACCAATACAACGGCCACCCGGAACAATATATAAAGCTAAACGAATAGTTCACTGGGTACTTATCCGTACGAAAAGCCCTATTGATTTACTTGTTTTTACAAGGAAGTAAAATGTGAAAAAAATCTTTCTACATCCCATGGCCTTTCCCAACCATTTAAATTTTTCTCTTACAGGTCTAACAGTTGCGAAAAACCAATACAACACCCACCCGGAAAAATATATACAGCTAAACGAACCGTTTACTGGGTACTAATCCATACGAAAATCCTTATTGATTTACCTGTTTTTACAAGGAAATAAAATGTGAAAAAAATATTTCTACATCCCATGGCCTTTCCCAACCATTTAAATTTTTCTCTTACATGTCTAACACTACCGAAAAACCAATACAACTCCCACCATATAAAGCTAAACGAACCGTTCACTGGGTACTTATCCGTACGAAAATCCCTATTGATTTACCTGTTTTTACAAGGAAATAAAATGTGAAAAAAATATTTCTACATCCCATGGCCATTCCCAACCATTTAAATTTTTCTCTTACAGGTCTAACACGCCTGAAAAACCAATACAACGGCCACCCGGAACAATGTATAAAGATAAACGAACCGTTCACTGGGTACTTATCCGTACGAAAATCCCTATTGATTTACCTGTTTTTACAAGGAAATAAAATGTGAAAAAAATATTTCTACATCCCATGGCCTTTCCCAACCATTTAAATTTTTCTCTTACAGGTCTAACACTTCCGAAAAACCAATACAACGCCCAACCGGAACAATGTATAAAGCTAAACGAACCGTTCACTGGGTACTTATCCGTGCGAAAAGCCCTATTGATTTACCTGTTTTTACAAGGAAGTAAAATGTGAAAAAAATATTTCTACATCCCATGGCCTTTCCCAACCATTTAAATTTTTCTCTTACAAGTCTAACATTTGCGAAAAACCAATACAACACCCACCCGGAAAAATATATACAGCTAAACGAACCGTTTATTGGGTACTAATCCATACGGAAATCCCTATTGATTTACCTGTTTTTACAAGGAAATAAAATGTGAAAAAAATATTTCTACATCCCATGGCCTTTCCCAGCCATTTAAATTTTTCTCTTACAGGTCTAACGCTTCCGAAAAACCAATACAACGCCCACCCGGAACAATATATAAAGCTAAACGAACCGTTCACTGGGTACTTATCCGTACGAAAATCCCTATTGATTTACCTGTTTTTACAAGGAAGTAAAATGTGAAAAAAATCTTTCTACATCCCATGGCCTTTCCCAACCATTTAAATTTTTCTCTTACAGGTCTAACAGTTGCGAAAAACCAATACAACACCCACCCGGAAAAATATATACAGCTAAACGAACCGTTTACTGGGTACTAATCCATACGAAAATCCTTATTGATTTACCTGTTTTTACAAGGAAATAAAATGTGAAAAAAATATTTCTACATCCCATGGCCTTTCCCAACCATTTAAATTTTTCTCTTACATGTCTAACACTACCGAAAAACCAATACAACTCCCACCATATAAAGCTAAACGAACCGTTCACTGGGTACTTATCCGTACGAAAATCCCTATTGATTTTCCTGTTTTTACAAGGAAGTAAAATGTGAAAAAAATATTTCTACATCCCATGGCCATTCCCAACCATTTAAATTTTTCTCTTACAGGTCTAACACTTCTGAAAAACCAATACAACGGCCACCCGGAACAATGTATAAAGCTAAACGAACCGTTCACTGGGTACTTATACGAACGAAAAGCCCTATTCATTTACCTGTTTTTACAAGGAAGTAAAATGTGAAAAAAATATTTCTACATCCCATGGCCTTTCCCAACCATTTAAATTTTTCTCTTACATGTCTAACACTTCCGAAAAACCAATACAACGCCCACCCGGAACAATATATAAAGCTAAACGGACCGTTCACTGGGGACTTATACGTACGAAAATCCCTATTGATTTACCTGTTTTTACAAGGAAATAAAATGTGAAAAAAATATTTCTACATCCCATGGCCATTCCCAACCATTTAAATTTTTCTCTTACAGGTCTAACACGTCTGAAAAACCAATACAACGGCCACCCGGAACAATGTATAAAGCTAAACGAACCGTTCACTGGGTACTTATCCGTACGAAAATCCCTATTGATTTTCCTGTTTTTACAAGGAAGTAAAATGTGAAAAAAATATTTCTACATCCCATGGCCTTTCCCAACCATTTAAATTTTTCTCTTACATGTCTAACACTTCCGAAAAACCAATACAACGCCCACCCGGAACAATATATAAAGCTAAACGGACCGTTCACTGGGTACTTATACGTACGAAAATCCCTATTGATTTACCTGTTTTTACAAGGAAATAAAATGTGAAAAAAATATTTCTACATCCCATGGCCATTCCCAACCATTTAAATTTTTCTTTTACAGGTCTAACACTTCCGAAAAACCAATACAACGCCCACCCGGAACAATGTATAAAGCTAAACGAACCGTTCACTGGGTACTTATCCGTGCGAAAAGCCCTATTGATTTACCTGCTTTTACAAGGAAGTAAAATGTGAAAAAAATATTTCTACATCCCATGGCCTTTCCCAACCATTTAAATTTTTCTCTTACAGGTCTAACATTTGCGAAAAACCAATACAACACCCACCCGGAAAAATATATACAGCTAAACGAACCGTTTATTGGGTACTAATCCATACGGAAATCCCTATTGATTTACCTGTTTTTACAAGGAAATAAAATGTGAAAAAAATATTTCTACATCCCATGGCCTTTCCCAGCCATTTTAATTTTTCTCTTACAGGTCTAACGCTTCCGAAAAACCAATACAACGCCCACCCGGAACAATATATAAAGCTAAACGAACCGTTCACTGGGTACTTATCCGTACGAAAATCCCTATTGATTTACCTGTTTTTACAAGGAAATAAAATGTGAAAAAAATATTTCTACATCCCATGGCCATTCCCAACCATTTAAATTTATCTCTTACAGGTCTAACACTTCTGAAAAACCAATACAACGGCCACCCGGAACAATGTATAAAGCTAAACGTACCGTTCACTGGGTACTTATACGAACGAAAAGCCCTATTCATTTACCTGTTTTTACAAGGAAATAAAATGTGAAAAAAATATTTCTACATCCCATGGCCATTCCCAACCATTTAAATTTTTCTCTTACAGGTCTAACACGTCTGAAAAACCAATACAACGGCCACCCGGAACAATGTATAAAGCTAAACGAACCGTTCACTGGGTACTTATCCGTACGAAAATCCCTATTGATTTTCCTGTTTTTACAAGGAAGTAAAATGTGAAAAAAATATTTCTACATCCCATGGCCTTTCCCAACCATTTAAATGTTTATCTTACATGTCTAACACTTCCGAAAAACCAATACAACGCCCACCCGGAACAATATATAATGCTAAACGGACCGTTCACTGGGTACTTATACGTACGAAAATCCCTATTGATTTACCTGTTTTTACAAGGAAATAAAATGTGAAAAAAATATTTCTACATCCCATGGCCATTCCCAACCATTTAAATTTTTCTTTTACAGGTCTAACACTTCCGAAAAACCAATACAACGCCCACCCGGAACAATGTATAAAGCTAAACGAACCGTTCACTGGGTACTTATCCGTGCGAAAAGCCCTATTGATTTACCTGTTTTTACAAGGAAGTAAAATGTGAAAAAAATATTTCTACATCCCATGGCCTTTCCCAACCATTTAAATTTTTCTCTTACAGGTCTAACATTTGCGAAAAACCAATACAACACCCACCCGGAAAAATATATACAGCTAAACGAACTGTTTATTGGGTACTAATCCATACGGAAATCCCTATTGATTTACCTGTTTTTACAAGGAAATAAAATGTGAAAAAATATTTCTACATCCCATGGCCTTTCCCAGCCATTTAAATTTTTCTCTTACAGGTCTAACGCTTCCGAAAAACCAATACAACGCCCACCCGGAACAATATATAAAGCTAAACGAACCGTTCACTGGGTACTTATCCGTACGAAAATCCCTATTGATTTACCTGTTTTTACAAGGAAATAAAATGTGAAAAAAATATTTCTACATCCCATGGCCATTCCCAACCATTTAAATTTTTCCCTTACAGGTCTAACACGTCTGAAAAACCAATACAACGGCCACCCGGAACAATGTATAAAGCTAAACGAACCGTTCACTGGGTACTTATCCGTACGAAAATCCCTATTGATTTTCCTGTTTTTACAAGGAAGTAAAATGTGAAAAAAATATTTCTACATCCCATGGCCTTTCCCAACCATTTAAATGTTTATCTTACATGTCTAACACTTCCGAAAAACCAATACAACGCCCACCCGGAACAATATATAAAGCTAAACGGACCGTTCACTGGGTACTTATACGTACGAAAATCCCTATTGATTTACCTGTTTTTACAAGGAAATAAAATGTGAAAAAAATATTTCTACATCCCATGGCCATTCCCAACCATTTAAATTTTTCTTTTACAGGTCTAACACTTCCGAAAAACCAATACAACGCCCACCCGGAACAATGTATAAAGCTAAACGAACCGTTCACTGGGTACTTATCCGTGCGAAAAGCCCTATTGATTTACCTGTTTTTACAAGGAAGTAAAATGTGAAAAAAATATTTCTACATCCCATGGCCTTTCCCAACCATTTAAATTTTTCTCTTACAGGTCTAACATTTGCGAAAAACCAATACAACACCCACCCGGAAAAATATATACAGCTAAACGAACTGTTTATTGGGTACTAATCCATACGGAAATCCCTATTGATTTACCTGTTTTTACAAGGAAATAAAATGTGAAAAAATATTTCTACATCCCATGGCCTTTCCCAGCCATTTAAATTTTTCTCTTACAGGTCTAACGCTTCCGAAAAACCAATACAACGCCCACCCGGAACAATATATAAAGCTAAACGAACCGTTCACTGGGTACTTATCCGTACGAAAATCCCTATTGATTTACCTGTTTTTACAAGGAAATAAAATGTGAAAAAAATATTTCTACATCCCATGGCCATTCCCAACCATTTAAATTTATCTCTTACAGGTCTAACACTTCTGAAAAACCAATACAACGGCCACCCGGAACAATGTATAAAGCTAAACGTACCGTTCACTGGGTACTTATACGAACGAAAAGCCCTATTCATTTACCTGTTTTTACAAGGAAGTAAAATGTGAAAAAAATATTTCTACATCCCATGGCCTTTCCCAACCATTTAAATTTTTCTCTTACATGTCTAACACTTCCGAAAAACCAATACAACCCCCACCCGGAACAATATATAAAGCTAAACGGACCGTTCACTGGGGACTTATACGTACGAAAATCCCTATTGATTTACCTGTTTTTACAAGGAAATAAAATGTGAAAAAAATATTTCTACATCCCATGGCCATTCCCAACCATTTAAATTTTTCCCTTACAGGTCTAACACGTCTGAAAAACCAATACAACGGCCACCCGGAACAATGTATAAAGCTAAACGAACCGTTCACTGGGTACTTATCCGTACGAAAATCCCTATTGATTTTCCTGTTTTTACAAGGAAATAAAATGTGAAAAAAATATTTCTATATCCCATGGCCTTTCCCAACCATTTAAATTTTTCTCTTACAGGTCTAACACTTCCGAAAAAACAATACAACGCCCACCCGGAACAATATATAAAGCTAAACGAACCGTTCACTGGGTAGTTATCCGTGCGAAAAGCCCTATTGATTTACCTGTTTTTACAAGGAAGTAAAATGTGAAAAAAATATTTCTACATCCCATGGCCTTTCCCAACCATTTAAATTTTTCTCTTACAGGTCTAACATTTGCGAAAAACCAATACAACACCCACCCGGAAAAATATATACAGCTAAACGAACCGTTTATTGGGTACTAATCCATACGGAAATCCCTATTGATTTACCTGTTTTTACAAGGAAATAAAATGTGAAAAAAATATTTCTACATCCCATGGCCTTTCCCAGCCATTTAAATTTTTCTCTTACAGGTCTAACGCTTCCGAAAAACCAATACAACGCCCACCCGGAACAATATATAAAGCTAAACGAACCGTTCACTGGGTACTTATCCGTACAAAAATCCCTATTGATTTACCTGTTTTTACAAGGAAATAAGATGTGAAAAAAATATTTCTACATCCCATGGCCATTCCCAACCATTTAAATTTTTCTCTTACAGGTCTAACACTTCTGAAAAACCAATACAACGGCCACCCGGAACAATGTATAAAGCTAAACGAACCGTTCACTGGGTACTTATACGAACGAAAAGCCCTATTCATTTACCTGTTTTTACAAGGAAGTAAAATGTGAAAAAAATATTTCTACATCCCATGGCCTTTCCCAACCATTTAAATTTTTCTCTTACATGTCTAACACTTCCGAAAAACCAATACAACGCCCACCCGGAACAATATATAAAGCTAAACGGTCCGTTCACTGGGTACTTATACGTACGAAAATCCCTATTGATTTACCTGTTTTTACAAGGAAATAAAATGTGAAAAAAATATTTCTACATCCCATGGCCATTCCCAACCATTTAAATTTTTCTCTTACAGGTCTAACACGTCTGAAAAACCAATACAACGGCCACCCGGAACAATGTATAAAGCTAAACGAACCGTTCACTGGGTACTTATCCGTACGAAAATCCCTATTGATTTACCTGTTTTTACAAGGAAATAAAATGTGAAAAAAATATTTCTACATCCCATGGCCTTTCCCAACCATTTAAATTTTTCTCTTACAGGTCTAACACTTCCGAAAAACCAATACAACGCCCACCCGGAACAATGTATAAAGCTAAACGAACCGTTCACTGGGTACTTATCCGTGCGAAAAGCCCTATTGATTTACCTGTTTTTACAAGGAAGTAAAATGTGAAAAAAATATTTCTACATCCCATGGCCTTTCCCAACCATTTAAATTTTTCTCTTACAGGTCTAACATTTGCGAAAAACCAATACAACACCCACCCGGAAAAATATATACAGCTAAACGAACCGTTTATTGGGTACTAATCCATACGGAAATCCCTATTGATTTACCTGTTTTTACAAGGAAATAAAATGTGAAAAAATATTTCTACATCCCATGGCCTTTCCCAGCCATTTAAATTTTTCTCTTACAGGTCTAACGCTTCCGAAAAACCAATACAACGCCCACCCGGAACAATATATAAAGCTAAACGAACCGTTCACTGGGTACTTATCCGTAAGAAAATCCCTATTGATTTACCTGTTTTTACAAGGAAATAAAATGTGAAAAAAATATTTCTACATCCCATGGCCATTCCCAACCATTTAAATTTTTCTCTTACAGGTCTAACACTTCTGAAAAACCAATACAACGGCCACCCGGAACAATGTATAAAGCTAAACGAACCGTTCACTGGGTACTTATACGAACGAAAAGCCCTATTCATTTACCTGTTTTTACAAGGAAGTAAAATGTGAAAAAAATATTTCTACATCCCATGGCCTTTCCCAACCATTTAAATTTTTCTCTTACATGTCTAACACTTCCGAAAAACCAATACAACGGCCACCCGGAACAATGTATAAAGCTAAACGAACCGTTCACTGGGTACTTATCCGTACGAAAATCCCTCTTGATTTACCTGTTTTTACAAGGAAATAAAATGTGAAAAAAATATTTCTACATCCCATGGCCATTCCCAACCCTTTAAATTTTTCTCTTACAGGTCTAACACGTCTGAAAAACCAATACAACGGCCACCCGGAACAATGTATAAAGCTAAACGAACCGTTCACTGGGTACTTATCCGTACGAAAATCCCTATTGATTTACCTGTTTTTACAAGGAAATAAAATGTGAAAAAAATATTTCTACATCCCATGGCCTTTCCCAACCATTTAAAGTTTTCTCTTACAGGTCTAACACTTCCGAAAAACCAATACAACGCCCACCCGGAACAATGTATAAAGCTAAACGAACCGTTCACTGGGTACTTATCCGTACGAAAATCCCTATTGATTTTCCTGTTTTTACAAGGAAATAAAATGTGAAAAAAATATTTCTACATCCCATGGCCATTCCCAACCATTTAAATTTTTCTCTTACAGGTCTAACACGTCTGAAAAACCAATACAACGGCCACCCGGAACAATGTATAAAGCTAAACGAACCGTTCACTGGGTACTTATCCGTACGAAAATCCCTATTGATTTACCTGTTTTTACAAGGAAATAAAATGTGAAAAAAATATTTCTACATCCCATGGCCTTTCCCAACCATTTAAATTTTTCTCTTACAGGTCTAACACTTCCGAAAAACCAATACAACGCCCACCCGGAACAATGTATAAAGCTAAACGAACCGTTCACTGGGTACTTATCCGTGCGAAAAGCCCTATTGATTTACCTGTTTTTACAAGGAAGTAAAATGTGAAAAAAATATTTCTACATCCCATGGCCTTTCCCAACCATTTAAATTTTTCTCTTACAGGTCTAACATTTGCGAAAAACCAATACAACACCCACCCGGAAAAATATATACAGCTAAACGAACCGTTTATTGGGTACTAATCCATACGGAAATCCCTATTGATTTACCTGTTTTTACAAGGAAATAAAATGTGAAAAAATATTTCTACATCCCATGGCCTTTCCCAGCCATTTAAATTTTTCTCTTACAGGTCTAACGCTTCCGAAAAACCAATACAACGCCCACCCGGAACAATATATAAAGCTAAACGAACCGTTCACTGGGTACTTATCCGTAAGAAAATCCCTATTGATTTACCTGTTTTTACAAGGAAATAAAATGTGAAAAAAATATTTCTACATCCCATGGCCATTCCCAACCATTTAAATTTTTCTCTTACAGGTCTAACACTTCTGAAAAACCAATACAACGGCCACCCGGAACAATGTATAAAGCTAAACGAACCGTTCACTGGGTACTTATACGAACGAAAAGCCCTATTCATTTACCTGTTTTTACAAGGAAGTAAAATGTGAAAAAAATATTTCTACATCCCATGGCCTTTCCCAACCATTTAAATTTTTCTCTTACATGTCTAACACTTCCGAAAAACCAATACAACGGCCACCCGGAACAATGTATAAAGCTAAACGAACCGTTCACTGGGTACTTATCCGTACGAAAATCCCTCTTGATTTACCTGTTTTTACAAGGAAATAAAATGTGAAAAAAATATTTCTACATCCCATGGCCATTCCCAACCCTTTAAATTTTTCTCTTACAGGTCTAACACGTCTGAAAAACCAATACAACGGCCACCCGGAACAATGTATAAAGCTAAACGAACCGTTCACTGGGTACTTATCCGTACGAAAATCCCTATTGATTTACCTGTTTTTACAAGGAAATAAAATGTGAAAAAAATATTTCTACATCCCATGGCCTTTCCCAACCATTTAAAGTTTTCTCTTACAGGTCTAACACTTCCGAAAAACCAATACAACGCCCACCCGGAACAATGTATAAAGCTAAACGAACCGTTCACTGGGTACTTATCCGTACGAAAATCCCTATTGATTTTCCTGTTTTTACAAGGAAATAAAATGTGAAAAAAATATTTCTACATCCCATGGCCTTTCCCAACCATTTAAATTTTTCTCTTACAAGTCTAACACTTCCGAAAAACCAATACAACGCCCACCCGGAACAATATATAAAGCTAAACGAACCGTTCACTGGGTACTTATCCGTGCGAAAAGCCCTATTGATTTACCTGTTTTTACAAGGAAGTAAAATGTGAAAAAAATATTTCTACATCCCATGGCCTTTCCCAACCATTTAAATTTTTCTCTTACAGGTCTAACATTTGCGAAAAACCAATACAACACCCACCCGGAAAAATGTATAAAGTTAAACGAACGGTTCACTGGGTACTTATCCGTGCGAAAAGCCCTATTGATTTACCTGTTTTTACAAGGAACTAAAATGTGAAAAAAATATTTCTACATCCCATGGCCTTTCCCAACCATTTAAATTTTTCTCTTACAGGTCTAACATTTGCGAAAAACCAATACAACACACACCCGGAAAAATATATACAGCTAAACTAACCGTTTATTGGGTACTAATCCATACGGAAATCCCTATTGATTTACCTGTTTTTACAAGGAAATAAAATGTGAAAAAAATATTTCTACATCCCATGGCCTTTCCCAGCCATTTAAATTTTTCTCTTACATGTCTAACGCTTCCGAAAAACCAATACAACGCCCACCCGGAACAATATATAAAGCTAAACGAACCGTTCACTGGGTACTTATCCGTAAGAAAATCCCTATTGATTTACCTGTTTTTACAAGGAAATAAAATGTGAAAAAAATATTTCTACATCCCATGGCCATTCCCAACCATTTAAATTTTTCTCTTACAGGTCTAACACTTCTGAAAAACCAATACAACGGCCACCCGGAACAATGTATAAAGCTAAACGAACCGTTCACTGGGTACTTATACGAACGAAAAGCCCTATTCATTTACCTGTTTTTACAAGGAAGTAAAATGTGAAAAAATATTTCTACATCCCATGGCCTTTCCCAACCATTTAAATTTTTCTCTTACATGTCTAACACTTCCGAAAAACCAATACAACGGCCACCCGGAACAATATATAAAGCTAAACGGACCGTTCACAGGGTACTTATCCGTACGAAAATCCCTATTGATTTACCTGTTTTTACAAGGAAATAAAATGTGAAAAAAATATTTCTACATCCCATGGCCTTTCCCAACCATTTAAATTTTTCTCTTACAGGTCTAACACTTCCGAAAAACCAATACAACGCCCACCCGGAACAATGTATAAAGCTAAACGAACCGTTCACTGGGTACTTATCCGTGCGAAAAGCCCTATTGATTTACCTGTTTTTACAAGGAAATAAAATGTGAAAAAAATATTTCTACATCCCATGGCCTTTCCCAACCATTTAAATTTTTCTCTTACAGGTCTAACATTTGCGAAAAACCAATACAACACCCACCCGGAAAAATGTATAAAGCTAAACGAACGGTTCACTGGGTACTTATCCGTGCGAAAAGCCCTATTGATTTACCTGTTTTTACAAGGAACTAAAATGTGAAAAAAATATTTCTACATCCCATGGCCTTTCCCAACCATTTAAATTTTTCTCTTACAGGTCTAACATTTGCGAAAAACCAATACAACACACACCCGGAAAAATATATACAGCTAAACTAACCGTTTATTGGGTACTAATCCATACGGAAATCCCTATTGATTTACCTGTTTTTACAAGGAAATAAAATGTGAAAAAAATATTTCTACATCCCATGGCCTTTCCCAGCCATTTAAATTTTTCTCTTACATGTCTAACGCTTCCGAAAAACCAATACAACGCCCACCCGGAACAATATATAAAGCTAAACGAACCGTTCACTGGGTACTTATCCGTAAGAAAATCCCTATTGATTTACCTGTTTTTACAAGGAAATAAAATGTGAAAAAAATATTTCTACATCCCATGGCCATTCCCAACCATTTAAATTTTTCTCTTACAGGTCTAACACTTCTGAAAAACCAATACAACGGCCACCCGGAACAATGTATAAAGCTAAACGAACCGTTCACTGGGTACTTATACGAACGAAAAGCCCTATTCATTTACCTGTTTTTACAAGGAAGTAAAATGTGAAAAAAATATTTCTACATCCCATGGCCTTTCCCAACCATTTAAATTTTTCTCTTACATGTCTAACACTTCCAAAAAACCAATACAACGGCCACCCGGAACAATATATAAAGCTAAACGGACCGTTCACAGGGTACTTATCCGTACGAAAATCCCTATTGATTTACCTGTTTTTACAAGGAAATAAAATGTGAAAAAAATATTTCTACATCCCATGGCCTTTCCCAACCATTTAAATTTTTCTCTTACAGGTCTAACACTTCCGAAAAACCAATACAACGCCCACCCGGAACAATGTATAAAGCTAAACGAACCGTTCACTGGGTACTTATCCGTGCGAAAAGCCCTATTGATTTACCTGTTTTTACAAGGAACTAAAATGTGAAAAAAATATTTCTACATCCCATGGCCTTTCCCAACCATTTAAATTTTTCTCTTACAGGTTAACATTTGCGAAAAACCAATACAACACCCACCCGGAAAAATATATAAAGCTAAACTAACCGTTTATTGGGTACTAATCCATACGGAAATCCCTATTGATTTACCTGTTTTTACAAGGAAATAAAATGTGAAAAAAATATTTCTACATCCCATGGCCTTTCCCAGCCATTTAAATTTTTCTCTTACAGGTCTAACGCTTCCGAAAAACCAATACAACGCCCACCCGGAACAATATATAAAGCTAAACGAACCGTTCACTGGGTACTTATCCGTAAGAAAATCCCTATTGATTTACCTGTTTTTACAAGGAAATAAAATGTGAAAAAAATATTTCTACATCCCATGGCCATTCCCAACCATTTAAATTTTTCTCTTACAGGTCTAACACTTCTGAAAAACCAATACAACGGCCACCCGGAACAATGTATAAAGCTAAACGAACCGTTCACTGGGTACTTATACGAACGAAAAGCCCTATTCATTTACCTGTTTTTACAAGGAAGTAAAATGTGAAAAAAATATTTCTACATCCCATGGCCTTTCCCAACCATTTAAATTTTTCTCTTACATGTCTAACACTTCCGAAAAACCAATACAACGCCCACCCCGAACAATATATAAAGCTAAACGGACCGTTCACTGGGTACTTATACGTACGAAAATCCCTATTGATTTACCTGTTTTTACAAGGAAATAAAATGTGAAAAAAATATTTCTACATCCCATGGCCTTTCCCAACCATTTAAATTTTTCTCTTACAGGTCTAACACTTCCGAAAAACCAATACAACGCCCACCCGGAACAATATATAAAGCTAAACGAACCGTTCACTGGGTACTTATCCGTGCGAAAAGCCCTATTGATTTACCTGTTTTTACAAGGAAGTAAAATGTGAAAAAAATATTTCTACATCCCATGGCCTTTCCCAACCATTTAAATTTTTCTCTTACATGTCTAACACTTCCGAAAAACCAATACAACGCCCACCCGGAACAATATATAAAGCTAAACGGACCGTTCACTGGGTACTTATACGTACGAAAATCCCTATTGATTTACCTGTTTTTACAAGGAAATAAAATGTGAAAAAAATATTTCTACATCCCATGGCCATTCCCAACCATTTAAATTTTTCTCTTACAGGTCTAACACGTCTGAAAAACCAATACAACGCCCACCCGGAACAATGTATAAAGCTAAACGAACCGTTCACTGGGTACTTATCCGTACGAAAAGCCCTATTGATTTACCTGTTTTTACAAGGAAGTAAAATGTGAAAAAAATATTTCTACATCCCATGGCCTTTCCCAACCATTTAAATATTTCTCTTACAGGTCTAACACGTCTGAAAAACCAATACAACGGCCACCCGGAACAATGTATAAAGCTAAACGAACCGTTCACTGGGTACTTATCCGTACGAAAATCCCTATTGATTTACCTGTTTTTACAAGGAAATAAAATGTGAAAAAAATATTTCTACATCCCATGGCCTTTCCCAACCATTTAAATTTTTCTCTTACAGGTCTAACACTTCCGAAAAACCAATACAACGCCCACCCGGAACAATATATAAAGCTAAACGAACCGTTCACTGGGTACTTATCCGTGCGAAAAGCCCTATTGATTTACCTGTTTTTACAAGGAAGTAAAATGTGAAAAAAATATTTCTACATCCCATGGCCTTTCCCAACCATTTAAATTTTTCTCTTACATGTCTAACACTTCCGAAAAACCAATACAACGCCCACCCGGAACAATATATAAAGCTAAACGAACCGTTCACTGGGTACTTATCCGTACGAAAATCCCTATTGATTTACCTGTTTTTACAAGGAAATAAAATGTGAAAAAAATATTTCTACATCCCATGGCCTTTCCCAACCATTTAAACTTTTCTCTTACAGGTCTAACACTTCCGAAAAACCAATACAACGCCCTCCCGGAACAATATATAAAGCTAAACGGACCGTTCCCTGGGTACTTATCCGTACAAAAAGTCCTATTGATTTACCTGTTTTTACAAGGAAGTAAAATGTGAAAAAAATATTTTATACATCCCATGGCCTTTCCCAGCCATTTAAATTTTTCTCTTACAGGTCTAACGCTTCCGAAAAACCAATACCATGCCCACCCGGAACAATATATAAAGCTAAACGAACCGTTCACTGGGTACTTATCCGTACGAAAATCCCTATTGATTTACCTGTATTTACAAGGAAATAAAATGTGAAAAAAATATTTCTACATCCCATGGCCTTTCCCAACCATTTAAATTTTTCTCTTACATGTCTAACACTTCCGAAAAACCAATACAACGCCCACCCGGAACAATATATAAAGCTAAACGAACCGTTCACTTGGTACTTATACGTACGAAAAGCCCTATTCATTTACCTGTTTTTACAAGGAAGTAAAATGTGAAAAAATTATTTCTACATCCCATGGCCTTTCCCAGCCATTTGAATTTTTCTCTTACAGGTCTAACACTTCTGAAAAACCAATACAACGCCCACCCGGAACAATATATAAAGCTAAACGAACCGTTCACTTGGTACTTATACGTACGAAAAGCCCTATTCATTTACCTGTTTTTACAAGGAAGTAAAATGTGAAAAAATTATTTCTACATCCCATGGCCTTTCCCAGCCATTTAAATTTTACTCTTACAGGTCTAACACTTCCGAAAAACCAATACAACGCCCACCCGGAACAATATATTAAGCTAAACGAACCGTTCACGGGGTACTTATCCGTACGAAAATCCCTATTGATTTACCTGTTTTTACAAGGAAATAAAATGTGAAAAAAATATTTCTACATCCCATGGCCTTTCGCAACCATTTAAATTTATCTCTTACAGGTCTAACACTTCCTAAAAACCAATACAACGGCGACCCGGAACAATATATAAAGCTAAACGAACCGTTCACTGGGTACTTATCCGTACGAAAATCCCTATTGATTTACCTGTATTTACAAGGAAATAAAATGTGAAAAAAATATTTCTACATCCCATGGCCTTTCCCAACCATTTAAATTTTTCTCTTACATGTCTAACACTTCCGAAAAACCAATACAACGCCCACCCGGAACAATATATAAAGCTAAACGAACCGTTCACTTGGTACTTATACGTACGAAAAGCCCTATTCATTTACCTGTTTTTACAAGGAAGTAAAATGTGAAAAAATTATTTCTACATCCCATGGCCTTTCCCAGCCATTTGAATTTTTCTCTTACAGGTCTAACACTTCTGAAAAACCAATACAACGCCCACCCGGAACAATATATAAAGCTAAACGAACCGTTCACTTGGTACTTATACGTACGAAAAGCCCTATTCATTTACCTGTTTTTACAAGGAAGTAAAATGTGAAAAAATTATTTCTACATCCCATGGCCTTTCCCAGCCATTTAAATTTTACTCTTACAGGTCTAACACTTCCGAAAAACCAATACAACGCCCTCCCGGAACAATATATTAAGCTAAACGGACCGTTCCCTGGGTACTTATCCGTACAAAAAGTCCTATTGATTTACCTGTTTTTACAAGGAAGTAAAATGTGAAAAAAATATTTTATACATCCCATGGCTTTTCCCAGCCATTTAAATTTTTCTCTTACAGGTCTAACGCTTCCGAAAAACCAATACCATGCCCACCCGGAACAATATATAAAGCTAAACGAACCGTTCACTGGGTACTTATCCGTACGAAAATCCCTATTGATTTACCTGTATTTACAAGGAAATAAAATGTGAAAAAAATATTTCTACATCCCATGGCCTTTCCCAACCATTTAAATTTTTCTCTTACATGTCTAACACTTCCGAAAAACCAATACAACGCCCACCCGGAACAATATATAAAGCTAAACGAACCGTTCACTTGGTACTTATACGTACGAAAAGCCCTATTCATTTACCTGTTTTTACAAGGAAGTAAAATGTGAAAAAATTATTTCTACATCCCATGGCCTTTCCCAGCCATTTGAATTTTTCTCTTACAGGTCTAACACTTCTGAAAAACCAATACAACGCCCACCCGGAACAATATATAAAGCTAAACGAACCGTTCACTTGGTACTTATACGTACGAAAAGCCCTATTCATTTACCTGTTTTTACAAGGAAGTAAAATGTGAAAAAATTATTTCTACATCCCATGGCCTTTCCCAGCCATTTAAATTTTACTCTTACAGGTCTAACACTTCCGAAAAACCAATACAACGCCCACCCGGAACAATATATTAAGCTAAACGAACCGTTCACGGGGTACTTATCCGTACGAAAATCCCTATTGATTTACCTGTTTTTACAAGGAAATAAAATGTGAAAAAAATATTTCTACATCCCATGGCCTTTCGCAACCATTTAAATTTATCTCTTACAGGTCTAACACTTCCTAAAAACCAATACAACGGCGACCCGGAACAATATATAAAGCTAAACGAACCGTTCACTGGGTACTTATCCGTACGAAAATCCCTATTGATTTACCTGTATTTACAAGGAAATAAAATGTGAAAAAAATATTTCTACATCCCATGGCCTTTCCCAACCATTTAAATTTTTCTCTTACATGTCTAACACTTCCGAAAAACCAATACAACGCCCACCCGGAACAATATATAAAGCTAAACGAACCGTTCACTTGGTACTTATACGTACGAAAAGCCCTATTCATTTACCTGTTTTTACAAGGAAGTAAAATGTGAAAAAATTATTTCTACATCCCATGGCCTTTCCCAGCCATTTGAATTTTTCTCTTACAGGTCTAACACTTCTGAAAAACCAATACAACGCCCACCCGGAACAATATATAAAGCTAAACGAACCGTTCACTTGGTACTTATACGTACGAAAAGCCCTATTCATTTACCTGTTTTTACAAGGAAGTAAAATGTGAAAAAATTATTTCTACATCCCATGGCCTTTCCCAGCCATTTAAATTTTACTCTTACAGGTCTAACACTTCCGAAAAACCAATACAACGCCCACCCGGAACAATATATTAAGCTAAACGAACCGTTCACGGGGTACTTATCCGTACGAAAATCCCTATTGATTTACCTGTTTTTACAAGGAAATAAAATGTGAAAAAAATATTTCTACATCCCATGGCCTTTCGCAACCATTTAAATTTATCTCTTACAGGTCTAACACTTCCTAAAAACCAATACAACGGCGACCCGGAACAATATATAAAGCTAAACGAACCGTTCACTGGGTACTTATCCGTACGAAAATCCCTATTGATTTACCTGTATTTACAAGGAAATAAAATGTGAAAAAAATATTTCTACATCCCATGGCCTTTCCCAACCATTTAAATTTTTCTCTTACATGTCTAACACTTCCGAAAAACCAATACAACGCCCACCCGGAACAATATATAAAGCTAAACGAACCGTTCACTTGGTACTTATACGTACGAAAAGCCCTATTCATTTACCTGTTTTTACAAGGAAGTAAAATGTGAAAAAATTATTTCTACATCCCATGGCCTTTCCCAGCCATTTGAATTTTTCTCTTACAGGTCTAACACTTCTGAAAAACCAATACAACGCCCACCCGGAACAATATATAAAGCTAAACGAACCGTTCACTTGGTACTTATACGTACGAAAAGCCCTATTCATTTACCTGTTTTTACAAGGAAGTAAAATGTGAAAAAATTATTTCTACATCCCATGGCCTTTCCCAGCCATTTAAATTTTACTCTTACAGGTCTAACACTTCCGAAAAACCAATACAACGCCCACCCGGAACAATATATTAAGCTAAACGAACCGTTCACGGGGTACTTATCCGTACGAAAATCCCTATTGATTTACCTGTTTTTACAAGGAAATAAAATGTGAAAAAAATATTTCTACATCCCATGGCCTTTCGCAACCATTTAAATTTATCTCTTACAGGTCTAACACTTCCGAAAAACCAATACAACGGCGACCCGGAACAATATATAAAGCTAAACGAACCGTTCACTGGGTACTTATACGTACGAAAATCCCTATTGATTTACCTGTTTTTACAAGGAAATAAAATGTGAAAAAAATATTTCTACATCCCATGGCCATTCCCAACCATTTAAATTTTTCTCTTACAGGTCTAACACGTCTGAAAAACCAATACAACGCCCACCCGGAACAATGTATAAAGCTAAACGAACCGTTCACTGGGTACTTATCCGTACGAAAAGCCCTATTGATTTACCTGTTTTTACAAGGAAGTAAAATGTGAAAAAAATATTTCTACATCCCATGGCCTTTCCCAACCATTTAAATATTTCTCTTACAGGTCTAACACGTCTGAAAAACCAATACAACGGCCACCCGGAACAATGTATAAAGCTAAACGAACCGTTCACTGGGTACTTATCCGTACGAAAATCCCTATTGATTTACCTGTTTTTACAAGGAAATAAAATGTGAAAAAAATATTTCTACATCCCATGGCCTTTCCCAACCATTTAAATTTTTCTCTTACAGGTCTAACACTTCCGAAAAACCAATACAACGCCCACCCGGAACAATATATAAAGCTAAACGAACCGTTCACTGGGTACTTATCCGTGCGAAAAGCCCTATTGATTTACCTGTTTTTACAAGGAAGTAAAATGTGAAAAAAATATTTCTACATCCCATGGCCTTTCCCAACCATTTAAATTTTTCTCTTACATGTCTAACACTTCCGAAAAACCAATACAACGCCCACCCGGAACAATATATAAAGCTAAACGAACCGTTCACTGGGTACTTATCCGTACGAAAATCCCTATTGATTTACCTGTTTTTACAAGGAAATAAAATGTGAAAAAAATATTTCTACATCCCATGGCCTTTCCCAACCATTTAAACTTTTCTCTTACAGGTCTAACACTTCCGAAAAACCAATACAACGCCCTCCCGGAACAATATATAAAGCTAAACGGACCGTTCCCTGGGTACTTATCCGTACAAAAAGTCCTATTGATTTACCTGTTTTTACAAGGAAGTAAAATGTGAAAAAAATATTTTATACATCCCATGGCTTTTCCCAGCCATTTAAATTTTTCTCTTACAGGTCTAACGCTTCCGAAAAACCAATACCATGCCCACCCGGAACAATATATAAAGCTAAACGAACCGTTCACTGGGTACTTATCCGTACGAAAATCCCTATTGATTTACCTGTATTTACAAGGAAATAAAATGTGAAAAAAATATTTCTACATCCCATGGCCTTTCCCAACCATTTAAATTTTTCTCTTACATGTCTAACACTTCCGAAAAACCAATACAACGCCCACCCGGAACAATATATAAAGCTAAACGAACCGTTCACTTGGTACTTATACGTACGAAAAGCCCTATTCATTTACCTGTTTTTACAAGGAAGTAAAATGTGAAAAAATTATTTCTACATCCCATGGCCTTTCCCAGCCATTTGAATTTTTCTCTTACAGGTCTAACACTTCTGAAAAACCAATACAACGCCCACCCGGAACAATATATAAAGCTAAACGAACCGTTCACTTGGTACTTATACGTACGAAAAGCCCTATTCATTTACCTGTTTTTACAAGGAAGTAAAATGTGAAAAAATTATTTCTACATCCCATGGCCTTTCCCAGCCATTTAAATTTTACTCTTACAGGTCTAACACTTCCGAAAAACCAATACAACGCCCACCCGGAACAATATATTAAGCTAAACGAACCGTTCACGGGGTACTTATCCGTACGAAAATCCCTATTGATTTACCTGTTTTTACAAGGAAATAAAATGTGAAAAAAATATTTCTACATCCCATGGCCTTTCGCAACCATTTAAATTTATCTCTTACAGGTCTAACACTTCCTAAAAACCAATACAACGGCGACCCGGAACAATATATAAAGCTAAACGAACCGTTCACTGGGTACTTATCCGTACGAAAATCCCTATTGATTTACCTGTATTTACAAGGAAATAAAATGTGAAAAAAATATTTCTACATCCCATGGCCTTTCCCAACCATTTAAATTTTTCTCTTACATGTCTAACACTTCCGAAAAACCAATACAACGCCCACCCGGAACAATATATAAAGCTAAACGAACCGTTCACTTGGTACTTATACGTACGAAAAGCCCTATTCATTTACCTGTTTTTACAAGGAAGTAAAATGTGAAAAAATTATTTCTACATCCCATGGCCTTTCCCAGCCATTTGAATTTTTCTCTTACAGGTCTAACACTTCTGAAAAACCAATACAACGCCCACCCGGAACAATATATAAAGCTAAACGAACCGTTCACTTGGTACTTATACGTACGAAAAGCCCTATTCATTTACCTGTTTTTACAAGGAAGTAAAATGTGAAAAAATTATTTCTACATCCCATGGCCTTTCCCAGCCATTTAAATTTTACTCTTACAGGTCTAACACTTCCGAAAAACCAATACAACGCCCACCCGGAACAATATATTAAGCTAAACGAACCGTTCACGGGGTACTTATCCGTACGAAAATCCCTATTGATTTACCTGTTTTTACAAGGAAATAAAATGTGAAAAAAATATTTCTACATCCCATGGCCTTTCGCAACCATTTAAATTTATCTCTTACAGGTCGAACACTTCCGAAAAACCAATACAACGGCGACCCGGAACAATATATAAAGCTAAACGGAACGTTCCCTGGGTACTTATCCGTACAAAAAGCCCTATTGATTTACCTGTTTTTACAAGGAAGTAAAATGTGAAAAAAATATTTCTACATCCCATGGCCTTTCCCAGCAATATAAATTTTTCTCTTACAGGTCTAACGCTTCCGAAAAACCAATACAACGCCCACCCGGAACAATATATAAAGCTAAACGACCGTTCACTGGGTACTTATCCGTACGAAAATCCCTATTGATTTACCTGTTTTTACAAGGAAATAAAATGTGAAAAAAATATTTCTACATCCCATGGCCTTTCCCAACCATTTAAATTTTTCTCTTACATGTCTAACACTTCCGAAAAACCAATACAACGCCCACCCGGAACAATATATAAAGCTAAACGAACCGTTCACTTGGTACTTATACGTACGAAAAGCCCTATTCATTTACCTGTTTTTACAAGGAAGTAAAATGTGAAAAAAATATTTCTACATCCCATGGCCTTTCCCAGCCATTTAAATTTTTCTCTTACAGGTCTAACACTTCCGAAAAACCAATACAACGCCCACCCGGAACAATATATAAACCTAAACGAACCGTTCACTGGGCACTTATCCGTACAAAAATCCCTATTGATTTTCCTGTTTTTACAAGGAAGTAAGATGTGAAAAAAATATTTCTACATCCCATGGCCTTTCCCAACCATTTAAATTTTTCTCTTACATATCTAACACTTCCGAAAAACCAATACAACGCCCACCCGGAACAATATATAAAGCTAAACGAACAGTTCACTGGGTACTTATCCGTACGAAAAGACCTATTGATTTACCTGTTTTTACAAGGAAGTAAAAGGTGAAAAAAATATTTCTACATCCCATGGCCTTTCCCAACCATTTAAATTTTTCTCTTACATGTCTAACACTTCCGAAAAACCAATACAACGCCCACCCGGAACAATATATAAAGCTAAACGGACCGTTCACTGGGTACTTATCCGTACGAAAAGCCCTATTGATTTACCTCTTTTTACAAGGAAGTAAAATGTGAAAAAAATATTTCTACATCCCATGGCCTTTCCCAACCATTTAAATTTTTCTCTTACAGGTCTAACAGTTGCGAAAAACCAATACAACGCCCACCCAGAACAATATATAAAGCTAAACGAACCGTTCACTGGGTACTTATCTGTACGAAAATCCCTATTGATTTTCCTGTTTTTACAAGGAAATAAAATGTGAAAAAAATATCTCTACATCCCATGGCCTTTCCCAACCATTTAAATTATTCTCTTACAGGTCTAACACTTCCGAAAAACCAATACAACGCCCACCCGGAACAATGTATAAAGCTAAACGAACCGTTCACTGGGTACTTATCCGTGCGAAAAGCCCTATTGATTTACCTGTTTTTACAAGGAAGTAAAATGTGAAAAAAATATTTCTACATCCCATGGCCTTTCCCAACCATTTAAATTTTTCTCTTACAGGTCTAACATTTGCGAAAAACCAATACAACACCCACCCGGAAAAATATATACAGCTAAACGAACCGTTTACTGGGTACTAATCCATACGGAAATACCTATTGATTTACCTGTTTTTACAAGGAAATAAAATGTGAAAAAAATATTTCTACATCCCATGGCCTTTCCCAACCATTTGAATTTTTCTCTTACAGGTCTAACACTTCCGAAAAACCAATACAACGCCCACCCAGAACAATATATAAAGCTAAACGAACCGTTCACTGGGTACTTATCTGTACGAAAATCCCTATTGATTTTCCTGTTTTTACAAGGAAATAAAATGTGAAAAAAATATTTCTACATCCCATGGCCTTTCCCAACCATTTAAATTATTCTCTTACAGGTCTAACACTTCCGAAAAACCAATACAACGCCCACTCGGAACAATGTATAAAGCTAAACGAACCGTTCACTGGGTACTTATCCGTGCGAAAATCCCTATTGATTTACCTGTTTTTACAAGGAAGTAAAATGTGAAAAAAATATTTCTACATCCCATGGCCTTTCCCAACCATTTAAATTTTTCTCTTACAGGTCTAACATTTGCGAAAAACCAATACAACACCCACCCGGAAAAATATATACAGCTAAACGAACCGTTTACTGGGTACTAATCCATACGGAAATCCCTATTGATTTACCTGTTTTTACAAGGAAATAAAATGTGAAAAAAATATTTCTACATCCCATGGCCTTTCCCAACCATTTGAATTTTTCTCTTACAGGTCTAACACTTCCGAAAAACCAATACAACGCCCACCCGGAACAATATATAAAGCTAAACGAACCGATCACTGGGTACTTATCCGTACGAAAATCCCTATAGATTTACCTGTTTTTACAAGGAAATAAAATGTGAAAAAAAATATTTCTACATCCCATGGCCTTTTCCAACCATTTAAACTTTTCTCTTACAGGTCTAACACTTCCGAAAAACCAATACAACGCCCTCCCGGAACAATATATAAAGCTAAACGGACCGTTCACTGGGTAATTATCCGTACAAAAAGCCCTATTGATTTACCTGTTTTTACAAGGAAGTAAAATGTGAAAAAAATATTTCTACATCCCATGGCCTTTCCCAGCCATTTCAATTTTTCTCTTACAGGTCTAACGCTTCCGAAAAACCAATACAACGCCCACCCGGAACAATATATAAAGCTAAACGAACAGTTCACTGGGTACTTATCCGTACGAAAATCCCTATTGATTTACCTGTTTTTACAAGGAAATAAAATGTGAAAAAAATATTTCTACATCCCATGGCCATTCCCAACCATTTAAATTTTTCTCTTACAGGTCTAACACTTCTGAAAAACCAATACAACGGCCACCCGGAACAATGTATAAAGCTAAACGAACCGTTCACTGGGTACTTATCCGTACGAAAATCCCTATTGATTTACCTGTTTTTACAAGGAAGTAAAATGTGAAAAAAATATTTCTACAACCCATGGCCTTTCCCAACCATTTAAACTTTTCTCTTACAGGTCTAACACTTCCGAAAAACCAATACAACGCCCTCCCGGAACAATATATAAAGCTAAACGGACCGTTCACTGGGTAATTATCTGTACAAAAAGCCCTATTGATTTACCTGTTTTTACAAGGAAGTAAAATGTGAAAAAAATATTTCTACATCCCATGGCCTTTCCCAGCCATTTAAATTTTTCTCTTACAGGTCTAACACTTCCGAAAAACCAATACAACGCCCACCCGGAACAATATATAAAGCTAAACGAACCGTTCACTGGGTACTTATCCGTACGAAAATCCCTATTGATTTACCTGTTTTTACAAGGAAATAAAATGTGAAAAAAATATTTCTACATCCCATGGCCATTCCCAACCATTTAAATTTTTCTCTTACATGTCTAACACTTCCGAAAAACCAATACAACGCCCACCCAGAACAATGTATAAAGCTAAACGAACCGTTCACTGGGTACTTATCCGTGCGAAAAGCCCTATTGATTTACCTGTTTTTACAAGGAAGTAAAATGTGAAAAAAATATTTCTTCATCCCATGGCCTTTACCAGCCTTTTAAATTTTTCTCTTACAGGTCTAACACTTCCGAAAAACCAATACAACGCCCACCCGGAACAATGTATAAAGCTAAACGAACCGTTCACTGGGTACTTATCCGTGCGAATAGCCCTATTGATTTACCTGTTTTTACAAGGAAGTAAAATGTGAAAAAAATATTTCTACATCCCATGGCTTTTCCCAACCATTTAAATTTTTCTCTTACAGGTCTAACAGTTGCGAAAAACCAATACAACACCCACCCGGAAAAATATATACAGCTAAACGAACCGTTTACTGGGTACCAATCCATACGGAAATCCCTATTGATTTACCTGTTTTTACAAGGAAGTAAAATGTGAAAAAAATATTTCTACATCCCATGGCCTTTCCCAACCATTTAAATTTTTCTCTTACAGGTCTAACATTTGCGAAAAACCAATACAACACCCACCCGGAAAAATATATAAAGCTAAACGAACCGATCACTGGGTACTTATCCGTACGAAAATCCCTATAGATTTACCTGTTTTTACAAGGAAATAAAATGTGAAAAAAATATTTCTACATCCCATGGCCTTTCCCAACCATTTAAACTTTTCTCTTACAGGTCTAACACTTCCGAAAAACCAATACAACGCCCTCCCGGAACAATATATAAAGCTAAACGGACCGTTCACTGGGTAATTATCCGTACAAAAAGCCCTATTGATTTACCTGTATTTACAAGGAAGTAAAATGTGAAAAAAATATTTCTACATCCCATGGCCTTTCCCAGCCATTTAAATTTTTCTCTTACAGGTCTAACGCTTCCGAAAAACCAATACAACGCCCACCTGGAACAATATATAAAGCTAAATGAACCGTTCACTGGGTACTTATCCGTACGAAAATCCCTATTGATTTACCTGTTTTTACAAGGAAATAAAATGTGAAAAAAATATTTCTACATCCCATGGCCATTCCCAACCATTTAAATTTTTCTCTTACAGGTCTAACACTTCTGAAAAACCAATACAACGGCCACCCGGAACAATGTATAAAGCTAAACGAACCGTTCACTGGGTACTTATCCGTACGAAAATCCCTATTGATTTACCTGTTTTTACAAGGAAGTAAAATGTGAAAAAAATATTTCTACATCCCATGGCCTTTCCCAACCATTTAAATTTTTCTCTTACAGGTCTAACACTTCCGAAAAACCAATACAACGCCCACCCAGAACAATGTATAAAGCTAAACGAACCGTTCACTGGGTACTTATCCGTGCGAAAAGCCCTATTGATTTACCTGTTTTTACAAGGAAGTAAAATGTGAAAAAAATATTTCTTCATCCCATGGCCTTTACCAGCCATTTAAATTTTTCTCTTACAGGTCTAACACTTCCGAAAAACCAATACAACGCCCACCCGGAACAATATATAAAGCTAAACGAACAGTTCACTGGGTACTTATCCGTACGAAAAGCCGTATTGATTTACCTGTTTTTACAAGGAAGTAAAATGTGAAAAAAATATTTCTACATCCCATGGCCTTTCCCAACCATTTAAATTTTTCTCTTACAGGTCTAACAGTTGTGAAAAACCAATACAACACCCACCCGGAAAAATATATACAGCTAAACGAACCGTTTACTGGGTACTAATCCATACGAAAATCCCTATTGATTTACCTGTTTTTACAAGGAAATAAAATGTGAAAAAAATATTTCTACATCCCATGGCCTTTCCCAACCATTTAAATTTTTCTCTTACAGGTCTAACACTTCCGAAAAACCAATACAAAGCCCACCCGGAACAATATATAAAGCTAAACGAACCGTTCACTGGGTACTTATACGTACGAAAAGCCCTATTCATTTACCTGTTTTTACAAGGAAGTAAAATGTGAAAAAAATATTTCTACATCCCATGGCCTTTCCCAGCCATTTAAATTTTACTCTTACAGGTCTAACACTTCCGAAAAACCAATACAACGCCCACCCGGAACAATATATAAAGCTAAACGAACCGTTCACGGGGTACTTATCCGTACGAAAATCCCTATTGATTTACCTGTTTTTACAAGGAAATGAAATGTGAAAAAGATATTTCTACATCCCATGGCCTTTCCCAACCATTTAAACTTTTCTCTTACAGGTCTAACACTTCGGAAAAACCAATACAACGGCGACCCGGAACAATATATAAAGCTAAACGAACCGTTCACTGGGCAATTATCCGTACAAAAATCCCTATTGATTTTCCTGTTTTTACAAGGAAATAAAATGTGAAAAAAATATTTCTACATCCCATGGCCTTTCCCAACCATTTAAATTTTTATCTTACAGGTCTAACACTACCGAAAAACCGATACAACTCCCACCCGGAACAATATATAAAGCTAAACGAACCATTCACTGGGTACTTATCCGTACGAAAATCCCTATTGATTTACCTGTTTTTACAAGGAAATAAAATGTGAAAAAAATATTTCTACATCCCATGGCCTTTCCCAACCATTTAAACTTTTCTCTTACAGGTCTAACACTTCCGAAAAACCAATACAACGCCCTCCCGGAACAATATATAAAGCTAAACGGACCGTTCCCTGGGTACTTATCCGTACAAAAAGCCCTATTGATTTACCTGTTTTTACAAGGAAGTAAAATGTGAAAAAAATATTTCTACATCCCATGGCCTTTCCCAGCAATTTACATTTTTCTCTTACAGGTCTAACGCTTCCGAAAAACCAATACAACGCCCACCCGGAACAATATATAAAGCTAAACGAACCGTTCACTGGGTACTTATCCGTACGAAAATCCCTATTGATTTACCTGTTTTTACAAGGAAATAAAATGTGAAAAAAATATTTCTACATCCCATGGCCCTTCCCAACCATTTAAATTTTTCTCTTACATGTCTAACACTTCCGAAAAACCAATACAACGCCCACCCGGAACAATATATAAAGCTAAACGAACCGTTCACTTGGTACTTATACGTACGAAAAGCCCTATTCATTTACCTGTTTTTACAAGGAAGTAAAATGTGAAAAAAATATTTCTACATCCCATGGCCTTTCCCAGCCATTTAAATTTTTCTCTTACAGGTCTAACACTTCCGAAAAACCAATACAACGCCCACCCGGAACAATATATAAACCTAAACGAACCGTTCACTGGGCACTTATCCGTACAAAAATCCCTATTGATTTTCCTGTTTTTACAAGGAATTAAAATGTGAAAAAAATATTTCTACATCCCATGGCCTTTCCCAACCATTTAAATTTTTCTCTTACATGTCTAACACTTCCGAAAAACCAATACAACGCCCACCCAGAACAATGTATAAAGCTAAACGAACCGTTCACTGGGTACTTATTCGTGCGAAAAGCCCTATTGATTTACCTGTTTTTACAAGGAAGTAAAATGTGAAAAAAATATTTCTACATCCCATGGCCTTTACCAGCCATTTAAATTTTTCTCTTACAGGTCTAACACTTCTGAAAAACCAATACAACGCCCACCCGCAACAATATATAAAGCTAAACGAACAGTTCACTGGGTACTTATCCGTACGAAAATCCCTATTGATTTACCTGTTTTTGCAAGGAAGTAAAATGTGAAAAAAATATTTCTACATCCCATGGCCTTTCCCAACCATTTAAATTTTTCTCTTACAGGTCTAACAGTTGCGAAAAACCAATACAACACCCACCCGGAAAAATATATACAGCTAAACGAACCGTTTTCTGGGTACTAATGCATACGAAAATCCCTATTGATTTACCTGTTTTTACAAGGAAATAAAATGTGAAAAAAATATTTCTACATCCCATGGCCTTTCCCAACCATTTAAATTTTTCTCTTACAGGTCTAACAATTCCGATAAACCAATACAACGCCCACCCGGAACAATATATAAAGCTAAACGAACCGTTCACTGGGTACTTATCCGTACGAAAATCCCTATTGATTTACCTGTTTTTACAAGGAAATAAAATGTGAAAAAAATATTTCTACATCCCATGGCCTTTCCCAACCATTTAAATTTTTCTCTTACCTGTCTAACACTTCCGAAAAACCAATACAACGCCCACCCGGAACAATATATAAAGCTAAACGAACCGTTCACTGGGTACTTATACGTACGAAAAGCCCTATTCATTTACCTGTTTTTACAAGGAAGTAAAATGTGAAAAAAATATTTCTACATCCCATGGCCTTTCCCAGCCATTTAAATTTTACTCTTACAGGTCTAACACTTCCGAAAAACCAATACAACGCCCACCCGGAACAATATATAAAGCTAAACGAACCGTTCACTGGGTACTTATCCGTACGAAAATCCCTATTGATTTACCTGTTTTTACAAGGAAATAAAATGTGAAAAAAATATTTCTACATCCCATGGCCTTTCCCAACCATTTAAACTTTTCTCTTACAGGTCTAACACTTCCGAAAAACGAATACAACTCCCACCCGGAACAATATATAAAGCTAAATGAACCGTTCACTGGGTACTTATACGTATGAAAATCCCTATTGATTTACCTGTTTTTACAAGGAAGTAAAATGTGAAAAAAATATTTCTACATCCCATGGCCTTTCCCAACCTTTTAAACATTTCTCTTACAGGTCTAACACTTCTGAAAAACCAATACAACGCCCACGCGGAACAATATATAAAGCTAAACGAACCGTTCACTGGGTACTTATCCGTACGAAAAGCCCTATTGATTTACCTGTTTTTACAAGGAAGTAAAATGTGAAAAAAATATTTCTACATCCCATGGCCTTTCCCAACCATTTAAATATTTATCTTACAGGTCTAACACTACCGAAAAACCAATACAACTCCTACCCGGAAGAATATATAAAGCTAAACGAACCGTTCACTGGGTACTTATCCGTACGAAAATCCCTATTGATTTACCTGTTTTTACAAGGAAATAAAATGTGAAAAAAATATTTCTACATCCCATGGCCTTTCCCAACCATTTAAATATTTATCTTACAGGTCTAACACTACCGAAAAACCAATACAACTCCTACCCGGAACAATATATAAAGCTAAACGAACCGTTCACTGGGTACTTATCCGTGCAAAAAGCCCTATTGATTTACCTGTTTTTACAAGGAAGTAAAATGTGAAAAAAATATTTCTACATCCCATGGCCTTTCCCAACCATTTAAATTTTTCTCTTACAGGTCTAACAGTTGCGAAAAACCAATACAACGCCCACCCGGAAAAATATATAAAGCTAAACGAACCGTTCACTGGGTACTAATCCATACGAAAATCCCTATTGATTTACCTGTTTTTACAAGGAAGTAAAATGTGAAAAAAATATTTCTACATCCCATGGCCTTTCCCAACCATTTAAATTTTTCTCTTACAGGTCTAACAGTTGAGAAAAACCAATACAACACCCACCCGGAAAAATATATACAGCTAAACGAACCGTTTACTGGGTACTAATCCATACGAAAATCCCTATTGATTAACCTGTTTTTACAAGGAAATAAAATGTGAAAAAAATATTTCTACATCCCATGGCCTTTCCCAACCATTTAAATTTTTCTCTTACAGGTCTAACACTTCCGAAAAACAAATGCAACGCCCACCCAGAACAATATATAAAGCTAAACGAACCGTTCACTGGGTACTTATACGGCAAAAATCCGTATTGATTTACCTGTTTTTACAAGGAAATAAAATGTGAAAAAATATTTCTACATCCCATGGCCTTTCCCAACCATTTAAACTTTTCTCTTACAGGTCTAACACTACCGAAAATCCAATACAACTCCCACCCGGAACAATATATAAAGCTAAATGAACCGTTCACTGGGTACTTATACGTACGAAATTACCTATTGATTTACCTGTTTTTAGAAGGATAATAAGATGTGAAAAAAATATTTCTACATCCCATGGCCTTTCCCGACCATTTAAAATTTTCTCTTACAGGTCTAACACTTCCGAAAAACCAATACAACGGCCACCCGGAACAATATATAAAGCTAAACGAACCGTTCACTGGGTACTTATCCGTACGAAAAGCCCTATTAATTTACCTGTTTTTACAAGGAAGTAAAATGTGAAAAAAATATTTCTACATCCCATAGCCTTTCCCAACCATTTAAATTTTTCACTTACAGGTCTAACAGTTGCGAAAAACCAATACAACGCCCACTCGGAAAAATATATAAAGCTAAACGAACCGTTCACTGGGTACTAATCCATACGAAAATCCCTATTGATTTACCTGTTTTTACAAGGAAATAAAATGTGAAAAAAATATTTCTACATTCCATGGCCTTTCCCAACCATTTAAATTTTTCTCTTACAGGTCTAACACTTCCCAAAAACCAATACAATGCCCACCCGGAACAATATATAAAGCTAAACGAACCGTTCACTGGGTACTTATCCGTACGAAAATCGCTATTGATTTACCTGTTTTTACAAGGAAATAAAATGTGAAAAAAATATTTCTACATCCCATGGCCTTTCCCAACCATTTAAATTTTTCTCTTACATGTCTAACACTTCCGAAAAACCAATACAACGCCCACCCGGAACAATATATAAAGCTAAACGAACCGTTCACTGGGTACTTATACGTACGAAAAGCCCTATTCATTTACCTGTTTTTACAAGGAAGTAAAATGTGAAAAAAATATTTCTACATCCCATGGCCTTTCCCAGCCATTTAAATTTTACTCTTACAGGTCTAACACTTCCGAAAAACCAATACAACGCCCACCCGGAACAATATATAAAGCTAAACGAACCGTTCACTGGGTACTTATCCGTACGAAAATCCCTATTGATTTACCTGTTTTTACAAGGAAATAAAATGTGAAAAAAATATTTCTACATCCCATGGCCTTTCCCAACCATTTAAACTTTTCTCTTACAGGTCTAACACTTCCGAAAAACGAATACAACTCCCACCCGGAACAATATATAAAGCTAAATGAACCGTTCACTGGGTACTTATACGTATGAAAATCCCTATTGATTTACCTGTTTTTACAAGGAAGTAAAATGTGAAAAAAATATTTCTACATCCCATGGCCTTTCCCAACCATTTAAACATTTCTCTTACAGGTCTAACACTTCTGAAAAACCAATACAACGCCCACGCGGAACAATATATAAAGCTAAACGAACCGTTCACTGGGTACTTATCGGTACGAAAAGCCCTATTGATTTACCTGTTTTTACAAGGAAGTAAAATGTGAAAAAAATATTTCTACATCCCATGGCCTTTCCCAACCATTTAAATATTTATCTTACAGGTCTAACACTACCGAAAAACCAATACAACTCCTACCCGGAAGAATATATAAAGCTAAACGAACCGTTCACTGGGTACTTATCCGTACGAAAATCCCTATTGATTTACCTGTTTTTACAAGGAAATAAAATGTGAAAAAAATATTTCTACATCCCATGGCCTTTCCCAACCATTTAAATATTTATCTTACAGGTCTAACACTACCGAAAAACCAATACAACTCCTACCCGGAACAATATATAAAGCTAAACGAACCGTTCACTGGGTACTTATCCGTGCAAAAAGCCCTATTGATTTACCTGTTTTTACAAGGAAGTAAAATGTGAAAAAAATATTTCTACATCCCATGGCCTTTCCCAACCATTTAAATATTTATCTTACAGGTCTAACACTACCGAAAAACCAATACAACTCCTACCCGGAACAATATATAAAGCTAAACGAACCGTTCACTGGGTACTTATACGGCAAAAATCCGTATTGATTTACCTGTTTTTACAAGGAAATAAAATGTGAAAAAATATTTCTACATCCCATGGCCTTTCCCAACCATTTAAACTTTTCTCTTACAGGTCTAACACTACCGAAAATCCAATACAACTCCCACCCGGAACAATATATAAAGCTAAATGAACCGTTCACTGGGTACTTATACGTACGAAATTACCTATTGATTTACCTGTTTTTACAAGGATAATAAGATGTGAAAAAAATATTTCTACATCCCATGGCCTTTCCCGACCATTTAAAATTTTCCCTTACAGGTCTAACACTTCCGAAAAACCAATACAACGGCCACCCGGAACAATATATAAAGCTAAACGAACCGTTCACTGGGTACTTATCCGTACGAAAAGCCCTATTAATTTACCTGTTTTTACAAGGAAGTAAAATGTGAAAAAAATATTTCTACATCCCATAGCCTTTCCCAACCATTTAAATTTTTCTCTTACATGTCTAACAGTTGCGAAAAACCAATACAACGCCCACTCGGAAAAATATATAAAGCTAAACGAACCGTTCACTGGGTACTAATCCATACGAAAATCCCTATTGATTTACCTGTTTTTACAAGGAAATAAAATGTGAAAAAAATATTTCTACATTCCATGGCCTTTCCCAACCATTTAAATTTTTCTCTTACAGGTCTAACACTTCCCAAAAACCAATACAACGCCCACCCGGAACAATATATAAAGCTAAACGAACCGTTCACTGGGTACTTATCCGTACGAAAATCGCTATTGATTTACCTGTTTTTACAAGGAAATAAAATGTGAAAAAAATATTTCTACATCCCATGGCCTTTCCCAACCATTTAAATTTTTCTCTTACATGTCTAACACTACCGAAAAACCAATACAATGCCCACCCGGAACAATATATAAAGCTAAACGCACCGTTCACTGGGTACTTATACGTACGAAAATCCCTATTGATTTACCTGTTTCTACAAGGAAATAAAATGTGAAAAAAAATATTTCTACATCCCATGGCCTTTCCCAACCATTTAAACTTTTCTCTTACAGGTCTAACACTTCCGAAAAACCAATACAACGGCCACCCGGAACAATATATAAAGCTAAAAGAACCGTTCAGTGGGCACTTATCCGTACGAAAATCCCTACTGATTTACCTGTTTTTACAAGGAAATAAAATGTGAAAAAAATATTTCTACATCCCATGGCCTTTCCCAACCATTTAAATTTTTCTCTTACAGGTCTAACAGTTGCGAAAAACCAATACAACGCCCACCCGGAAAAATATATAAAGCTAAACGAACCGTTCACTGGGTACTCATACGTACGAAAATCCCTATTGATTTACCTGTATTTACAAGGAAATAAAATGTGAAAAAAATATTTCTACATCCCATGGCCTTTCCCAACCATTTAAATTTTTCTCTTACATGTCTAACACTTCCGAAAAACAAATGCAACGCCCACCCAGAACAATATATAAAGCTAAACGAACCGTTTACTGGGTAGTTATACGGCAAAAATCCCTATAGATTTTCCTGTTTTTACAAGGAAATAAAATGTGAAAAAATATTTCTACATCCCATGGCCTTTCCCAACCATTTAAACTTTTCTCTTACAGGTCAAACACTTCCGAAAAACCAATACAACGGAGAACCGGAACAATATATAAAGCTAAACGAACCGTTCACTGGGTACTTATCCGTACGAAAAGCCCTATTGATTTACCTGTTTTTACAAGGAAGTAAAATGTGAAAAAAATATTTCTACATCCCATGGCCTTTCCCAACCATTTAAATTTTTCTCTTACATGTCTAACACTTCCGATAAACAAATGCAACGCCCACCCAGAACAATATATAAAGCTAAACGAACCGTTCACTGGGTACTTATACGGCAAAAATCCCTATTGATTTTCCTGTTTTTACAAGGAAATAAAATGTGAAAAAATATTTCTACATCCCATGGCCTTTCCCAACCATTTAAACTTTTCTCTTACAGGTCTAACACTTCCGAAAAACCAATACAACGGCCACCCGGAACAATATATAAAGCTAAACGAACCGTTCACTGGGTACTTATCCGTACGAAAAGCCCTATTGATTTACCTGTTTTTACAAGGAAATAAAATGTGAAAAAAATATTTCTACATCCCATGGCCTTTCCCAACCATTTAAATTTTTCTCTTACATGTCTAACACTACCGAAAAACCAATACAACGCCCACCCGGAACAATATATAAAGCTAAACGCAGCGTTCACTGGGTACTTATACGTACGAAAATCCCTATTGATTTACCTCTTTTTACAAGGAAATAAAATGTGAAAAAAATATTTCTACATCCCATGGCCTTTCCCAACCATTTAAACTTTTCTCTTACAGGTCTAACACTTCCGAAAAACCAATACAACGGCCACCCGGAACAATATATAAAGCTAAACGAACCGTTCACTGGGCACTTATCCGTACGAAAATCCCTATTGATTTACCTCTTTTTACAAGGAAGTAAAATGTGAAAAAAATATTTCTACATCCCATGGCCTTTCCCAACCATTTAAATTTTTCTCTTACAGGTCTAACAGTTGCGAAAAACCAATACAACACCCACCCGGAACAATATATACAGCTAAACGAACCGTTTACTGGGTACTAATCCATACGAAAATCCCTATTGATTTACCTGTTTTTACAAGGAAATAAAATGTGAAAAAAATATTTCTACATCCCATGGCCTTTCCCAACCATTTAAATTTTTCTCTTACAAGTCTAACACTTCCGAAAAACCAATACAACGCCCACCCAGAACAATATATAAAGCTAAACGAACCGTTCACTGGGTACTTATCTGTACGAAAATCCCTATTGATTTTCCTGTTTTTACAAGGAAATAAAATGTGAAAAAAATATTTCTACATCCCATGGCCTTTCCCAACCATTTAAATTATTCTCTTACAGGTCTAACACTTCCGAAAAACCAATACAACGCCCACCCGGAACAATGTATAAAGCTAAACGAACCGTTCACTGGGTACTTATCCGTGCGAAAATCCCTATGGATTTACCTGTTTTTACAAGGAAGTAAAATGTGAAAAAAATATTTCTACATCCCATGGCCTTTCCCAACCATTTAAATTTTTCTCTTACAGGTCTAACATTTGCGAAAAACCAATACAACACCCACCCGGAAAAATATATACAGCTAAACGAACCGTTTACTGGGTACTAATCCATACGGAAATCCTTATTGATTTACCTGTTTTTACAAGGAAATAAAATGTGAAAAAAAATATTTCTACATCCCATGGCCTTTCCCAACCATTTAAACTTTTCTCTTACAGGTCTAACACTTCCGAAAAACCAATACAACGCCCTCCCGGAACAATATATAAAGCTAAACGGACCGTTCACTGGGTAATTATCCGTACAAAAAGCCCTATTGATTTACCTGTTTTTACAAGGAAGTAAAATGTGAAAAAAATATTTCTACATCCCATGGCCTTTCCCAGCCATTTAAATTTTTCTCTTACAGGTCTAACGCTTCCGAAAAACCAATACAACGCCCACCCGGAACAATATATAAAGCTAAACGAACCGTTCACTGGGTACTTATCCGTACGAAAATCCCTATTGATTTACCTGTTTTTACAAGGAAATAAAATGTGAAAAAAATATTTCTACATCCCATGGCCATTCCCAACCATTTAATTTTTTCTCTTACAGGTCTAACACTTCTGAAAAACCAATACAACGGCCACCCGGAACAATGTATAAAGCTAAACGAACCGTTCACTGGGTACTTATCCGTACGAAAATCCCTATTGATTTACCTGTTTTTACAAGGAAGTAAAATGTGAAAAAAATATTTCTACAACCCATGGCCTTTCCCAACCATTTAAACTTTTCTCTTACAGGTCTAACACTTCCGAAAAACCAATACAACGCCCTCCCGGAACAATATATAAAGCTAAACGGACCGTTCACTGGGTAATTATCTGTACAAAAAGCCCTATTGATTTACCTGTTTTTACAAGGAAGTAAAATGTGAAAAAAATATTTCTACATCCCATGGCCTTTCCCAGCCATTTAAATTTTTCTCTTACAGGTCTAACGCTTCCGAAAAACCAATACAACGCCCACCCGGAACAATGTATAAAGCTAAACGAACCGTTCACTGGGTACTTATCCGTGCGAATAGCCCTATTGATTTACCTGTTTTTACAAGGAAGTAAAATGTGAAAAAAATATTTCTACATCCCATGGCCTTTTCCAACCATTTAAATTTTTCTCTTACAGGTCTAACACTTCCGAAAAACCAATACAACGCCCACCCGGAAAAATATATAAAGCTAAACGAACCGATCACTGGGTACTTATCCGTACGAAAATCCCTATAGATTTACCTGTTTTTACAAGGAAATAAAATGTGAAAAAAATATTTCTACATCCCATGGCCTTTCCCAACCATTTAAACTTTTCTCTTACAGGTCTAACGCTTCCGAAAAACCAATACAACGCCCTCCCGGAACAATATATAAAGTTAAACGGACCGTTCACTGGGTAATTATCCGTACAAAAAGCCCTATTGATTTACCTGTATTTACAAGGAAGTAAAATGTGAAAAAAATATTTCTATATCCCATGGCCTTTCCCAGCCATTTAAATTTTTCTCTTACAGGTCTAACGCTTCCGAAAAACCAATACAACGCCCACCTGGAACAATATATAAAGCTAAATGAACCGTTCACTGGGTACTTATCCGTACGAAAATCCCTATTGATTTACCTGTTTTTACAAGGAAATAAAATGTGAAAAAAATATTTCTACATCCCATGGCCATTCCCAACCATTTAAATTTTTCTCTTACAGGTCTAACACTTCTGAAAAACCAATACAACGGCCACCCGGAACAATGTATAAAGCTAAACGAACCGTTCACTGGGTACTTATCCGTACGAAAATCCCTATTGATTTACCTGTTTTTACAATGAAGTAAAATGTGAAAAAAATATTTCTACATCCCATGGCCTTTCCCAACCATTTAAACTTTTCTCTTACAGGTCTAACACTTCCGAAAAACCAATACAACGCCCTCCCGGAACAATATATAAAGCTAAACGGACCGTTCACTGGGTAATTATCCGTACAAAAAGCCCTATTGATTTACCTGTTTTTACAAGGAAGTAAAATGTGAAAAAAATATTTCTACATCCCATGGCCTTTCCCAACCATTTAAATTTTTCTCTTACAGGTCTAACATTTGCGAAAAACCAATACAACACCCACCCGGAAAAATATATAAAGCTAAACGAACCGATCACTGGGTACTTATCCGTACGAAAATCCCTATAGATTTACCTGTTTTTACAAGGAAATAAAATGTGAAAAAAATATTTCTACATCCCATGGCCTTTCCCAACCATTTAAACTTTTCTCTTACAGGTCTAACTCTTCCGAAAAACCAATACAACGCCCTCCCGGAACAATATATAAAGCTAAACGGACCGTTCACTGGGTAATTATCCGTACAAAAAGCCCTATTGATTTACCTGTATTTACAAGGAAGTAAAATGTGAAAAAAATATTTCTACATCCCATGGCCTTTCCCAGCCATTTAAATTTTTCTCTTACAGGTCTAACGCTTCCGAAAAACCAATACAACGCCCACCTGGAACAATATATAAAGCTAAATGAACCGTTCACTGGGTACTTATCCGTACGAAAATCCCTATTGATTTACCTGTTTTTACAAGGAAATAAAATGTGAAAAAAATATTTCTACATCCCATGGCCATTCCCAACCATTTAATTTTTTCTCTTACAGGTCTAACACTTCTGAAAAACCAATACAACGGCCACCCGGAACAATGTATAAAGCTAAACGAACCGTTCACTGGGTACTTATCCGTACGAAAATCCCTATTGATTTACCTGTTTTTACAAGGAAGTAAATGTGAAAAAAATATTTCTACATCCCATGGCCTTTCCCAACCATTTAAACTTTTCTCTTACAGGTCTAACACTTCCGAAAAACCAATACAACGCCCTCCCGGAACAATATATAAAGCTAAACGGACCGTTCACTGGGTAATTATCCGTACAAAAAGCCCTATTGATTTACCTGTTTTTACAAGGAAGTAAAATGTGAAAAAAATATTTCTACATCCCATGGCCTTTCCCAACCATTTAAATTTTTCTCTTACAGGTCTAACATTTGCGAAAAACCAATACAACACCCACCCGGAAAAATATATAAAGCTAAACGAACCGATCACTGGGTACTTATCCGTACGAAAATCCCTATAGATTTACCTGTTTTTACAAGGAAATAAAATGTGAAAAAAATATTTCTACATCCCATGGCCTTTCCCAACCATTTAAACTTTTCTCTTACAGGTCTAACACTTCCGAAAAACCAATACAACGCCCTCCCGGAACAATATATAAAGCTAAACGGACCGTTCACTGGGTAATTATCCGTACAAAAAGCCCTATTGATTTACCTGTATTTACAAGGAAGTAAAATGTGAAAAAAATATTTCTACATCCCATGGCCTTTCCCAGCCATTTAAATTTTTCTTTTACAGGTCTAACGCTTCCGAAAAACCAATACAACGCCCACCTGGAACAATATATAAAGCTAAATGAACCGTTCACTGGGTACTTATCCGTACGAAAATCCCTATTGATTTACCTGTTTTTACAAGGAAATAAAATGTGAAAAAAATATTTCTACATCCCATGGCCATTCCCAACCATTTAAATTTTTCTCTTACAGGTCTAACACTTCTGAAAAACCAATACAACGGCCACCCGGAACAATGTATAAAGCTAAACGAACCGTTCACTGGGTACTTATCCGTACGAAAATCCCTATTGATTTACCTGTTTTTACAAGGAAGTAAAATGTGAAAAAAATATTTCTACATCCCATGGCCTTTCCCAACCATTTAAACTTTTCTCTTACAGGTCTAACACTTCCGAAAAACCAATACAACGCCCTCCCGGAACAATATATAAAGCTAAACGGACCGTTCACTGGGTAATTATCCGTACAAAAAGCCCTATTGATTTACCTGTTTTTACAAGGAAGTAAAATGTGAAAAAAATATTTCTACATCCCATGGCCTTTCCCAGCCATTTAAATTTTTCTCTTACAGGTCTAACGCTTCCGAAAAACCAATACAACGCCCACCCGGAACAATATATAAAGCTAAACGAACCGTTCACTGGGTACTTATCCGTACGAAAATCCCTATTGATTTACCTGTTTTTACAAGGAAATAAAATGTGAAAAAAATATTTCTACATCCCATGGCCATTCCCAACCACTTAAATTTTTCTCTTACAGGTCTAACACTTCTGAAAAACCAATACAAGGACCACCCGGAACAATGTATAAAGCTAAACGAACCGTTCACTGGGTACTTATCCGTACGAAAATCCCTATTGATTTACCTGTTTTTACAAGGATTAAAATGTGAAAAAAATATTTCTACATCCCATGGCCTTTCCCAACCATTTAAATTTTTCTCTTACATGTCTAACACTTCCGAAAAACCAATACAACGCCCACCCAGAACAATGTATAAAGCTAAACGAACCGTTCACTGGGTACTTATCCGTGCGAAAAGCCCTATTGATTTACCTGTTTTTACAAGGAAGTAAAATGTGAAAAAAATATTTCTTCATCCCATGGCCTTTACCAGCCATTTAAATTTTTCTCTTACAGGTCTAACACTTCCGAAAAACCAATACAACGCCCACCCGGAACAATATATAAAGCTAAACGAACAGTTCACTGGGTACTTATCCGTACGAAAAGCCGTATTGATTTACCTGTTTTTACAAGGAAGTAAAATGTGAAAAAAATATTTCTACATCCCATGGCCTTTCCCAACCATTTAAATTTTTCTCTTACAGGTCTAACAGTTGTGAAAAACCAATACAACACCCACCCGGAAAAATATATACAGCTAAACGAACCGTTTACTGGGTACTAATCCATACGAAAATCCCTATTGATTTACCTGTTTTTACAAGGAAATAAAATGTGAAAAAAATATTTCTACATCCCATGGCCTTTCCCAACCATTTACATTTTTCTCTTACAGGTCTAACACTTCCGAAAAACCAATACAAAGCCCACCCGGAACAATATATAAAGCTAAACGAACCGTTCACTGGGTACTTATACGTAGGAAAAGCCCTATTCATTTACCTGTTTTTACAAGGAAGTAAAATGTGAAAAAAATATTTCTACATCCCATGGCCTTTCCCAGCCATTTAAATTTTACTCTTACAGGTCTAACACTTCCGAAAAACCAATACAACGCCCACCCGGAACAATATATAAAGCTAAACGAACCGTTCACGGGGTACTTATCCGTACGAAAATCCCTATTGATTTACCTGTTTTTACAAGGAAATAAAATGTGAAAAAGATATTTCTACATCCCATGGCCTTTCCCAACCATTTAAACTTTTCTCTTACAGGTCTAACACTTCGGAAAAACCAATACAACGGCGACCCGGAACAATATATAAAGCTAAACGAACCGTTCACTGGGCAATTATCCGTACAAAAATCCCTATTGATTTTCCTGTTTTTACAAGGAAATAAAATATGAAAAAAATATTTCTACATCCCATGGCCTTTTCCAACCATTTAAATTTTTATCTTACAGGTCTAACACTACCGAAAAACCGATACAACTCCCACCCGGAACAATATATAAAGCTAAACGAACCGTTCACTGGGTACTTATACGTACGAAAAGCCCTATACATTTACCTGGTTTTACAAGGAAGTAAAATGTGAAAAAAATATTTCTATATCCCATGGCCTTTCCCGGCCATTTAAATTTTACTCTTACAGGTCTAACACTTCCGAAAAACCAATACAACGCCCACCCGGAACAATATATAAAGCTAAACGAACCGTTCACTGGGTACTTATCCGTACGAAAATCCCTATTGATTTACCTGTTTTTACAAGGAAATAAAATGTGAAAAAAATATTTCTACATCCCATGGCCTTTCCCAACCATTTAAACTTATCTCTTACAGGTCTAACACTTCCGAAAAACCAATACAACGGCGACCCGGAACAATATATAAAGCTAAATGAACCGTTCACTGGGCAATTATCTGTACAAAACTCCCTATTGATTTTCCTGTTTTTACAAGGAAATAAAATGTGAAAAAAATATTTCTACATCCCATGGCCTTTCCCAACCATTTAAATTTTTATCTTACAGGTCTAACACTACCGAAAAACCGATACAACTTCCACCCGGAACAATATATAAAGCTAAACGAACCATTCACTGGGTACTTATCCGTACGAAAATCCCTATTGATTTACCTGTTTTTACAAGGAAATAAAATGTGAAAAAAATATTTCTACATCCCATGGCCTTTCCCAACCATTTAAACTTTTCTCTTACAGGTCTAACACTTCCGAAAAACCAATACAACGCCCTCCCGGAACAATATATAAAGCTAAACTGACCGTTCCCTGGGTACTTATACGTACGAAAATCCCTATTGATTTACCTGTTTTTACAAGGAAATAAAATGTGAAAAAAATATTTCTACATCCCATGGCCTTTCCCAGCAATTTACATTTTTCTCTTACAGGTCTAACGCTTCCGAAAAACCAATACAACGCCCACCCGGAACAATATATAAAGCTAAACGAACCGTTCACTGGGTACTTATCCGTACGAAAATCCCTATTGATTTACCTGTTTTTACAAGGAAATAAAATGTGAAAAAAATATTTCTACATCCCATGGCCCTTCCCAACCATTTAAATTTTTCTCTTACATGTCTAACACTTCCGAAAAACCAATACAACGCCCACCCAGAACAATGTATAAAGCTAAACGAACCGTTCACTGGGTACTTATCCGTGCGAAAAGCCCTATTGATTTACCTGTTTTTACAAGGAAGTAAAATGTGAAAAAAATATTTCTTCATCCCATGGCCTTTACCAGCCATTTAAATTTTTCTCTTACAGGTCTAACACTTCCGAAAAACCAATACAACGCCCACCCGGAACAATATATAAAGCTAAACGAACAGTTCACTGGGTACTTATCCGTACGAAAAGCCGTATTGATTTACCTGTTTTTACAAGGAAGTAAAATGTGAAAAAAATATTTCTACATCCCATGGCCTTTCCCAACCATTTAAATTTTTCTCTTACAGGTCTAACAGTTGTGAAAAACCAATACAACACCCACCCGGAAAAATATATACAGCTAAACGAACCGTTTACTGGGTACTAATCCATACGAAAATCCCTATTGATTTACCTGTTTTTACAAGGAAATAAAATGTGAAAAAAATATTTCTACATCCCATGGCCTTTCCCAACCATTTACATTTTTCTCTTACAGGTCTAACACTTCCGAAAAACCAATACAAAGCCCACCCGGAACAATATATAAAGCTAAACGAACCGTTCACTGGGTACTTATACGTACGAAAAGCCCTATTCATTTACCTGTTTTTACAAGGAAGTAAAATGTGAAAAAAATATTTCTACATCCCATGGCCTTTCCCAGCCATTTAAATTTTACTCTTACAGGTCTAACACTTCCGAAAAACCAATACAACGCCCACCCGGAACAATATATAAAGCTAAACGAACCGTTCACGGGGTACTTATCCGTACGAAAATCCCTATTGATTTACCTGTTTTTACAAGGAAATAAAATGTGAAAAAGATATTTCTACATCCCATGGCCTTTCCCAACCATTTAAACTTTTCTCTTACAGGTCTAACACTTCGGAAAAACCAATACAACGGCGACCCGGAACAATATATAAAGCTAAACGAACCGTTCACTGGGCAATTATCCGTACAAAAATCCCTATTGATTTTCCTGTTTTTACAAGGAAATAAAATGTGAAAAAAATATTTCTACATCCCATGGCCTTTTCCAACCATTTAAATTTTTATCTTACAGGTCTAACACTACCGAAAAAACGATACAACTCCCACCCGGAACAATATATAAAGCTAATCGAACCGTTCACTGGGTACTTATACGTACGAAAAGCCCTATACATTTACCTGGTTTTACAAGGAAGTAAAATGTGAAAAAAATATTTCTATATCCCATGGCCTTTCCCAGCCATTTAAATTTTACTCTTACAGGTCTAACACTTCCGAAAAACCAATACAACGCCCACCCGGAACAATATATAAAGCTAAACGAACCGTTCACTGGGTACTTATCCGTACGAAAATCCCTATTGATTTACCTGTTTTTACAAGGAAATAAAATGTGAAAAAAATATTTCTACATCCCATGGCCTTTCCCAACCATTTAAACTTATCTCTTACAGGTCTAACACTTCCGAAAAACCAATACAACGGCGACCCGGAACAATATATAAAGCTAAACGAACCGTTCACTGGGCAATTATCCTTACAAAACTCCCTATTGATTTTCCTGTTTTTACAAGGAAATAAAATGTGAAAAAAATATTTCTACATCCCATGGCCTTTCCCAACCATTTAAATTTTTATCTTACAGGTCTAACACTACCGAAAAACCGATACAACTTCCACCCGGAACAATATATAAAGCTAAACGAACCATTCACTGGGTACTTATCCGTACGAAAATCCCTATTGATTTACCTGTTTTTACAAGGAAATAAAATGTGAAAAAAATATTTCTACATCCCATGGCCTTTCCCAACCATTTAAACTTTTCTCTTACAGGTCTAACACTTCCGAAAAACCAATACAACGCCCTCCCGGAACAATATATAAAGCTAAACGGACCGTTCCCTGGGTACTTATCCGTACAAAAAGCCCTATTGATTTACCTGTTTTTACAAGGAAGTAAAATGTGAAAAAATTTTTTCTACATCCCATGGCCTTTCCCAGCAATTTACATTTTTCTCTTACAGGTCTAACGCTTCCGAAAAACCAATACAACGCCCACCCGGAACAATATATAAAGCTAAACGAACCGTTCACTGGGTACTTATCCGTACGAAAATCCCTATTGATTTACCTGTTTTTACAAGGAAATAAAATGTGAAAAAAATATTTCTACATCCCATGGCCCTTCCCAACCATTTAAATTTTTCTCTTACATGTCTAACACTTCCGAAAAACCAATACAACGCCCACCCGGAACAATATATAAAGCTAAACGAACCGTTCACTTGGTACTTATACGTACGAAAAGCCCTATTCATTTACCTGTTTTTACAAGGAAGTAAAATGTGAAAAAAATATTTCTACATCCCATGGCCTTTCCCAGCCATTTAAATTTTTCTCTTACAGGTCTAACACTTCCGAAAAACCAATACAACGCCCACCCGGAACAATATATAAACCTAAACGAACCGTTCACTGGGCACTTATCCGTACGAAAATCCCTATTGATTTACCTGTTTTTACAAGGAAATAAAATGTGAAAAAAATATTTCTACATCCCATGGCCTTTCCCAACCATTTAAATTTTTCTCTTACCTGTCTAACACTTCTGAAAAACCAATACAACGCCCACCCGGAACAATATATAAAGCTAAACGAACCGTTCACTGGTTACTTATACGTACGAAAAGCCCTATTCATTTACCTGTTTTTACAAGGAAATAAAATGTGAAAAAAATATTTCTACATCCCATGGCCCTTCCCAACCATTTAAATTTTTCTCTTACATGTCTAACACTTCCGAAAAACCAATACAACGCCCACCCGGAACAATATATAAAGCTAAACGAACCGTTCACTGGGCAATTATCTGTACAAAACTCCCTATTGATTTTCCTGTTTTTACAAGGAAATAAAATGTGAAAAAAATATTTCTACATCCCATGGCCTTTCCCAACCATTTAAATTTTTATCTTACAGGTCTAACACTACCGAAAAACCGATACAACTTCCACCCGGAACAATATATAAAGCTAAACGAACCATTCACTGGGTACTTATCCGTACGAAAATCCCTATTGATTTACCTGTTTTTACAAGGAAATAAAATGTGAAAAAAATATTTCTACATCCCATGGCCTTTCCCAACCATTTAAACTTTTCTCTTACAGGTCTAACACTTCCGAAAAACCAATACAACGCCCTCCCGGAACAATATATAAAGCTAAACGGACCGTTCCCTGGGTACTTATACGTACGAAAATCCCTATTGATTTACCTGTTTTTACAAGGAAATAAAATGTGAAAAAAATATTTCTACATCCCATGGCCTTTCCCAGCAATTTACATTTTTCTCTTACAGGTCTAACGCTTCCGAAAAACCAATACAACGCCCACCCGGAACAATATATAAAGCTAAACGAACCGTTCACTGGGTACTTATCCGTACGAAAATCCCTATTGATTTACCTGTTTTTACAAGGAAATAAAATGTGAAAAAAATATTTCTACATCCCATGGCCCTTCCCAACCATTTAAATTTTTCTCTTACATGTCTAACACTTCCGAAAAACCAATACAACGCCCACCCAGAACAATGTATAAAGCTAAACGAACCGTTCACTGGGTACTTATCCGTGCGAAAAGCCCTATTGATTTACCTGTTTTTACAAGGAAGTAAAATGTGAAAAAAATATTTCTTCATCCCATGGCCTTTACCAGCCATTTAAATTTTTCTCTTACAGGTCTAACACTTCCGAAAAACCAATACAACGCCCACCCGGAACAATATATAAAGCTAAACGAACAGTTCACTGGGTACTTATCCGTACGAAAAGCCGTATTGATTTACCTGTTTTTACAAGGAAGTAAAATGTGAAAAAAATATTTCTACATCCCATGGCCTTTCCCAACCATTTAAATTTTTCTCTTACAGGTCTAACAGTTGTGAAAAACCAATACAACACCCACCCGGAAAAATATATACAGCTAAACGAACCGTTTACTGGGTACTAATCCATACGAAAATCCCTATTGATTTACCTGTTTTTACAAGGAAATAAAATGTGAAAAAAATATTTCTACATCCCATGGCCTTTCCCAACCATTTACATTTTTCTCTTACAGGTCTAACACTTCCGAAAAACCAATACAAAGCCCACCCGGAACAATATATAAAGCTAAACGAACCGTTCACTGGGTACTTATACGTACGAAAAGCCCTATTCATTTACCTGTTTTTACAAGGAAGTAAAATGTGAAAAAAATATTTCTACATCCCATGGCCTTTCCCAGCCATTTAAATTTTACTCTTACAGGTCTAACACTTCCGAAAAACCAATACAACGCCCACCCGGAACAATATATAAAGCTAAACGAACCGTTCACGGGGTACTTATCCGTACGAAAATCCCTATTGATTTACCTGTTTTTACAAGGAAATAAAATGTGAAAAAGATATTTCTACATCCCATGGCCTTTCCCAACCATTTAAACTTTTCTCTTACAGGTCTAACACTTCGGAAAAACCAATACAACGGCGACCCGGAACAATATATAAAGCTAAACGAACCGTTCACTGGGCAATTATCCGTACAAAAATCCCTATTGATTTTCCTGTTTTTACAAGGAAATAAAATGTGAAAAAAATATTTCTACATCCCATGGCCTTTTCCAACCATTTAAATTTTTATCTTACAGGTCTAACACTACCGAAAAAACGATACAACTCCCACCCGGAACAATATATAAAGCTAATCGAACCGTTCACTGGGTACTTATACGTACGAAAAGCCCTATACATTTACCTGGTTTTACAAGGAAGTAAAATGTGAAAAAAATATTTCTATATCCCATGGCCTTTCCCAGCCATTTAAATTTTACTCTTACAGGTCTAACACTTCCGAAAAACCAATACAACGCCCACCCGGAACAATATATAAAGCTAAACGAACCGTTCACTGGGTACTTATCCGTACGAAAATCCCTATTGATTTACCTGTTTTTACAAGGAAATAAAATGTGAAAAAAATATTTCTACATCCCATGGCCTTTCCCAACCATTTAAACTTATCTCTTACAGGTCTAACACTTCCGAAAAACCAATACAACGGCGACCCGGAACAATATATAAAGCTAAACGAACCGTTCACTGGGCAATTATCCTTACAAAACTCCCTATTGATTTTCCTGTTTTTACAAGGAAATAAAATGTGAAAAAAATATTTCTACATCCCATGGCCTTTCCCAACCATTTAAATTTTTATCTTACAGGTCTAACACTACCGAAAAACCGATACAACTTCCACCCGGAACAATATATAAAGCTAAACGAACCATTCACTGGGTACTTATCCGTACGAAAATCCCTATTGATTTACCTGTTTTTACAAGGAAATAAAATGTGAAAAAAATATTTCTACATCCCATGGCCTTTCCCAACCATTTAAACTTTTCTCTTACAGGTCTAACACTTCCGAAAAACCAATACAACGCCCTCCCGGAACAATATATAAAGCTAAACGGACCGTTCCCTGGGTACTTATCCGTACAAAAAGCCCTATTGATTTACCTGTTTTTACAAGGAAGTAAAATGTGAAAAAAATTTTTCTACATCCCATGGCCTTTCCCAGCAATTTACATTTTTCTCTTACAGGTCTAACGCTTCCGAAAAACCAATACAACGCCCACCCGGAACAATATATAAAGCTAAACGAACCGTTCACTGGGTACTTATCCGTACGAAAATCCCTATTGATTTACCTGTTTTTACAAGGAAATAAAATGTGAAAAAAATATTTCTACATCCCATGGCCCTTCCCAACCATTTAAATTTTTCTCTTACATGTCTAACACTTCCGAAAAACCAATACAACGCCCACCCGGAACAATATATAAAGCTAAACGAACCGTTCACTTGGTACTTATACGTACGAAAAGCCCTATTCATTTACCTGTTTTTACAAGGAAGTAAAATGTGAAAAAAATATTTCTACATCCCATGGCCTTTCCCAACCATTTAAACTTATCTCTTACAGGTCTAACACTTCCGAAAAACCAATACAACGCCCACCCGGAACAATATATAAAGCTAAACGAACCGTTCACTGGGTACTTATCCGTACGAAAATCCCTATTGATTTACCTGTTTTTACAAGGAAATAAAATGTGAAAAAAATATTTCTACATCCCATGGCCTTTCCCAACCATTTAAACTTATCTCTTACAGGTCTAACACTTCCGAAAAACCAATACAACGGCGACCCGGAACAATATATAAAGCTAAACGAACCGTTCACTGGGCAATTATCCTTACAAAACTCCCTATTGATTTTCCTGTTTTTACAAGGAAATAAAATGTGAAAAAAATATTTCTACATCCCATGGCCTTTCCCAACCATTTAAATTTTTATCTTACAGGTCTAACACTACCGAAAAACCGATACAACTTCCACCCGGAACAATATATAAAGCTAAACGAACCATTCACTGGGTACTTATCCGTACGAAAATCCCTATTGATTTACCTGTTTTTACAAGGAAATAAAATGTGAAAAAAATATTTCTACATCCCATGGCCTTTCCCAACCATTTAAACTTTTCTCTTACAGGTCTAACACTTCCGAAAAACCAATACAACGCCCTCCCGGAACAATATATAAAGCTAAACGGACCGTTCCCTGGGTACTTATCCGTACAAAAAGCCCTATTGATTTACCTGTTTTTACAAGGAAGTAAAATGTGAAAAAATTTTTTCTACATCCCATGGCCTTTCCCAGCAATTTACATTTTTCTCTTACAGGTCTAACGCTTCCGAAAAACCAATACAACGCCCACCCGGAACAATATATAAAGCTAAACGAACCGTTCACTGGGTACTTATCCGTACGAAAATCCCTATTGATTTACCTGTTTTTACAAGGAAATAAAATGTGAAAAAAATATTTCTACATCCCATGGCCCTTCCCAACCATTTAAATTTTTCTCTTACAGGTCTAACGCTTCCGAAAAACCAATACAACGCCCACCCGGAACAATATATAAAGCTAAACGAACCGTTCACTGGGTACTTATCCGTACGAAAATCCCTATTGATTTACCTGTTTTTACAAGGAAATAAAATGTGAAAAAAATATTTCTACATCCCATGGCCCTTCCCAACCATTTAAATTTTTCTCTTACATGTCTAACACTTCCGAAAAACCAATACAACGCCCACCCGGAACAATATATAAAGCTAAACGAACCGTTCACTTGGTACTTATACGTACGAAAAGCCCTATTCATTTACCTGTTTTTACAAGGAAGTAAAATGTGAAAAAAATATTTCTACATCCCATGGCCTTTCCCAGCCATTTAAATTTTTCTCTTACAGGTCTAACACTTCCGAAAAACCAATACAACGCCCACCCGGAACAATATATAAACCTAAACGAACCGTTCACTGGGCACTTATCCGTACGAAAATCCCTATTGATTTACCTGTTTTTACAAGGAAATAAAATGTGAAAAAAATATTTCTACATCCCATGGCCTTTCCCAACCATTTAAATTTTTCTCTTACCTGTCTAACACTTCTGAAAAACCAATACAACGCCCACCCGGAACAATATATAAAGCTAAACGAACCGTTCACTGGTTACTTATACGTACGAAAAGCCCTATTCATTTACCTGTTTTTACAAGGAAGTAAAATGTGAAAAAAATATTTCTACATCCCATGGCCTTTCCCAGCCATTTAAATTTTACTCTTACAGGTCTAACACTTCCGAAAAACCAATACAACGCCCACCCGGAACAATATATAAAGCTAAACGAACCGTTCACTGGGTACTTATCCGTACGAAAATCCCTATTGATTTACCTGTTTTTACAAGGAAATAAAATGTGAAAAAAATATTTCTACATCCCATGGCCTTTCCCAACCATTTAAACTTTTCTCTTACAGGTCTAACACTTCCGAAAAACCAATACAACTCCCACCCGGAACAATATATAAAGCTAAATGAACCGTTCACTGGGTACTTATACGTATGAAAATCCCTATTGATTTACCTGTTTTTACAAGGAAGTAAAATGTGAAAAAAATATTTCTACATCCCATGGCCTTTCCCAACCATTTAAACATTTCTCTTACAGGTCTAACACTTCTGAAAAACCAATACAACGCCCACGCGGAACAATATATAAAGCTAAACGAACCGTTCACTGGGTACTTATACGGCAAAAATCCGTATTGATTTACCTGTTTTTACAAGGAAATAAAATGTGAAAAAATATTTCTACATCCCATGGCCTTTCCCAACCATTTAAACTTTTCTCTTACAGGTCTAACACTACCGAAAATCCAATACAACTCCCACCCGGAACAATATATAAAGCTAAATGAACCGTTCACTGGGTACTTATACGTACGAAATTACCTATTGATTTACCTGTTTTTACAAGGAAATAAAATGTGAAAAAAATATTTCTACATCCCATGGCCTTTCCCGACCATTTAAAATTTTCTCTTACAGGTCTAACACTTCCGAAAAACCAATACAACGGCCACCCGGAACAATATATAAAGCTAAACGAACCGTTCACTGGGTACTTATCCGTACGAAAAGCCCTATTAATTTACCTGTTTTTACAAGGAAGTAAAATGTGAAAAAAATATTTCTACATCCCATAGCCTTTCCCAACCATTTAAATTTTTCTCTTACAGGTCTAACAGTTGCGAAAAACCAATACAACGCCCACTCGGAAAAATATATAAAGCTAAACGAACCGTTCACTGGGTACTAATCCATACGAAAATCCCTATGAATTTACCTGTTTTTACAAGGAAATAAAATGTGAAAAAAATATTTCTACATTCCATGGCCTTTCCCAACCATTTAAATTTTTCTCTTACAGGTCTAACACTTCCCAAAAACCAATACAACGCCCACCTGGAACAATATATAAAGCTAAACGAACCGTTCACTGGGTACTTATCCGTACGAAAATCGCTATTGATTTACCTGTTTTTACAAGGAAATAAAATGTGAAAAAAATATTTCTACATCCCATGGCCTTTCCCAACCATTTAAATTTTTCTCTTACATGTCTAACACTACCGAAAAACCAATACAATGCCCACCCGGAACAATATATAAAGCTAAACGCACCGTTCACTGGGTACTTATACGTACGAAAATCCCTATTGATTTACCTGTTTCTACAAGGAAATAAAATGTGAAAAAAAATATTTCTACATCCCATGGCCTTTCCCAACCATTTAAACTTTTCTCTTACAGGTCTAACACTTCCGAAAAACCAATACAACGGCCACCCGGAACAATATATAAAGCTAAAAGAACCGTTCAGTGGGCACTTATCCGTACGAAAATCCCTACTGATGTACCTGTTTTTACAAGGAAATAAAATGTGAAAAAAATATTTCTACATCCCATGGCCTTTCCCAACCATTTAAATTTTTCTCTTACAGGTCTAACAGTTGCGAAAAACCAATACAACGCCCACCCGGAAAAATATATAAAGCTAAACGAACCGTTCACTGGGTACTCATACGTACGAAAATCCCTATTGATTTACCTGTATTTACAAGGAAATAAAATGTGAAAAAAATATTTCTACATCCCATGGCCTTTCCCAACCATTTAAATTTTTCTCTTACATGTCTAACACTTCCGATAAACAAATGCAACGCCCACCCAGAACAATATATAAAGCTAAACGAACCGTTCACTGGGTACTTATACGGCAAAAATCCCTATTGATTTTCCTGTTTTTACAAGGAAATAAAATGTGAAAAAATATTTCTACATCCCATGGCCTTTCCCAACCATTTAAACTTTTCTCTTACAGGTCTAACACTTCCGAAAAACCAATACAACGGCCACCCGGAACAATATATAAAGCTAAACGAACCGTTCACTGGGTACTTATCCGTACGAAAAGCCCTATTGATTTTCCTGTTTTTACAAGGAAATAAAATGTGAAAAAAATATTTCTACATCCCATGGCCTTTCCCAACCATTTAAATTTTTCTCTTACATGTCTAACACTACCGAAAAACCAATACAACGCCCACCCGGAACAATATATAAAGCTAAACGCAGCGTTCACTGGGTACTTATACGTACGAAAATCCCTATTGATTTACCTGTTTTTACAAGGAAATAAAATGTGAAAAAAATATTTCTACATCCCATGGCCTTTCCCAACCATTTAAACTTTTCTCTTACAGGTCTAACACTTCCGAAAAACCAATACAACGGCCACCCGGAACAATATATAAAGCTAAACGAACCGTTCACTGGGCACTTATCCGTACGAAAATCCCTACTGATTTAACTGTTTTTTACAAGGAAATAAAATGTGAAAAAAATATTTCTACATCCCATGGCCTTTCCCAACCATTTAAATTTTTCTCTTACAGGTCTAACACTACCGAAAAACCAATACAACTCCCACCCGGAACAATATATAAAGCTAATGAACCGTTCACTGGGTACTTATCCGTACCAAAATCCCTATTGATTTACCTGTTTTTACAAGGAAATAAAATGTGCAAAATTTTTTCTACATCCCATGGCCATTCCCAGCCATTTAAATTTTTCTCTTACAGGTCTAACACTTCCGAAAAACCGATACAACGGCCACCCGGAACAATGTATAAAGCTAAACGAACCGTTCACTGGGTACTTATCCGTACGAAAATCCCTATTGATTTACTTGTTTTTACAAGGAAATAAAATGTGAAAAAAATATTTCTACATCCCATGGCCTTTCCCAGCCATTTAAATTTTTCTCTTACAGGTATAACACTTCTGAAAAACCAATACAACGCCCACCCGGAAAAATATATAAAGCTAAACTAACCGTTCACTGGGTACTTATCCGTACGAAAATCCCTATTGATTTACTTGTTTTTACAAGGAAATAAAATGTGAAAAAAATATTTCTATATCCCATGGCCTTTCCCAACCATTTAAATTTTTCTCTTACATGCCTAACACTACCGAAAAAACAATACAACGCCCACCCGGAGCAATATATAAAGCTAAACGCACCGTTCACTGGGTACTTATACGTACGAAAATCCCTATTGATTTACCTGTTTTTACAAGGAAATAAAATGTGAAAAAAATATTTCTACATCCCATGGTCTTTCCCATCCATTTAAATATTTATCTTACAGGTCTAACACTACCGAAAAACCAATACAACTCCTACCCGGAACAATATATAAAGCTAAACGAACCGTTCACTGGGTACTTATCCGTACCAAAATCCCTATTGATTTACCTGTTTTTACAAGAAAATAAGATGTGCAAAATTTTTTCTACATCCCATGGCCTTTCCCAGCCATTTAAATTTTTCTGTTACATGTCTAACACTTCCAAAAAACCGATACAACGGCCACCCGGTACAATGTATAAAGCTAAACGAACCGTTCACTGGGTACTTATCCGTACGAAAATCCCTATTGATTTACCTGTTTTTACAAGGAAATAAAATGTGAAAAAAATATTTCTACATCCCATGGCCTTTCCCAGCCATTTAAATTTTTCTCTTACAGGTATAACACTTCCGAAAAACCAATACAACGCCCACCCGGAAAAATATATAAAGCTAAACGAACCGTTCACTGGGTACTTATCCGTACGAAAAGCCCTATTGATTTACCTGTTTTTACAAGGAAGTAAAATGTGAAAAAAATATTTCTACATCCCATGGCCTTTCCCAACCATTTAAATTTTTCTCTTACAGGTCTAACAGTTGCGAAAAACCAATACAACACCCACCCGGAAAAATATATAAAGCTAAACGAACCGTTCACTGGGTACTAATACGTACGAAATTCCCTATTGATTTACCTGTTTTTACACGGAAATAAAATGTGAAAAAAATATTTCTACATCCCATGGCCTTTCCCAACCATTTAAATTTTTCTCTTACAGGTCTAACACTTCCGAAAAACCAATACAAAGCCCACCCGGAAAAATATATAAAGCTAAACGAACCGTTCACTGGGTACTTATCCGTACGAAAATCCCTATTGATTTACCTGTTTTTACAAGGAAATTAAATGTGAAAAAAATATTTCTACATCCCATGGCCTTTCCCAGCCATTTAAATTTTTCTCTTACAGGTCTAACACTTCCGAAAAACCAATACAACGCCCACCCGGAACAATGTATAAAGCTAAACGAACCGTTCACTGGGTACTTATCCGTACGAAAATCCCTATTGATTTTCCTGTTTTTACAAGAAAATAAAATGTGAAAAAAATATTTCTACATCCCATGGCCTTTCCCAACCATTTACATTTTTATCTTACAGGTCTAACACTACCAAAAAACCAATACAACTCCCACCCGGAACAATGTATAAAGCTAAACGAACCGTTCACTGGGTACTTATCCGTACGAAAATACCTATTGATTTACCTGATTTTACAAGGAAATAAAATGTGAAAAAAATATTTCTACATCCCATGGCCTTTCCCAACCATTTAAAATTTTCTCTTACAGGTCTAACACTTCCAAAAAACCAATACAACGGCCACCCGGAACAATATATAAAGCTAAACGAACCGTTCACTCGGTACCTATCCGTACGAAAAGCCCTATTGATTTACCTGTTTTTACAAGGAAATAAAATGTGAAAAAAATATTTCTACATCCCATGGCCTTTCCCAACCATTTAAATTTTTCTCTTACAGGTCCAACACTTCCGAAAAACCAATACAATGCCCACCCGGAACAATATATAAAGCTAAACGAACCGTTCACTGGGTACTTATCCGTACGAAAATCCCTATTGATTTACCTGTTTTTACAAGGAAATAAATTGTGAAAAAAATATTTCTACATCCCATGGCCTTTCCCAACCATTTAAAATTTTCTCTTACAGGTCTAACACCTCCGAAAAACCAATACAAAGCCCACCCGGAAAAATATATAAAGCTAAACGAACCGTTCACTGGGTACTTATCCGTACGAAAATCCCTACTGATTTACCTGTTTTTACAAGGAAATAAAATGTGCAAAATTTTTTCTACATCCCATGGCCTTTCCCAGCCATTTAAATTTTTCTGTTACAGGTCTAACACTTCCGAAAAACCGATACAACGGCCACCCGGAACAATGTATAAAGCTAAACGAACCGTTCACTGGGTACTTATCCGTACGAAAATCCCTATTGATTTACCTGTTTTTACAAGGAAATAAAATGTGAAAAAAATATTTCTACATCCCATGGCCTTTCCCAGCCATTTAAATTTTTCTCTTACAGGTCTAACACTTCCGAAAAACCAATACAACGCCCACCCGGAACAATGTATAAAGCTAAACGAACCGTTCACTGGGTACTTATCCGTACGAAAATCCCTATTGATTTTCCTGTTTTTACAAGAAAATAAAATGTGAAAAAAATATTTCTACATCCCATGGCCTTTCCCAACCATTTACATTTTTATCTTACAGGTCTAACACTACCGAAAAACCAATACAACGCCCACCCGGAAAAATATATAAAGCTAAACGAACCATTCACTTGGTACTAATCCATACGAAAATCCCTATTGATTTACCTGTTTTTACAAGGAAATAAAATGTGAAAAAAATATTTCTACATTCCATGGCCTTTCCCAACCATTTAAATTTTTCTCTTACAGGTCTAACACTTCCGAAAAACCAATACAACGGCCACCCGGAACAATATATAAAGCTAAACGAACCGTTCCCTGGGTACTTATCCGTACAAAAATCCCTATTGATTTACCTGTTTTTACAAGGAAATAAAATGTGAAAAAAATATTTCTACATCCCATGGCCTTTCCCAACCATTTAAATTTTTCTCTTACATGTCTAACACTACCGAAAAACCAATACAACGGCCACCCGGAGCAATATATAAAGCTAAACGCACCGTTCACTGGGTACTTATACGTACAAAAATCCCTATTGATTTACCTGTTTTTACAAGGAAATAAAATGTGAAAAAAATATTTCTACATCCCATGGCCTTTCCCAATCATTTAAATATTTATCTTACAGGTCTAACACTACCGAAAAACCAATACAACTCCTACCCGGAACAATATATAAAGCTAAACGAACCGTTCACTGGGTACTTATCCGTACGAAAATCCCTATTGATTTACCTGTTTTTACAAGGAAATAAAATGTGCAAAATTTTTTCTACATCCGATGGCCTTTCCCAGCCATTTAAATTTTTCTGTTACAGGTCTAACACTTCCGAAAAACCGATACAACGGCCACCCGGAACAATGTATAAAGCTAAACGAACCGTTCACTGGGTACTTATCCGTACGAAAATCCCTATTGATTTACCTGTTTTTACAAGGAAATAAAATGTGAAAAAAATATTTCTACATCCCATGGCCTTTCCCAGCCATTTAAATTTTTCTCTTACAGGTATAACACTTCCGAAAAACCAATACAAAGCCCACCCGGAAAAATATATAAAGCTAAACGAACCGTTCACTGGGTACTTATCCGTACGAAAAGCCCTATTGATTTACCTGTTTTTACAAGGAAGTAAAATGTGAAAAAAATATTTCTACATCCCATGGCCTTTCCCAACCTTTTAAAGTTTGCTCTTACAGGTCTAACAGTTGCGAAAAACCAATACAACACCCACCCGGAACAATGTATAAAGCTAAACGAACCGTTCACTGGGTACCTATCCGTACGAAAATCCCTATTGATTTTCCTGTTTTTACAAGAAAATAAAATGTGAAAAAAATATTTCTACATCCCATGGCCTTTCCCAACCATTTACATTTTTATCTTACAGGTCTAACACTACCGAAGAACCAATACAACTCCCACCCGGAACAATATATAAAGCTAAATGAACCGTTCACTGGGTACTTATACGTACGAAAATACCTATTGATTTACCTGATTTTACAAGGAAATAAAATGTGAAAAAAATATTTCTACATCCCATGGCCTTTCCCAACCATTTAAAATTTTCTCTTACAGGTCTAACACTTCCGAAAAACCAATACAACGGCCACCCGGAACAATATATATAGCTAAACGAACGGTTCACTGGGTACCTATCCGTACGAAAAGCCCTATTGATTTACCTGTTTTTACAAGGAAGTAAAATGTGAAAAAAATATTTCTACATCCCATGGCCTTTCCCAACCATTTAAATTTTTTTCTCTTACAGGTCCAACACTTCCGAAAAACCAATACAATGCCCACCCGGAAAAATATATAAAGCTAAACGAACCGTTCACTGGGTACCTATCCGTACGAAAATCCCTATTGATTTACCTGTTTTTACAAGGAAATAAAATGTGAAAAAAATATTTCTACATCCCATGGCCTTTCCCAACCATTTAAATTTTTCTCTTACAGGTCCAACACTTCCGAAAAACCCATACAATGCCCACCCGGAACAATATATAAAGCTAAACGAACCGTTCACTGGGTACTTATCCGTACGAAAATCCCTATTGATTTACCTGTTTTTACAAGGAAATAAATTGTGAAAAAAATATTTCTACATCCCATGGCCTTTCCCAACCATTTAAAATTTTCTCTTACAGGTCTAACACTTCCGAAAAACCAATACAAAGCCCACCCGGAAAAATATATAAAGCTAAACGAACCGTTCACTGGGTACTTATCCGTACGAAAATCCCTATTGATTTACCTGTTTTTACAAGGAAATTAAATGTGAAAAAATATTTCTACATCCCATGGCCTTTCCCAGCCATTTAAATTTTTCTCTTACAGGTCTAACACTTCCGAAAAACCAATACAACGCCCACCCGGAACAATGTATAAAGCTAAACGAACCGTTCACTGGGTACTTATCCGTACGAAAATCCCTATTGATTTTCCTGTTTTTACAAGAAAATAAAATGTGAAAAAAATATTTCTACATCCCATGGCCTTTCCCAACCATTTACATTTTTATCTTACAGGTCTAACACTACCGAAAAACCAATACAACGCCCACCCGGAAAAATATATAAAGCTAAACGAACCATTCACTTGGTACTAATCCATACGAAAATCCCTATTGATTTACCTGTTTTTACAAGGAAATAAAATGTGAAAAAAATATTTCTACATTCCATGGCCTTTCCCAACCATTTAAATTTTTCTCTTACAGGTCTAACACTTCCGAAAAACCAATACAACGCCCACCCGGAACAATATATAAAGCTAAACGAACCGTTCACTGGGTACTTATCCGTACGAAAAGCCCTATTCATTTACCTGTTTTTACAAGGAAATAAAATGTGAAAAAAATATTTCTACATCCCATGGCCTTTCCCAACCATTTAAATTTTTCTCTTACATGTCTAACACTACCGAAATACCAATACAACGGCCACCCGGAGCAATATATAAAGCTAAACGCACCGTTCACTGGGTACTTATACGTACGAAAATCCCTATTGATTTACCTGTTTTTACAAGGAAATAAAATGTGAAAAAAATATTTCTACATCCCATGGCCTTTCCCAACCATTTAAATATTTATCTTACAGGTCTAACACTACCGAAAAACCAATACAACTCCTACCCGGAACAATATATAAAGCTAAACGAACCGTTCACTGGGTACTTATCCGTACGAAAATCCCTATTGATTTACCTGTTTTTACAAGGAAATAAAATGTGCAAAATTTTTTCTACATCCCATGGCCTTTCCCAGCCATTTAAATTTTTCTGTTACAGGTCTAACACTTCCGAAAAACCGATACAACGGCCACCCGGAACAATGTATAAAGCTAAACGAACCGTTCACTGGGTACTTATCCGTACGAAAATCCCTATTGATTTACCTGTTTTTACAAGGAAATAAAATGTGAAAAAAATATTTCTACATCCCATGGCCTTTCCCAGCCATTTAAATTTTTCTCTTACAGGTCCAACACTTCCGAAAAACCAATACAATGCCCACCCGGAACAATATATAAAGCTAAACGAACCGTTCACTGGGTACTTATCCGTACGAAAAGCCCTATTGATTTACCTGTTTTTACAAGGAAGTAAAATGTGAAAAAAATATTTCTACATCCCATGGCCTTTCCCAACCATTTAAATTTTGCTCTTACAGGTCTAACAGTTGCGAAAAACCAATACAACACCCACCCGGAAAAATATATAAAGCTAAACGAACCGTTCACTGGGTACTAATACGTACGAAAATCCCTATTGATTTACCTGTTTTTACAAGGAAATAAAATGTGAAAAAAATATTTCTACATCCCATGGCCTTTCCCAACCATTTAAATTTTTCTCTTACAGGTCCAACACTTCCGAAAAACCAATACAATGCCCACCCGGAACAATATATAAAGCTAAACGAACCGTTCACTGGGTACTTATCCGTACGAAAATCCCTATTGATTTACCTGTTTTTACAAGGAAATAAATTGTGAAAAAAATATTTCTACATCCCATGGCCTTTCCCAACCAATTAAATTTTTCTCTTACATGTCTAACACTTCCGAAAAACCAATACAACGGCCACCCGGAACAATATATAAAGCTAAACGAACCGTTCACTGGGTACTTATCCGTACGAAAATCCCTATTGATTTACCTGTTTTTACAAGGAAATAAAATGTGAAAAAAATATTTCTACATCCCATGGCCTTTCCCAACCATTTAAATTTTTCTCTTACATGTCTAACACTACCGAAAAACCAATACAACGGCCACCCGGAGCAATATATAAAGCTAAACGCACCGTTCACTGGGTACTTATACGTACGAAAATCCCTATTGATTTACCTGTTTTTACAAGGAAATAAAATGTGAAAAAATATTTCTACATCCCATGGCCTTTCCCAACCATTTAAATTTTTCTCTTACAGGTATAACACTTCCGAAAAACCAATACAACGCCCACCCGGAAAAATATATAAAGCTAAACGAACCGTTCACTGGGTACTTATCCGTACGAAAAGCCCTATTGATTTACCTGTTTTTACAAGGAAGTAAAATGTGAAAAAAATATTTCTACATCCCATGGCCTTTCCCAACCATTTAAATTTTGCTCTTACAGGTCTAACAGTTGCGAAAAACCAATACAACACCCACCCGGAAAAATATATAAAGCTAAACGAACCGTTCACTGGGTACTAATACGTACGAAAATCCCTATTGATTTACCTGTTTTTACAGGGAAATAAAATGTGAAAAAAATATTTCTACATCCCATGGCCTTTCCCAACCATTTAAATTTTTCTCTTACAGGTCCAACACTTCCGAATAACCAATACAATGCCCACCCGGAACAATATATAAAGCTAAACGAACCGTTCACTGGGTACTTATCCGTACGAAAATCCCTATTGATTTACCTGTTTTTACAAGGAAATAAATTGTGAAAAAAATATTTCTACATCCCATGGCCTTTCCCAACCAATTAAATTTTTCTCTTACAGGTCTAACACTTCCGAAAAACCAATACAACGCCCACCCGGAACAATATATAAAGCTAAACGAACCGTTCACTGGGTACTTATCCGTACGAAAAGCCCTATTCATTTACCTGTTTTTACAAGGAAATAAAATGTGAAAAAAATATTTCTACATCCCATGGCCTTTCCCAACCATTTAAATTTTTCTCTTACATGTCTAACACTACCGAAATACCAATACAACGGCCACCCGGAGCAATATATAAAGCTAAACGCACCGTTCACTGGGTACTTATACGTACGAAAATCCCTATTGATTTACCTGTTTTTACAAGGAAATAAAATGTGAAAAAAATATTTCTACATCCCATGGCCTTTCCCAACCATTTAAATATTTATCTTACAGGTCTAACACTACCGAAAAACCAATACAACTCCTACCCGGAACAATATATAAAGCTAAACGAACCGTTCACTGGGTACTTATCCGTACGAAAATCCCTATTGATTTACCTCTTTTTACAAGGAAATAAAATGTGCAAAATTTTTTCTACATCCCATGGCCTTTCCCAGCCATTTAAATTTTTCTGTTACAGGTCTAACACTTCCGAAAAACCGATACAACGGCCACCCGGAACAATGTATAAAGCTAAACGAACCGTTCACTGGGTACTTATCCGTACGAAAATCCCTATTGATTTACCTGTTTTTACAAGGAAATAAAATGTGAAAAAAATATTTCTACATCCCATGGCCTTTCCCAGCCATTTAAATTTTTCTCTTACAGGTATAACACTTCCGAAAAACCAATACAACGCCCACCCGGAAAAATATATAAAGCTAAACGAACCGTTCACTGGGTACTTATCCGTACGAAAAGCCCTATTGATTTACCTGTTTTTACAAGGAAGTAAAATGTGAAAAAAATATTTCTACATCCCATGGCCTTTCCCAACCATTTAAATTTTGCTCTTACAGGTCTAACAGTTGCGAAAAACCAATACAACACCCACCCGGAAAAATATATAAAGCTAAACGAACCGTTCACTGGGTACTAATACGTACGAAAATCCCTATTGATTTACCTGTTTTTACAAGGAAATAAAATGTGAAAAACATATTTCTACATCCCATGGCCTTTCCCAACCATTTAAATTTTTCTCTTACAGGTCCAACACTTCCGAAAAACCAATACAATGCCCACCCGGAACAATATATAAAGCTAAACGAACCGTTCACTGGGTACTTATCCGTACGAAAATCCCTATTGATTTACCTGTTTTTACAAGGAAATAAATTGTGAAAAAAATATTTCTACATCCCATGGCCTTTCCCAACCAATTAAATTTTTCTCTTACAGGTCTAACACTACCGAAAAACCAATATAACTCCTACCCGGAACAATATATAAAGCTAAACGAACCGTTCACTGGGTACTTATCCGTATGAAAATCCCTATTGATTTACCTGTTTTTACAAGGAAATAAAATGTGCAAAATTTTTTCTACATCCCATGGCCTTTCCCAGCCATTTAAATTTTTCTGTTACAGGTCTAACACTTCCTAAAAACCGATACAACGGCCACCCGGAACAATGTATAAAGCTAAACGAACCGTTCACTGGGTACTTATCCGTACGAAAATCCCTATTGATTTACCTGTTTTTACAAGGAAATAAAATGTGAAAAAAATATTTCTACATCCCATGGCCTTTCCCAGCCATTTAAATTTTTCTCTTACAGGTATAACACTTCCGAAAAACCAATACAACGCCCACCCGGAAAAATATATAAAGCTAAACGAACCGTTCACTGGGTACTTATCCGTACGAAAAGCCCTATTGATTTACCTGTTTTTACAAGGAAGTAAAATGTGAAAAAAATATTTCTACATCCCATGGCCTTTCCCAACCATTTAAATTTTGCTCTTACAGGTCTAACAGTTGCGAAAAACCAATACAACACCCACCCGGAAAAATATATAAAGCTAAACGAACCGTTCACTGGGTACTAATACGTACGAAAATCCCTATTGATTTACCTGTTTTTACAAGGAAATAAAATGTGAAAAAAATATTTCTACATCCCATGGCCTTTCCCAACCATTTAAATTTTTCTCTTACAGGTCCAACACTTCCGAAAAACCAATACAATGCCCACCCGGAACAATATATAAAGCTAAACGAACCGTTCACTGGGTACTTATCCGTACGAAAATCCCTATTGATTTACCTGTTTTTACAAGGAAATAAATTGTGAAAAAAATATTTCTACATCCCATGGCCTTTCCCAACCAATTAAATTTTTCTCTTACAGGTCTAACACTTCCGAAAAACCAATACAACGCCCACCCGGAACAATATATAAAGCTAAACGAACCGTTCACTGGGTACTTATCCGTACGAAAAGCCCTAGTCATTTACCTGTTTTTACAAGGAAATAAAATGTGAAAAAAATATTTCTACATCCCATGGCCTTTCCCAACCATTTAAATTTTTCTCTTACATGTCTAACACTACCGAAATACCAATACAACGGCCACCCGGAGCAATATATAAAGCTAAACGCACCGTTCACTGGGTACTTATACGTACGAAAATCCCTATTGATTTACCTGTTTTTACAAGGAAATAAAATGTGAAAAAAATATTTCTACATCCCATGGCCTTTCCCAACCATTTAAATATTTATCTTACAGGTCTAACACTACCGAAAAACCAATACAACTCCTACCCGGAACAATATATAAAGCTAAACGAACCGTTCACTGGGTACTTATCCGTACGAAAATCCCTATTGATTTACCTGTTTTTACAAGGAAATAAAATGTGCAAAATTTTTTCTACATCCCATGGCCTTTCCCAGCCATTTAAATTTTTCTGTTACAGGTCTAACACTTCCGAAAAACCGATACAACGGCCACCCGGAACAATGTATAAAGCTAAACGAACCGTTCACTGGGTACTTATCCGTACGAAAATCCCTATTGATTTACCTGTTTTTACAAGGAAATAAAATGTGAAAAAAATATTTCTACATCCCATGGCCTTTCCCAGCCATTTAAATTTTTCTCTTACAGGTATAACACTTCCGAAAAACCAATACAACGCCCACCCGGAAAAATATATAAAGCTAAACGAACCGTTCACTGGGTACTTATCCGTACGAAAAGCCCTATTGATTTACCTGTTTTTACAAGGAAGTAAAATGTGAAAAAAATATTTCTACATCCCATGGCCTTTCCCAACCATTTAAATTTTGCTCTTACAGGTCTAACAGTTGCGAAAAACCAATACAACACCCACCCGGAAAAATATATAAAGCTAAACGAACCGTTCACTGGGTACTAATACGTACGAAAATCCCTATTGATTTACGTGTTTTTACAAGCAAATAAAATGTGAAAAACATATTTCTACATCCCATGGCCTTTCCCAACCATTTAAATTTTTCTCTTACAGGTCCAACACTTCCGAAAAACCAATACAATGCCCACCCGGAACAATATATAAAGCTAAACGAACCGTTCACTGGGTACTTATCCGTACGAAAATCCCTATTGATTTACCTGTTTTTACAAGGAAATAAATTGTGAAAAAAATATTTCTACATCCCATGGCCTTTCCCAACCAATTAAATTTTTCTCTTACAGGTCTAACACTACCGAAAAACCAATACAACTCCTACCCGGAACAATATATAAAGCTAAACGAACCGTTCACTGGGTACTTATCCGTATGAAAATCCCTATTGATTTACCTGTTTTTACAAGGAAATAAAATGTGCAAAATTTTTTCTACATCCCATGGCCTTTCCCAGCCATTTAAATTTTTCTGTTACAGGTCTAACACTTCCTAAAAACCGATACAACGGCCACCCGGAACAATGTATAAAGCTAAACGAACCGTTCACTGGGTACTTATCCGTACGAAAATCCCTATTGATTTACCTGTTTTTACAAGGAAATAAAATGTGAAAAAAATATTTCTACATCCCATGGCCTTTCCCAGCCATTTAAATTTTTCTCTTACAGGTATAACACTTCCGAAAAACCAATACAACGCCCACCCGGAAAAATATATAAAGCTAAACGAACCGTTCACTGGGTACTTATCCGTACGAAAAGCCCTATTGATTTACCTGTTTTTATAAGGAAGTAAAATGTGAAAAAAATATTTCTACATCCCATGGCCTTTCCCAACCATTTAAATTTTGTCCTTACAGGTCTAACAGTTGCGAAAAACCAATACAACACCCACCCGGAAAAATATATAAAGCTAAACGAACCGTTCACTGGGTACTAATACGTACGAAAATCCCTATTGATTTACCTGTTTTTACAAGGAAATAAAATGTGAAAAAAATATTTCTACATCCCATGGCCTTTCCCAACCATTTAAATTTTTCTCTTACAGGTCCAACACTTCCGAAAAACCAATACAATGCCCACCCGGAACAATATATAAAGCTAAACGAACCGTTCACTGGGTACTTATCCGTACGAAAATCCCTATTGATTTACCTGTTTTTACAAGGAAATAAATTGTGAAAAAAATATTTCTACATCCCATGGCCTTTCCCAACCAATTAAATTTTTCTCTTACATGTCTAACACTTCCGAAAAACCAATACAACGGCCACCCGGAACAATATATAAAGCTAAACGAACCGTTCACTGGGTACTTATCCGTACGAAAATCCCTATTGATTTACCTGTTTTTACAAGGAAATAAAATGTGAAAAAAATATTTCTACATCCCATGGCCTTTCCCAACCATTTAAATTTTTCTCTTACATGTCTAACACTACCGAAAAACCAATACAACGGCCACCCGGAGCAATATATAACGCTAAACGCACCGTTCACTGGGTACTTATACGTACGAAAATCCCTATTGATTTACCTGTTTTTACAAGGAAATAAAATGTGAAAAAAATATTTCTACATCCCATGGCCTTTCCCAGCCATTTAAATTTTTCTCTTACCGGTATAACACTTCCGAAAAACCAATACAACGCCCACCCGGAAAAATATATAAAGCTAAACGAACCGTTCACTGGGTACTTATCCGTACGAAAAGCCCTATTGATTTACCTGTTTTTACAAGGAAATAAAATGTGAAAAAAATATTTCTACATCCCATGGCCTTTCCCAACCATTTAAATTTTTCTCTTACAGGTCCAACACTTCCGAAAAACCAATACAATGCCCACCCGGAACAATATATAAAGCTAAACGAACCGTTCACTGGGTACTTATCCGTACGAAAATCCCTATTGATTTACCTGTTTTTACAAGGAAATAAATTGTGAAAAAAATATTTCTACATCCCATGGCCTTTCCCAACCAATTAAATTTTTCTCTTACATGTCTAACACTTCCGAAAAACCAATACAACGGCCACCCGGAACAATATATAAAGCTAAACGAACCGTTCACTGGGTACTTATCCGTACGAAAATCCCTATTGATTTACCTGTTTTTACAAGGAAATAAAATGTGAAAAAAATATTTCTACATCCCATGGCCTTTCCCAACCATTTAAATTTTTCTCTTACATGTCTAACACTACCGAAAAACCAATACAACGGCCACCCGGAGCAATATATAAAGCTAAACGCACCGTTCACTGGGTACTTATACGTACGAAAATCCCTATTGATTTACCTGTTTTTACAAGGAAATAAAATGTGAAAAAAATATTTCTACATCCCATGGCCTTTCCCAACCATTTAAATTTTTCTCTTACAGGTCCAACACTTCCGAAAAACCAATACAATGCCCACCCGGAACAATATATAAAGCTAAACGAACCGTTCACTGGGTACTTATCCGTACGAAAATCCCTATTGATTTACCTGTTTTTACAAGGAAATAAATTGTGAAAAAAATATTTCTACATCCCATGGCCTTTCCCAACCAATTAAATTTTTCTCTTACATGTCTAACACTTCCGAAAAACCAATACAACGGCCACCCGGAACAATATATAAAGCTAAACGAACCGTTCACTGGGTACTTATCCGTACGAAAATCCCTATTGATTTACCTGTTTTTACAAGGAAATAAAATGTGAAAAAAATATTTCTACATCCCATGGCCTTTCCCAACCATTTAAATTTTTCTCTTACATGTCTAACACTACCGAAAAACCAATACAACGGCCACCCGGAGCAATATATAACGCTAAACGCACCGTTCACTGGGTACTTATACGTACGAAAATCCCTATTGATTTACCTGTTTTTACAAGGAAATAAAATGTGAAAAAAATATTTCTACATCCCATGGCCTTTCCCAGCCATTTAAATTTTTCTCTTACAGGTATAACACTTCCGAAAAACCAATACAACGCCCACCCGGAAAAATATATAAAGCTAAACGAACCGTTCACTGGGTACTTATCCGTACGAAAAGCCCTATTGATTTACCTGTTTTTACAAGGAAGTAAAATGTGAAAAAAATATTTCTACATCCCATGGCCTTTCCCAACCATTTAAATTTTGCTCTTACAGGTCTAACAGTTGCGAAAAACCAATACAACACCCACCCGGAAAAATATATAAAGCTAAACGAACCGTTCACTGGGTACTAATACGTACGAAAATCCCTATTGATTTACCTGTTTTTACAAGGAAATAAAATGTGAAAAAAATATTTCTACATCCCATGGCCTTTCCCAACCATTTAAATTTTTCTCTTACAGGTCCAACACTTCCGTAAAACCAATACAATGCCCACCCGGAACAATATATAAAGCTAAACGAACCGTTCACTGGGTACTTATCCGTACGAAAATCCCTATTGATTTACCTGTTTTTACAAGGAAATAAATTGTGAAAAAAATATTTCTACATCCCATGGCCTTTCCCAACCAATTAAATTTTTCTCTTACAGGTCTAACACTTCCGAAAAACCAATACAACGCCCACCCGGAACAATATATAAAGCTAAACGAACCGTTCACTGGGTACTTATCCGTACGAAAAGCCCTATTCATTTACCTGTTTTTACAAGGAAATAAAATGTGAAAAAAATATTTCTACATCCCATGGCCTTTCCCAACCATTTAAATTTTTCTCTTACATGTCTAACACTACCGAAATACCAATACAACGGCCACCCGGAGCAATATATAAAGCTAAACGCACCGTTCACTGGGTACTTATACGTACGAAAATCCCTATTGATTTACCTGTTTTTACAAGGAAATAAAATGTGAAAAAAATATTTCTACATCCCATGGCCTTTCCCAACCATTTAAATATTTATCTTACAGGTCTAACACTACCGAAAAACCAATACAACTCCTACCCGGAACAATATATAAAGCTAAACGAACCGTTCACTGGGTACTTATCCGTACGAAAAGCCCTATTGATTTACCTGTTTTTACAAGGAAGTAAAATGTGAAAAAAATATTTCTACATCCCATGGCCTTTCCCAACCATTTAAATTTTGCTCTTACAGGTCTAACAGTTGCGAAAAACCAATACAACACCCACCCGGAAAAATATATAAAGCTAAACGAACCGTTCACTGGGTACTAATACGTACGAAAATCCCTATTGATTTACCTGTTTTTACAAGGAAATAAAATGTGAAAAAAATATTTCTACATCCCATGGCCTTTCCCAACCATTTAAATTTTTCTCTTACAGGTCCAACACTTCCGAAAAACCAATACAATGCCCACCCGGAACAATATATAAAGCTAAACGAACCGTTCACTGGGTACTTATCCGTACGAAAATCCCTATTGATTTACCTGTTTTTACAAGGAAATAAATTGTGAAAAAAATATTTCTACATCCCATGGCCTTTCCCAACCTATTAAATTTTTCTCTTACATGTCTAACACTTCCGAAAAACCAATACAACGGCCACCCGGAACAATATATAAAGCTAAACGAACCGTTCACTGGGTACTTATCCGTACGAAAATCCCTATTGATTTACCTGTTTTTACAAGGAAATAAAATGTGAAAAAAATATTTCTACATCCCATGGCCTTTCCCAACCATTTAAATTTTTCTCTTACATGTCTAACACTACCGAAAAACCAATACAACGGCCACCCGGAGCAATATATAAAGCTAAACGCACCGTTCACTGGGTACTTATACGTACGAAAATCCCTATTGATTTACCTGTTTTTACAAGGAAATAAAATGTGAAAAAAATATTTCTACATCCCATGGCCTTTCCCAACCATTTAAATATTTATCTTACAGGTCTAACACTACCGAAAAACCAATACAACTCCTACCCGGAACAATATATAAAGCTAAACGAACCGTTCACTGGGTACTTATCCGTACGAAAATCCCTATTGATTTACCTGTTTTTACAAGGAAATAAAATGTGCAAAATTTTTTCTACATCCCATGGCCTTTCCCAGCCATTTAAATTTTTCTCTTACAGGTCTAACACTTCCGAAAAACCGATACAACGGCCACCCGGAACAATGTATAAAGCTAAACGAACCGTTCACTGGGTACTTATCCGTACGAAAATCCCTATTGATTTACCTGTTTTTACAAGGAAATAAAATGTGAAAAAAATATTTCTACATCCCATGGCCTTTCCCAGCCATTTAAATTTTTCTCTTACAGGTATAACACTTCCAAAAAACCAATACAACGGCCACCCGGAAAAATATATAAAGCTAAACGAACCGTTCACTGGGTACTTATCCGTACGAAAAGCCCTATTGATTTACCTGTTTTTACAAGGAAGTAAAATGTGAAAAAAATATTTCTACATCCCATGGCCTTTCCCAACCATTTAAATTTTGCTCTTACAGGTCTAACAGTTGCGAAAAACCAATACAACACCCACCCGGAAAAATATATAAAGCTAAACGAACCGTTCACTGGGTACTAATACGTACGAAAATCCCTATTGATTTACCTGTTTTTACAAGGAAATAAAATGTGAAAAAAATATTTCTACATCCCATGGCCTTTCCCAACCATTTAAATTTTTCTCTTACAGGTCCAACACTTCCGAAAAACCAATACAATGCCCACCCGGAACAATATATAAAGCTAAACGAACCGTTCACTGGGTACTTATCCGTACGAAAATCCCTATTGATTTACCTGTTTTTACAAGGAAATAAATTGTGAAAAAAATATTTCTACATCACATGGCCTTTCCCAACCATTTAAATTTTTCTCTTACATGTCTAACACTTCCGAAAAACCAATACAACGGCCACCCGGAACAATATATAAAGCTAAACGAACCGTTCACTGGGCACTTATCCGTACGAAAATCCCTATTGATTTTCCTGTTTTTACAAGGAAATAAAATGTGAAAAAAATATTTCTACATCCCATGGCTTTTCCCAGCCATTTAAATTTTTCTCTTACAGGTCTAACACTTCCGAAAAACCAATACAACGCCCACCCGGAACAATGTATAAAGCTAAACGAACCGTTTACTGGGTACTTATCCGTGCGAAAAGCCCTATTGATTTACCTGTTTTTACAAGGAAGTAAAATGTGAAAAAAATATTTCTACATCCCATAGCCTTTCACAGCCATTTAAATTTTTCTCTTACACGTCTAACACTTCAGAAAAACCAATAAAACGCACACCCGGAACAATATATAAAGCTAAACGATCCGTTCACTGGGTACTTATCCGTACGAAAATTCCTATTGATTTACCTGTTTTTACAAGTAAATAAAATGTGAAAAAAATATTTCTACATCCCATGGCCTTTCCCAACCATTTAAATTTTTCTCTTACAGGTCTAACACTTCCGAAAAACCAATACAACGCCCAACCGGAACAATATATAAAGCTAAACGAACCGTTCACTGGATACTTATCCGTACGAAAATCCCTATTGATTTACCTGTATTTACAAGGAAATAAAATGTGAAAAAAATATTTCTACATCCCATGGCCTTTCCCAACCATTTAAATTTTTCTCTTACATGTCTAACACTTCCGAAAAACCAATACAACGCCCACCCGGAACAATATATAAAGCTAAACGAACCGTTCACTGGTTACTTATCCGTACGAAAATCCCTATTGATTTACCTGTTTTTACAAGGAAATAAAATGTGAAAAAAATATTTCTACATCCCATGGCCTTTTCCAGCCATTTAAATTTTTCTCTTACAGGTATAACACTTCCGAAAAAACAATACAACGCCCACCCGGAAAAATATATAAAGCTAAACGAACCGTTCACTGGGTACTTATCCGTACGAAAAGCCCTATTGATTTACCTGTTTTTACAAGGAAGTAAAATGTGAAAAAAATATTTCTACATCCCATGGCCTTTCCCAACCATTTAAATTTTTCTCTTACAGGTCTAACAGTTGTGAAAATCCAATACAACACCCACCCGGAAAAATATATAAAGCTAAACGAACCGTTCACTGGGTACTAATACGTACGAAAATCCCTATTGATTTACCTGTTTTTACAAGGAAATAAAATGTGAAAAAAATATTTCTACATCCCATGGCCTTTCCCAACCATTTAAATTTTTCTCTTACATGTCTAACACTTCCGAAAAACCAATACAACGCCCACCCGGAACAATATATAAAGCTAAACGAACTGTTCACTGGGTACTTATCCGTACGAAAATCCCTATTGATTTACCTGTTTATACAAGGAAATAAAATGTGAAAAAAATATTTCTACATCCCATGGCCTTTCCCAACCATTTAAATTTTTCTCTTACAGGTCTAACACTTCCGAAAAACCAATACAACGCCCACCCGGAACAATATATAAAGCTAAACGAACCGTTCACTGGGTACTTATCCGTACGAAAATCCCTATTGATTTACCTGTTTTTACAAGGAAATTAAATGTGAAAAAAATATTTCTACATCCCATGGCCTTTCCCAGCCATTTAAATTTTTCTCTTACAGGTCTAACACTTCCGAAAAACCAATACAACGCCCACCCGGAACAATGTATAAAGCTAAACGAACCGTTTACTGGGTACTTATCCGTGCGAAAAGCCCTATTGATTTACCTGTTTTTACAAGGAAGTAAAATGTGAAAAAAATATTTCTACATCCCATGGCCTTTCCCAGCCATTTAAATTTTTCTCTTACAGGTCTAACACTTCCGAAAAACCAATACAACGCCCACCCGGAACAATATATAAAGCTAAACAAACCATTCACTTGGTACTTATCCATACCATAATCCCTATTGATTTACCTATTTTTACAAGGAAATAAAATGTGAAAAAAATATTTCTACATCCCATGGCCTTTCCCAACCATTTAAATTTTTCTCTTACATGTCTAACACTTCCGAAAAACCAATAGAACGGCCACCCGGAACAATATATAAAGCTAAACGAACCGTTCACTGGGTACTTATCCGTACGAAATTACCTATTGATTTACCTGTTTTTACAAGGAAGTAAAATGTGAAAAAAATATTTCTACATCCCATGGCCTTTCCCAACCATTTAAAATTTTCTCTTACAGGTCTAACACTTCCGAAAAACCAATACAACGGCCACCCGGAACAATATATAAAGCTAAACGAACCGTTCACTGGGTACTTATCCGTACGAAAAGCCCTATTAAGTTACCTGTTTTTACAAGGAAGTAAAATGTGAAAAAAATATTTCTACATCCCATGGCCTTTCCCAACCATTTAAATTTTTCTCTTACAGGTCTAACAGTTGCGAAAAACCAATACAACGGCCACTAGGAAAAATATATAAAGCTAAACGAACCGTTCACTGGGTACTAATCCATACGAAAATCCATATTGATTTACCTGTTTTTACAAGGAAATAAAATGTGAAAAAAATATTTCTACATCCCATGGCCTTTCCCAACCATTTAAATTTTTCTCTTACATGCCTAACACTACCGAAAAACCAATACAACGCCCACCCGGAGCAATATATAAAGCTAAACGCACCGTTCACTGGGTACTTATACGTACGAAAATCCCTATTGATTTACCTGTTTTTACAAGGAAATAAAATGTGAAAAAAATATTTCTACATCCCATGGCCTTTCCCAACCAATTAAATATTTATCTTACAGGTCTAACACTACCGAAAAACCAATACAACTCCTACCCGGAAAAATATATAAAGCTAAACGAACCGTTCACTGGGTACTTATCCGTACCAAAATCCCTATTGATTTACCTGTTTTTACAAGGAAATAAAATGTGCAAAATTTTTTCTACATCCCATGGCCTTTCCCAGCCATTTAAATTTTTCTCTTACAGGTCTAACACTTCCGAAAAACCGATACAACGGCCACCCGGAACAATGTATAAAGCTAAACGATCCGTTCACTGGGTACTTATCCGTACGAAAATCCCTATTGATTTACTTGTTTTTACAAGGAAATAAAATGTGAAAAAAATATTTCTACATCCCATGGCCTTTCCCAGCCATTTAAATTTTTCTCTTACAGGTATAACACTTCTGAAAAACCAATACAACGGCCACCCGGAGCAATATATAAAGCTAAACGCACCGTTCACTGGGTACTTATACGTACGAAAATCCCTATTGATTTACCTGTTTTTACAAGGAAATAAAATGTGAAAAAAATATTTCTACATCCCATGGCCTTTCCCAACCATAAAAATATTTATCTTACAGGTCTAACACTACCGAAAAACCAATACAACTCCTACCCGGAACAATATATAAAGCTAAACGAACCGTTCACTGGGTACTTATCCGTACGAAAAGCCCTATTGATTTACCTGTTTTTACAAGGAAGTAAAATGTGAAAAAAATATTTCTACATCCCATGGCCTTTCCCAACCATTTAAATTTTGCTCTTACAGGTCTAACAGTTGCGAAAAACCAATACAACACCCACCCGGAAAAATATATAAAGCTAAACGAACCGTTCACTGGGTACTAATACGTACGAAAATCCCTATTGATTTACCTGTTTTTACAAGGAAATAAAATGTGAAAAAAATATTTCTACATCCCATGGCCTTTCCCAACCATTTAAATTTTTCTCTTACAGGTCCAACACTTCCGAAAAACCAATACAATGCCCACCTGGAACAATATATAAAGCTAAACGAACCGTTCACTGGGTACTTATCCGTACGAAAATCCCTATTGATTTACCTGTTTTTACAAGGAAATAAATTGTGAAAAAAATATTTCTACATCCCATGGCCTTTCCCAACCATTTAAATTTTTCTCTTACATGTCTAACACTTCCGAAAAACCAATACAACGGCCACCCGGAACAATATATAAAGCTAAACGAACCGTTCACTGGGTACTTATCCGTACGAAAATCCCTATTGATTTACCTGTTTTTACAAGGAAATAAAATGTGAAAAAAATATTTCTACATCCCATGGCCTTTCCCAACCATTTAAATTTTTCTCTTACATGTCTAACACTACCGAAAAACCAATACAACGCCCACCCGGAGCAATATATAAAGCTAAACGCACCGTTCACTGGGTACTTATACGTACGAAAATCCCTATTGATTTACCTGTTTTTACAAGGAAATAAAATGTGAAAAAAATATTTCTACATCCCATGGCCTTTCCCAGCCATTTAAATTTTTCTCTTACAGGTATAACACTTCCGAAAAACCAATACAACGCCCACCCGGAAAAATATATAAAGCTAAACGAACCGTTCACTGGGTACTTATCCGTACGAAAAGCCCTATTGATTTACCTGTTTTTACAAGGAAGTAAAATGTGAAAAAAATATTTCTACATCCCATGGCCTTTCCCAACCATTTAAATTTTGCTCTTACAGGTCTAACAGTTGCGAAAAACCAATACAACACCCACCCGGAAAAATATATAAAGCTAAACAAACCGTGCACTGGGTACTAATACGTACGAAAATCCCTATTGATTTACCTGTTTTTACAAGGAAATAAAATGTGAAAAAAATATTTCTACATCCCATGGCCTTTCCCAACCATTTAAATTTTTCTCTTACAGGTCTAACACTACCGAAAAACCAATACAACACCCACCCGGAGCAATATATAAAGCTAAACGCACCGTTCACTGGGTACTTATACGTACGAAAATCCCTATTGATTTACCTGTTTTTACAAGGAAATAAAATGTGAAAAAAATATTTCTACATCCCATGGCCTTTCCCAGCCATTTAAATTTTTCTCTTACAGGTATAACACTTCCGAAAAACCAATACAACGCCCACCCGGAAAAATATATAAAGCTAAACGAACCGTTCACTGGGTACTTATCCGTACGAAAAGCCCTATTGATTTACCTGTTTTTACAAGGAAGTAAAATGTGAAAAAAATATTTCTACATCCCATGGCCTTTCCCAACCATTTAAATTTTGCTCTTACAGGTCTAACAGTTGCGAAAAACCAATACAACACCCACCCGGAAAAATATATAAAGCTAAACAAACCGTGCACTGGGTACTAATACGTACGAAAATCCCTATTGATTTACCTGTTTTTACAAGGAAATAAAATGTGAAAAAAATATTTCTACATCCCATGGCCTTTCCCAACCATTTAAATTTTTCTCTTACAGGTCTAACACTACCGAAAAACCAATACAACACCCACCCGGAGCAATATATAAAGCTAAACGCACCGTTCACTGGGTACTTATACGTACGAAAATCCCTATTGATTTACCTGTTTTTACAAGGAAATAAAATGTGAAAAAAATATTTCTACATCCCATGGCCTTTCCCAGCCATTTAAATTTTTCTCTTACAGGTATAACACTTCCGAAAAACCAATACAACGCCCACCCGGAAAAATATATAAAGCTAAACGAACCGTTCACTGGGTACTTATCCGTACGAAAATCCCTATTGATTTACCTGTTTTTACAAGGAAATAAAATGTGAAAAAAATATTTCTACATCCCATGGCCTTTCCCAACCATTTAAATTTTTCTCTTACATGTCTAACACTTCCGAAAAACCAATACAACGGCCACCCGGAACAATATATAAAGCTAAACGAACCGTTCACTGGGCACTTATCCGTACGAAAATCCCTATTGATTTTCCTGTTTTTACAAGGAAATAAAATGTGAAAAAAATATTTCTACATCTCATGGCTTTTCCCAGCCATTTAAATTTTTCTCTTACAGGTCTAACACTTCCGAAAAATCAATACAACGCCCACCCGGAACAATGTATAAAGCTAAACGAACCGTTTACTGGGTACTTATCCGTGCGAAAAGCCCTATTGATTTACCTGTTTTTACAATGAAGTAAAATGTGAAAAAAATATTTCTACATCCCATGGCCTTTCACAGCCATTTAAATTTTTCTCTTACACGTCTAACACTTCCGAAAAACCTATACAACGCACACCCGGAACAATATATAAAGCTAAACAAACCATTCACTGGGCACTTATCCGTACGAAAATCCCTATTGATATACCTATTTTTACAAGGAAATAAAATGTGAAAAAAATATTTCTACATCCCATGGCCTTTCCCAACCATTTAAATTTTTCTCTTACAGGTCTAACACTTCCGAAAAACCGATACAACGCCCACCCGGAAAAATATATAAAGCTAAACGATCCGTTCACTGGGTACTTATCCGTACGAAAATTCCTATTGATTTACCTGTTTTTACAAGTAAATAAAATGTGAAAAAAATATTTCTACATCCCATGGCCTTTCCCAACCAGTTAAATTTTTCTCTTACAGGTCTAACACTTCCGAAAAACCAATACAACGCCCACCCGGAACAATATATAAAGCTAAACGAAGCGTTCACTGGGTACTTATCAGTACGAAAATCCCTATTGATTTACCTGTTTTTACAAGGAAATAAAATGTGAAAAAAATATTTCTACATCCCATGGCCTTTTCCAGCCATTTAAATTTTTCTCTTACAGGTATAACACTTCCGAAAAACCAATACAACGCCCACCCGGAAAAATATATAAAGCTAAACGAACCGTTCACTGGGTACTTATCCGTACGAAAAGCCCTATTGATTTACCTGTTTTTACAAGGAAGTAAAATGTGAAAAAAAATTTTCTACATCCCATGGCCTTTCCCAACCATTTAAATTTTTCTCTTACAGGTCTAACAGTTGCGAAAAACCAATACAACACCCACCTGGAAAAATATATAAAGCTAAACGAACCGTTCACTGGGTACTTATCCGTACGAAAATCCCTATTGATTTACCTGTTTTTTCAAGGAAATAAAATGTGAAAAAAATATTTCTACATCCCATGGCCTTTCCCAACCATTTAAATTTTTCTCTTACATGTCTAACACTTCCGAAAAACCAATACAACGCCCACCCAGAACAATATATAAAGCTAAACGAACCGTTCACTGGGTACTTATCCGTACGAAAATCCCTATTGATTTACCTGTTTTTACAAGGAAATTAAATGTGAAAAAAATATTTCTACATCCCATGGCCTTTCCCAGCCATTTAAATTTTTCTCTTACAGGTCTAACACTTCCGAAAAACCAATACAACGCCCACCCGGAAAAATGTATAAAGCTAAACGAACCGTTTACTGGGTACTTATCCGTGCGAAAAGCCCTATTGATTTACCTGTTTTTACAAGGATGTAAAATGTGAAAAAAATATTTCTACATCCCATGGCCTTTCCCAGCCATTTAAATTTTTCTCTTACAGGTCTAACTCTTCCGAAAAACCTATACAACGCCCACCCGGAACAATATATAAAGCTAAACAAACCATTCACTGGGTACTTATCCATACCAAAATCCCTATTGATTTACCTATTTTTACAAGGAAATAAAATGTGAAAAAAATATTTCTACATCCCATGGCCTTTCCCAACCATTTAAATTTTTATCTTGCAGGTCTAACACTACCGAAAAACCAATACAACTCCCACCTGGAACAATATATATAGCTAAACGAACCGTTCACTGGGTACTTATACGTACGAAAATCCCTATTGATTTACCTGTTTTTACAAGGAAATAAATTGTGAAAAAAATATTTCTACATCCCATGGCCTTTCCCAACCATTTAAATTTTTCTCTTACAGGTCTAACAGTTGCGAAAAACCAATACAACGCCCATCCGGAAAAATATATAAAGCTAAACGAACCGTTCACTGGGTACTAATCCATACGAAAATCCCTATTGATTTACCTGTTTTTACAAGGAAATAAAATGTGAAAAAAATATTTCTACATCCCATGGCCTTTTCCAACCCTTTAAATTTTCTCTTACAGGTCTAACACTTCCGAAAAACCAATACAACGGCGATCCGAAACAATATATAAAGCTAAACGAACCGTTCACTGGGCACTTATCCGTACGAAAATCCCTATTGATTTTCCTGTTTTTACAAGGAAATAAAATGTGAAAAAAATATTTCTATATCCCATGGCCTTTCCCAACCATTTAAATATTTATCTTACAGGTCTAACACTACCGATAAATCCATACAACTCCTACCCGAAACAATATATAAAGCTAAACGAACCGTTAACTGGGTACTTATACGTACGAAAATACCTATTGATTTACCTGTTTTTACAAGGAAATAAAATGTGAAAAAAATATTTCTACATCCCATGGCCTTTCCAAACCATTTACATTTTTATCTTACAGGTCTAACACTACCGAAAAACCAATACAACGCCCACCCGGAAAAATATATAAAGCTAAACGAACCGTTCACTGGGTACTTATCCGTACGAAAATACCTATTGATTTACCTGTTTTTACAAGGAAATAAAATGTGAAAAAAATATTTCTACATCCCATGGCCTTTCCCAACCATTTAAATTTTTCTCTTACAGGTCTAACACTTCCGAAAAACCAATACAACGCCCACCCGGAACAATATATAAAGCTAAACGAACCGTTCACTGGGTACTTAAACGTACGAAAATCCCTATTGATTTACCTGTTTTTACAAGGAAATAAAATGTGAAAAAAATATTTCTACATCCCATGGCCTTTCCCAACCATTTAAATTTTTCTCTTACAGGTATAACACTTCCGAAAAACCAATACAACGGCCACCCGAAACAATATATAAAGCTAAATGAACCGTTCACTGGGCACTTATCCGTACGAAAATCCCTATTGATTTTACCGTATTTACAAGGAAATAAAATGTGAAAAAAATATTTCTACATCCCATGGCCTTTCCCAACCATTTAAATTTTTCTCTTACATGTTTAACACTTCCGAAAAACCAATACAACGCCCACCCGGAACAATATATAAAGCTAAACGAACCGTTCTTTGGGTACTTATACGTACGAAAATCCCTATTGATTTACCTGTTTTTACAAGGAAATAAAATGTGAAAAAAATATTTCTGCATCCCATGGCCGTTCCCAACCATTTAAATTTTTCTCTTACATGTTTAACACTTCCGAAAAACCAATACAACGCCCACCCGGAACAATATATAAAGCTAAACGAACCGTTCACTGGGTACTTATACGTTCGAAAATCCCTATTGATTTACCTGTTTTTACAAGGAAATAAAATGTGAAAAAAATATTTCTACATCCCATGGCCTTTCCCAACCATTTAAACTTTTCTCTTACAGGTCTAACACTTCCGAAAAACCAATACAACGGCCACCCGGAACAATATATAAAGCTAAACGAACCGTTCACTGGGCACTTATCCGTACGAAAATCCCTATTGATTTACCTGTTTTTACAAGGAAATAAAATGTGAAAAAAATATTTCTACATCCCATGGCCTTTCCCAACCATTTAAATTTTTCTCTTACAGGTCTAACACTTCTGAAAAACCAACACAACGCCCACCCGGAAAAATATATAAAGCTAAACGAACCGTTCACTGGGTACTTATCCGTACGAAAAGCCCTATTGATTTACCTGTTTTTACAAGGAAGTAAAATGTGAAAAAAAATTTTCTACATCCCATGGCCTTTCCCAACCATTTAAATTTTTCTCTTACAGGTCTAACAGTTGCGAAAAACCAATACAACACCCACCTGGAAAAATATATAAAGCTAAACGAACCGTTCACTGGGTACTAATACGTACGAAAATCCCTATTGATTTACCTGTTTTTACAAGGAAATAAAATGTGAAAAAAATATTTCTACATCCCATGGCCTTTCCCAACCATTTAAATTTTTCTCTTACAGGTCTAACACTACCGAAAAACCAATACAACTCCCACCCGGAACAATATATAAAGCTAAACGAACCGTTCACTGGGTACTTATCCGTACGAAAATCCCTATTGATTTACCTGTTTTTACAAGGAAATAAAATGTGAAAACAATATTTCTACATCCCATGGCCTTTCCCAACCATTTAAATTTTTCTCTTACAGGTCTAACACTTCCGAAAAACCAATACAACGCCCACCCGGAACAATGTATAAAGCTAAACGAACCGTTCACTGGGTACTTATCCGTGCGAAAAGCCCTATTGATTTACCTGTTTTTACAAGGAAGTAAAATGTGAAAAAAATATTTCTACATCCCATGGCCTTTCCCAACCATTTAAATTTTTATCTTACAGGTCTAACACTACCGAAAAACCAATACAACTCCCACCCGGAACAATATATAAAGCTAAACGAACCGTTCACTGGGTACTTATACGTACGAAAATCCCTATTGATTTACCTGTTTTTACAAGGAAATAAAATGTGAAAAAAATATTTCTACATCCCATGGCCTTTCCCAACCATTTAAATTTTTCTCTTACAGGTCTAACACTTCCGAAAAACCAATACAACGCCCACCCGGAACAATGTATAAAGCTAAACGAACCGTTCACTGGGTACTTATCCGTGCGAAAAGCCCTATTGATTTACCTGTTTTTACAAGGAAACAAAATGTGAAAAAAATATTTCTACATCCCATGGCCTTTCCCAACCATTTAAATTTTTCTCTTACAGGTCTAACACTTCCGAAAAACCAATACAACGCCCACCCGGAACAATGTATAAAGCTAAACGAACCGTTCACTGGGTACTTATCCGTGCGAAAAGCCCTATTGATTTACCTCTTTTTACAAGGAAATAAAATGTGAAAAAAATATTTCTACATCCCATGGCCTTTCCCAACCATTTAAATTTTTCTCTTACAGGTCTAACACTTCTGAAAAACCAATACAACGCCCACCCGGAAAAATGTATAAAGCTAAACGAACCGTTCACTGGGTACTTATCCGTACGAAAATCCCTATTGATTTACCTGTTTTTACAAGGAAATAAAATGTGAAAAAAATATTTCTACATCCCATGGCCTTTCCCAGCCATTTAAATTTTTCTCTTACAGGTCTAACACTTCCGAAAAACTAATACAACGCCCACCCGGAACAATGTATAAAGCTAAACGAACCGTTCACTGGGTACTTATCCGTGCGAAAAGCCCTAGTGATTTCCCTCTTTTTACAAGGAAGTAAAATGTGAAAAAAATATTTCTACATCCCATGGCCTTTCCCAACCATTTAAATTTTTCTCTTACAGGTCTAACAGTTGCGAAAAACCAATACAACGCCCACCCGGAACAATGTATAAAGCTAAACGAACCGTTCACTGGGTACTTATACGTGCGAAAAGCCCTATTGATTTACCTGTTTTTACAAGGAAGTAAAATGTGAAAAAAATATTTCTACATCCCATGGCCTTTCCCAACCATTTAAATTTTTCTCTTACAGGTCTAACACTACCGAAAAACCAATACAACTCCCACCCGGAACAATATATAAAGCTAAACGAACCGTTCACTGGGTACTTATACGTACGAAAATCCCTATTGATTTACCTGTTTTTACAAGGAAATAAAATGTGAAAAAAATATTTCTACATCCCATGGCCTTTCCCAACCATTTAAATTTTTCTCTTACAGGTCTAACACTTCCGAAAAACCAATACAACGCCCACCCGGAACAATGTATAAAGCTAAACGAACCGTTCACTGGGTACTTATCCGTGCGAAAAGCCCTATTGATTTACCTGTTTTTAAAAGGAAATAAAATGTGAAAAAAATATTTCTACATCCCATGGCCTTTCCCAACCATTTAAATTTTTCTCTTACAGGTCTAACACTTCCGAAAAACCAATACAACGCCCACCCGGAACAATGTATAAAGCTAAACGAACCGTTCACAGGGTACTTATACGTGCGAAAAGCCCTATTGATTTACCTGTTTTTACAAGGAAATAAAATGTGAAAAAAATATTTCTACATCCCATGGCCTTTCCCAGCCATTTAAATTTTTCTCTTACAGGTCTAACACTTCCGAAAAACTAATACAACGCCCACCCGGAACAATGTATAAAGCTAAACGAACCGTTCACTGGGTACTTATCCGTGCGAAAAGCCCTAGTGATTTCCCTCTTTTTACAAGGAAGTAAAATGTGAAAAAAATATTTCTACATCCCATGGCCTTTCCCAACCATTTAAATTTTTCTCTTACAGGTCTAACAGTTGCGAAAAACCAATACAACGCCCACCCGGAACAATGTATAAACCTAAACGAACCGTTCACTGGGTACTTATACGTGCGAAAAGCCCTATTGATTTACCTGTTTTTACAAGGAAGTAAAATGTGAAAAAAAATATTTCTACATCCCATGGCCTTTCCCAACCATTTAAATTTTTCTCTTACAGGTCTAACACTACCGAAAAACCAATACAACTCCCACCCGGAACAATATATAAAGCTAAACGAACCGTTCACTGGGTACTTATACGTACGAAAATCCCTATTGATTTACCTGTTTTTACAAGGAAATAAAATGTGAAAACAATATTTCTACATCCCATGGCCTTTCCCAACCATTTAAATTTTTCTCTTACAGGTCTAACACTTCCGAAAAACCAATACAACGCCCACCCGGAACAATGTATAAAGCTAAACGAACCGTTCACTGGGTACTTATCCGTGCGAAAAGCCCTATTGATTTACCTGTTTTTACAAGGAAGTAAAATGTGAAAAAAATATTTCTACATCCCATGGCCTTTCCCAACCATTTAAATTTTTATCTTACAGGTCTAACACTACCGAAAAACCAATACAACTCCCACCCGGAACAATATATAAAGCTAAACGAACCGTTCACTGGGTACTTAAACGTACGAAAATCCCTATTGATTTACCTGTTTTTACAAGGAAATAAAATGTGAAAAAAATATTTCTACATCCCATGGCCTTTCCCAACCTTTTAAAGTTTGCTCTTACAGGTCTAACAGTTGCGAAAAACCAATACAACACCCACCCGGAACAATGTATAAAGCTAAACGAACCGTTCACTGGGTACCTATCCGTGCGAAAAGCCCTATTGATTTACCTGTTTTTACAAGGAAGTAAAATGTGAAAAAAATATTTCTACATCCCATGGCCTTTCCCAACCATTTAAATTTTTATCTTACAGGTCTAACACTACCGAAAAACCAATACAACTCCCACCCGGAACAATATATAAAGCTAAACGAACCGTTCACTGGGTACTTAAACGTACGAAAATCCCTATTGATTTACCTGTTTTTACAAGGAAATAAAATGTGAAAAAAATATTTCTACATCCCATGGCCTTTCCCAACCTTTTAAAGTTTGCTCTTACAGGTCTAACAGTTGCGAAAAACCAATACAACGCCCACCCGGAACAATGTATAAAGCTAAACGAACCGTTCACTGGGTACTTATCCGTGCGAAAAGCCCTATTGATTTACCTGTTTTTACAAGGAAGTAAAATGTGAAAAAAATATTTCTACATCCCATGGCCTTTCCCAACCATTTAAATTTTTATCTTACAGGTCTAACACTACCGAAAAACCAATACAACTCCCACCCGGAACAATATATAAAGCTAAACGAACCGTTCACTGGGTACTTAAACGTACGAAAATCCCTATTGATTTACCTGTTTTTACAAGGAAATAAAATGTGAAAAAAATATTTCTACATCCCATGGCCTTTCCCAACCTTTTAAAGTTTGCTCTTACAGGTCTAACAGTTGCGAAAAACCAATACAACGCCCACCCGGAACAATGTATAAAGCTAAACGAACCGTTCACTGGGTACTTATCCGTGCGAAAAGCCCTATTGATTTACCTGTTTTTACAAGGAAGTAAAATGTGAAAAAAATATTTCTACATCCCATGGCCTTTCCCAACCATTTAAATTTTTATCTTACAGGTCTAACACTACCGAAAAACCAATACAACTCCCACCCGGAACAATATATAAAGCTAAACGAACCGTTCACTGGGTACTTAAACGTACGAAAATCCCTATTGATTTACCTGTTTTTACAAGGAAATAAAATGTGAAAAAAATATTTCTACATCCCATGGCCTTTCCCAACCTTTTAAAGATTGCTCTTACAGGTCTAACAGTTGCGAAAACCAATACAACACCCACCCGGAACAATGTATAAAGCTAAACGAACCGTTTACTGGGTACTTATCCGTGCGAAAAGCCCTATTGATTTACCTGTTTTTACAAGGATGTAAAATGTGAAAAAAATATTTCTACATCCCATGGCCTTTCCCAGCCATTTAAATTTTTCTCTTACAGGTCTAACTCTTCTGAAAAACCAATACAACGCCCACCCGGAACAATGTATAAAGCTAAACGAACCGTTCACTGGGTACTTATCCGTGCGAAAAGCCCTATTGATTTACCTCTTTTTACAAGGAAATAAAATGTGAAAAAAATATTTATACATCCCATGGCCTTTCCCAACCATTTAAATTTTTTTCTTACAGGTCTAACACTTCCGAAAAACCAATACAACGCCCACCCGGAAAAATATATAAAGCTAAACGAACCGTTCACTGGGTACTTATCCGTACGAAAATCCCTATTGATTTACCTGTTTTTACAAGGAAATAAAATGTGAAAAAAATATTTCTACATCCCATGGCCTTTCCCAACCATTTAAATTTTTCTCTTACAGGTCTAACACTTCCGAAAAACCAATACAACGCCCACCCGTAACAATGTATAAAGCTAAACGAACCGTTCACTGGGTACTTATCCGTGCGAAAAGCCCTATTGATTTCCCTCTTTTTACAAGGAAGTAAAATGTGAAAAAAATATTTCTACATCCCATGGCCTTTCCCAACCATTTAAATTTTTCTCTTACATGTCTAACACTTCCGAAAAACCAATACAACGCCCACCCAGAACAATATATAAAGCTAAACGAACCGTTCACTGGGTACTTATCCGTACGAAAATCCCTATTGATTTACCTGTTTTTACAAGGAAATAAAATGTGAAAAAAATATTTCTACATCCCATGGCCTTTTCCAACCCTTTAAATTTTCTCTTACAGGTCTAACACTTCCGAAAAACCAATACAACGGCGACCCGAAACAATATATAAAGCTAAACGAACCGTTCACTGGGCACTTATCCGTACGAAAATCCCTATTGATTTTCCTGTTTTTACAAGGAAATAAAATGTGAAAAAAATATTTCTATATCCCATGGCCTTTCCCAGCCATTTAAATTTTTCTCTTACAGGTCTAACACTTCCGAAAAACCAATACAACGCCCACCCGGAACAATGTATAAAGCTAAACGAACCGTTCACTGGGTACTTATACGTACGAAAATACCTATTGATTTACCTGTTTTTACAAGGAAATAAAATGTGAAAAAAATATTTCTACATCCCATGGCCTTTCCCAGCCATTTAAATTTTTCTCTTACAGGTCTAACACTTCCGAAAAACTAATACAACGCCCACCCGGAACAATGTATAAAGCTAAACGAACCGTTCACTGGGTACTTATCCGTGCGAAAAGCCCTAGTGATTTCCCTCTTTTTACAAGGAAGTAAAATGTGAAAAAAATATTTCTACATTCCATGGCCTTTCCCAACCATTTAAATTTTTCTCTTACAGGTCTAACAGTTGCGAAAAACCAATACAACGCCCACCCGGAACAATGTATAAAGCTAAACGAACCGTTCACTGGGTACTTATACGTGCGAAAAGCCCTATTGATTTACCTGTTTTTACAAGGAAGTAAAATGTGAAAAAAATATTTCTACATCCCATGGCCTTTCCCAACCATTTAAATTTTTCTCTTACAGGTCTAACACTACCGAAAAACCAATACAACTCCCACCCGGAACAATATATAAAGCTAAACGAACCGTTCACTGGGTACTTATACGTACAAAAATCCCTATTGATTTACCTGTTTTTACAAGGAAATAAAATGTGAAAACAATATTTCTACATCCCATGGCCTTTCCCAACCATTTAAATTTTTCTCTTACAGGTCTAACACTTCCGAAAAACCAATACAACGCCCACCCGGAACAATGTATAAAGCTAAACGAACCGTTCACAGGGTACTTATCCGTGCGAAAAGCCCTATTGATTTACCTGTTTTTACAAGGAAGTAAAATGTGAAAAAAATATTTCTACATCCCATGGCCTTTCCCAACCATTTAAATTTTTATCTTACAGGTCTAACACTACCGAAAAACCAATACAACTCCCACCCGGAACAATATATAAAGCTAAACGAACCGTTCACTGGGTACTTATCCGTGCGAAAAGCCCTATTGATTTACCTGTTTTTACAAGGAAATAAAATGTGAAAAAAATATTTCTACATCCCATGGCCTTTCCCAACCTTTTAAAGTTTGCTCTTACAGGTCTAACAGTTGCGAAAAACCAATACAACACCCACCCGGAACAATGTATAAAGCTAAACGAACCGTTCACTGGGTACCTATCCGTGCGAAAAGCCCTATTGATTTACCTGTTTTTACAAGGAAGTAAAATGTGAAAAAAATATTTCTACATCCCATGGCCTTTCCCAACCATTTAAATTTTTATCTTACAGGTCTAACACTACCGAAAAACCAATACAACTCCCACCCGGAACAATATATAAAGCTAAACGAACCGTTCACTGGGTACTTAAACGTACGAAAATCCCTATTGATTTACCTGTTTTTACAAGGAAATAAAATGTGAAAAAAATATTTCTACATCCCATGGCCTTTCCCAACCTTTTAAAGTTTGCTCTTACAGGTCTAACAGTTGCGAAAAACCAATGCAACGCCCACCCGGAACAATGTATAAAGCTAAACGAACCGTTCACTGGGTACTTATCCGTGCGAAAAGCCCTATTGATTTACGTGTTTTTACAAGGAAGTAAAATGTGAAAAAAATATTTCTACATCCCATGGCCTTTCCAAACCATTTACATTTTTATCTTACAGGTCTAACACTACCGAAAAACCAATACAACGCCCACCCGGAAAAATATATAAAGCTAAACGAACCGTTCACTGGGTACTTATCCGTACGAAAATACCTATTGATTTACCTGTTTTTACAAGGAAATAAAATGTGAAAAAAATATTTCTACATCCCATGGCCTTTCCCAACCATTTAAATTTTTCTCTTACAGGTCTAACACTTCCGAAAAACCAATACAACGCCCACCCGGAACAATATATAAAGCTAAACGAACCGTTCACTGGGCACTTATCCGTACGAAAATCCCTATTGATTTACCTGTTTTTACAAGGAAATAAAATGTGAAAAAAATATTTCTACATCCCATGGCCTTTCCCAACCATTTAAATTTTTCTCTTACATGTATAACACTTCCGAAAAACCAATACAACGGCCACCCGAAACAATATATAAAGCTAAATGTACCGTTCACTGGGTACTTATACGGTCGAAAATCCCTATTGATTTACCTGTTTTTACAAGGAAATAAAATGTGAAAAAAATATTTCTACATCCCATGGCCTTTCCCAACCATTTAAACTTTTCTCTTACAGGTCTAACACTTCCGAAAAACCAATACAACGGCCACCCGGAACAATATATAAAGCTAAACGAACCGTTCACTGGGCACTTATCCGTACGAAAATCCCTATTGATTTACCTGTTTTTACAAGGAAATAAAATGTGAAAAAAATATTTCTACATCCCATGGCCTTTCCCAACCATTTAAATTTTTCTCTTACAGGTCTAACACTTCCAAAAAACCAATACAACGCCCACCCGGAAAAATATATAAAGCTAAACGATCCGTTCACTGGGTACTTATCCGTACGAAAATCCCTATTGATTTACCTGTTTTTACAAGGAAATAAAATGTGAAAAAAATATTTCTACATCCCATGGCCTTTCCCAACCATTTAAATTTTTCTCTTACAGGTCTAACACTTCCGAAAAACCGATACAACGCCCACCCGGAACAATATATAAAGCTAAACGAACCGTTCACTGGGTACTTATCCGTACGAAAATCCCTATTGATTTACCTGTTTTTACAAGGAAATGAAATGTGAAAGAAATATTTCTACATCCCATGGCCTTTCCCAACCATTTAAATTTTTCTCTTACATGTCTAACACTTCCGAAAAACCAATGCAACGTCCACCCGGAACAATATATAAAGCTAAACGAACCGTTCACTGGGTACTTATCCGTACGAAAATCCCTATTGATTTACCTGTTTTTACAAGGAAATAAAATGTGAAAAAAATATTTCTACATCCCATGGCCTTTCCCAGTCATTTAAATTTTTCTCTTACAGGTATAACACTTCCGAAAAACCGATACAACGGCCACCCGGAACAATGTATAAAGCTAAACGAACCGTTCACTGGGTACTTATCCGTACGAAAAGCCCTATTGATTTACCTGTTTTTACAAGGAAGTAAAATGTGAAAAAAATATTTCTACATCCCATGGCCTTTCCCAACCATTTAAATTTTTCTCTTACAGGTCTAACAGTTGCGAAAAACCAATACAACGCCCACCCGGAAAAATATATAAAGCTAAACGAACCGTTCACTGGGTACTAATCCATACGAAAATCCGTATTGATTTACCTGTTTTTACAAGGAAATAAAATGTGAAAAAAATATTTCTACATCCCATGGCCTTTCCCAACCATTTAAATTTTTCTCTTACAGGTCTAACACTTCCGAAAAACCAATACAACGCCCACCCGGAATAATATATAAAGCTAAACGAACCGTTCACTGGGTACTTATCCGTACGAAAATCCCTATTGATTTACCTGTTTTTACAAGGAAATAAAATGTGAAAAAAATATTTCTACATCCCATGGCCTTTCCCAACCATTTAAATTTTTCTCTTACAGGTCTAACACTTCCGAAAAACCCATATAACGGCCACCCGGAACAATATATAAAGCTAAACGAACCGTTCATTGGGTACTTATACGTTCGAAAATCCCTATTGATTTTCCTGTTTTTACAAGGAAATAAAATGTGAAAAAAATATTTCTACATCCCATGGCCTTTCCCAACCATTTAAACTTTTCTCTTACAGGTCTAACACTTCCGAAAAACCAAAACAACGGCCACCCGGAACAATATATAAAGCTAAATGAACCGTTCACTGGGCACTTATCCGTACGAAAATCCCTATTGATTTTCCTGTTTTTACAAGATAATAAAATGTGAAAAAAATATTTCTACATCCCTTGGCCTTTCCCAACCATTTAAATTTTTCTCTTACATGTCTAACACTTCCGAAAAACCAATACAACGCCCACCCGGAACAATATATAAAGCTAAACGAACCGTTCACTGGGTACTTATCCGTACGAAAATCCCTATTTATTTTCCTGTTTTTACAAGGAAATAAAATGTGAAAAAAATATTTCTACATCCCATGGCCTTTCCCAGCCACTTAAATTTTTCTCTTACAGGTATAACACTTCAGAAAAACCAATACAACGGCCACCCGAAACAATATATGAAGCTAAACGAACCGTTCACTGGACACTTATCCGTACGAAAATCCCTATTGATTTACCTGTTTTTACAAGGAAATAAAATGTGAAAAAAATATTTCTACATCCCATGGCCTTTCCCAGTCATTTAAATTTTTCTCTTACAGGTATAACACTTCCGAAAAACCGATACAACGGCCACCCGAAACAATATATAAAGCTAAACGAACCGTTCACTGGGCACTTATCTGTACGAAAATCCCTATTGATTTACCTGTTTTTACAAGGAAATAAAATGTGAAAAAAATATTTCTACATCCCATGGCCTCTCCCAGCCATTTAAAATTTTCTCTTACAGGTCTAACACTTCCGAAAAACCAATACAACGGCCACCCGGAACAATGTATAAAGCTAAACGAACCGTTCACTGGGTACTTATCCGTACGAAAAGCCCTATTGATTTACCTGTTTTTACAAGGAAGTAAAATGTGAAAAAAATATTTCTACATCCCATGGCCTTTCCCAACCCTTTAAATTTTTCTCTTACAGGTCTAACAGTTGCGAAAAACCAATACAACGCCCACCCGGAAAAATAGATAAAGCTAAACGAACCGTTCATTGGGTACTTATACGTTCGAAAATCCCTATTGATTTTCCTGTTTTTACAAGGAAATAAAATGTGAAAAAAATATTTCTACATCCCATGGCCTTTCCCAACCATTTAAACTTTTCTCTTACAGGTCTAACACTTCCGAAAAACCAAAACAACGGCCACCCGGAACAATATATAAAGCTAAATGAACCGTTCACTGGGCACTTATCCGTACGAAAATCCCTAGTGATTTTCCTGTTTTTACAAGATAATAAAATGTGAAAAAAATATTTCTACATCCCTTGGCCTTTCCCAACCATTTAAATTTTTCTCTTACATGTCTAACACTTCCGAAAAACCAATACAACGCCCACCCGGAACAATATATAAAGCTAAACGAACCGTTCACTGGGTACTTATCCGTACGAAAATCCCTATTGATTTTCCTGTTTTTACAAGGAAATAAAATGTGAAAAAAATATTTCTACATCCCATGGCCTTTCCCAGCCACTTAAATTTTTCTCTTACAGGTATAACACTTCAGAAAAACCAATACAACGGCCACCCGAAACAATATATGAAGCTAAACGAACCGTTCACTGGGCACTTATCCGTACGAAAATCCCTATTGATTTTCATGTTTTTACAAGGAAATAAAATGTGAAAAAAATATTTCTACATCCCATGGCCTTTCCCAACCACTTAAATATTTATCTTACAGGTCTAACACTACCGATAAACCAATACAACTCCTACCCGGAACAATGTATAAAGCTAAACGAACCGTTCACTGGGTACTTATCCGTGCGAAAAGCCCTATTGATTTACCTGTTTTTACAAGGAAGTAAAATGTGAAAAAAATATTTCTACATCCCATGGCCTTTCCCAACCATTTAAATTTTTCTCTTACAAGTCTAACAGTTGCGAAAAACCAATACAACGCCCACCCGGAAAAATATATAAAGCTAAACGAACCGTTCACTGGGTACTAATCCATACGAAAATCCCTATTGATTTACCTGTTTTTACAAGGAAATAAAATGTGAAAAAAATATTTCTACATCCCATGGCCTTTCCCAACCATTTAAATTTTTCTCTTACATGTCTAACACTTCCGAAAAACCAATAGAACGCCCACCCAGAACAATATATAAAGCTAAACGAACCGTTCACTGGGTACTTATACATACGAAAATCCCTATTGATTTACCTGTTTTTACAAAGAAATAAAATGTGAAAAAAATATTTCTACATCCCATGGCCTTTCCCAACCATTTAAACTTTTCTCTTACAGGTATAACACTTCTGAAAAACCAATACAACGCCCACCCGGAAAAATATATAAAGCTAAATGAACCGTTCACTGGGTACTTATACGTATGAAAATCCCTATTGATTTACCTGTTTTTACAAGGAAGTAAAATGTGAAAAAATATTTCTACATCCCATGGCCTTTCCCAACCGTTTAAACATTTTTCTTACAGGTCTAACACTTCCGAAAAACCAATACAACACCCACGCGGAACAATATATAAAGCTAAACGAACCGTTCACTGGGTACTTATCCATACGAAAATCCCTATTGATTTACCTGTATTTACAAGGAAATAAAATGTGAAAAAAATATTTCTACATCCCATGGCCTTTCCCAACCATTTAAATATTTATCTTGCAGGTCTAACACTACCGAAAAACCAATACAACTCCCACCCGGAACTATATATAAAGCTAAACGAACCGTTCACTGGGTACTTATCCGTACGAAAATCCCTATTGATTTACCTGTTTTTACAAGGAAATAAAATGTGAAAAAAATATTTCTACATCCCATGGCCATTCCCAACCATTTAAATTTTTCTCTTACAGGTCTAACACTTCCGAAAAACCAATACAACGGCCACCCGGAACAATATATAAAGCTAAACGAACCGTTCACTGGGCACTTATCCGTACAAAAATCCCTATTGATTTACCTGTTTTTACAAGGAAATAAAATGTGAAAAAATATTTCTACATCCCATGGCCTTTCCCAACCATTTAAACATTTTTCTTACAGGTCTAACACTTCCGAAAAACCAATACAACACCCACGCGGAACAATATATAAAGCTAAACCAACCGTTCACTGGGCACTTATCCGTACGAAAATCCCTATTGATTTTACTGTTTTTACAAGGAAATAAAATGTGAAAAAAATATTTCTACATCCCATGGCCTTTCCCAACCATTTAAATTTTTATCTTACAGGTCTAACACTACAGAAAAACCGATACAACTCCCACCCGGAACAATATATAAAGCTAAATGAACCGTTCACTGGGTACTTATACGTATGAAAATCCCTATTTATTTCCCTGTTTTTACAAGGAAGTAAAATGTGAAAAAAATATTTCTACATCCCATGGCCTTTCCCAACCATTTAAACATTTCTCTTACAGGTCTAATACTTCTGAAAAACCAATACAACGCCCACGCGGAACAATATATAAAGCTAAACGAACCGTTCACTGGGTACTAATCCATACAAAAATCCCTATTGATTTACCTGTTTTTACAAGGAAATAAAATGTGAAAAAAATATTTCTACATCCCATGGCCATTCCCAACCATTTAAATTTTTCTCTTACAGGTCTAACACTTCCGAAAAACCAATACAACGCCCACGCGGAACAATATATAAAGCTAAACGAACCGTTCACTGGGTACTTATCCGTACGAAAATCCCTATTGATTTACCTGATTTTACAAGGAAATAAAATGTGAAAAAAATATTTCTACATCCCATGGCCTTTCCCAACCATTTAAACTTTTCTCTTACAGGTCTAACACTTCCGAAAAACCAATACAACGCCCTCCCGGAACAATATATAAAACTAAAGGGACCGTTCACTGGGTACTTATCCGTACAAAAAGCCCTATTGATTTACCTGTTTTTACAAGGAAGTAAAATGTGAAAAAAATATTTCTACATCCCATGGCCTTTCCCAGCCATTTAAATTTTTCTCTTACAGGTCTAACGCTTCCGAAAAACCAATACAACGCCCACCCGGAACAATATATAAAGCTAAACAAACCGTTCACTGGGTACTTATCCGTACGATAATCCCTATTGATTTACCTGTTTTTACAAGGAAATAAAATGTGAAAAAATATTTCTACATCCCATGGCCTTTCCCAACCATTTAAACATTTTTCTTACAGGTCTAACACTTCCGAAAAACCAATACAACACCCACGCGGAACAATATATAAAGCTAAACCAACCGTTCACTGGGCACTTATCCGTACGAAAATCCCTATTGATTTTACTGTTTTTACAAGGAAATAAAATGTGAAAAAAATATTTCTACATCCCATGGCCTTTCCCAACCATTTAAATTTTTATCTTACAGGTCTAACACTACAGAAAAACCGATACAACTCCCACCCGGAACAATATATAAAGCTAAATGAACCGTTCACTGGGTACTTATACATATGAAAATCCCTATTTATTTCCCTGTTTTTACAAGGAAGTAAAATGTGAAAAAAATATTTCTACATCCCATGGCCTTTCCCAACCATTTAAACATTTCTCTTACAGGTCTAATACTTCTGAAAAACCAATACAACGCCCACGCGGAACAATATATAAAGCTAAACGAACCGTTCACTGGGTACTAATCCATACAAAAATCCCTATTGATTTACCTGTTTTTACAAGGAAATAAAATGTGAAAAAAATATTTCTACATCCCATGGCCATTCCCAACCATTTAAATTTTTCTCTTACAGGTCTAACACTTCCGAAAAACCAATACAACGCCCACGCGGAACAATATATAAAGCTAAACGAACCGTTCACTGGGTACTTATCCGTACGAAAATCCCTATTGATTTACCTGATTTTACAAGGAAATAAAATGTGAAAAAAATATTTCTACATCCCATGGCCTTTCCCAACCATTTAAACTTTTCTCTTACAGGTCTAACACTTCCGAAAAACCAATACAACGCCCTCCCGGAACAATATATAAAACTAAAGGGACCGTTCACTGGGTACTTATCCGTACAAAAAGCCCTATTGATTTACCTGTTTTTACAAGGAAGTAAAATGTGAAAAAAATATTTCTACATCCCATGGCCTTTCCCAGCCATTTAAATTTTTCTCTTACAGGTCTAACGCTTCCGAAAAACCAATACAACGCCCACCCGGAACAATATATAAAGCTAAACAAACCGTTCACTGGGTACTTATCCGTACGATAATCCCTATTGATTTACCTGTTTTTACAAGGAAATAAAATGTGAAAAAAATATTTCTACATCCCATGGCCTTTCCCAACCATTTAAATTTTTCTCTTACATGTCTAACACTTCCGAAAAACCAATACAACGGCCACCCGGAACAATATATAAAGCTAAACGAACCGTTCACTGGGCACTTATCCGTACGAAAATCCCTATTGATTTTCCTGTTTTTACAAGGAAATAAAATGTGAAAAAAATATTTCTACATCCCATGGCCTTTCCCAACCATTTAAATTTTTATCTTACAGGTCTAACACTACAGAAAAACCGATACAACTCCCACCCGGCACAATATATAAAGCTAAATGAACCGTTCACTGGGTACTTATACGTATGAAAATCCCTATTGATTTCCCTGTTTTTACAAGGAAGTAAAATGTGAAAAAAATATTTCTACATCCCATGGCCTTTCCCAACCATTTAAACATTTCTCTTACAGGTCTAATACTTCTGAAAAACCAATACAACGCCCACACGGAACAATATATAAAGCTAAACGAACCGTTCACTGGGTACTAATCCATACAAAAATACCTATTGATTTACCTGTTTTTACAAGGAAATAAAATGTGAAAAAAATATTTCTACATCCCATGGCCATTCCCAACCGTTTAAATTTTTCTCTTACAGGTCTAACTCTTCCGAAAAACCAATACAACGCCCACCCGGAACAATATATAAAGCTAAACGAACCGTTCACTGGGTACTTATCCGTACGAAAAGCCCTATTGATTTACCTGTTTTTACAAGGAAGTAAAATGTGAAAAAAATATTTCTACATCCCATGGCCTTTCCCAACCATTTAAATTTTTCTCTTACAGGTCTAACAGTTGCGAAAAACCAATACAACACCCACCCAGAAAAATATATACAGCTAAACGAACCATTTACTGGGTACTAATCCATACGAAAATCCCTATTGATTTACCTGTTTTTACAAGGAAATAAAATTTGAAAAAAATATTTCTACATCCCCTGGCCTTTCCCAACCATTTAAATTTTTCTCTTACATGTCTAACACTTCTGAAAAACCAATACAACGCCCACCCGGAACAATATATAAAGCTAAACGAACCGTTCACTGGGTACTTATCCATACGAAAATCCCTATTGATTTACCTGTTTTTACAAGGAAATAAAATGTGAAAAAAATATTTCTACATCCCATGGCCTTTCCCAACCATTTAAACTTTTCTCTTACAGGTCTAACACTTCCGAAAAACCAATACAACGGCCACCCGGAAAAATATATAAAGCTAAACGAACCGTTCACTGGGCACTTATCCGTACAAAAATCCCTATTGATTTTCCTGTTTTTACAAGGAAATAAAATGTGAAAAAAATATTTCTACATCCCATGGCCTTTCCCAACCATTTAAACATTTTTCTTACAGGTCTAACACTTCCGAAAAATCAATACAACACCCACGCGGAACAATATATAAAGCTAAATGAACCGTTCACTGGGTACTTATACGTTTGAAAATCCCTATTGATTTACCTGTTTTTACAAGGAAGTAAAATGTGAAAAAATATTTCTACATCCCATGGCCTTTCCCAACCGTTTAAACATTTTTCTTACAGGTCTAACACTTCCGAAAAACCAATACAACACCCACGCGGAACAATATATAAAGCTAAATGAACCGTTCACTGGGTACTTATCCATACGAAAATCCCTATTGATTTACCTGTTTTTACAAGGAAATAAAATGTGAAAAAAATATTTCTACATCCCATGACCATTCCCAACCATTTAAATTTTTCTCTTACAGGTCTAACACTTCTGAAAAACCAATACAACGCCCACCCGGAACAATGTATAAAGCTAAACGAACCGTTCACTGGGTACTTATCCGTACGAAAATCCCTATTGATTTACCTGTTTTTACAAGGAAGTAAAATGTGAAAAAAATATTTCTACATCCCATGGCCTTTCCCAACCATTTAAATTTTTCTCTTACATGTCTAACACTTCCGAAAAACCAATACAACGCCCACCCGGAACAATATATAAAGCTAAACGAACCGTTCACTGGGTACTTATACGTACGAAAATCCCTATTGATTTACCTGTTTTTACAAGGAAATAAAATGTGAAAAAAATATTTCTACATCCCATGGCCTTTCCCAGCCATTTAAAGTTTTCTGTTACAGGTCTAACACTTCCGAAAAACCAATACAACGCCCACCCGGAACAATGTATAAAGCTAAACGAACCGTTCAATGGGTACTTATCCGTGCGAAAAGCCCTATTGATTTACCTGTTTTTACAAGGAAGTAAAATGTGAAAAAAATATTTCTACATCCCATGGCCTTTACCAGCCATTTAAATTTTTCTCTTACAGGTCTAACACTTCCGAAAAACCAATACAACGCCCACCCGGAACAATATATAAAGCTAAACGAACAGTTCACTGGGTACTTATCCGTACGAAAAGCCCTATTGATTTACCTGTTTTTACAAGGAAGTAAAATGTGAAAAAAATATTTCTACATCCCATGGCCTTTCCCAACCATTTAAATTTTTCTCTTACAGGTCTAACAGTTGCGAAAAACCAATACAACACCCACCCGGAAAAATATATACAGCTAAACGAACCGTTTACTGGGTACTAATCCGTACAAAAAGCCCTATTGATTTACCTGTTTTTACAAGGAAGTAAAATGTGAAAAAAATATTTCTACATCCCATGGCCTTTCCCAGCCATTTAAATTTTTCTCTTACAGGTCTAACGCTTCCGAAAAACCAATACAACGCCCACCCGGAACAATATATAAAGCTAAACAAACCGTTCACTGGGTACTGATCCGTACGATAATCCCTATTGATTTACCTGTTTTTACAAGGAAATAAAATGTGAAAAAAATATTTCTACATCCCATGGCCTTTCCCAACCATTTAAATTTTTCTCTTACATGTCTAACACTTCCGAAAAACCAATACAACGGCCACCCGGAACAATATATAAAGCTAAACGAACCGTTCACTGGGCACTTATCCGTACGAAAATCCCTATTGATTTTCCTGTTTTTACAAGGAAATAAAATGTGAAAAAAATATTTCTACATCCCATGGCCTTTCCCAACCATTTAAATTTTTATCTTACAGGTCTAACACTACAGAAAAACCGATACAACTCCCACCCGGAACAATATATAAAGCTAAATGAACCGTTCACTGGGTACTTATACGTATGAAAATCCCTATTGATTTCCCTGTTTTTACAAGGAAGTAAAATGTGAAAAAAATATTTCTACATCCCATGGCCTTTCCCAACCATTTAAACATTTCTCTTACAGGTCTAATACTTCTGAAAAACCAATACAACGCCCACACGGAACAATATATAAAGCTAAACGGACCGTTCACTGGGTACTAATCCATACAAAAATCCCTATTGATTTACCTGTTTTTACAAGGAAATAAAATGTGTAAAAAATATTTCTACATCCCATGGCCATTCCCAACCAATTAAATTTTTCTCTTACAGGTCTAACTCTTCCGAAAAACCAATACAACGCCCACCCGGAACAATATATAAAGCTAAACGAACCGTTCACTGGGTACTTATCCGTACGAAAAGCCCTATTGATTTACCTGTTTTTACAAGGAAGTAAAATGTGAAAAAAATATTTCTACATCCCATGGCCTTTCCCAACCATTTAAATTTTTCTCTTACAGGTCTAACAGTTGCGAAAAACCAATACAACACCCACCCAGAAAAATATATACAGCTAAACGAATCATTTACTGGGTACTAATCCATACGAAAATCCCTATTGATTTACCTGTTTTTACAAGGAAATAAAATTTGAAAAAAATATTTCTACATCCCCTGGCCTTTCCCAACCATTTAAATTTTTCTCTTACATGTCTAACACTTCTGAAAAACCAATACAACGCCCACCCGGAACAATATATAAAGCTAAACGAACCGTTCACTGGGTACTTATCCATACGAAAATCCCTATTGATTTACCTGTTTTTACAAGGAAATAAAATGTGAAAAAAATATTTCTACATCCCATGGCCTTTCCCAACCATTTAAACTTTTCTCTTACAGGTCTACCACTTCCGAAAAACCAATACAACGGCCACCCGGAACAATATATAAAGCTAAACGAACCGTTCACTGGGCACTTATCCGTACAAAAATCCCTATTGATTTTCCTGTTTTTACAAGGAAATAAAATGTGAAAAAAATATTTCTACATCCCATGGCCTTTCCCAACCATTTAAACATTTTTCTTACAGGTCTAACACTTCCGAAAAATCAATACAACACCCACGCGGAACAATATATAAAGCTAAATGAACCGTTCACTGGGTACTTATACGTATGAAAATCCCTATTGATTTACCTGTTTTTACAAGGAAGTAAAATGTGAAAAAATATTTCTACATCCCATGGCCTTTCCCAACCGTTTAAACATTTTTCTTACAGGTCTAACACTTCCGAAAAACCAATACAACACCCACGCGGAACAATATATAAAGCTAAATGAACCGTTCACTGGGTACTTATACATACGAAAATCCCTATTGATTTACCTGTATTTACAAGGAAATAAAATGTGAAAAAAATATTTCTACATCCCATTGCCTTTCCCAACCATTTAAATATTTATCTTACAGGTCTAACACTACCGAAAAACCAATACAACTCCCACCCGGAACAATATATAAAGCTAAACAAACCGTTCACGGGGTACTTATCCGTACGAAAATCCCTATTGATTTACCTGTTTTTACAAGGAAATAAAATGTGAAAAAAATATTTCTACATCCCATGACCATTCCCAACCATTTAAATTTTTCTCTTACAGGTCTAACACTTCTGAAAAACCAATACAACGCCCACCCGGAACAATGTATAAAGCTAAACGAACCGTTCACTGGGTACTTATCCGTACGAAAATCCCTATTGATTTACCTGTTTTTACAAGGAAGTAAAATGTGAAGAAAATATTTCTACATCCCATGGCCTTTCCCAACCATTTAAATTTTTCTCTTACATATCTAACACTTCCGAAAAACCAATACAACGCCCACCCGGAACAATATATAAAGCTAAACGAACCGTTGACTGGGAACTTATACGTACGAAATTCCCTATTGATTTACCTGTTTTTACAAGGAAATAAAATGTGAAAAAAATATTTCTACATCCCATGGCCTTTCCCAGCCATTTAAAGTTTTCTGTTACAGGTCTAACACTTCCGAAAAACCAATACAACGCCCACCCGGAACAATGTATAAAGCTAAACGAACCGTTCACTGGGTACTTATCCGTGCGAAAAGCCCTATTGATTTACCTGTTTTTACAAGGAAGTAAAATGTGAAAAAAATATTTCTACATCCCATGGCCTTTACCAGCCATTTAAATTTTTCTCTTACAGGTCTAACACTTCCGAAAAACCAATACAACGCCCACCCGGAACAATATATAAAGCTAAACGAACAGTTCACTCGGTACTTATCCGTACGAAAAGCCCTATTGATTTACCTGTTTTTACAAGGAAGTAAAATGTGAAAAAAATATTTCTACATCCCATGGCCTTTCCCAACCATTTAAATTTTTCTCTTACAGGTCTAACAGTTGCGAAAAACCAATACAACACCCACCCGGAAAAATATATACAGCTAAACGAACCGTTTACTGGGTACTAATCCGTACAAAAATCCCTATTGATTTTCCTGTTTTTACAAGGAAATAAAATGTGAAAAAAATATTTCTACATCCCATGGCCTTTCCCAACCATTTAAACATTTTTCTTACAGGTCTAACACTTCCGAAAAACCAATACAACACCCACGCGGAACAATATATAAAGCTAAATGAACCGTTCACTGGGTACTTATACGTATGAAAATCCCTATTGATTTACCTGTATTTACAAGGAAATAAAATGTGAAAAAAATATTTCTACATCCCATGGCCTTTCCCAACCATTTAAATATTTATCTTACAGGTCTAACACTACCGAAAAACCAATACAACTCCCACCCGGAACAATATATAAAGCTAAACGAACCGTTCACTGGGTACTTATCCGTACGAAAATCCCTATTGATTTACCTGTTTTTACAAGAAATAAAATGTGAAAAAAATATTTCTACATCCCATGGCCATTCCCAACCATTTAGATTTTTCTCTTACAGGTCTAACACTTCTGAAAAACCAATACAACGGCCACCCGGAACTATGTATAAAGCTAAACGAACCGTTCACTGGGTACTTATCCGTACGAAAATCCCTATTGATTTACCTGTTTTTACAAGGAAGTAAAATGTGAAAAAAATATTTCTACATCCCATGGCCTTTCCCAACCATTTAAATTTTTCTCTTACATGTCTAACACTTCCGAAAAACCAATACAACGCCAACCCGGAACAATATATAAAGCTAAACGAACCGTTCACTGGGTACTTATACGTACGAAAATCCCTATTGATTTACCTGTTTTTACAAGGAAATAAAATGTGAAAAAAATATTTCTACATCCCATGGCCTTTCCCAACCATTCAAACTTTTCTCTTACAGGACTAACACTTCCGAAAAACCAATACAACGGCCACCCGGAACAATATATAAAGCTAAACGAACCGTTCACTGGGCACTTATCCGTACGAAAATCCCTATTGATTTACCTGTTTTTACAAGGAAATAAAATGTGAAAAAAATATTTCTACATCCCATGGCCTTTCCCAACCATTTAAATTTTTCTCTTACAGGTCTAACACTTCCGAAAAACCAATACAACACCCACCCTGAAAAATATATAAAGCTAAAAGATCCGTTCACTGGGTACTTATCCGTACGAAAATCCCTATTGATTTACCTGTTTTTACAAGGAAATAAAATGTGAAAAAATATTTCTACGTCCCATGGCCTTTCCCAGCCATTTAAAGTTTTCTCTTACAGGTCTAACACTTCCGAAAAACCAATACAACGCCCACCCGGAACAATGTATAAAGCTAAACGAACCGTTCACTGGGTACTTATCCGTACGAAAATCCCTATTGATTTACCTGTTTTTACAAGGAAATAAAATGTGAAAAAAATATTTCTACATCCCATGGCCTTTTCCAGCCATTTAAATTTTTCTCTTACGGGTCTAACGCTTCCGAAAAACCAATACAACGACCACCCGGAACAATATATAAAGCTAAACGAACCGTTCACTGGGTACTTATCCGTACGAAAATCCCTATTGATTTACCTGTTTTTACAAGGAATTAAAATGGGAAAAAAATATTTCTACATCCCATGGCCTTTACCAACCATTTAAACTTTTCTCTTACATGTCTAACACTTCCGAAAAACCAATACAACGCCCACCCGGAACAATATATAAAGCTAAACGAACCGCTCACTGGGTACTTATCCATACGAAAATCCCTATTGATTTACCTGTTTTTACAAGGAAATAAAATGTGAAAAAAATATTTCTACATCCCATGGCCTTTCCCAACCATTTAAACTTTTCTCTTACAGGTCTAACACTTCCGAAAAACCAATACAACGGCCACCCGGAACAATATATAAAGCTAAACGAACCGTTCACTGGGCACTTATCCGTACAAAAATCCCTATTGATTTTCCTGTTTTTACAAGGAAATAAAATGTGAAAAAATATTTCTACATCCCATGGCCTTTCCCAACCATTTAAACATTTTTCTTACAGGTCTAACACTTCTGAAAAATCAATACAACACCCACGCGGAACAATATATAAAGCTAAATGAACCGTTCACTGGGTACTTATACGTATGAAAATCCCTATTGATTTACCTGTTTTTACAAGGAAGTAAAATGTGAAAAAATATTTCTACATCCATGGCCTTTCCCAACCGTTTAAACATTTTTCTTACAGGTCTAACACTTCCGAAAAACCAATACAACACCCACGCGGAACAATATATAAAGCTAAACGAACCGTTCACTGGGTACTTATCCATACGAAAATCCCTATTGATTTACCTGTATTTACAAGGAAATAAAATGTGAAAAAAATATTTCTACATCCCATGGCCTTTCCCAACCATTTAAATATTTATCTTGCAGGTCTAACACTACCGAAAAACCAATACAACTCCCACCCGGAACAATATATAAAGCTAAACGAACCGTTCACTGGGTACTTATCCGTACGAAAATCCCTATTGATTTACCTGTTTTTACAAGGAAATAAAATGTGAAAAAAATATTTCTACATCCCATGGCCATTCCCAACCATTTAAATTTTTCTCTTACAGGTCTAACACTTCCGAAAAACCAATACAATGGCCACCCGGAACAATATATAAAGCTAAACGAACCGTTCACTGGGCACTTATCCGTACAAAAATCCCTATTGATTTACCTGTTTTTACAAGGAAATAAAATGTGAAAAAATATTTCTACATCCCATGGCCTTTCCCAACCATTTAAACATTTTTCTTACAGGTCTAACACTTCTGAAAAACCAATACAACACCCACGCGGAACAATATATAAAGCTAAACGAACCGTTCACTGGGTACTTATCCATACGAAAATCCCTATTGATTTACCTGTATTTACAAGGAAATAAAATGTGAAAAAAATATTTCTACATCCCATGGCCTTTCCCAACCATTTAAATATTTATCTTACAGGTCTAACACTTCCGAAAAACCAATACAACTCCCAAACGGAACAATATATAAAGCTAAACAAACCGTTCACTGGGTACTTATCCGTACGAAAATCCCTATTGATTTACCTGTTTTTACAAGGAAATAAAATGTGAAAAAAATATTTCTACATCCCATGACCATTCCCAACCATTTAAATTTTTCTCTTACAGGTCTAACACTTCTGAAAAACCAATACAACGGCCACCCGGAACAATGTATAAAGCTAAACGAACCGTTCACTGGGTACTTATCCGTACGAAAATCCCTATTGATTTACCTGTTTTTACAAGGAAGTAAAATGTGAAAAAAATATTTCTACATCCCATGGCCTTTCCCAACCATTTAAATTTTTCTCTTACATGTCTAACACTTCCGAAAAACCAATACAACGCCCACCCGGAACAATATATAAAGCTAAACGAACCGTTCACTGGGTACTTATACGTACGAAAATCCCTATTGATTTACCTGTTTTTACAAGGAAATAAAATGTGAAAAAAATATTTCTACATCCCATGGCCTTTCCCAGCCATTTAAAGTTTTCTCTTACGGGTCTAACGCTTCCGAAAAACCAATACAACGACCACCCGGAACAATATATAAAGCTAAACGAACCGTTCACTGGGTACTTATCCGTAAGAAAATCCCTATTGATTTACCTGTTTTTACAAGGAATTAAAATGGGAAAAAAATATTTCTACATCCCATGGCCTTTCCCAACCATTTAAACTTTTCTCTTACATGTCTAACACTTCCGAAAAACCAATACAACGCCCACCCGGAACAATATATAAAGCTAAACGAACCGCTCACTGGGTACTTATCCATACGAAAATCCCTATTGATTTACCTGTATTTACAAGGAAATAAAATGTGAAAAAAATATTTCTACATCCCATGGCCTTTCCCAACCATTTAAACTTTTCTCTTACAGGTCTAACACTTCCGAAAAACCAATACAACGGCCACCCGGAACAATATATAAAGCTAAACGAACCGTTCACTGGGCACTTATCCGTACAAAAATCCCTATTGATTTTCCTGTTTTTACAAGGAAATAAAATGTGAAAAAATATTTCTACATCCCATGGCCTTTCCCAACCATTTAAACATTTTTCTTACAGGTCTAACACTTCTGAAAAATCAATACAACACCCACGCGGAACAATATATAAAGCTAAATGAACCGTTCACTGGGTACTTATACGTATGAAAATCCCTATTGATTTACCTGTTTTTACAAGGAAGTAAAATGTGAAAAAATATTTCTACATCCATGGCCTTTCCCAACCGTTTAAACATTTTTCTTACAGGTCTAACACTTCCGAAAAACCAATACAACACCCACGCGGAACAATATATAAAGCTAAACGAACCGTTCACTGGGTACTTATCCATACGAAAATCCCTATTGATTTACCTGTATTTACAAGGAAATAAAATGTGAAAAAAATATTTCTACATCCCATGGCCTTTCCCAACCATTTAAATATTTATCTTGCAGGTCTAACACTACCGAAAAACCAATACAACTCCCACCCGGAACAATATATAAAGCTAAACGAACCGTTCACTGGGTACTTATCCGTACGAAAATCCCTATTGATTTACCTGTTTTTACAAGGAAATAAAATGTGAAAAAAATATTTCTACATCCCATGGCCATTCCCAACCATTTAAATTTTTCTCTTACAGGTCTAACACTTCCGAAAAACCAATACAATGGCCACCCGGAACAATATATAAAGCTAAACGAACCGTTCACTGGGCACTTATCCGTACAAAAATCCCTATTGATTTACCTGTTTTTACAAGGAAATAAAATGTGAAAAAATATTTCTACATCCCATGGCCTATCCCAACCATTTAAACATTTTTCTTACAGGTCTAACACTTCTGAAAAACCAATACAACACCCACGCGGAACAATATATAAAGCTAAACGAACCGTTCACTGGGTACTTATCCATACGAAAATCCCTATTGATTTACCTGTATTTACAAGGAAATAAAATGTGAAAAAAATATTTCTACATCCCATGGCCTTTCCCAACCATTTAAATATTTATCTTACAGGTCTAACACTACCGAAAAACCAATACAACTCCCAAACGGAACAATATATAAAGCTAAACAAACCGTTCACTGGGTACTTATCCGTACGAAAATCCCTATTGATTTACCTGTTTTTACAAGGAAATAAAATGTGAAAAAAATATTTCTACATCCCATGACCATTCCCAACCATTTAAATTTTTCTCTTACAGGTCTAACACTTCTGAAAAACCAATACAACGGCCACCCGGAACAATGTATAAAGCTAAACGAACCGTTCACTGGGTACTTATCCGTACGAAAATCCCTATTGATTTACCTGTTTTTACAAGGAAGTAAAATGTGAAAAAAATATTTCTACATCCCATGGCCTTTCCCAACCATTTAAATTTTTCTCTTACATGTCTAACACTTCCGAAAAACCAATACAACGCCCACCCGGAACAATATATAAAGCTAAACGAACCGTTCACTGGGTACTTATACGTACGAAAATCCCTATTGATTTACCTGTTTTTACAAGGAAATAAAAGGTGAAAAAAATATTTCTACATCCCATGGCCTTTCCCAGCCATTTAAAGTTTTCTCTTACAAGTCTAACACTTCCGAAAAACCAATACAACGCCCACCCGGAACAATGTATAAAGCTAAACGAACCGTTCACTGGGTACTTATCCGTGCGAAAAGCCCTATTGATTTACCTTTTTTTACAAGGAAGTAAAATGTGAAAAAAATATTTCTACATCCCATGGCCTTTACCAGCCATTTAAATTTTTCTCTTACAGGTCTAACACTTCCGAAAAACCAATACAACGCCCACCCGGAACAATATATAAAGCTAAACGAACAGTTCACTGGGTACTTATCCGTACGAAAAGCCCTATTGATTTACCTGTTTTTACAAGGAAGTAAAATGTGAAAAAAATATTTCTAAATCCCATGGCCTTTCCCAACCATTTAAATTTTTCTCTTACAGGTCTAACAGTTGCGAAAAACCAATACAACACCCACCCGGAAAAATATATACAGCTAAACGAACCGTTTACTGGGTACTAATCCGTACAAAAATCCCTATTGATTTTCCTGTTTTTACAAGGAAATAAAATGTGAAAAAAATATTTCTACATCCCATGGCCTTTCCCAACCATTTAAACATTTTTCTTACAGGTCTAACACTTCCGAAAAACCAATACAACACCCACGCGGAACAATATATAAAGCTAAATGAACCGTTCACTGGGTACTTATACATATGAAAATCCCTATTGATTTACCTGTTTTTACAAGGAAGTAAAATGTGAAAAAATATTTCTACATCCCATGGCCTTTCCCAACCATTTAAACATTTTTCTTACAGGTCTAACACTTCCGAAAAACCAATACAACACCCACGCGGAACAATATTTAAAGCTAAACGAACCGTTCACTGGGTACTTATCCATACGAAAATCCCTATTGATTTACCTGTATTTACAAGGAAATAAAATGTGAAAAAAATATTTCTACATCCCATGGCCTTTCCCAACCATTTAAATATTTATCTTACAGGTCTAACACTACCGAAAAACCAATACAACACCCACCCGGAACAATATATAAAGCTAAACGAACCGTTCACTGGGTACTTATCCGTACGAAAATCCCTATTGATTTACCTGTTTTTACAAGGAAATAAAATGTGAAAAAAATATTTCTACATCCCATGGCCATTCCCAACCATTTAAAGTTTTCTCTTACAGGTCTAACACTTCTGAAAAACCAATACAACGGCCACCCGGAACAATGTATAAAGCTAAACGAACCGTTCACTGGGTACTTATCCGTACGAAAATCCCTATTGATTTACCTGTTTTTACAAGGAAGTAAAATGTGAAAAAAATATTTCTACATCCCATGGCCTTTCCCAACCATTTAAATTTTTCTCTTACATGTCTAACACTTCCGAAAAACCAATACAACGCCAACCCGGAACAATATATAAAGCTAAACGAACCGTTCACTGGGTACTTATACGTACGAAAATCCCTATTGATTTACCTGTTTTTACAAGGAAATAAAATGTGAAAAAAATATTTCTACATCCCATGGCCTTTCCCAACCATTTAAACTTTTCTCTTACAGGTCTAACACTTCTGAAAAACCAATACAACGGCCATCCGGAACAATATATAAAGCTAAACGAACCGTTCACTGGGCACTTATCCGTACAAAAATCCCTATTGATTTACCTGTTTTTACAAGGAAATAAAATGTGAAAAAATATTTCTACATCCCATGGCCTTTCCCAACCATTTAAACATTTTTCTTACAGGTCTAACACTTCCGAAAAACCAATACAACACCCACGCGGAACAATATATAAAGCTAAACGAACCGTTCACTGGGTACTTATCCATACGAAAATCCCTATTGATTTACCTGTATTTACAAGGAAATAAAATGTGAAAAAAATATTTCTACATCCCATGGCCTTTCCCAACCATTTAAATATTTATCTTACAGGTCTAACACTACCGAAAAACCAATACAACTCCCAAACGGAACAATATATAAAGCTAAACAAACCGTTCACTGGGTACTTATCCGTACGAAAATCCCTATTGATTTACCTGTATTTACAAGGAAATAAAATGTGAAAAAAATATTTCTACATCCCATGACCATTCCCAACCATTTAAATTTTTCTCTTACAGGTCTAACACTTCTGAAAAACCAATACAACGGCCACCCGGAACAATGTATAAAGCTAAACGAACCGTTCACTGGGTACTTATCCGTACGAAAATCCCTATTGATTTACCTGTTTTTACAAGGAAGTAAAATGTGAAAAAAATATTTCTACATCCCATGGCCTTTCCCAACCATTTAAATTTTTCTCTTACATGTCTAACACTTCCGAAAAACCAATACAACGCCCACCCGGAACAATATATAAAGCTAAACGAACCGTTCACTGGGTACTTATACGTACGAAAATCCCTATTGATTTACCTGTTTTTACAAGGAAATAAAATGTGAAAAAAATATTTCTACATCCCATGGCCTTTCCCAGCCATTTAAAGTTTTCTCTTACAGGTCTAACACTTCCGAAAAACCAATACAACGCCCACCCGGAACAATGTATAAAGCTAAACGAACCGTTCACTGGGTACTTATCCGTGCGAAAAGCCCTATTGATTTACCTGTTTTTACAAGGAAGTAAAATGTGAAAAAAATATTTCTACATCCCATGGCCTTTACCAGCCATTTAAATTTTTCTCTTACAGGTCTAACACTTCCGAAAAACCAATACAACGCCCACCCGGAACAATATATAAAGCTAAACGAACCGTTCACTGGGTACTTATACATATGAAAATCCCTATTGATTTACCTGTTTTTACAAGGAAGTAAAATGTGAAAAAATATTTCTACATCCCATGGCCTTTCCCAACCATTTAAACATTTTTCTTACAGGTCTAACACTTCCGAAAAACCAATACAACACCCACGCGGAACAATATTTAAAGCTAAACGAACCGTTCACTGGGTACTTATCCATACGAAAATCCCTATTGATTTACCTGTATTTACAAGGAAATAAAATGTGAAAAAAATATTTCTACATCCCATGGCCTTTCCCAACCATTTAAATATTTATCTTACAGGTCTAACACTACCGAAAAACCAATACAACACCCACCCGGAACAATATATAAAGCTAAACGAACCGTTCACTGGGTACTTATCCGTACGAAAATCCCTATTGATTTACCTGTTTTTACAAGGAAATAAAATGTGAAAAAAATATTTCTACATCCCATGGCCATTCCCAACCATTTAAAGTTTTCTCTTACAGGTCTAACACTTCTGAAAAACCAATACAACGGCCACCCGGAACAATGTATAAAGCTAAACGAACCGTTCACTGGGTACTTATCCGTACGAAAATCCCTATTGATTTACCTGTTTTTACAAGGAAGTAAAATGTGAAAAAAATATTTCTACATCCCATGGCCTTTCCCAACCATTTAAATTTTTCTCTTACATGTCTAACACTTCCGAAAAACCAATACAACGCCAACCCGGAACAATATATAAAGCTAAACGAACCGTTCACTGGGTACTTATCCGTACGAAAATCCCTATTGATTTACCTGTTTTTACAAGGAAATAAAATGTGAAAAAAATATTTCTACATCCCATGGCCTTTCTCAACCATTTAAATTTTTCTCTTACAGGTCTAACACTTCCGAAAAACCAATACAACGCCCACCCGGAACAATATATAAAGCTAAACGAACCATTCACTGGGTACTTATACGTATGAAAAGCCCTATTCATTTACCTGTGTTTACAAGGAAGTAAAATGTGAAAAAAATATTTCTACATCCCATGGCCTTTCCCAGCCATTTAAATTTTTCTCTTACAGGTCTAACACTTCCGAAAAACCAATACAACGCCCACTCGGAACAATATATAAAGCTAAACGAACCGTTCACTGGGTACTTATCCGTACGAAAATCCCTATTGATTTACCTGTTTTTACAAGGAAATAAAATGGGAAAAAAATATTTCTACATCCCATGGCCTTTCCCAACCATTTAAACTTTTCTCTTACAGGTCTAACACTTCCGAAAAACCAATACAACGGCCACCCGGAACAATATATAAAGCTAAACGAACCGTTCACTGGGTACTTATCCGTACGAAAATCCCTATTGATTTACCTGTTTTTACAAGGAAATAAAATGTGAAAAAAATATTTCTACATCCCATGGCCTTTCCCAACCATTTAAACTTTTCTCTTACAGGTCTAACACTTCTGAAAAACCAATACAACAGCCACCCGGAACAATATATAAAGCTAAACGAACCGTTCACTGGGCACTTATCCGTACGAAAATCCCTATTGATTTACCTGTTTTTACAAGGAAATAAAATGTGAAAAAAATATTTCTACATCCCATGGCCTTTCCCAACCATTTAAATTTTTCTCTTACAGGTCTAACACTTCCGAAAAACCAATACAACGCCCACCCGGAAAAATATATAAAGCTAAAAGAACCGTTCACTGGGTACTTATCCGTACGAAAATCCCTATTGATTTACCTGTTTTTACAAGGAAATAAAATGTGAAAAAAATATTTCTACGTCCCATGGCCTTTCCCAACCATTTAAAGTTTTCTCTTACAGGTCTAACACTTCCGAAAAACCAATACAACGCCCACCCGGAACAATGTATAAAGCTAAACGAACCGTTCACTGGGTACTTATCCGTGCGAAAAGCCCTATTGATTTACCTGTTTTTACAAGGAAGTAAAATGTGAAAAAAATATTTCTACATCCCATGGCCTTTCCCAGCCATTTAAATTTTTCTCTTACAGGTCTAACACTTCCGAAAAACCAATACAACGCCCACCCAGAACAATATATAAAGCTAAACGAACCGTTCACAGGGTACTTATACGTACGAAAAGCCCTATTCATTTACCTGTTTTTACAAGGAAGTAAAATGTGAAAAAAATATTTCTACATCCCATGGCCTTTCCCAGCCATTTAAACTTTTCTATTACAGGTCTAACACTACCGAAAAACCGATACAACTCCCACCCGGAACAATATATAAAGCTAAACGAACCGTTCACTGGGTACTTATCCGTACGAAAATCCCTATTGATTTACCTGTTTTTACAAGGAAATAAAATGTGAAAAAAATATTTCTACATCCCATGGCCTTTCCCAACCATTTAAACTTTTCTCTTACAGTTCTAACACTTCCGATAAACCAATACAACGCCCTCCCGGAACAATATATAAAGCTAAACGGACCGTTCACTGGGTACTTATCCGTACGAAAATCCCTATTGATTTACCTGTTTTTACAAGGAAATAAAATGTGAAAAAAATATTTCTACATCCCATGGCCTTTCCCAACCATTTAAATTTTTCTCTTACAGGTCTAACACTTCCGAAAAACCAATACAACGCCCACCCGGAACAATATATAAAGCTAAACGAACCGTTCACTGGGTACTTATACGTACGAAAAGCCCTATTCATTTACCTGTTTTTACAAGGAAGTAAAATGTGAAAAAAATATTTCTACATCCCATGGCCTTTCCCAGCCATTTAAATTTTTCTCTTACAGGTCTAACACTTCCGAAAAACCAATACAACGCCCACTCGGAACAATATATAAAGCTAAACGAACCGTTCACTGGGTACTTATCCGTACAAAAATCCCTATTGATTTACCTGTTTTTACAAGGAAATAAAATGTGAAAAAAATCTTTCTACATCCCATGGCCTTTCCCAACCATTTAAACTTTTTTCTTACAGGTCTAACACTTCCGAAAAACCAATACAACGGCCACCCGGAACAATGTATAAAGCTAAACGAACCGTTCACTGGGTACTTATCCGTACGAAAATCCCTATTGATTTACCTGTTTTTAGAAGGAAATAAAATGTGAAAAAAATATTTCTACATCCCATGGCCTTTCCCAACCATTTAAACTTTTCTCTTACAGGTCTAACACTTCCGAAAAACCAATACAACGCCCTCCCGGAACAATATATAAAGCTAAACGGACCGTTCACTGGGTACTTATCCGTACAAAAAGCCCTATTGATTTACCTGTTTTTACAAGGAAGTAAAATGTGAAAAAAATATTTCTACATCCCATGGCCTTTCCCAGCCATTTAAATTTTTCTCTTACGGGTCTAACGCTTCCGAAAAACCAATACAACGCCCACCCGGAACAATATATAAAGCTAAACGAACCGTTCACTGGGTACTTATCCGTACGAAAATCCCTATTGATTTACCTGTTTTTACAAGGAAATAAAATGTGAAAAAAATATTTCTACATCCCATGGCCTTTCTCAACCATTTAAATTTTTCTCTTACAGGTCTAACACTTCCGAAAAACCAATACAACGCCCACCCGGAACAATATATAAAGCTAAACGAACCATTCACTGGGTACTTATACGTATGAAAAGCCCTATTCATTTACCTGTGTTTACAAGGAAGTAAAATGTGAAAAAAATATTTCTACATCCCATGGCCTTTCCCAGCCATTTAAATTTTTCTCTTACAGGTCTAACACTTCCGAAAAACCAATACAACGCCCACTCGGAACAATATATAAAGCTAAACGAACCGTTCACTGGGTACTTATCCGTACGAAAATCCCTATTGATTTACCTGTTTTTACAAGGAAATAAAATGGGAAAAAAATATTTCTACATCCCATGGCCTTTCCCAACCATTTAAACTTTTCTCTTACAGGTCTAACACTTCCGAAAAACCAATACAACGGCCACCCGGAACAATATATAAAGCTAAACGAACCGTTCACTGGGTACTTATCCGTACGAAAATCCCTATTGATTTACCTGTTTTTACAAGGAAATAAAATGTGAAAAAAATATTTCTACATCCCATGGCCTTTCCCAACCATTTAAACTTTTCTCTTACAGGTCTAACACTTCCGAAAAACCAATACAACAGCCACCCGGAACAATATATAAAGCTAAACGAACCGTTCACTGGGCACTTATCCGTACGAAAATCCCTATTGATTTACCTGTTTTTACAAGGAAATAAAATGTGAAAAAAATATTTCTACATCCCATGGCCTTTCCCAACCATTTAAATTTTTCTCTTACAGGTCTAACACTTCCGAAAAACCAATACAACGCCCACCCGGAAAAATATATAAAGCTAAAAGAACCGTTCACTGGGTACTTATCCGTACGAAAATCCCTATTGATTTACCTGTTTTTACAAGGAAATAAAATGTGAAAAAAATATTTCTACGTCCCATGGCCTTTCCCAACCATTTAAAGTTTTCTCTTACAGGTCTAACACTTCCGAAAAACCAATACAACGCCCACCCGGAACAATGTATAAAGCTAAACGAACCGTTCACTGGGTACTTATCCGTGCGAAAAGCCCTATTGATTTACCTGTTTTTACAAGGAAGTAAAATGTGAAAAAAATATTTCTACATCCCATGGCCTTTCCCAGCCATTTAAATTTTTCTCTTACAGGTCTAACACTTCCGAAAAACCAATACAACGCCCACCCAGAACAATATATAAAGCTAAACGAACCGTTCACAGGGTACTTATACGTACGAAAAGCCCTATTCATTTACCTGTTTTTACAAGGAAGTAAAATGTGAAAAAAATATTTCTACATCCCATGGCCTTTCCCAGCCATTTAAACTTTTCTATTACAGGTCTAACACTACCGAAAAACCGATACAACTCCCACCCGGAACAATATATAAAGCTAAACGAACCGTTCACTGGGTACTTATCCGTACGAAAATCCCTATTGATTTACCTGTTTTTACAAGGAAATAAAATGTGAAAAAAATATTTCTACATCCCATGGCCTTTCCCAACCATTTAAACTTTTCTCTTACAGTTCTAACACTTCCGATAAACCAATACAACGCCCTCCCGGAACAATATATAAAGCTAAACGGACCGTTCACTGGGTACTTATCCGTACGAAAATCCCTATTGATTTACCTGTTTTTACAAGGAAATAAAATGTGAAAAAAATATTTCTACATCCCATGGCCTTTCCCAACCATTTAAATTTTTCTCTTACAGGTCTAACACTTCCGAAAAACCAATACAATGCCCACCCGGAACAATATATAAAGCTAAACGAACCGTTCACTGGGTACTTATACGTACGAAAAGCCCTATTCATTTACCTGTTTTTACAAGGAAGTAAAATGTGAAAAAAATATTTCTACATCCCATGGCCTTTCCCAGCCATTTAAATTTTTCTCTTACAGGTCTAACACTTCCGAAAAACCAATACAACGCCCACTCGGAACAATATATAAAGCTAAACGAACCGTTCACTGGGTACTTATCCGTACAAAAATCCCTATTGATTTACCTGTTTTTACAAGGAAATAAAATGTGAAAAAAATCTTTCTACATCCCATGGCCTTTCCCAACCATTTAAACTTTTTTCTTACAGGTCTAACACTTCCGAAAAACCAATACAACGGCCACCCGGAACAATGTATAAAGCTAAACGAACCGTTCACTGGGTACTTATCCGTACGAAAATCCCTATTGATTTACCTGTTTTTAGAAGGAAATAAAATGTGAAAAAAATATTTCTACATCCCATGGCCTTTCCCAACCATTTAAACTTTTCTCTTACAGGTCTAACACTTCCGAAAAACCAATACAACGCCCTCCCGGAACAATATATAAAGCTAAACGGACCGTTCACTGGGTACTTATCCGTACAAAAAGCCCTATTGATTTACCTGTTTTTACAAGGAAGTAAAATGTGAAAAAAATATTTCTACATCCCATGGCCTTTCCCAGCCATTTAAATTTTTCTCTTACGGGTCTAACGCTTCCGAAAAACCAATACAACGCCCACCCGGAACAATATATAAAGCTAAACGAACCGTTCACTGGGTACTTATCCGTACGAAAATCCCTATTGATTTACCTGTTTTTACAAGGAAATAAAATGTGAAAAAAATATTTCTACATCCCATGGCCTTTCTCAACCATTTAAATTTTTCTCTTACAGGTCTAACACTTCCGAAAAACCAATACAACGCCCACCCGGAACAATATATAAAGCTAAACGAACCATTCACTGGGTACTTATACGTATGAAAAGCCCTATTCATTTACCTGTGTTTACAAGGAAGTAAAATGTGAAAAAAATATTTCTACATCCCATGGCCTTTCCCAGCCATTTAAATTTTTCTCTTACAGGTCTAACACTTCCGAAAAACCAATACAACGCCCACTCGGAACAATATATAAAGCTAAACGAACCGTTCACTGGGTACTTATCCGTACGAAAATCCCTATTGATTTACCTGTTTTTACAAGGAAATAAAATGGGAAAAAAATATTTCTACATCCCATGGCCTTTCCCAACCATTTAAACTTTTCTCTTACAGGTCTAACACTTCCGAAAAACCAATACAACGGCCACCCGGAACAATATATAAAGCTAAACGAACCGTTCACTGGGTACTTATCCGTACGAAAATCCCTATTGATTTACCTGTTTTTACAAGGAAATAAAATGTGAAAAAAATATTTCTACATCCCATGGCCTTTCCCAACCATTTAAACTTTTCTCTTACAGGTCTAACACTTCCGAAAAACCAATACAACAGCCACCCGGAACAATATATAAAGCTAAACGAACCGTTCACTGGGCACTTATCCGTACGAAAATCCCTATTGATTTACCTGTTTTTACAAGGAAATAAAATGTGAAAAAAATATTTCTACATCCCATGGCCTTTCCCAACCATTTAAATTTTTCTCTTACAGGTCTAACACTTCCGAAAAACCAATACAACGCCCACCCGGAAAAATATATAAAGCTAAAAGAACCGTTCACTGGGTACTTATCCGTACGAAAATCCCTATTGATTTACCTGTTTTTACAAGGAAATAAAATGTGAAAAAAATATTTCTACGTCCCATGGCCTTTCCCAACCATTTAAAGTTTTCTCTTACAGGTCTAACACTTCCGAAAAACCAATACAACGCCCACCCGGAACAATGTATAAAGCTAAACGAACCGTTCACTGGGTACTTATCCGTGCGAAAAGCCCTATTGATTTACCTGTTTTTACAAGGAAGTAAAATGTGAAAAAAATATTTCTACATCCCATGGCCTTTCCCAGCCATTTAAATTTTTCTCTTACAGGTCTAACACTTCCGAAAAACCAATACAACGCCCACCCGGAACAATATATAAAGCTAAACGAACCGTTCACAGGGTACTTATACGTACGAAAAGCCCTATTCATTTACCTGTTTTTACAAGGAAGTAAAATGTGAAAAAAATATTTCTACATCCCATGGCCTTTCCCAGCCATTTAAACTTTTCTATTACAGGTCTAACACTACCGAAAAACCGATACAACTCCCACCCGGAACAATATATAAAGCTAAACGAACCGTTCACTGGGTACTTATCCGTACGAAAATCCCTATTGATTTACCTGTTTTTACAAGGAAATAAAATGTGAAAAAAATATTTCTACATCCCATGGCCTTTCCCAACCATTTAAACTTTTCTCTTACAGTTCTAACACTTCCGATAAACCAATACAACGCCCTCCCGGAACAATATATAAAGCTAAACGGACCGTTCACTGGGTACTTATCCGTACGAAAATCCCTATTGATTTACCTGTTTTTACAAGGAAATAAAATGTGAAAAAAATATTTCTACATCCCATGGCCTTTCCCAACCATTTAAATTTTTCTCTTACAGGTCTAACACTTCCGAAAAACCAATACAACGCCCACCCGGAACAATATATAAAGCTAAACGAACCGTTCACTGGGTACTTATACGTACGAAAAGCCCTATTCATTTACCTGTTTTTACAAGGAAGTAAAATGTGAAAAAAATATTTCTACATCCCATGGCCTTTCCCAGCCATTTAAATTTTTCTCTTACAGGTCTAACACTTCCGAAAAACCAATACAACGCCCACTCGGAACAATATATAAAGCTAAACGAACCGTTCACTGGGTACTTATCCGTACAAAAATCCCTATTGATTTACCTGTTTTTACAAGGAAATAAAATGTGAAAAAAATCTTTCTACATCCCATGGCCTTTCCCAACCATTTAAACATTTTTCTTACAGGTCTAACACTTCCGAAAAACCAATACAACGGCCACCCGGAACAATATATAAAGCTAAACGAACCGTTCACTGGGCACTTATCCGTACAAAAAGCCCTATTGATTTACCTGTTTTTACAAGGAAGTAAAATGTGAAAAAAATATTTCTACATCCCATGGCCTTTCCCAGCCATTTAAATTTTTCTCTTACGGGTCTAACGCTTCCGAAAAACCAATACAACGCCCACCCGGAACAATGTATAAAGCTAAACGAACCGTTCACTGGGTACTTATCCGTGCGAAAAGCCCTATTGATTTACCTGTTTTTACAAGGAAGTAAAATGTGAAAAAAATATTTCTACATCCCATGGCCTTTCCCACCCATATAAACTTTTCTCTTACAGGTCTAACACTACCGAAAAACCGATACAACTCCCACCCGGAACAATATATAAAGCTAAATGAACCGTTCACTGGGTACTTATACGTATGAAAATCCCTATTGATTTCCCTGTTTTTACAAGGAAGTAAAATGTGAAAAAAATATTTCTACATCCCATGGCCTTTCCCAACCATTTAAACATTTCTCTTACAGGTCTAATACTTCTGAAAAACCAATACAACGCCCACGCGGAACAATATATAAAGCTAAACGAACCGTTCACTGGGTACTAATCCATACAAAAATCCCTATTGATTTACCTGTTTTTACAAGGAAATAAAATGTGAAAAAAATATTTCTACATCCCATGGCCATTCCCAACCATTTAAATTTTTCTCTTACAGGTCTAACACTTCCGAAAAACCAATACAACGCCCACCCGGAACAATATATAAAGCTAAATGAACCGTTCACTGGGTACTTATACGTATGAAAATCCCTATTGATTTCCCTGTTTTTACAAGGAAGTAAAATGTGAAAAAAATATTTCTACATCCCATGGCCTTTCCCAACGATTTAAACATTTCTCTTACAGGTCTAATACTTCTGAAAAACCAATACAACGCCCACGCGGAACAATATATAAAGCTAAACGAACCGTTCACTGGGTACTAATCCATACAAAAATCCCTATTGATTTACCTGTTTTTACAAGGAAATAAAATGTGAAAAAAATATTTCTACATCCCATGGCCATTCCCAACCATTTAAATTTTTCTCTTACAGGTCTAACACTTCCGAAAAACCAATACAACGCCCACCCGGAACAATATATAAAGCTAAACGAACCGTTCACTGGGTACTTATCCGTACGAAAAGCCCTATTGATTTACCTGTTTTTACAAGGAAGTAAAATGTGAAAAAAATATTTCTACATCCCATGGCCTTTCCCAACCATTTAAATTTTTCTCTTACAGGTCTAACAGTTGCGAAAAACCAATACAACACCCACCCAGAAAAATATATACAGCTAAACGAACCGTTTACTGGGTACTAATCCATACGAAAATCCCTATTGATTTACCTGTTTTTACAAGGAAATAAAATGTGAAAAAAATATTTCTACATCCCATGGCCTTTCCCAACCATTTAAATTTTTCTCTTACAGGTCTAACACTTCCGAAAAACCAATACAACGCCCACCCGGAACAATATATAAAGCTAAACGAACCGTTCACTGGGTACTTATCCGTGCGAAAATCCCTATTGATTTACCTGTTTTTACAAGGAAGTAAAATGTGAAAAAAATATTTCTACATCCCATGGCCTTTCCCAGCCATTTAAATTTTTCTCTTACAGGTCTAACACTTCCGAAAAACCAATACAACGCCCACCCGGAACAATATATAAAGCTAAACGAACCGTTCACTGGGTACTTATACGTACGAAAAGCCCTATTCATTTACCTGTTTTTACAAGGAAGTAAAATGTGAAAAAAATATTTCTACATCCCATGGCCTTTCCCAGCCATTTAAACTTTTCTCTTACAGGTCTAACACTACCGAAAAACCGATACAACTCCCACCCGGAACAATATATAAAGCTAAACGAACCGTTCACTGGGTACTTATCCGTACGAAAATCCCTATTGATTTAACTTGTTTTACAAGGAAATAAAATGTGAAAAAAATATTTCTACATCCCATGGCCTTTCCCAACCATTTAAACTTTTCTCTTACAGGTCTAACACTTCCGAAAAACCAATACAACGCCCTCCTGGAACAATATATAAAGCTAAACGGACCGTTCACTGGGTACTTATCCGTACAAAAAGCCCTATTGATTTACCTGTTTTTACAAGGAAGTAAAATGTGAAAAAAATATTTCTACATCCCATGGCCTTTCCCAGCCATTTAAATTTTTCTCTTACGGGTCTAACGCTTCTGAAAAACCAATACAACGCCCACCCGGAACAATATATAAAGCTAAACGAACCGTTCACGGGGTACTTATACGTATGAAAAGCCCTATTCATTTACCTGTTTTTACAAGGAAGTAAAATGTGAAAAAAATATTTCTACATCCCATGGCCTTTCCCAGCCATTTAAATTTTTCTCTTACAGGTCTAACACTTCCGAAAAACCAATACAACGCCCACTCGGAACAATATATAAAGCTAAACGAACCGTTCACTGGGTACTTATACGTACGAAAATCCCTATTGATTTACCTGTTTTTACAAGGCAATAAAATGTGAAAAAAATATTTCTACATCCCATGGCCTTTCCCAACCATTTAATCTTTTCTCTTACAGGTCTAATACTTCCGAAAAACCAATACAACGGCCACCCGGAACAATATATAAAGCTAAACGAACCGTTCACTGGGCACTTATCCGTACAAAAAGCCCTATTGATTTACCTGTTTTTACAAGGAAGTAAAATGTGAAAAAAATATTTCTACATCCCATGGCCTTTCCCAGCCATTTAAATTTTTCTCTTACGGGTCTAACGCTTCCGAAAAACCAATACAACGCCCACCCGGAACAATGTATAAAGCTAAACGAACCGTTCACTGGGTACTTATCCGTGCGAAAAGCCCTATTGATTTACTTGTTTTTACAAGGAAGTAAAATGTGAAAAAAATATTTCTACATCCCATGGCCTTTACCAGCCATTTAAATTTTTCTCTTACAGGTCTAACACTTCCGAAAAACCAATACAACGCCCACCCGGAACAAAATATAAAGTTAAACGAACAGTTCACTGGGTACTTATCCGTACGAAAAGCCCTATTGATTTACCTGTTTTTACAAGGAAGTAAAATGTGAAAAAAATATTTCTACATCCCATGGCCTTTCCCAACCATTTAAATTTTTCTCTTACAGGTCTAACAGTTGCGAAAAACCAATACAACACCCACCCGGAAAAATATATACAGCTAAACGAACCGTTTACTGGGTACTAATCCATACGAAAATCCCTATTGATTTACCTGTTTTTACAAGGAAATAAAATGTGAAAAAAATATTTCTACATCCCATGGCCTTTCCCAACCATTTAAATTTTTCTCTTACAGGTCTAACACTTCCGAAAAACCAATACAACGCCCACCCGGAACAATATATAAAGCTAAACAAACCGTTCACTGGGTACTTATCCGTACGAAAATCCCTATTGATTTACCTGTTTTTACAAGGAAATAAAATGTGAAAAAAATATTTCTACATTCCATGGCCTTTCCCAACCATTTAAACTTTTCTCTTACAGGTCTAACACTTCCGAAAAACCAATACAACGGCCACCCGGAACAATATATAAAGCTAAACGAACCGTTCACTGGGCACTTATCCGTACAAAAATCCCTATTGATTTTCCTGTTTTTACAAGGAAATAAAATGTGAAAAAAATATTTCTACATCCCATGGCCTTTCCCAACCATTTAAATTTTTCTCTTACAGGTCTAACAGTTGCGAAAAACAAATACAACACCCACCCGGAAAAATATATACAGCTAAACGAACCGTTTACTGGGTACTAATCCATACGAAAATCCCTATTGATTTACCTGTTTTTACAAGGAAATAAAATGTGAAAAAAATATTTCTAAATCCCATGGCCTTTCCCAACCATTTAAATTTTTCTCTTACAGGTCTAACACTTCCGAAAAACCAATACAACGCCCACTCGGATCAATATATAAAGCTAAACGAACCGTTCACTGGGTACTTATCCGTACGAAAATCCCTATTGATTTACCTGTTTTTACAAGGAAATAAAATGTGAAAAAAATATTTCTACATCCCATGGCCTTTCCCAACCATTTAAACTTTTCTCTTACAGGTCTAACACTTCCGAAAAACCAATACAACGGCCACCCGGAACAATATATAAAGCTAAACGAACCGTTCACTGGGTACTTATACGTACAAAAATCCCTATTGATTTACCTTTTTTTACAAGGAAATAAAATGTGAAAAAAATATTTCTACATCCCATGGCCTTTCCCAACCATTTAAACTTTTCTCTTACAGGTCTAACACTACCGAAAAACCGATACAACTCCCACCCGGAACAATATATAAAGCTAAATGAACCGTTCACTGGGTACTTATACGTATGAAAATCCCTATTGATTTCCCTGTTTTTACAAGGAATTAAAATGTGAAAAAAATATTTCTACATCCCATGGCCTTTCCCAACCATTTAAACATTTCTCTTACAGGTCTAATACTTCTGAAAAACCAATACAACGCCCACGCGGAACAATATGTAAAGCTAAACGAACCGTTCACTGGGTACTAATCCATACAAAAATCCCTATTGATTTACCTGTTTTTACAAGGAAATAAAATGTGAAAAAAATATTTCTACATCCCATGGCCATTCCCAACCATTTAAATTTTTCTCTTACAGGTCTAACACTTCCGAAAAACCAATACAACGCCCACCCGGAACAATATATAAAGCTAAACGAACCGTTCACTGGGTACTTATCCGTACGAAAAGCCCTATTGATTTACCTGTTTTTACAAGGAAGTAAAATGTGAAAAAAATATTTCTACATCCCATGGCCTTTCCCAACCATTTAAATTTTTCTCTTACAGGTCTAACAGTTGCGAAAAACCAATACAACACCCACCCAGAAAAATATATACACCTAAACGAACCGTTTACTGGGTACTAATCCATACGAAAATCCCTATTGATTTACCTGTTTTTACAAGGAAATAAAATGTGAAAAAAATATTTCTACATCCCATGGCCTTTCCCAACCATTTAAATTTTTCTCTTACAGGTCTAACACTTCCGAAAAACCAATACAACACCCACCCGGAACAATATATAAAGATAAACGAACCGTTCACTGGGTACTTATCCGTGCGAAAATCCCTATTGATTTACCTGTTTTTACAAGGAAGTAAAATGTGAAAAAAATATTTCTACATCCCATGGCCTTTCCCAGCCATTTAAATTTTTCTCTTACAGGTCTAACACTTCCGAAAAACCAATACAACGCCCACCCGGAACAATATATAAAGCTAAACGAACCGTTCACTGGGTACTTATACGTACGAAAAGCCCTATTCATTTACCTGTTTTTACAAGGAAGTAAAATGTGAAAAAAATATTTCTACATCCCATGGCCTTTCCCAGCCATTTAAACTTTTCTCTTACAGGTCTAACACTTCCGAAAAACCAATACAACGCCCTCCCGGAACAATATATAAAGCTAAACGGACCGTTCACTGGGTACTTATCCGTACAAAAAGCCCTATTGATTTACCTGTTTTTACAAGGAAGTAAAATGTGAAAAAAATATTTCTACATCCCATGGCCTTTCCCAGCCATTTAAATTTTTCTCTTACGTGTCTAACGCTTCCGAAAAACCAATACAACGCCCACCCGGAACAATATATAAAGCTAAACGAACCGTTCACTGGGTACTTATCCGTACGAAAATCCCTATTGATTTACCTGTTTTTACAAGGAAATAAAATGTGAAAAAAATATTTCTACATCCCATGGCCTTTCCCAACCATTTAAATTTTTCTCTTACAGGTCTAACACTTCCGAAAAACCAATACAACGCCCACCCGGAACAATATATAAAGCTAAACGAACCATTCACTGGGTACTTATACGTACGAAAAGCCCTATTCATTTACCTGTTTTTACAAGGAAGTAAAATGTGAAAAAAATATTTCTACATCCCATGGCCTTTCCCAGCCATTTAAATTTTTCTCTTACAGGTCTAACACTTCCGAAAAACCAATACAACGCCCACTCGGAACAATATATAAAGCTAAACGAACCGTTCACTGGGTACTTATCCGTACGAAAATCCCTATTGATTTACCTGTTTTTACAAGGAAATAAAATGGGAAAAAAATATTTCTACATCCCATGGCCTTTCCCAACCATTTAAACTTTTCTCTTACAGGTCTAACACTTCCGAAAAACCAATACAACGGCCACCCGGAACAATATATAAAGCTAAACGAACCGTTCACTGGGTACTTATCCGTACGAAAATCCCTATTGATTTACCTGTTTTTACAAGGAAATAAAATGTGAAAAAAATATTTCTACATCCCATGGCCATTCCCAACCATTTAAATTTTTCTCTTACAGGTCTAACACTTCTGAAAAACCAATACAACGGCCACCCGGAACAATGTATAAAGCTAAACGAACCGTTCACTGGGTACTTATCCGTACGAAAATCCCTATTGATTTACCTGTTTTTACAAGGAAGTAAAATGTGAAAAAAATATTTCTACATCCCATGGCCTTTCCCAACCATTTAAATTTTTCTCTTACATGTCTAACACTTCCGAAAAACCAATACAACGGCCACCCGGAACAATATATAAAGCTAAACGAACCGTTCACTGGGCACTTATCCGTACAAAAAGCCCTATTGATTTACCTGTTTTTACAAGGAAGTAAAATGTGAAAAAAATATTTCTACATCCCATGGCCTTTCCCAGCCATTTAAATTTTTCTCTTACGGGTCTAACGCTTCCGAAAAACCAATACAACGCCCACCCGGAACAATGTATAAAGCTAAACGAACCGTTCACTGGGTACTTATCCGTGCGAAAAGCCCTATTGATTTACCTGTTTTTACAAGGAAGTAAAATGTGAAAAAAATATTTCTACATCCCATGGCCTTTCCCACCCATATAAACTTTTCTCTTACAGGTCTAACACTACCGAAAAACCGATACAACTCCCACCCGGAACAATATATAAAGCTAAACGAACCGTTCACTGGGTACTTATCCGTACGAAAATCCCTATTGATTTACCTGTTTTTACAAGGAAATAAAATGTGAAACAAATATTTCTACATCCCATGGCCTTTCCCAACCATTTAAACTTTTCTCTTACAGGTCTAACACTTCCGAAAAACCAATACAACGCCCTCCCGGAACAATATATAAAGCTAAACGGACCGTTCACTGGGTACTTATCCGTACAAAAAGCCCTATTGATTTACCTGTTTTTACAAGGAAGTAAAATGTGAAAAAAATATTTCTACATCCCATGGCCTTTACCAGCCATTTAAATTTTTCTCTTACAGGTCTAACACTTCCGAAAAACCATTACAACGCCCACCCGGAACAATATATAAAGCTAAACAAAACGTTCACTGGGTACTTATCCGTACGAAAATCCCTATTGATTTACCTGTTTTTACAAGGAAATAAAATGTGAAAAAAATATTTCTACATCCCATGGCCTTTCCCAACCATTTAAATTTTTCTCTTACAGGTCTAACACTTCCGAAAAACCAATACAACGCCCACCCGGAACAATATATAAAGCTAAACAAACCGTTCACTGGGTACTTATCCGTACGAAAATCCCTATTGATTTACCTGTTTTTACAAGGAAATAAAATGTGAAAAAAATATTTCTACATTCCATGGCCTTTCCCAACCATTTAAACTTTTCTCTTACAGGTCTAACACTTCCGAAAAACCAATACAACGGCCACCCGGAACAATATATAAAGCTAAACGAACCGTTCACTGGGCACTTATCCGTACAAAAATCCCTATTGATTTTCCTGTATTTACAAGGAAATAAAATGTGAAAAAAATATTTCTACATCCCATGGCCTTTCCCAACCATTTAAATTTTTCTCTTACAGGTCTAACAGTTGCGAAAAACAAATACAACACCCACCCGGAAAAATATATACAGCTAAACGAACCGTTTACTGGGTACTAATCCATACGAAAATCCCTATTGATTTACCTGTTTTTACAAGGAAATAAAATGTGAAAAAAATATTTCTAAATCCCATGGCCTTTCCCAACCATTTAAATTTTTCTCTTACAGGTCTAACACTTCCGAAAAACCAATACAACGCCCACTCGGAACAATATATAAAGCTAAACGAACCGTTCACTGGGTACTTATCCGTACGAAAATCCCTATTGATTTACCTGTTTTTACAAGGAAATAAAATGTGAAAAAATATTTCTACATCCCATGGCCTTTCCCAACCATTTAAACTTTTCTCTTACAGGTCTAACACTTCCGAAAAACCAATACAACGGCCACCCGGAACAATATATAAAGCTAAACGAACCGTTCACTGGGTACTTATACGTACAAAAATCCCTATTGATTTACCTGTTTTTACAAGGAAATAAAATGTGAAAAAAATATTTCTACATCCCATGGCCTTTCCCAACCATTTAAACTTTTCTCTTACAGGTCTAACACTACCGAAAAACCGATACAACTCCCACCCGGAACAATATATAAAGCTAAATGAACCGTTCACTGGGTACTTATACGTATGAAAATCCCTATTGATTTCCCTGTTTTTACAAGGAATTAAAATGTGAAAAAAATATTTCTACATCCCATGGCCTTTCCCAACCATTTAAACATTTCTCTTACAGGTCTAATACTTCTGAAAAACCAATACAACGCCCACGCGGAACAATATGTAAAGCTAAACGAACCGTTCACTGGGTACTAATCCATACAAAAATCCCTATTGATTTACCTGTTTTTACAAGGAAATAAAATGTGAAAAAAATATTTCTACATCCCATGGCCATTCCCAACCATTTAAATTTTTCTCTTACAGGTCTAACACTTCCGAAAAACCAATACAACGCCCACCCGGAACAATATATAAAGCTAAACGAACCGTTCACTGGGTACTTATCCGTACGAAAAGCCCTATTGATTTACCTGTTTTTACAAGGAAGTAAAATGTGAAAAAAATATTTCTACATCCCATGGCCTTTCCCAACCATTTAAATTTTTCTCTTACAGGTCTAACAGTTGCGAAAAACCAATACAACACCCACCCAGAAAAATATATACACCTAAACGAACCGTTTACTGGGTACTAATCCATACGAAAATCCCTATTGATTTACCTGTTTTTACAAGGAAATAAAATGTGAAAAAAATATTTCTACATCCCATGGCCTTTCCCAACCATTTAAATTTTTCGCTTACAGGTCTAACACTTCCGAAAAACCAATACAACGCCCACCCGGAACAATATATAAAGATAAACGAACCGTTCACTGGGTACTTATCCGTGCGAAAATCCCTATTGATTTACCTGTTTTTACAAGGAAGTAAAATGTGAAAAAAATATTTCTACATCCCATGGCCTTTCCCAGCCATTTAAATTTTTCTCTTACAGGTCTAACACTTCCGAAAAACCAATACAACGCCCACCCGGAACAATATATAAAGCTAAACGAACCGTTCACTGGGTACTTATACGTACGAAAAGCCCTATTCATTTACCTGTTTTTACAAGGAAGTAAAATGTGAAAAAAATATTTCTACATCCCATGGCCTTTCCCAGCCATTTAAACTTTTCTCTTACAGGTCTAACACTTCCGAAAAACCAATACAACGCCCTCCCGGAACAATATATAAAGCTAAACGGACCGTTCACTGGGTACTTATCCGTACAAAAAGCCCTATTGATTTACCTGTTTTTACAAGGAAGTAAAATGTGAAAAAAATATTTCTACATCCCATGGCCTTTCCCAGCCATTTAAATTTTTCTCTTACGTGTCTAACGCTTCCGAAAAACCAATACAACGCCCACCCGGAACAATATATAAAGCTAAACGAACCGTTCACTGGGTACTTATCCGTACGAAAATCCCTATTGATTTACCTGTTTTTACAAGGAAATAAAATGTGAAAAAAATATTTCTACATCCCATGGCCTTTCCCAACCATTTAAATTTTTCTCTTACAGGTCTAACACTTCCAAAAAACCAATACAACGCCCACCCGGAACAATATATAAAGCTAAACGAACCATTCACTGGGTACTTATACGTACGAAAAGCCCTATTCATTTACCTGTTTTTACAAGGAAGTAAAATGTGAAAAAAATATTTCTACATCCCATGGCCTTTCCCAGCCATTTAAATTTTTCTCTTACAGGTCTAACACTTCCGAAAAACCAATACAACGCCCACTCGGAACAATATATAAAGCTAAACGAACCGTTCACTGGGTACTTATCCGTACGAAAATCCCTATTGATTTACCTGTTTTTACAAGGAAATAAAATGGGAAAAAAATATTTCTACATCCCATGGCCATTCCCAACCATTTAAATTTTTCTCTTACAGGTCTAACACTTCTGAAAAACCAATACAACGGCCACCCGGAACAATGTATAAAGCTAAACGAACCGTTCACTGGGTACTTATCCGTACGAAAATCCCTATTGATTTACCTGTTTTTACAAGGAAGTAAAATGTGAAAAAAATATTTCTACATCCCATGGCCTTTCCCAACCATTTAAATTTTTCTCTTACATGTCTAACACTTCCGAAAAACCAATACAACGGCCACCCGGAACAATATATAAAGCTAAACGAACCGTTCACTGGGCACTTATCCGTACAAAAAGCCCTATTGATTTACCTGTTTTTACAAGGAAGTAAAATGTGAAAAAAATATTTCTACATCCCATGGCCTTTCCCAGCCATTTAAATTTTTCTCTTACGGGTCTAACGCTTCCGAAAAACCAATACAACGCCCACCCGGAACAATGTATAAAGCTAAACGAACCGTTCACTGGGTACTTATCCGTGCGAAAAGCCCTATTGATTTACCTGTTTTTACAAGGAAGTAAAATGTGAAAAAAATATTTCTACATCCCATGGCCTTTCCCACCCATATAAACTTTTCTCTTACAGGTCTAACACTACCGAAAAACCGATACAACTCCCACCCGGAACAATATATAAAGCTAAACGAACCGTTCACTGGGTACTTATCCGTACGAAAATCCCTATTGATTTACCTGTTTTTACAAGGAAATAAAATGTGAAACAAATATTTCTACATCCCATGGCCTTTCCCAACCATTTAAACTTTTCTCTTACAGGTCTAACACTTCCGAAAAACCAATACAACGCCCTCCCGGAACAATATATAAAGCTAAACGGACCGTTCACTGGGTACTTATCCGTACAAAAAGCCCTATTGATTTACCTGTTTTTACAAGGAAGTAAAATGTGAAAAAAATATTTCTACATCCCATGGCCTTTACCAGCCATTTAAATTTTTCTCTTACAGGTCTAACACTTCCGAAAAACCATTACAACGCCCACCCGGAACAATATATAAAGCTAAACGAACAGTTCACTGGGTACTTATCCGTACGAAAAGCCCTATTGATTTACCTGTTTTTACAAGGAATTAAAATGTGAAAAAAATATTTCTACATCCCATGGCCTTTCCCAACCATTTAAATTTTTCTCTTACAGGTCTAACAGTTGCGAAAAACCAATACAACACCCACCCGGAAAAATATATACAGCTAAACGAACCGTTTACTGGGTACTAATCCATACGAAAATCCCTATTGATTTACCTGTTTTTACAAGGAAATAAAATGTGAAAAAAATATTTCTAAATCCCATGGCCTTTCCCAACCATTTAAATTTTTCTCTTACAGGTCTAACACTTCCGAAAAACCAATACAACGCCCACCCGGAACAATATATAAAGCTAAACGAACCGTTCACTGGGTACTTATACGTACGAAAAGCCCTATTCATTTACCTGTTTTTACAAGGAAGTAAAATGTGAAAAAAATATTTCTACATCCCATGGCCTTTCCCAGCCATTTAGATTTTTCTCTTACAGGTCTAACACTTCCGAAAAACCAATACAACGCCCACTCGGAACAATATATAAAGCTAAACGAACCGTTCACTGGGTACTTATCCGTACGAAAATCCCTATTGATTTTCCTGTTTTTACAAGGAAATAAAATGTGAAAAAAATATTTCTACATCCCATGGCCTTTGCCAACCATTTACATTTTTCTCTTACAAGTCTAACACTTCCGAAAAACCAATACAACGCCCACCCGGAACAATATATAAAGCTAAACGAACCGTTCACTGGGCACTTATCCGTACAAAAATCCCTATTGATTTTCCTGTTTTTACAAGGAAATAAAATGTGAAAAAAATATTTCTACATCCCATGGCCTTTGCCAACCATTTACATTTTTCTCTTACAAGTCTAACACTTCCGAAAAACCAATACAACGCCCACCCGGAACAATATATAAAGCTAAACGAACCGTTCACTGGGTACTTATCCGTACGAAAATCCCTATTGATTTACCTGTTTTTACAAGGAAATAAAATGTGAAAAAATATTTTTACATCCCATGGCCTTTCCCAACCATTTAAACTTTTCTCTTACAGGTCTAACACTTCCGAAAAACCAATACAACGGCCACCCGGAACAATATATAAAGATAAACGAACCATTCACTGGATACTTATACGTACGAAAATCCCTATTGATTTACCTCTTTTTACAAGGAAATAAAATGTGAAAAAAATATTTCTACATACCATGGCCTTTCCCAACCACTTAAACTTTTCTCTTACAGGACTAACACTTCCGAAAAACCAATACAACGCCCACGCGGAACAATATATAAAGCTAAACGAACCGTTCACTGGGTACTTATCCATACGAAAATCCCTATTGATTTACCTGTATTTACAAGGAAATAAAATGTGAAAAAAATATTTCTACATCCCATGGCCTTTCCCAACCATTTAAATATTTATCTTAGAGGTCTAACACTACGGAAAAACCAATACAAATCCCACCCGGAACAATATATAAAGCTAAACGAACCGTTCACTGGGTACTTATCCGTACGAAAATCCCTATTGATTTACCTGTTTTTACAAGGAAGTAAAATGTGAAAAAAATATTTCTACATCCCATGACCTTTCCCAACCATTTAAATATTTATCTTACAGGTCTAACACTACCGAAAAACCAATACAACTCCCACCCGGAACAATATATAAAGCTAAACGAACCGTTCACTGGGTACTTATCCGTACGAAAATCCCTATTGATTTACCTGTTTTTACAAGGAAATAAAATGTGAAAAAAATATTTCTACATCCCATGGCCTTTCCCAACCATTTAAACTTTTCTCTTACAGGTCTAACACTTCCGAAAAACCAATACAACGGCCACCCGGAACAATATATAAAGCTAAACGAACCGTTCACTGGGCACTTATCCGTACAAAAATCCCTATTGATTTTCCTGTTTTTACAAGGAAATAAAATGTGAAAAAAATATTTCTACATCCCATGGCCTTTCCCAACCATTTAAATTTTTCTCTTACAGGTCTAACAGTTGCGAAAAACAAATACAACACCCACCCGGAAAAATATATACAGCTAAACGAACCGTTTACTGGGTACTAATCCATACGAAAATCCCTATTGATTTACCTGTTTTTACAAGGAAATAAAATGTGAAAAAAATATTTCTAAATCCCATGGCCTTTCCCAACCATTTAAATTTTTCTCTTACAGGTCTAACACTTCCGAAAAACCAATACAACGCCCACTCGGAACAATATATAAAGCTAAACGAACCGTTCACTGGGTACTTATCCGTACGAAAATCCCTATTGATTTACCTGTTTTTACAAGGAAATAAAATGTGAAAAAAATATTTCTACATCCCATGGCCTTTCCCAACCATTTAAACTTTTCTCTTACAGGTCTAACACTTCCGAAAAACCAATACAACGGCCACCCGGAACAATATATAAAGCTAAACGAACCGTTCACTGGGTACTTATACGTACAAAAATCCCTATTGATTTACCTGTTTTTACAAGGAAATAAAATGTGAAAAAAATATTTCTACATCCCATGGCCTTTCCCAACCATTTAAACTTTTCTCTTACAGGTCTAACACTACCGAAAAACCGATACAACTCCCACCCGGAACAATATATAAAGCTAAATGAACCGTTCACTGGGTACTTATACGTATGAAAATCCCTATTGATTTCCCTGTTTTTACAAGGAAGTAAAATGTGAAAAAAATATTTCTACATCCCATGGCCTTTCCCAACCATTTAAACATTTCTCTTACAGGTCTAATACTTCTGAAAAACCAATACAACGCCCACGCGGAACAATATGTAAAGCTAAACGAACCGTTCACTGGGTACTAATCCATACAAAAATCCCTATTGATTTACCTGTGTTTACAAGGAAATAAAATGTGAAAAAAATATTTCTACATCCCATGGCCATTCCCAACCATTTAAATTTTTCTCTTACAGGTCTAACACTTCCGAAAAACCAATACAACGCCCACCCGGAACAATATATAAAGCTAAACGAACCGTTCACTGGGTACTTATCCGTACGAAAAGCCCTATTGATTTACCTGTTTTTACAAGGAAGTAAAATGTGAAAAAAATATTTCTACATCCTTTCCCAACCATTTAAATTTTTCTCTTACAGGTCTAACAGTTGCGAAAAACCAATACAACCAATACAACACCCACCCAGAAAAATATATACACCTAAACGAACCGTTTACTGGGTACTAATCCATACGAAAATCCCTATTGATTTACCTGTTTTTACAAGGAAATAAAATGTGAAAAAAATATTTCTACATCCCATGGCCTTTCCCAACCATTTAAATTTTTCTCTTACAGGTCTAACACTTCCGAAAAACCAATACAACGCCCACCCGGAACATTATATAAAGCTAAACGAACCGTTCACTGGGTACTTATCCGTGCGAAAATCCCTATTGATTTACCTGTTTTTACAAGGAAGTAAAATGTGAAAAAAATATTTCTACATCCCATGGCCTTTCCCAGCCATTTAAACATTTCTCTTACAGGTCTAATACTTCTGAAAAACCAATACAACGGCCACCCGGAACAATATATAAAGCTAAACGAACCGTTCACTGGGCACTTATCCGTACAAAAATCCCTATTGATTTTCCTGTTTTTACAAGGAAATAAAATGTGAAAAAAATATTTCTACATCCCATGGCCATTCCCAACCATTTAAATTTTTCTCTTACAGGTCTAACACTTCCGAAAAACCAATACAACGCCCACCCGGAACAATATATAAAGCTAAACGAACCGTTCACTGGGAACTTATCCGTACGAAAAGCCCTATTGATTTACCTGTTTTTACAAGGAAGTAAAATGTGAAAAAAATATTTCTACATCCCATGGCCTTTCCCAACCATTTAAATTTTTCTCTTACAGGTCTAACAGTTGCGAAAAACCAATACAACACCCACCCAGAAAAATATATACACCTAAACGAACCGTTTACTGGGTACTAATCCATACGAAAATCCCTATTGATTTACCTGTTTTTACAAGGAAATAAAATGTGAAAAAAATATTTCTACATCCCATGGCCTTTCCCAACCATTTAAATTTTTCTCTTACAGGTCTAACACTTCCGAAAAACCAATACAACGCCCACCCGGAACAATATATAAAGCTAAACGAACCGTTCACTGGGTACTTATCCGTGCGAAAATCCCTATTGATTTACCTGTTTTTACAAGGAAGTAAAATGTGAAAAAAATATTTCTACATCCCATGGCCTTTCCCAGCCATTTAAATTTTTCTCTTACAGGTCTAACACTTCCGAAAAACCAATACAACGCCCACCCGGAACAATATATAAAGCTAAACGAACCGTTCACTGGGTACTTATACGTACGAAAAGCCCTATTCATTTACCTGTTTTTACAAGGAAGTAAAATGTGAAAAAAATATTTCTACATCCCATGGCCTTTCCCAGCCATTTAAACTTTTCTCTTACAGGTCTAACACTACCGAAAAACTGATACAACTCCCACCCGGAACAATATATAAAGCTAAACGAACCGTTCACTGGGTACTTATCCGTACGAAAATCCCTATTGATTTAACTTGTTTTACAAGGAAATAAAATGTGAAAAAAATATTTCTACATCCCATGGCCTTTCCCAACCATTTAAACTTTTCTCTTACAGGTCTAACACTTCCGAAAAACCAATACAACGCCCTCCTGGAACAATATATAAAGCTAAACGGACCGTTCACTGGGTACTTATCCGTACAAAAAGCCCTATTGATTTACCAATACAACGGCCACCCGGAACAATATATAAAGCTAAACGAACCGTTCACTGGGCACTTATCCGTACAAAAATCCCTATTGATTTTCCTGTTTTTACAAGGAAATAAAATGTGAAAAAAATATTTCTACATCCCATGGCCTTTCCCAACCATTTAAACATTTTTCTTACAGGTCTAACACTTCCGAAAAATCAATACAACACCCACGCGGAACAATATATAAAGCTAAATGAACCGTTCACTGGGTACTTATACGTATGAAAATTCCTATTGATTTACCTGTTTTTACAAGGAAGTAAAATGTGAAAAAATATTTCTACATCCCATGGCCTTTCCCAACCGTTTAAACATTTTTCTTACAGGTCTAACACTTCCGAAAAACCAATACAACACCCACGCGGAACAATATATAAAGCTAAACGAACCGTTCACTGGGTCCTTATCCGTACGAAAATCCCTATTGATTTACCTGTTTTTACAAGGAAATAAAATGTGAAAAAAATATTTCTACATCTCATGGCCATTCCCAACCATTTAAATTTTTCTCTTACAGGTCTAACACTTCCGAAAAACCTATACAACGGCCACCCGGAACAATATATAAAGCTAAACGAACCGTTCACTGGGCACTTATCCGTACGAAAATCCCTATTGATTTACCTGTTTTTACAAGGAAATAAAATGTGAAAAAAATATTTCTACATCCCATGGCCATTCCCAACCATTTAAATTTTTCTCTTACAGGTCTAACACTTCCGAAAAACCAATACAACGCCCACCCGGAACAATATATAAAGCTAAACGAACCGTTCACTGGGTACTTATCCGTACGAAAATCCCTATTGATTTACCTGTTTTTACAAGGAAATAAAATGTAAAAAAAATATTTCTACATCCCCTGGCCTTTCCCAACCGTTTAAATTTTTCTCTTACATGTCTAACACTTCCGAAAAACCAATACAACGCCCACCCGGAACAATATATAAAGCTAAACGAACCGTTCACTGGATACTTATCCATACGAAAATCCCTATTGATTTACCTGTTTTTACAAGGAAATAAAATGTGAAAAAAATATTTCTACATCCCATGGCCTTTCCCAACCATTTAAACATTTCTCTTACAGGTCTAATACTTCTGAAAAACCAATACAACGGCCACCCGGAACAATATATAAAGCTAAACGAACCGTTCACTGGGCACTTATCCGTACAAAAATCCCTATTGATTTTCCTGTTTTTACAAGGAAATAAAATGTGAAAAAAATATTTCTACATCCCATGGCCATTTCCAACCATTTAAATTTTTCTCTTACAGGTCTAACACTTCCGAAAAACCAATACAACGCCCACCCGGAACAATATATAAAGCTAAACGAACCGTTCACTGGGTACTTATCCGTACGAAAAGCCCTATTGATTTACCTGTTTTTACAAGGAAGTAAAATGTGAAAAAAATATTTCTACATCCCATGGCCTTTCCCAACCATTTAAATTTTTCTCTTACAGGTCTAACAGTTGCGAAAAACCAATACAACACCCACCCAGAAAAATATATACACCTAAACGAACCGTTTACTGGGTACTAATCCATACGAAAATCCCTATTGATTTACCTGTTTTTACAAGGAAATAAAATGTGAAAAAAATATTTCTACATCCCATGGCCTTTCCCAACCATTTAAATTTTTCTCTTACAGGTCTAACACTTCCGAAAAACCAATACAACGCCCACCCGGAACAATATATAAATCTAAACGAACCGTTCACTGGGTACTTATCCGTGCGAAAATCCCTATTGATTTACCTGTTTTTACAAGGAAGTAAAATGTGAAAAAAATATTTCTACATCCCATGGCCTTTCCCAGCCATTTAAATTTTTCTCTTACAGGTCTAACACTTCCGAAAAACCAATACAACGCCCACCCGGAACAATATATAAAGCTAAACGAACCGTTCACTGGGTACTTATACGTACGAAAAGCCCTATTCATTTACCTGTTTTTACAAGGAAGTAAAATGTGAAAAAAATATTTCTACATCCCATGGCCTTTCCCAGCCATTTAAACTTTTCTCTTACAGGTCTAACACTACCGAAAAACTGATACAACTCCCACCCGGAACAATATATAAAGCTAAACGAACCGTTCACTGGGTACTTATCCGTACGAAAATCCCTATTGATTTAACTTGTTTTACAAGGAAATAAAATGTGAAAAAAATATTTCTACATCCCATGGCCTTTCCCAACCATTTAAACTTTTCTCTTACAGGTCTAACACTTCCGAAAAACCAATACAACGCCCTCCTGGAACAATATATAAAGCTAAACGGACCGTTCACTGGGTACTTATCCGTACAAAAAGCCCTATTGATTTACCAATACAACGGCCACCCGGAACAATATATAAAGCTAAACGAACCGTTCACTGGGCACTTATCCGTACAAAAATCCCTATTGATTTTCCTGTTTTTACAAGGAAATAAAATGTGAAAAAAATATTTCTACATCCCATGGCCTTTCCCAACCATTTAAACATTTTTCTTACAGGTCTAACACTTCCGAAAAATCAATACAACACCCACGCGGAACAATATATAAAGCTAAATGAACCGTTCACTGGGTACTTATACGTATGAAAATTCCTATTGATTTACCTGTTTTTACAAGGAAGTAAAATGTGAAAAAATATTTCTACATCCCATGGCCTTTCCCAACCGTTTAAACATTTTTCTTACAGGTCTAACACTTCCGAAAAACCAATACAACACCCACGCGGAACAATATATAAAGCTAAACGAACCGTTCACTGGGTACTTATCCGTACGAAAATCCCTATTGATTTACCTGTTTTTACAAGGAAATAAAATGTGAAAAAAATATTTCTACATCCCATGGCCATTCCCAACCATTTAAATTTTTCTCTTACAGGTCTAACACTTCCGAAAAACCAATACAACGGCCACCCGGAACAATATATAAAGCTAAACGAACCGTTCACTGGGCACTTATCCGTACGAAAATCCCTATTGATTTACCTGTTTTTACAAGGAAATAAAATGTGAAAAAAATATTTCTACATCCCATGGACATTCCCAACCATTTAAATTTTTCTCTTACAGGTCTAACACTTCCGAAAAACCAATACAACGCCCACCCGGAACAATATATAAAGCTAAACGAACCGTTCACTGGGTACTTATCCGTACGAAAATCCCTATTGATTTACCTGTTTTTACAAGGAAATAAAATGTGAAAAAAATATTTCTACATCCCCTGGCCTTTCCCAACCGTTTAAATTTTTCTCTTACATGTCTAACACTTCCGAAAAACCAATACAACGCCCACCCGGAACAATATATAAAGCTAAACGAACCGTTCACTGGATACTTATCCATACGAAAATCCCTATTGATTTACCTGTTTTTACAAGGAAATAAAATGTGAAAAAAATATTTCTACATCCCATGGCCTTTCCCAACCATTTAAACATTTCTCTTACAGGTCTAATACTTCTGAAAAACCAATACAACGGCCACCCGGAACAATATATAAAGCTAAACGAACCGTTCACTGGGCACTTATCCGTACAAAAATCCCTATTGATTTTCCTGTTTTTACAAGGAAATAAAATGTGAAAAAAATATTTCTACATCCCATGGCCTTTCCCAACCATTTAAACATTTTTCTTACAGGTCTAACACTTCCGAAAAATCAATACAACACCCACGCGGAACAATATATAAAGCTAAACGAAACGTTCACTGGGTACTTATCCGTACGAAAATTCCTATTGATTTACCTGTTTTTACAAGGAAGTAAAATGTGAAAAAATATTTCTACATCCCATGGCCTTTCCCAACCGTTTAAACATTTTTCTTACAGGTCTAACACTTCCGAAAAACCAATACAACACCCACGCGGAACAATATATAAAGCTAAACGAACCGTTCACTGGGTACTTATCCGTACGAAAATCCCTATTGATTTACCTGTTTTTACAAGGAAATAAAATGTGAAAAAAATATTTCTACATCCCATGGCCATTCCCAACCATTTAAATTTTTCTCTTACAGGTCTAACACTTCCGAAAAACCAATACAACGGCCACCCGGAACAATATATAAAGCTAAACGAACCGTTCACTGGGCACTTATCCGTACAAAAAGCCCTATTGATTTACCTGTTTTTACAAGGAAGTAAAATGTGAAAAAAATATTTCTACATCCCATGGCCTTTCCCAGCCATTTAAATTTTTCTCTTACGGGTCTAACGCTTCCGAAAAACCAATACAACGCCCACCCGGAACAATGTATAAAGCTAAACGAACCGTTCACTGGGTACTTATCCGTGCGAAAAGCCCTATTGATTTACTTGTTTTTACAAGGAAGTAAAATGTGAAAAAAATATTTCTACATCCCATGGCCTTTACCAGCCATTTAAATTTTTCTCTTACAGGTCTAACACTTCCGAAAAACCAATACAACTCCCACCCGGAACAAAATATAAAGCTAAACGAACCGTTCACTGGGTACTTATCCGTACGAAAAGCCCTATTGATTTACCTGTTTTTACAAGGAAGTAAAATGTGAAAAAAATATTTCTACATCCCATGGCCTTTCCCAACCATTTAAATTTTTCTCTTACAGGTCTAACAGTTGCGAAAAACCAATACAACACCCACCCGGAAAAATATATACAGCTAAACGAACCGTTTACTGGGTACTAATCCATACGAAAATCCCTATTGATTTACCTGTTTTTACAAGGAAATAAAATGTGAAAAAATATTTCTACATCCCATGGCCTTTCCCAACCATTTAAATTTTTCTCTTACAGGTCTAACACTTCCGAAAAACCAATACAACGCCCACCCGGAACAATATATAAAGCTAAACGAACCGTTCACTGGGTACTTATCCGTACGAAAATCCCTATTGATTTACCTGTTTTTACAAGGAAATAAAATGTGAAAAAAATATTTCTACATCCCATGGCCTTTCCCAGCCATTTAAATTTTTCTCTTACAGGTCTAACACTTCCGAAAAACCAATACAACGCCCACTCGGAACAATATATAAAGCTAAACGAACCGTTCACTGGGTACTTATCCGTACGAAAATCCCTATTGATTTACCTGTTTTTACAAGGAAATAAAATGTGAAAAAAATATTTCTACATCCCATGGCCTTTCCCAACCATTTAAACTTTTCTCTTACAGGTCTAACACTTCCGAAAAACCAATACAACGGCCACCCGGAACAATATATAAAGCTAAACGAACCGTTCACTGGGCACTTATCCGTACAAAAATCCCTATAGATTTTCCTGTTTTTACAAGGAAATAAAATGTGAAAAAAATATTTCTACATCCCATGGCCTTTGCCAACCATTTAAATTTTTCTCTTACAGGTCTAACATTTCCGAAAAACAAATACAACGCCCACCCGGAACAATATATAAAGCTAAACGAACCGTTCACTCGGTACTTATCCGTACGAAAATCCCTATTGATTTACCTGTGTTTACAAGGAAATAAAATGTGAAAAAATATTTCTACATCCCATGGCCTTTCCCAACCATTTAAACTTTTCTCTTACAGGTCTAACACTTCCGAAAAACCAATACAACGGCCACCCGGAACAATATATAAAGATAAACGAACCATTCACTGGATACTTATACGTACGAAAATCCCTATTGATTTACCTGTCTTTACAAGGAAATAAAATGTGAAAAAAATATTTCTACATACCATGGCCTTTCCCAACCACTTAAACTTTTCTCTTACAGGTCTAACACTTCCGAAAAACCAATACAACGCCCACGCGGAACAATATATAAAGCTAAACGAACCGTTCACTGGGTACTTATCCGTACGAAAATCCCTATTGATTTACCTGTTTTTACAAGGAAGTAAAATGTGAAAAAAATATTTCTACATCCCATGGCCTTTCCCAACCATTTAAATATTTATCTTACAGGTCTAACACTACCGAAAAACCAATACAACTCCCACCCGGAACCATATATAAAGCTAAACGAACCGTTCACTGGGTACTTATCCGTACGAAAATCCCTATTGATTTACCTGTTTTTACAAGGAAATAAAATGTGAAAAAAATATTTCTACATCCCATGGCCATTCCCAACCATTTAAATTTTTCTCTTACAGGTCTAACACTTCTGAAAAACCAATACAACGGCCACCCGGAACAATGTATAAAGCTAAACGAACCGTTCACTGGGTACTTATACGTACGAAAATCCCTATTGATTTACCTGTTTTTACAAGGAAATAAAATGTGAAAAAAATATTTCTACATCCCATGGCCTTTCCCAACCACTTAAATTTTTATCTTACAGGTCTAACACTACCGAAATACCAATACAACGCCCACGCGGAACAATATATAAAGCTAAACGAACCGTTCACTGGGTACTTATCCGTACGAAAATCCCTATTGATTTACCTGTTTTTACAAGGAAGTAAAATGTGAAAAAAATATTTCTACATCCCATGGCCTTTCCCAACCATTTAAATATTTATCTTACAGGTCTAACACTACCGAAAAACCAATACAACTCCCACCCGGAACAATATATAAAGCTAAACGAACCGTTCACTGGGTACTTATCCGTACGAAAATCCCTATTGATTTACCTGTTTTTACAAGGAAATAAAATGTGAAAAAAATATTTCTACATCCCATGGCCATTCCCAACCATTTAAATTTTTCTCTTACAGGTCTAACACTTCTGAAAAACCAATACAACGGCCACCCGGAACAATGTATAAAGCTAAACGAACCGTTCACTGGGTACTTATACGTACGAAAATCCCTATTGATTTACCTGTTTTTACAAGGAAATAAAATGTGAAAAAAATATTTCTACATCCCATGGCCTTTCCCAACCATTTAAACTTTTCTCTTACAGGTCTAACACTACCGAAAAACCGATACAACTCCCACCCGGAACAATATATAAAGCTAAATGAACCGTTCACTGGGTACTTATACGTATGAAAATCCCTATTGATTTCCCTGTTTTTACAAGGAAGTAAAATGTGAAAAAAATATTTCTACATCCCATGGCCTTTCCCAACCATTTAAACATTTCTCTTACAGGTCTAATACTTCTGAAAAACCAATACAACGCCCACGCGGAACAATATATAAAGCTAAACGAACCGTTCACTGGGTACTAATCCATACAAAAATCCCTATTGATTTACCTGTTTTTACAAGGAAATAAAATGTGAAAAAAATATTTCTACATCCCATGGCCATTCCCAACCATTTAAATTTTTCTCTTACAGGTATAACACTTCCGAAAAACCAATACAACGCCCACCCGGAACAATATATAAAGCTAAACGAACCGTTCACTGGGTACTTATCCGTACGAAAATCCCTATTGATTTACCTGTTTTTACAAGGAAATAAAACGTGAAAAAAATATTTCTACATCCCCTGGCCTTTCCCAACCGTTTAAATTTTTCTCTTACATGTCTAACACTTCCGAAAAACCAATACAACGCCCACCCGGAACAATATATAAAGCTAAACGAACCGTTCACTGGGTACTTATCCATACGAAAATCCCTATTGATTTACCTGTTTTTACAAGGAAATAAAATGTGAAAAAAATATTTCTACATCCCATGGCCTTTCCCAACCATTTAAACTTTTCTCTTACAGGTCTAACACTTCTGAAAAACCAATACAACTCCCACCCGGAACAATATATAAAGCTAAACGAACCGTTCACTGGGTACTTATCCGTACGAAAATCCCTATTGATTTACCTGTTTTTACAAGGAAATAAAATGTGAAAAAAATATTTCTACATCCCATGGCCATTCCCAACCATTTAAATTTTTCTCTTACAGGTCTAACACTTCTGAAAAACCAATACAACGGCCACCCGGAACAATGTATAAAGCTAAACGAACCGTTCACTGGGTACTTATACGTACGAAAATCCCTATTGATTTACCTGTTTTTACAAGGAAATAAAATGTGAAAAAAATATTTCTACATCCCATGGCCTTTCCCAACCACTTAAATTTTTATCTTACAGGTCTAACACTACCGAAATACCAATACAACGCCCACGCGGAACAATATATAAAGCTAAACGAACCGTTCACTGGGTACTTATCCGTACGAAAATCCCTATTGATTTACCTGTTTTTACAAGGAAGTAAAATGTGAAAAAAATATTTCTACATCCCATGGCATTTCCCAACCATTTAAATATTTATCTTACATGTCTAACACTACCGAAAAACCAATACAACTCCCACCCGGAACAATATATAAAGCTAAACGAACCGTTCACTGGGTACTTATCCGTACGAAAATCCCTATTGATTTACCTGTTTTTACAAGGAAATAAAATGTGAAAAAAATATTTCTACATCCCATGGCCATTCCCAACCATTTAAATTTTTCTCTTACAGGTCTAACACTTCTGAAAAACCAATACAACGGCCACCCGGAACAATGTATAAAGCTAAACGAACCGTTCACTGGGTACTTATACGTACGAAAATCCCTATTGATTTACCTGTTTTTACAAGGAAATAAAATGTGAAAAAAATATTTCTACATCCCATGGCCTTTCCCAACCATTTAAACTTTTCTCTTACAGGTCTAACACTACCGAAAAACCGATACAACTCCCACCCGGAACAATATATAAAGCTAAATGAACCGTTCAATGGGTACTTATACGTATGAAAATCCCTATTGATTTCCCTGTTTTTACAAGGAAGTAAAATGTGAAAAAAATATTTCTACATCCCATGGCCTTTCCCAACCATTTAAACTTTTCTCTTACAGGTCTAACACTTCCGAAAAACCAATACAACGGCCACCCGGAACAATATATAAAGCTAAACGAACCGTTCACTGGGTACTTATCCGTACGAAAATCCCTATTGATTTACCTGTTTTTACAAGGAAGTAAAATGTGAAAAAAATATTTCTACATCCCATGGCCTTTCCCAACCATTTAAATATTTATCTTACAGGTCTAACACTACCGAAAAACCAATACAACTCCCACCCGGAACAATATATAAAGCTAAACGAACCGTTCACTGGGTACTTATCCGTACGAAAATCCCTATTGATTTACCTGTTTTTACAAGGAAATAAAATGTGAAAAAAATATTTCTACATCCCATGGCCATTCCCAACCATTTAAATTTTTCTCTTACAGGTCTAACACTTCTGAAAAACCAATACAACGGCCACCCGGAACAATGTATAAAGCTAAACGAACCGTTCACTGGGTACTTATACGTACGAAAATCCCTATTGATTTACCTGTTTTTACAAGGAAATAAAATGTGAAAAAAATATTTCTACATCCCATGGCCTTTCCCAACCATTTAAACTTTTCTCTTACAGGTCTAACACTACCGAAAAACCGATACAACTCCCACCCGGAACAATATATAAAGCTAAATGAACCGTTCACTGGGTACTTATACGTATGAAAATCCCTATTGATTTCCCTGTTTTTACAAGGAAGTAAAATGTGAAAAAAATATTTCTACATCCCATGGCCTTTCCCAACCATTTAAACATTTCTCTTACAGGTCTAATACTTCTGAAAAACCAATACAACGCCCACGCGGAACAATATATAAAGCTAAACGAACCGTTCACTGGGTACTAATCCATACAAAAATCCCTATTGATTTACCTGTTTTTACAAGGAAATAAAATGTGAAAAAAATATTTCTACATCCCATGGCCATTCCCAACCATTTAAATTTTTCTCTTACAGGTATAACACTTCCGAAAAACCAATACAACGCCCACCCGGAACAATATATAAAGCTAAACGAACCGTTCACTGGGTACTTATCCGTACGAAAATCCCTATTGATTTACCTGTTTTTACAAGGAAATAAAACGTGAAAAAAATATTTCTACATCCCCTGGCCTTTCCCAACCGTTTAAATTTTTCTCTTACATGTCTAACACTTCCGAAAAACCAATACAACGCCCACCCGGAACAATATATAAAGCTAAACGAACCGTTCACTGGGTACTTATCCATACGAAAATCCCTATTGATTTACCTGTTTTTACAAGGAAATAAAATGTGAAAAAAATATTTCTACATCCCATGGCCTTTCCCAACCATTTAAACTTTTCTCTTACAGGTCTAACACTTCTGAAAAACCAATACAACTCCCACCCGGAACAATATATAAAGCTAAACGAACCGTTCACTGGGTACTTATCCGTACGAAAATCCCTATTGATTTACCTGTTTTTACAAGGAAATAAAATGTGAAAAAAATATTTCTACATCCCATGGCCATTCCCAACCATTTAAATTTTTCTCTTACAGGTCTAACACTTCTGAAAAACCAATACAACGGCCACCCGGAACAATGTATAAAGCTAAACGAACCGTTCACTGGGTACTTATACGTACGAAAATCCCTATTGATTTACCTGTTTTTACAAGGAAATAAAATGTGAAAAAAATATTTCTACATCCCATGGCCTTTCCCAACCACTTAAATTTTTATCTTACAGGTCTAACACTACCGAAATACCAATACAACGCCCACGCGGAACAATATATAAAGCTAAACGAACCGTTCACTGGGTACTTATCCGTACGAAAATCCCTATTGATTTACCTGTTTTTACAAGGAAGTAAAATGTGAAAAAAATATTTCTACATCCCATGGCATTTCCCAACCATTTAAATATTTATCTTACATGTCTAACACTACCGAAAAACCAATACAACTCCCACCCGGAACAATATATAAAGCTAAACGAACCGTTCACTGGGTACTTATCCGTACGAAAATCCCTATTGATTTACCTGTTTTTACAAGGAAATAAAATGTGAAAAAAATATTTCTACATCCCATGGCCATTCCCAACCATTTAAATTTTTCTCTTACAGGTCTAACACTTCTGAAAAACCAATACAACGGCCACCCGGAACAATGTATAAAGCTAAACGAACCGTTCACTGGGTACTTATACGTACGAAAATCCCTATTGATTTACCTGTTTTTACAAGGAAATAAAGTGTGAAAAAAATATTTCTACATCCCATGGCCTTTCCCAACCATTTAAACTTTTCTCTTACAGGTCTAACACTACCGAAAAACCGATACAACTCCCACCCGGAACAATATATAAAGCTAAATGAACCGTTCAATGGGTACTTATACGTATGAAAATCCCTATTGATTTCCCTGTTTTTACAAGGAAGTAAAATGTGAAAAAAATATTTCTACATCCCATGGCCTTTCCCAACCATTTAAACTTTTCTCTTACAGGTCTAACACTTCCGAAAAACCAATACAACGGCCACCCGGAACAATATATAAAGCTAAACGAACCGTTCACTGGGTACTTATACGTACGAAAATCCCTATTGATTTACCTGTTTTTACAAGGAAATAAAATGTGAAAAAAATATTTCTACATCCCATGGCCTTTCCCAACCATTTAAACTTTTCTCTTACAGGTCTAACACTACCGAAAAACCGATACAACTCCCACCCGGAACAATATATAAAGCTAAATGAACCGTTCACTGGGTACTTATCCGTACGAAAATCCCTATTGATTTACCTGTTTTTACAAGGAAGTAAAATGTGAAAAAAATATTTCTACATCCCATGGCATTTCCCAACCATTTAAATATTTATCTTACATGTCTAACACTACCGAAAAACCAATACAACTCCCACCCGGAACAATATATAAAGCTAAACGAACCGTTCACTGGGTACTTATCCGTACGAAAATCCCTATTGATTTACCTGTTTTTACAAGGAAATAAAATGTGAAAAAAATATTTCTACATCCCATGGCCATTCCCAACCATTTAAATTTTTCTCTTACAGGTCTAACACTTCTGAAAAACCAATACAACGGCCACCCGGAACAATGTATAAAGCTAAACGAACCGTTCACTGGGTACTTATACGTACGAAAATCCCTATTGATTTACCGGTTTTTACAAGGAAATAAAATGTGAAAAAAATATTTCTACATCCCATGGCCTTTCCCAACCATTTAAACTTTTCTCTTACAGGTCTAACACTACCGAAAAACCGATACAACTCCCACCCGGAACAATATATAAAGCTAAATGAACCGTTCAATGGGTACTTATACGTATGAAAATCCCTATTGATTTCCCTGTTTTTACAAGGAAGTAAAATGTGAAAAAAATATTTCTACATCCCATGGCCTTTCCCAACCATTTAAACTTTTCTCTTACAGGTCTAACACTTCCGAAAAACCAATACAACGGCCACCCGGAACAATATATAAAGCTAAACGAACTGTTCACTGGGTACTTATACGTACGAAAATCCCTATTGATTTACCTGTTTTTACAAGGAAATAAAATGTGAAAAAAATATTTCTACATCCCATGGCCTTTCCCAACCATTTAAACTTTTCTCTTACAGGTCTAACACTACCGAAAAACCGATACAACTCCCACCCGGAACAATATATAAAGCTAAATGAACCGTTCACTGGGTACTTATACGTATGAAAATCCCTATTGATTTCCCTGTTTTTACAAGGAAGTAAAATGTGAAAAAAATATTTCTACATCCCATGGCCTTTCCCAACCATTTAAACTTTTCTCTTACAGGTCTAACACTTCCGAAAAACCAATACAACGGCCACCCGGAACAATATATAAAGCTAAACGAACCGTTCACTGGGTACTTATCCGTACGAAAATCCCTATTGATTTACCTGTTTTTACAAGGAAATAAAATGTGAAAAAATATTTCTACATCCCATGGCCTTTCCCAACCATTTAAACTTTTCTCTTACAGGTCTAACACTTCCGAAAAACCAATACAACGGCCACCCGGAACAATATATAAAGATAAACGAACCATTCACTGGATACTTATACGTACGAAAATCCCTATTGATTTACCTGTCTTTACAAGGAAATAAAATGTGAAAAAAATATTTCTACATACCATGGCCTTTCCCAACCACTTAAACTTTTCTCTTACAGGTCTAACACTTCCGAAAAACCAATACAACGCCCACGCGGAACAATATATAAAGCTAAACGAACCGTTCACTGGGTACTTATCCGTACGAAAATCCCTATTGATTTACCTGTTTTTACAAGGAAGTAAAATGTGAAAAAAATATTTCTACATCCCATGGCCTTTCCCAACCATTTAAATATTTATCTTACAGGTCTAACACTACCGAAAAACCAATACAACTCCCACCCGGAACAATATATAAAGCTAAACGAACCGTTCACTGGGTACTTATCCGTACGAAAATCCCTATTGATTTACCTGTTTTTACAAGGAAATAAAATGTGAAAAAAATATTTCTACATCCCATGGCCATTCCCAACCATTTAAATTTTTCTCTTACAGGTCTAACACTTCTGAAAAACCAATACAACGGCCACCCGGAACAATGTATAAAGCTAAACGAACCGTTCACTGGGTACTTATACGTACGAAAATCCCTATTGATTTACCTGTTTTTACAAGGAAATAAAATGTGAAAAAAATATTTCTACATCCCATGGCCTTTCCCAACCACTTAAATTTTTATCTTACAGGTCTAACACTACCGAAATACCAATACAACGCCCACGCGGAACAATATATAAAGCTAAACGAACCGTTCACTGGGTACTTATCCGTACGAAAATCCCTATTGATTTACCTGTTTTTACAAGGAAGTAAAATGTGAAAAAAATATTTCTACATCCCATGGCCTTTCCCAACCATTTAAATATTTATCTTACAGGTCTAACACTACCGAAAAACCAATACAACTCCCACCCGGAACAATATATAAAGCTAAACGAACCGTTCACTGGGTACTTATCCGTACGAAAATCCCTATTGATTTACCTGTTTTTACAAGGAAATAAAATGTGAAAAAAATATTTCTACATCCCATGGCCATTCCCAACCATTTAAATTTTTCTCTTACAGGTCTAACACTTCTGAAAAACCAATACAACGGCCACCCGGAACAATGTATAAAGCTAAACGAACCGTTCACTGGGTACTTATACGTACGAAAATCCCTATTGATTTACCTGTTTTTACAAGGAAATAAAATGTGAAAAAAATATTTCTACATCCCATGGCCTTTCCCAACCATTTAAACTTTTCTCTTACAGGTCTAACACTACCGAAAAACCGATACAACTCCCACCCGGAACAATATATAAAGCTAAATGAACCGTTCACTGGGTACTTATACGTATGAAAATCCCTATTGATTTCCCTGTTTTTACAAGGAAGTAAAATGTGAAAAAAATATTTCTACATCCCATGGCCTTTCCCAACCATTTAAACTTTTCTCTTACAGGTCTAACACTTCCGAAAAACCAATACAACGCCCACCCGGAACAATATATAAATCTAAAGGGTCCGTTCACTGGGTACTTATCCGTACAAAAAGCCCTATTGATTTACCTGTTTTTACAAGGAAGTAAAATGTGAAAAAAATATTTCTACCACCCATGGCCTTTCCCAGCCATTTAAATTTTTCTCTTACAGGTCTAACGCTTCCGAAAAACCAATACAACGCCCACCCGGAACAATATATAAAGCTAAACAAACCGTTCACTGGGTACTTAACCGTACGAAAATCTCTATTGATTTACCTGTTTTTACAAGGAAATAAAATGTGAAAAAAATATTTCTACATCCCATGGCCATTCCCAACCATTTAAATTTTTCTCTTACAGGTATAACACTTCCGAAAAACCAATACAACGCCCACCCGGAACAATATATAAAGCTAAACGAACCGTTCACTGGGTACTTATCCGTACGAAAATCCCTATTGATTTACCTGTTTTTACAAGGAAATAAAACGTGAAAAAAATATTTCTACATCCCCTGGCCTTTCCCAACCGTTTAAATTTTTCTCTTACATGTCTAACACTTCCGAAAAACCAATACAACGCCCACCCGGAACAATATATAAAGCTAAACGAACCGTTCACTGGGTACTTATCCATACGAAAATCCCTATTGATTTACCTGTTTTTACAAGGAAATAAAATGTGAAAAAAATATTTCTACATCCCATGGCCTTTCCCAACCATTTAAACTTTTCTCTTACAGGTCTAACACTTCTGAAAAACCAATACAACTCCCTCCCGGAACAATATATAAAGCTAAACGAACCGTTCACTGGGTACTTATCCGTACGAAAATCCCTATTGATTTACCTGTTTTTACAAGGAAATAAAATGTGAAAAAAAAATTTCTACATCCCATGGCCATTCCCAACCATTTAAATTTTTCTCTTACAGGTCTAACACTTCTGAAAAACCAATACAACGGCCACCCGGAACAATGTATAAAGCTAAACGAACCGTTCACTGGGTACTTATACGTACGAAAATCCCTATTGATTTACCTGTTTTTACAAGGAAATAAAATGTGAAAAAAATATTTCTACATCCCATGGCCTTTCCCAACCACTTAAATTTTTATCTTACAGGTCTAACACTACCGAAATACCAATACAACGCCCATGCGGAACAATATATAAAGCTAAACGAACCGTTCACTGGGTACTTATCCGTACGAAAATCCCTATTGATTTACCTGTTTTTACAAGGAAGTAAAATGTGAAAAAAATATTTCTACATCCCATGGCATTTCCCAACCATTTAAATATTTATCTTACATGTCTAACACTACCGAAAAACCAATACAACTCCCACCCGGAACAATATATAAAGCTAAACGAACCGTTCACTGGGTACTTATCTGTACGAAAATCCCTATTGATTTACCTGTTTTTACAAGGAAATAAAATGTGAAAAAAATATTTCTACATCCCATGGCCATTCCCAACCATTTAAATTTTTCTCTTACAGGTCTAACACTTCTGAAAAACCAATACAACGGCCACCCGGAACAATGTATAAAGCTAAACGAACCGTTCACTGGGTACTTATACGTACGAAAATCCCTATTGATTTACCTGTTTTTACAAGGAAATAAAATGTGAAAAAAATATTTCTACATCCCATGGCCTTTCCCAACCATTTAAACTTTTCTCTTACAGGTCTAACACTACCGAAAAACCGATACAACTCCCACCCGGAACAATATATAAAGCTAAATGAACCGTTCACTGGGTACTTATACGTATGAAAATCCCTATTGATTTCCCTATTTTTACAAGGAAGTAAAATGTGAAAAAAATATTTCTATATCCCATGGCCTTTCCCAACCATTTAAACATTTCTCTTACAGGTCTAATACTTCTGAAAAACCAATACAACGCCCACGCGGAACAATATATAAAGCTAAACGAACCGTTCACTGGGTACTTATACGTACGAAAATCCCTATTGATTTACCTGTTTTTACAAGGAAATAAAATGTGAAAAAAATATTTCTACATCCCATGGCCTTTCCCAACCACTTAAATTTTTATCTTACAGGTCTAACACTACCGAAATACCAATACAACGCCCACGCGGAACAATATATAAAGCTAAACGAACCGTTCACTGGGTACTTATCCGTACGAAAATCCCTATTGATTTACCTGTTTTTACAAGGAAGTAAAATGTGAAAAAAATATTTCTACATCCCATGGCCTTTCCCAACCATTTAAATATTTATCTTACAGGTCTAACACTACCGAAAAACCAATACAACTCCCACCCGGAACAATATATAAAGCTAAACGAACCGTTCACTGGGTACTTATCCGTACGAAAATCCCTATTGATTTACCTGTTTTTACAAGGAAATAAAATGTGAAAAAAATATTTCTACATCCCATGGCCATTCCCAACCATTTAAATTTTTCTCTTACAGGTCTAACACTTCTGAAAAACCAATACAACGGCCACCCGGAACAATGTATAAAGCTAAACGAACCGTTCACTGGGTACTTATACGTACGAAAATCCCTATTGATTTACCTGTTTTTACAAGGAAATAAAATGTGAAAAAAATATTTCTACATCCCATGGCCTTTCCCAACCATTTAAACTTTTCTCTTACAGGTCTAACACTACCGAAAAACCGATACAACTCCCACCCGGAACAATATATAAAGCTAAATGAACCGTTCACTGGGTACTTATACGTATGAAAATCCCTATTGATTTCCCTGTTTTTACAAGGAAGTAAAATGTGAAAAAAATATTTCTACATCCCATGGCCTTTCCCAACCATTTAAACTTTTCTCTTACAGGTCTAACACTTCCGAAAAACCAATACAACGCCCACCCGGAACAATATATAAATCTAAAGGGTCCGTTCACTGGGTACTTATCCGTACAAAAAGCCCTATTGATTTACCTGTTTTTACAAGGAAGTAAAATGTGAAAAAAATATTTCTACCACCCATGGCCTTTCCCAGCCATTTAAATTTTTCTCTTACAGGTCTAACGCTTCCGAAAAACCAATACAACGCCCACCCGGAACAATATATAAAGCTAAACAAACCGTTCACTGGGTACTTAACCGTACGAAAATCTCTATTGATTTACCTGTTTTTACAAGGAAATAAAATGTGAAAAAAATATTTCTACATCCCATGGCCATTCCCAACCATTTAAATTTTTCTCTTACAGGTATAACACTTCCGAAAAACCAATACAACGCCCACCCGGAACAATATATAAAGCTAAACGAACCGTTCACTGGGTACTTATCCGTACGAAAATCCCTATTGATTTACCTGTTTTTACAAGGAAATAAAACGTGAAAAAAATATTTCTACATCCCCTGGCCTTTCCCAACCGTTTAAATTTTTCTCTTACATGTCTAACACTTCCGAAAAACCAATACAACGCCCACCCGGAACAATATATAAAGCTAAACGAACCGTTCACTGGGTACTTATCCATACGAAAATCCCTATTGATTTACCTGTTTTTACAAGGAAATAAAATGTGAAAAAAATATTTCTACATCCCATGGCCTTTCCCAACCATTTAAACTTTTCTCTTACAGGTCTAACACTTCTGAAAAACCAATACAACTCCCTCCCGGAACAATATATAAAGCTAAACGAACCGTTCACTGGGTACTTATCCGTACGAAAATCCCTATTGATTTACCTGTTTTTACAAGGAAATAAAATGTGAAAAAAAAATTTCTACATCCCATGGCCATTCCCAACCATTTAAATTTTTCTCTTACAGGTCTAACACTTCTGAAAAACCAATACAACGGCCACCCGGAACAATGTATAAAGCTAAACGAACCGTTCACTGGGTACTTATACGTACGAAAATCCCTATTGATTTACCTGTTTTTACAAGGAAATAAAATGTGAAAAAAATATTTCTACATCCCATGGCCTTTCCCAACCACTTAAATTTTTATCTTACAGGTCTAACACTACCGAAATACCAATACAACGCCCATGCGGAACAATATATAAAGCTAAACGAACCGTTCACTGGGTACTTATCCGTACGAAAATCCCTATTGATTTACCTGTTTTTACAAGGAAGTAAAATGTGAAAAAAATATTTCTACATCCCATGGCATTTCCCAACCATTTAAATATTTATCTTACATGTCTAACACTACCGAAAAACCAATACAACTCCCACCCGGAACAATATATAAAGCTAAACGAACCGTTCACTGGGTACTTATCTGTACGAAAATCCCTATTGATTTACCTGTTTTTACAAGGAAATAAAATGTGAAAAAAATATTTCTACATCCCATGGCCATTCCCAACCATTTAAATTTTTCTCTTACAGGTCTAACACTTCTGAAAAACCAATACAACGGCCACCCGGAACAATGTATAAAGCTAAACGAACCGTTCACTGGGTACTTATACGTACGAAAATCCCTATTGATTTACCTGTTTTTACAAGGAAATAAAATGTGAAAAAAATATTTCTACATCCCATGGCCTTTCCCAACCATTTAAACTTTTCTCTTACAGGTCTAACACTACCGAAAAACCGATACAACTCCCACCCGGAACAATATATAAAGCTAAATGAACCGTTCACTGGGTACTTATACGTATGAAAATCCCTATTGATTTCCCTATTTTTACAAGGAAGTAAAATGTGAAAAAAATATTTCTATATCCCATGGCCTTTCCCAACCATTTAAACATTTCTCTTACAGGTCTAATACTTCTGAAAAACCAATACAACGCCCACGCGGAACAATATATAAAGCTAAACGAACCGTTCACTGGGTACTAATCCATACAAAAATCCCTATTGATTTACCTGTTTTTACAAGGAAATAAAATGTGAAAAAAATATTTCTACATCCCATGGCCATTCCCAACCATTTAAATTTTTCTCTTACAGGTCTAACACTTCCGAAAAACCAATACAACGCCCACCCGGAACAATATATAAAGCTAAACGAACCGTTCACTGGGTACTTATCCGTACGAAAATCCCTATTGATTTACCTGTTTTTACAAGGAAATAAAATGTGAAAAAAATATTTCTACATCCCCTGGCCTTTCCCAACCGTTTAAATTTTTCTCTTACATGTCTAACACTTCCGAAAAACCAATTCAACGCCCACCCGGAACAATATATAAAGCTAAACGAACCGTTCACTGGGTACTTATCCATACGAAAATCCCTATTGATTTACCTGTTTTTACAAGGAAATAAAATGTGAAAAAAATATTTCTACATCCCATGGCCTTTCCCAACCATTTAAACTTTTCTCTTACAGGTCTAACACTACCGAAAAACCGATACAACTCCCACCCGGAACAATATATAAAGCTAAATGAACCGTTCACTGGGTACTTATACGTATGAAAATCCCTATTGATTTCCCTGTTTTTACAAGGAAGTAAAATGTGAAAAAAATATTTCTACATCCCATGGCCTTTCCCAACCATTTAAACTTTTCTCTTACAGGTCTAACACTTCCGAAAAACCAATACAACGGCCACCCGGAACAATATATAAAGCTAAACGAACCGTTCACTGGGTACTTATCCGTACGAAAATCCCTATTGATTTACCTGTTTTTACAAGGAAATAAAATGTGAAAAAATATTTCTACATCCCATGGCCTTTCCCAACCATTTAAACTTTTCTCTTACAGGTCTAACACTTCCGAAAAACCAATACAACGGCCACCCGGAACAATATATAAAGATAAACGAACCATTCACTGGATACTTATACGTACGAAAATCCCTATTGATTTACCTGTCTTTACAAGGAAATAAAATGTGAAAAAAATATTTCTACATCCCATGGCCTTTCCCAACCACTTAAATTTTTATCTTACAGGTCTAACACTACCGAAATACCAATACAACGCCCACGCGGAACAATATATAAAGCTAAACGAACCGTTCACTGGGTACTTATCCGTACGAAAATCCCTATTGATTTACCTGTTTTTACAAGGAAGTAAAATGTGAAAAAAATATTTCTACATCCCATGGCCTTTCCCAACCATTTAAATATTTATCTTACAGGTCTAACACTACCGAAAAACCAATACAACTCCCACCCGGAACAATATATAAAGCTAAACGAACCGTTCACTGGGTACTTATCCGTACGAAAATCCCTATTGATTTACCTGTTTTTACAAGGAAATAAAATGTGAAAAAAATATTTCTACATCCCATGGCCATTCCCAACCATTTAAATTTTTCTCTTACAGGTCTAACACTTCTGAAAAACCAATACAACGGCCACCCGGAACAATGTATAAAGCTAAACGAACCGTTCACTGGGTACTTATACGTACGAAAATCCCTATTGATTTACCTGTTTTTACAAGGAAATAAAATGTGAAAAAAATATTTCTACATCCCATGGCCTTTCCCAACCATTTAAACTTTTCTCTTACAGGTCTAACACTACCGAAAAACCGATACAACTCCCACCCGGAACAATATATAAAGCTAAATGAACCGTTCACTGGGTACTTATACGTATGAAAATCCCTATTGATTTCCCTGTTTTTACAAGGAAGTAAAATGTGAAAAAAATATTTCTACATCCCATGGCCTTTCCCAACCATTTAAACATTTCTCTTACAGGTCTAATACTTCTGAAAAACCAATACAACGCCCACGCGGAACAATATATAAAGCTAAACGAACCGTTCAATGGGTACTAATCCATACAAAAATCCCTATTGATTTACCTGTTTTTACAAGGAAATAAAATGTGAAAAAAATATTTCTACATCCCATGGCCATTCCCAACCATTTAAATTTTTCTCTTACAGGTATAACACTTCCGAAAAACCAATACAACGCCCACCCGGAACAATATATAAAGCTAAACGAACCGTTCACTGGGTACTTATCCGTACGAAAATCCCTATTGATTTACCTGTTTTTACAAGGAAATAAAACGTGAAAAAAATATTTCTACATCCCCTGGCCTTTCCCAACCGTTTAAATTTTTCTCTTACATGTCTAACACTTCCGAAAAACCAATACAACGCCCACCCGGAACAATATATAAAGCTAAACGAACCGTTCACTGGGTACTTATCCATACGAAAATCCCTATTGATTTACCTGTTTTTACAAGGAAATAAAATGTGAAAAAAATATTTCTACATCCCATGGCCTTTCCCAACCATTTAAACTTTTCTCTTACAGGTCTAACACTTCTGAAAAACCAATACAACTCCCTCCCGGAACAATATATAAAGCTAAACGAACCGTTCACTGGGTACTTATCCGTACGAAAATCCCTATTGATTTACCTGTTTTTACAAGGAAATAAAATGTGAAAAAAATATTTCTACATCCCATGGCCATTCCCAACCATTTAAATTTTTCTCTTACAGGTCTAACACTTCTGAAAAACCAATACAACGGCCACCCGGAACAATGTATAAAGCTAAACGAACCGTTCACTGGGTACTTATACGTACGAAAATCCCTATTGATTTACCTGTTTTTACAAGGAAATAAAATGTGAAAAAAATATTTCTACATCCCATGGCCTTTCCCAACCACTTAAATTTTTATCTTACAGGTCTAACACTACCGAAATACCAATACAACGCCCACGCGGAACAATATATAAAGCTAAACGAACCGTTCACTGGGTACTTATCCGTACGAAAATCCCTATTGATTTACCTGTTTTTACAAGGAAGTAAAATGTGAAAAAAATATTTCTACATCCCATGGCATTTCCCAACCATTTAAATATTTATCTTACATGTCTAACACTACCGAAATACCAATACAACGCCCACGCGGAACAATATATAAAGCTAAACGAACCGTTCACTGGGTACTTATCCGTACGAAAATCCCTATTGATTTACCTGTTTTTACAAGGAAGTAAAATGTGAAAAAAATATTTCTACATCCCATGGCCTTTCCCAACCATTTAAATATTTATCTTACAGGTCTAACACTACCGAAAAACCAATACAACTCCCACCCGGAACAATATATAAAGCTAAACGAACCGTTCACTGGGTACTTATCCGTACGAAAATCCCTATTGATTTACCTGTTTTTACAAGGAAATAAAATGTGAAAAAAATATTTCTACATCCCATGGCCATTCCCAACCATTTAAATTTTTCTCTTACAGGTCTAACACTTCTGAAAAACCAATACAACGGCCACCCGGAACAATGTATAAAGCTAAACGAACCGTTCACTGGGTACTTATACGTACGAAAATCCCTATTGATTTACCTGTTTTTACAAGGAAATAAAATGTGAAAAAAATATTTCTACATCCCATGGCCTTTCCCAACCATTTAAACTTTTCTCTTACAGGTCTAACACTACCGAAAAACCGATACAACTCCCACCCGGAACAATATATAAAGCTAAATGAACCGTTCACTGGGTACTTATACGTATGAAAATCCCTATTGATTTCCCTGTTTTTACAAGGAAGTAAAATGTGAAAAAAATATTTCTACATCCCATGGCCTTTCCCAACCATTTAAACATTTCTCTTACAGGTCTAATACTTCTGAAAAACCAATACAACGCCCACGCGGAACAATATATAAAGCTAAACGAACCGTTCAATGGGTACTAATCCATACAAAAATCCCTATTGATTTACCTGTTTTTACAAGGAAATAAAATGTGAAAAAAATATTTCTACATCCCATGGCCATTCCCAACCATTTAAATTTTTCTCTTACAGGTATAACACTTCCGAAAAACCAATACAACGCCCACCCGGAACAATATATAAAGCTAAACGAACCGTTCACTGGGTACTTATCCGTACGAAAATCCCTATTGATTTACCTGTTTTTACAAGGAAATAAAACGTGAAAAAAATATTTCTACATCCCCTGGCCTTTCCCAACCGTTTAAATTTTTCTCTTACATGTCTAACACTTCCGAAAAACCAATACAACGCCCACCCGGAACAATATATAAAGCTAAACGAACCGTTCACTGGGTACTTATCCATACGAAAATCCCTATTGATTTACCTGTTTTTACAAGGAAATAAAATGTGAAAAAAATATTTCTACATCCCATGGCCTTTCCCAACCATTTAAACTTTTCTCTTACAGGTCTAACACTTCTGAAAAACCAATACAACTCCCTCCCGGAACAATATATAAAGCTAAACGAACCGTTCACTGGGTACTTATCCGTACGAAAATCCCTATTGATTTACCTGTTTTTACAAGGAAATAAAATGTGAAAAAAATATTTCTACATCCCATGGCCATTCCCAACCATTTAAATTTTTCTCTTACAGGTCTAACACTTCTGAAAAACCAATACAACGGCCACCCGGAACAATGTATAAAGCTAAACGAACAGTTCACTGGGTACTTATACGTACGAAAATCCCTATTGATTTACCTGTTTTTACAAGGAAATAAAATGTGAAAAAAATATTTCTACATCCCATGGCCTTTCCCAACCACTTAAATTTTTATCTTACAGGTCTAACACTACCGAAATACCAATACAACGCCCACGCGGAACAATATATAAAGCTAAACGAACCGTTCACTGGGTACTTATCCGTACGAAAATCCCTATTGATTTACCTGTTTTTACAAGGAAGTAAAATGTGAAAAAAATATTTCTACATCCCATGGCATTTCCCAACCATTTAAATATTTATCTTACATGTCTAACACTACCGAAAAACCAATACAACTCCCACCCGGAACAATATATAAAGCTAAACGAACCGTTCACTGGGTACTTATCTGTACGAAAATCCCTATTGATTTACCTGTTTTTACAAGGAAATAAAATGTGAAAAAAATATTTCTACATCCCATGGCCATTCCCAACCATTTAAACTTTTCTCTTACAGGTCTAACACTACCGAAAAACCGATACAACTCCCACCCGGAACAATATATAAATCTAAATGAACCGTTCACTGGGTACTTATACGTATGAAAATCCCTATTGATTTCCCTATTTTTACAAGGAAGTAAAATGTGAAAAAAATATTTCTATATCCCATGGCCTTTCCCAACCATTTAAACATTTCTCTTACAGGTCTAATACTTCTGAAAAACCAATACAACGCCCACGCGGAACAATATATAAAGCTAAACGAACCGTTCACTGGGTACTAATCCATACAAAAATCCCTATTGATTTACCTGTTTTTACAAGGAAATAAAATGTGAAAAAAATATTTCTACATCCCATGGCCATTCCCAACCATTTAAATTTTTCTCTTACAGGTCTAACACTTCCGAAAAACCAATACAACGCCCACCCGGAACAATATATAAAGCTAAACGAACCGTTCACTGGGTACTTATCCGTACGAAAATCCCTATTGATTTACCTGTTTTTACAAGGAAATAAAATGTGAAAAAAATATTTCTACATCCCCTGGCCTTTCCCAACCGTTTAAATTTTTCTCTTACATGTCTAACACTTCCGAAAAACCAATACAACGCCCACCCGGAACAATATATAAAGCTAAACGAACCGTTCACTGGGTACTTATCCATACGAAAATCCCTATTGATTTACCTGTTTTTACAAGGAAATAAAATGTGAAAAAAATATTTCTACATCCCATGGCCTTTCCCAACCATTTAAACTTTTCTCTTACAGGTCTAACACTTCCGAAAAACCAATACAACGGCCACCCGGAACAATATATAAAGCTAAACGAACCGTTCACTGGGCACTTATCCGTACAAAAATCCCTATTGATTTTCCTGTTTTTACAAGGAAATAAAATGTGAAAAAAATATTTCTACATCCCATGGCCTTTCCCAACCATTTAAACATTTTTCTTACAGGTCTAACACTTCCGAAAAATCAATACAACACCCACGCGGAACAATATATAAAGCTAAACGAACCGTTCACTGGGTACTTATACGTACGAAAATCCCTATTGATTTACCTGTTTTTACAAGGAAATAAAATGTGAAAAAAATATTTCTACATCCCATGGCCTTTCCCAACCACTTAAATTTTTATCTTACAGGTCTAACACTACCGAAATACCAATACAACGCCCACGCGGAACAATATATAAAGCTAAACGAACCGTTCACTGGGTACTTATCCGTACGAAAATCCCTATTGATTTACCTGTTTTTACAAGGAAGTAAAATGTGAAAAAAATATTTCTACATCCCATGGCATTTCCCAACCATTTAAATATTTATCTTACATGTCTAACACTACCGAAAAACCAATACAACTCCCACCCGGAACAATATATAAAGCTAAACGAACCGTTCACTGGGTACTTATCTGTACGAAAATCCCTATTGATTTACCTGTTTTTACAAGGAAATAAAATGTGAAAAAAATATTTCTACATCCCATGGCCATTCCCAACCATTTAAATTTTTCTCTTACAGGTCTAACACTTCTGAAAAACCAATACAACGGCCACCCGGAACAATGTATAAAGCTAAACGAACCGTTCACTGGGTACTTATACGTACGAAAATCCCTATTGATTTACCTGTTTTTACAAGGAAATAAAATGTGAAAAAAATATTTCTACATCCCATGGCCTTTCCCAACCATTTAAACTTTTCTCTTACAGGTCTAACACTACCGAAAAACCGATACAACTCCCACCCGGAACAATATATAAAGCTAAATGAACCGTTCACTGGGTACTTATACGTATGAAAATCCCTATTGATTTCCCTATTTTTACAAGGAAGTAAAATGTGAAAAAAATATTTCTATATCCCATGGCTTTCCCAACCATTTAAACATTTCTCTTACAGGTCTAATACTTCTGAAAAACCAATACAACGCCCACGCGGAACAATATATAAAGCTAAACGAACCGTTCACTGGGTACTAATCCATACAAAAATCCCTATTGATTTACCTGTTTTTACAAGGAAATAAAATGTGAAAAAAATATTTCTACATCCCATGGCCATTCCCAACCATTTAAATTTTTCTCTTACAGGTCTAACACTTCCGAAAAACCAATACAACGCCCACCCGGAACAATATATAAAGCTAAACGAACCGTTCACTGGGTACTTATCCGTACGAAAATCCCTATTGATTTACCTGTTTTTACAAGGAAATAAAATGTGAAAAAAATATTTCTACATCCCCTGGCCTTTCCCAACCGTTTAAATTTTTCTCTTACATGTCTAACACTTCCGAAAAACCAATACAACGCCCACCCGGAACAATATATAAAGCTAAACGAACCGTTCACTGGGTACTTATCCATACGAAAATCCCTATTGATTTACCTGTTTTTACAAGGAAATAAAATGTGAAAAAAATATTTCTACATCCCATGGCCTTTCCCAACCACTTAAATTTTTATCTTACAGGTCTAACACTACCGAAATACCAATACAACGCCCACGCGGAACAATATATAAAGCTAAACGAACCGTTCACTGGGTACTTATCCGTACGAAAATCCCTATTGATTTACCTGTTTTTACAAGGAAGTAAAATGTGAAAAAAATATTTCTACATCCCATGGCCTTTCCCAACCATTTAAATATTTATCTTACAGGTCTAACACTACCGAAAAACCAATACAACTCCCACCCGGAACAATATATAAAGCTAAACGAACCGTTCACTGGGTACTTATCCGTACGAAAATCCCTATTGATTTACCTGTTTTTACAAGGAAATAAAATGTGAAAAAAATATTTCTACATCCCATGGCCATTCCCAACCATTTAAATTTTTCTCTTACAGGTCTAACACTTCTGAAAAACCAATACAACGGCCACCCGGAACAATGTATAAAGCTAAACGAACCGTTCACTGGGTACTTATACGTACGAAAATCCCTATTGATTTACCTGTTTTTACAAGGAAATAAAATGTGAAAAAAATATTTCTACATCCCATGGCCTTTCCCAACCATTTAAACTTTTCTCTTACAGGTCTAACACTACCGAAAAACCGATACAACTCCCACCCGGAACAATATATAAAGCTAAATGAACCGTTCACTGGGTACTTATACGTATGAAAATCCCTATTGATTTCCCTGTTTTTACAAGGAAGTAAAATGTGAAAAAAATATTTCTACATCCCATGGCCTTTCCCAACCATTTAAACATTTCTCTTACAGGTCTAATACTTCTGAAAAACCAATACAACGCCCACGCGGAACAATATATAAAGCTAAACGAACCGTTCAATGGGTACTAATCCATACAAAAATCCCTATTGATTTACCTGTTTTTACAAGGAAATAAAATGTGAAAAAAATATTTCTACATCCCATGGCCATTCCCAACCATTTAAATTTTTCTCTTACAGGTATAACACTTCCGAAAAACCAATACAACGCCCACCCGGAACAATATATAAAGCTAAACGAACCGTTCACTGGGTACTTATCCGTACGAAAATCCCTATTGATTTACCTGTTTTTACAAGGAAATAAAACGTGAAAAAAATATTTCTACATCCCCTGGCCTTTCCCAACCGTTTAAATTTTTCTCTTACATGTCTAACACTTCCGAAAAACCAATACAACGCCCACCCGGAACAATATATAAAGCTAAACGAACCGTTCACTGGGTACTTATCCATACGAAAATCCCTATTGATTTACCTGTTTTTACAAGGAAATAAAATGTGAAAAAAATATTTCTACATCCCATGGCCTTTCCCAACCATTTAAACTTTTCTCTTACAGGTCTAACACTTCTGAAAAACCAATACAACTCCCTCCCGGAACAATATATAAAGCTAAACGAACCGTTCACTGGGTACTTATCCGTACGAAAATCCCTATTGATTTACCTGTTTTTACAAGGAAATAAAATGTGAAAAAAATATTTCTACATCCCATGGCCATTCCCAACCATTTAAATTTTTCTCTTACAGGTCTAACACTTCTGAAAAACCAATACAACGGCCACCCGGAACAATGTATAAAGCTAAACGAACCGTTCACTGGGTACTTATACGTACGAAAATCCCTATTGATTTACCTGTTTTTACAAGGAAATAAAATGTGAAAAAAATATTTCTACATCCCATGGCCTTTCCCAACCACTTAAATTTTTATCTTACAGGTCTAACACTACCGAAATACCAATACAACGCCCACGCGGAACAATATATAAAGCTAAACGAACCGTTCACTGGGTACTTATCCGTACGAAAATCCCTATTGATTTACCTGTTTTTACAAGGAAGTAAAATGTGAAAAAAATATTTCTACATCCCATGGCATTTCCCAACCATTTAAATATTTATCTTACATGTCTAACACTACCGAAATACCAATACAACGCCCACGCGGAACAATATATAAAGCTAAACGAACCGTTCACTGGGTACTTATCCGTACGAAAATCCCTATTGATTTACCTGTTTTTACAAGGAAGTAAAATGTGAAAAAAATATTTCTACATCCCATGGCCTTTCCCAACCATTTAAATATTTATCTTACAGGTCTAACACTACCGAAAAACCAATACAACTCCCACCCGGAACAATATATAAAGCTAAACGAACCGTTCACTGGGTACTTATCCGTACGAAAATCCCTATTGATTTACCTGTTTTTACAAGGAAATAAAATGTGAAAAAAATATTTCTACATCCCATGGCCATTCCCAACCATTTAAATTTTTCTCTTACAGGTCTAACACTTCTGAAAAACCAATACAACGGCCACCCGGAACAATGTATAAAGCTAAACGAACCGTTCACTGGGTACTTATACGTACGAAAATCCCTATTGATTTACCTGTTTTTACAAGGAAATAAAATGTGAAAAAAATATTTCTACATCCCATGGCCTTTCCCAACCATTTAAACTTTTCTCTTACAGGTCTAACACTACCGAAAAACCGATACAACTCCCACCCGGAACAATATATAAAGCTAAATGAACCGTTCACTGGGTACTTATACGTATGAAAATCCCTATTGATTTCCCTGTTTTTACAAGGAAGTAAAATGTGAAAAAAATATTTCTACATCCCATGGCCTTTCCCAACCATTTAAACATTTCTCTTACAGGTCTAATACTTCTGAAAAACCAATACAACGCCCACGCGGAACAATATATAAAGCTAAACGAACCGTTCAATGGGTACTAATCCATACAAAAATCCCTATTGATTTACCTGTTTTTACAAGGAAATAAAATGTGAAAAAAATATTTCTACATCCCATGGCCATTCCCAACCATTTAAATTTTTCTCTTACAGGTATAACACTTCCGAAAAACCAATACAACGCCCACCCGGAACAATATATAAAGCTAAACGAACCGTTCACTGGGTACTTATCCGTACGAAAATCCCTATTGATTTACCTGTTTTTACAAGGAAATAAAACGTGAAAAAAATATTTCTACATCCCCTGGCCTTTCCCAACCGTTTAAATTTTTCTCTTACATGTCTAACACTTCCGAAAAACCAATACAACGCCCACCCGGAACAATATATAAAGCTAAACGAACCGTTCACTGGGTACTTATCCATACGAAAATCCCTATTGATTTACCTGTTTTTACAAGGAAATAAAATGTGAAAAAAATATTTCTACATCCCATGGCCTTTCCCAACCATTTAAACTTTTCTCTTACAGGTCTAACACTTCTGAAAAACCAATACAACTCCCTCCCGGAACAATATATAAAGCTAAACGAACCGTTCACTGGGTACTTATCCGTACGAAAATCCCTATTGATTTACCTGTTTTTACAAGGAAATAAAATGTGAAAAAAATATTTCTACATCCCATGGCCATTCCCAACCATTTAAATTTTTCTCTTACAGGTCTAACACTTCTGAAAAACCAATACAACGGCCACCCGGAACAATGTATAAAGCTAAACGAACAGTTCACTGGGTACTTATACGTACGAAAATCCCTATTGATTTACCTGTTTTTACAAGGAAATAAAATGTGAAAAAAATATTTCTACATCCCATGTCCTTTCCCAACCACTTAAATTTTTATCTTACAGGTCTAACACTACCGAAATACCAATACAACGCCCACGCGGAACAATATATAAAGCTAAACGAACCGTTCACTGGGTACTTATCCGTACGAAAATCCCTATTGATTTACCTGTTTTTACAAGGAAGTAAAATGTGAAAAAAATATTTCTACATCCCATGGCATTTCCCAACCATTTAAATATTTATCTTACATGTCTAACACTACCGAAAAACCAATACAACTCCCACCCGGAACAATATATAAAGCTAAACGAACCGTTCACTGGGTACTTATCTGTACGAAAATCCCTATTGATTTACCTGTTTTTACAAGGAAATAAAATGTGAAAAAAATATTTCTACATCCCATGGCCATTCCCAACCATTTAAACTTTTCTCTTACAGGTCTAACACTACCGAAAAACCGATACAACTCCCACCCGGAACAATATATAAATCTAAATGAACCGTTCACTGGGTACTTATACGTATGAAAATCCCTATTGATTTCCCTATTTTTACAAGGAAGTAAAATGTGAAAAAAATATTTCTATATCCCATGGCCTTTCCCAACCATTTAAACATTTCTCTTACAGGTCTAATACTTCTGAAAAACCAATACAACGCCCACGCGGAACAATATATAAAGCTAAACGAACCGTTCACTGGGTACTAATCCATACAAAAATCCCTATTGATTTACCTGTTTTTACAAGGAAATAAAATGTGAAAAAAATATTTCTACATCCCATGGCCATTCCCAACCATTTAAATTTTTCTCTTACAGGTCTAACACTTCCGAAAAACCAATACAACGCCCACCCGGAACAATATATAAAGCTAAACGAACCGTTCACTGGGTACTTATCCGTACGAAAATCCCTATTGATTTACCTGTTTTTACAAGGAAATAAAATGTGAAAAAAATATTTCTACATCCCCTGGCCTTTCCCAACCGTTTAAATTTTTCTCTTACATGTCTAACACTTCCGAAAAACCAATACAACGCCCACCCGGAACAATATATAAAGCTAAACGAACCGTTCACTGGGTACTTATCCATACGAAAATCCCTATTGATTTACCTGTTTTTACAAGGAAATAAAATGTGAAAAAAATATTTCTACATCCCATGGCCTTTCCCAACCATTTAAACTTTTCTCTTACAGGTCTAACACTTCCGAAAAACCAATACAACGGCCACCCGGAACAATATATAAAGCTAAACGAACCGTTCACTGGGCACTTATCCGTACAAAAATCCCTATTGATTTTCCTGTTTTTACAAGGAAATAAAATGTGAAAAAAATATTTCTACATCCCATGGCCTTTCCCAACCATTTAAACATTTTTCTTACAGGTCTAACACTTCCGAAAAATCAATACAACACCCACGCGGAACAATATATAAAGCTAAACGAACCGTTCACTGGGTACTTATACGTACGAAAATCCCTATTGATTTACCTGTTTTTACAAGGAAATAAAATGTGAAAAAAATATTTCTACATCCCATGGCCTTTCCCAACCACTTAAATTTTTATCTTACAGGTCTAACACTACCGAAATACCAATACAACGCCCACGCGGAACAATATATAAAGCTAAACGAACCGTTCACTGGGTACTTATCCGTACGAAAATCCCTATTGATTTACCTGTTTTTACAAGGAAGTAAAATGTGAAAAAAATATTTCTACATCCCATGGCATTTCCCAACCATTTAAATATTTATCTTACATGTCTAACACTACCGAAAAACCAATACAACTCCCACCCGGAACAATATATAAAGCTAAACGAACCGTTCACTGGGTACTTATCTGTACGAAAATCCCTATTGATTTACCTGTTTTTACAAGGAAATAAAATGTGAAAAAAATATTTCTACGTCCCATGGCCATTCCCAACCATTTAAATTTTTCTCTTACAGGTCTAACACTTCTGAAAAACCAATACAACGGCCACCCGGAACAATGTATAAAGCTAAACGAACCGTTCACTGGGTACTTATACGTACGAAAATCCCTATTGATTTACCTGTTTTTACAAGGAAATAAAATGTGAAAAAAATATTTCTACATCCCATGGCCTTTCCCAACCATTTAAACTTTTCTCTTACAGGTCTAACACTACCGAAAAACCGATACAACTCCCACCCGGAACAATATATAAAGCTAAATGAACCGTTCACTGGGTACTTATACGTATGAAAATCCCTATTGATTTCCCTATTTTTACAAGGAAGTAAAATGTGAAAAAAATATTTCTATATCCCATGGCTTTCCCAACCATTTAAACATTTCTCTTACAGGTCTAATACTTCTGAAAAACCAATACAACGCCCACGCGGAACAATATATAAAGCTAAACGAACCGTTCACTGGGTACTAATCCATACAAAAATCCCTATTGATTTACCTGTTTTTACAAGGAAATAAAATGTGAAAAAAATATTTCTACATCCCATGGCCATTCCCAACCATTTAAATTTTTCTCTTACAGGTCTAACACTTCCGAAAAACCAATACAACGCCCACCCGGAACAATATATAAAGCTAAACGAACCGTTCACTGGGTACTTATCCGTACGAAAATCCCTATTGATTTACCTGTTTTTACAAGGAAATAAAATGTGAAAAAAATATTTCTACATCCCCTGGCCTTTCCCAACCGTTTAAATTTTTCTCTTACATGTCTAACACTTCCGAAAAACCAATACAACGCCCACCCGGAACAATATATAAAGCTAAACGAACCGTTCACTGGGTACTTATCCATACGAAAATCCCTATTGATTTACCTGTTTTTACAAGGAAATAAAATGTGAAAAAAATATTTCTACATCCCATGGCCTTTCCCAACCATTTAAACTTTTCTCTTACAGGTCTAACACTTCCGAAAAACCAATACAACGGCCACCCGGAACAATATATAAAGCTAAACGAACCGTTCACTGGGCACTTATCCGTACAAAAATCCCTATTGATTTTCCTTTTTTTACAAGGAAATAAAATGTGAAAAAAATATTTCTACATCCCATGGCCTTTCCCAACCATTTAAACATTTTTCTTACAGGTCTAACACTTCCGAAAAATCAATACAACACCCACGCGGAACAATATATAAAGCTAAATGAACCGTTCACTGGGTACTTATACGTATGAAAATTCCTATTGATTTACCTGTTTTTACAAGGAAGTAAAATGTGAAAAAATATTTCTACATCCCATGGCCTTTCCCAACCGTTTAAACATTTTTCTTACAGGTCTAACACTTCCGAAAAACCAATACAACACCCACGCGGAACAATATATAAAGCTAAACGAACCGTTCACTGGGTACTTATCCGTACGAAAATCCCTATTGATTTACCTGTTTTTACAAGGAAATAAAATGTGAAAAAAATATTTCTACATCCCATGGCCATTCCGAACCATTTAAATTTTTCTCTTACAGGTCTAACACTTCCGAAAAACCAATACAACGGCCACCCGGAACAATATATAAAGCTAAACGAACCGTTCACTGGGCACTTATCCGTACAAAAATCCCTATTGATTTTCCTGTTTTTACAAGGAAATAAAATGTGAAAAAAATATTTCTACAACCCATGGCCTTTCCCAACCATTTAAACATTTTTCTTACAGGTCTAACACTTCCGAAAAATCAATACAACACCCACGCGGAACAATATATAAAGCTAAATGAACCGTTCGCTGGGTACTTATACGTATGAAAATTCCTATTGATTTACCTGTTTTTACAAGGAAGTAAAATGTGAAAAAATATTTCTACATCCCATGGCCTTTCCCAACCGTTTAAACATTTTTCTTACAGGTCTAACACTTCCGAAAAACCAATACAACACCCACGCGGAACAATATATTTAAGCTAAACGAACCGTTCACTGGGTACTTATCCGTACGAAAATCCCTATTGATTTACCTGTTTTTACAAGGAAATAAAATGTGAAAAAAATATTTCTACATCCCATGGCCATTCCGAACCATTTAAATTTTTCTCTTACAGGTCTAACACTTCCGAAAAACCAATACAACGGCCACCCGGAACAATATATAAAGCTAAACGAACCGTTCACTGGGCACTTATCCGTACGAAAATCCCTATTGATTTACCTGTTTTTACAAGGAAATAAAATGTGAAAAAAATATTTCTACATCCCATGGCATTTCCCAACCATTTAAATATTTATCTTACATGTCTAACACTACCGAAAAACCAATACAACTCCCACCCCGAACAATATATAAAGCTAAACGAACCGTTCACTGGGTACTTATCTGTACGAAAATCCCTATTGATTTACCTGTTTTTACAAGGAAATAAAATGTGAAAAAAATATTTCTACATCCCATGGCCATTCCCAACCATTTAAACATTTTTCTTACAGGTCTAACACTTCCGAAAAATCAATACAACACCCACGCGGAACAATATATAAAGCTAAATGAACCGTTCGCTGGGTACTTATACGTATGAAAATTCCTATTGATTTACCTGTTTTTACAAGGAAGTAAAATGTGAAAAAATATTTCTACATCCCATGGCCTTTCCCAACCGTTTAAACATTTTTCTTACAGGTCTAACACTTCCGAAAAACCAATACAACACCCACGCGGAACAATATATTTAAGCTAAACGAACCGTTCACTGGGTACTTATCCGTACGAAAATCCCTATTGATTTACCTGTTTTTACAAGGAAATAAAATGTGAAAAAAATATTTCTACATCCCATGGCCATTCCGAACCATTTAAATTTTTCTCTTACAGGTCTAACACTTCCGAAAAACCAATACAACGGCCACCCGGAACAATATATAAAGCTAAACGAACCGTTCACTGGGCACTTATCCGTACGAAAATCCCTATTGATTTACCTGTTTTTACAAGGAAATAAAATGTGAAAAAAATATTTCTACATCCCATGGCATTTCCCAACCATTTAAATATTTATCTTACATGTCTAACACTACCGAAAAACCAATACAACTCCCACCCCGAACAATATATAAAGCTAAACGAACCGTTCACTGGGTACTTATCTGTACGAAAATCCCTATTGATTTACCTGTTTTTACAAGGAAATAAAATGTGAAAAAAATATTTCTACATCCCATGGCCATTCCCAACCATTTAAATTTTTCTCTTACAGGTCTAACACTTCTGAAAAACCAATACAACGGCCACCCGGAACAATGTATAAAGCTAAACGAACCGTTCACTGGGTACTTATACGTACGAAAATCCCTATTGATTTACCTGTTTTTACAAGGAAATAAAATGTGAAAAAAATATTTCTACATCCCATGGCCTTTCCCAACCATTTAAACTTTTCTCTTACAGGTCTAACACTACCGAAAAACCGATACAACTCCCACCCGGAACAATATATAAAGCTAAATGAACCGTTCACTGGGTACTTATACGTATGAAAATCCCTATTGATTTCCCTATTTTTACAAGGAAGTAAAATGTGAAAAAAATATTTCTATATCCCATGGCTTTCCCAACCATTTAAACATTTCTCTTACAGGTCTAATACTTCTGAAAAACCAATACAACGCCCACGCGGAACAATATATAAAGCTAAACGAACCGTTCACTGGGTACTAATCCATACAAAAATCCCTATTGATTTACCTGTTTTTACAAGGAAATAAAATGTGAAAAAAATATTTCTACATCCCATGGCCATTCCCAACCATTTAAATTTTTCTCTTACAGGTCTAACACTTCCGAAAAACCAATACAACGCCCACCCGGAACAATATATAAAGCTAAACGAACCGTTCACTGGGTACTTATCCGTACGAAAATCCCTATTGATTTACCTGTTTTTACAAGGAAATAAAATGTGAAAAAAATATTTCTACATCCCCTGGCCTTTCCCAACCGTTTACATTTTTCTCTTACATGTCTAACACTTCCGAAAAACCAATACAACGCCCACCCGGAACAATATATAAAGCTAAACGAACCGTTCACTGGGTACTTATCCATACGAAAATCCCTATTGATTTACCTGTTTTTACAAGGAAATAAAATGTGAAAAAAATATTTCTACATCCCATGGCCTTTCCCAACCATTTAAACTTTTCTCTTACAGGTCTAACACTTCCGAAAAACCAATACAACGGCCACCCGGAACAATATATAAAGCTAAACGAACCGTTCACTGGGCACTTATCCGTACAAAAATCCCTATTGATTTTCCTGTTTTTACAAGGAAATAAAATGTGAAAAAAATATTTCTACATCCCATGGCCTTTCCCAACCATTTAAACATTTTTCTTACAGGTCTAACACTTCCGAAAAATCAATACAACACCCACGCGGAACAATATATAAAGCTAAATGAACCGTTCACTGGGTACTTATACGTATGAAAATTCCTATTGATTTACCTGTTTTTACAAGGAAGTAAAATGTGAAAAAAATATTTCTACATCCCATGGCCTTTCCCAACCGTTTAAACATTTTTCTTACAGGTCTAACACTTCCGAAAAACCAATACAACACCCACGCGGAACAATATATAAAGCTAAACGAACCGTTCACTGGGTACTTATCCGTACGAAAATCCCTATTGATTTACCTGTTTTTACAAGGAAATAAAATGTGAAAAAAATATTTCTACATCCCATGGCCATTCCGAACCATTTAAATTTTTCTCTTACAGGTCTAACACTTCCGAAAAACCAATACAACGGCCACCCGGAACAATATATAAAGCTAAACGAACCGTTCACTGGGCACTTATCCGTACAAAAATCCCTATTGATTTTCCTGTTTTTACAAGGAAATAAAATGTGAAAAAAATATTTCTACAACCCATGGCCTTTCCCAACCATTTAAACATTTTTCTTACAGGTCTAACACTTCCGAAAAATCAATACAACACCCACGCGGAACAATATATAAAGCTAAATGAACCGTTCACTGGGTACTTATACGTATGAAAATTCCTATTGATTTACCTGTTTTTACAAGGAAGTAAAATGTGAAAAAATATTTCTACATCCCATGGCCTTTCCCAACCGTTTAAACATTTTTCTTACAGGTCTAACACTTCCGAAAAACCAATACAACGGCCACCCGGAACAATATATAAAGCTAAACGAACCGTTCACTGGGCACTTATCCGTACGAAAATCCCTATTGATTTACCTGTTTTTACAAGGAAATAAAATGTGAAAAAAATATTTCTACATCCCATGGCCATTCCGAACCATTTAAATTTTTCTCTTACAGGTCTAACACTTCCGAAAAACCAATACAACGGCCACCCGGAGCAATATATAAAGCTAAACGAACCGTTCACTGGGCACTTATCCGTACGAAAATCCCTATTGATTTACCTGTTTTTACAAGGAAATAAAATGTGAAAAAAAATATTTCTACATCCCATGGCCTTTCCCAACCATTTAAACATTTTTCTTACAGGTCTAACACTTCCGAAAAACCAATACAACACCCACGCGGAACAATATATAAAGCTAAATGAACCGTTCACTGGGTACTTATACGTATGAAAATCCCTATTGATTTACCTGTTTTTACAAGGAAGTAAAATGTGAAAAAATATTTCTACATCCCATGGCATTTCCCAACCATTTAAACATTTTTCTTACAGGTCTAACACTTCCGAAAAACCAATACAACACCCACGCGGAACAATATATAAAGCTAAACGAACCGTTCACTGGGTACTTATCCATACGAAAATCCCTATTGATTTACCTGTATTTACAAGGAAATAAAATGTGAAAAAAATATTTCTACATCCCATGGCCTTTCCCAACCATTTAAATATTTATCTTACAGGTCTAACACTACCGAAAAACCAATACAACTCCCACCCGGAACAATATATAAAGCTAAACGAACCGTTCACTGGGTACTTATCCGTACGAAAATCCCTATTGATTTACCTGTTTTTACAAGGAAATAAAATGTGAAAAAAATATTTCTACATCCCATGACCATTCCCAACCATTTAAATTTTTCTCTTACAGGTCTAACACTTCTGAAAAACCAATACAACGGCCACCCGGAACAATGTATAAAGCTAAACGAACCGTTCACTGGGTACTTATCCGTACGAAAATCCCTATTGATTTACCTGTTTTTACAAGGAAGTAAAATGTGAAACAAATATTTCTACATCCCATGGCCTTTCCCAACCGTTTAAACTTTTCTCTTACAGGTCTAACACTTCCGAAAAACCAATACAACGGCCACCCGGAACAATATATAAAGCTAAACGAACCGTTCACTGGGCACTTATCCGTACGAAAAGCCCTATTGATTTACCTGTTTTTACAAGGAAGTAAAATGTGAAAAAAATATTTCTACATCCCATGGCCTTTCCCAGCCATTTAAATTTTTCTCTTACAGGTCTAACACTTCCGAAAAACCAATACAACGCCCACCCGGAACAATATATAAAGCTAAACGAACCGTTCACTGGGTACTTATCCGTACGAAAATCCCTATTGATTTACCTGTTTTTACAAGGAAATAAAATGTGAAAAAAATATTTCTACATCCCATGGCCTTTCCCAACCATTTAAATATTTATCTTACAGGTCTAACACTACCGAAAAACCAATACAACTCCCACCCGGAACAATATATAAAGCTAAACGAACCGTTCACTGGGTACTTATCCGTACGAAAATCCCTATTGATTTACCTGTTTTTACAAGGAAATAAAATGTGAAAAAAATATTTCTACATCCCATGACCATTCCCAACCATTTAAATTTTTCTCTTACAGGTCTAACACTTCTGAAAAACCAATACAACGGCCACCCGGAACAATGTATAAAGCTAAACGAACCGTTCACTGGGTACTTATCCGTACGAAAATCCCTATTGATTTACCTGTTTTTACAAGGAAGTAAAATGTGAAAAAAATATTTCTACATCCCATGGCCTTTCCCAACCATTTAAACTTTTCTCTTACAGGTCTAACACTTCCGAAAAACCAATACAACGGCCACCCGGAACAATATATAAAGCTAAACGAACCGTTCACTGGGCACTTATCCGTACGAAAAGCCCTATTGATTTACCTGTTTTTACAAGGAAGTAAAATGTGAAAAAAATATTTCTACATCCCATGGCCTTTCCCAGCCATTTAAATTTTTCTCTTACAGGTCTAACACTTCCGAAAAACCAATACAACGCCCACCCGGAACAATATATAAAGCTAAACGAACCGTTCACTGGGTACTTATCCGTACGAAAATCCCTATTGATTTACCTGTTTTTACAAGGAAATAATATGTGAAAAAAATATTTCTACATCCCATGGCCTTTCCCAACCATTTAAACTTTTCTCTTACAGGTCTAACACTTCCGAAAAACCAATACAACGGCCACCCGGAACAATATATAAAGCTAAACGAACCGTTCACTGGGTACTTATCCGTACGAAAATCCCTATTGATTTACCTGTTTTTACAAGGAAATAAAATGTGAAAAAAATATTTCTACATCCCATGGCCTTTCCCAACCATTTAAATTTTTATCTTACAGGTCTAACACTACCGAAATACCGATACAACTCCCACCCGGAACAATATATAAAGCTAAACGAACCGTTCAATGGGTACTTATCCGTACGAAAATCCCTATTGATTTACCTGTATTTACAAGGAAATAAAATGTGAAAAAAATATTTCTACATCCCATGGCCTTTCCCAACCATTTAAATATTTATCTTAGAGGTCTAACACTACGGAAAAACCAATACAACTCCCACCCGGAACAATATATAAAGCTAAACGAACCGTTCACTGGGTACTTATCCGTACGAAAATCCCTATTGATTTACCTGTTTTTACAAGGAAGTAAAATGTGAAAAAAATATTTCTACATCCCATGGCCTTTACCAGCCATTTAAATTTTTCTCTTACAGGTCTAACACTTCCAAAAAACCAATACAACGCCCACCCAGAACAATATATAAAGCTAAACGAACAGTTCACTGGGTACTTATCCGTACGAAAAGCCCTATTGATTTACCTGTTTTTACAAGGAAGTAAAATGTGAAAAAAATATTTCTACATCCCATGGCCTTTCCCAACCATTTAAATTTTTCTCTTACAGGTCTAACAGTTGCGAAAAACCAATACAACACCCACCCGGAAAAATATATACAGCTAAACGAACCGTTTACTGGGTACTAATCCATACGAAAATCGCTATTGATTTACCTGTTTTTACAAGGAAATAAAATGTGAAAAAAATATTTCTACATCCCATGGCCTTTACCAGCCATTTAAATTTTTCTCTTACCGGTCTAACACTTCCGAAAAACCAATACAACGGCCACCCGGAACAATATATAAAGCTAAACGAACCGTTCACTCGGTACTTATCCGTACGAAAATCCCTATTGATTTACCTGTTTTTACAATGAAATAAAATGTGAAAAAATATTTCTACATCCCATGGCCTTTCCCAACCATTTAAACTTTTCTCTTACAGGTCTAACACTTCCGAAAAACCAATACAACGGCCACCCGGAACAATATATAAAGATAAACGAACCATTCACTGGATACTTATACGTACGAAAATCCCTATTGATTTACCTGTCTTTACAAGGAAATAAAATATGAAAAAAATATTTCTACATCCCATGGCCTTTCCCAACCATTTAAATATTTATCTTACAGGTCTAACACTACCGAAAAACCAATACAACTCCCACCCGGAACAATATATAAAGCTAAATGAACCGTTCACTGGGTACTTATCCGTACGAAAATCCCTATTGATTTACCTGTTTTTACAAGGAAATAAAATGTGAAAAAAATATTTCTACATCCCATGGCCATTCCCAACCATTTAAATTTTTCTCTTACAGGTCTAACACTTCTGAAAAACCAATACAACGGCCACCCGGAACAATGTATAAAGCTAAACGAACCGTTCACTGGGTACTTATACGTACGAAAATCCCTATTGATTTACCTGTTTTTACAAGGAAATAAAATGTGAAAAAAATATTTCTACATCCCATGGCCTTTCCCAACCATTTAAACTTTTCTCTTACAGGTCTAACACTACCGAAAAACCGATACAACTCCCACCCGGAATAATATATAAAGCTAAATGAACCGTTCACTGGGTACTTATACGTATGAAAATCCCTATTGATTTCCCTGTTTTTACAAGGAAGTAAAATGTGAAAAAAATATTTCTACATCCCATGGCCTTTCCCAACCATTTAAACATTTCTCTTACAGGTCTAACACTTCCGAAAAACCAATACAACGGCCACCCGGAACAATATATAAAGCTAAACGAACCGTTCACTGGGCACTTATCCGTACAAAAATCCCTATTGATTTTCCTGTTTTTACAAGGAAATAAAATGTGAAAAAAATATTTCTACATCCCATGGCCTTTCCCAACCATTAAACATTTTTCTTACAGGTCTAACACTTCCGAAAAATCAATACAACACCCACGCGGAACAATATATAAAGCTAAATGAACCGTTCACTGGGTACTTATACGTATGAAAATCCCTATTGATTTACCTGTTTTTACAAGGAAGTAAAATGTGAAAAAATATTTCTACATCCCATGGCCTTTCCCAACCGTTTAAACATTTTTCTTACAGGTCTAACACTTCCGAAAAACCAATACAACACCCACGCGGAACAATATATAAAGCTAAACGAACGGTTCACTGGGTACTTATCCGTACGAAAATCCCTATTGATTTACCTGTTTTTACAAGGAAATAAAATGTGAAAAAAATATTTCTACATCCCATGGCCATTCCCAACCATTTAAATTTTTCTCTTACAGGTCTAACACTTCCAAAAAACCAATACAACGGACACCCGGAACAATATATAAAGCTAAACGAACCGTTCACTGGGCACTTATCCGTACGAAAATCCCTACTGATTTACCTGTTTTTACAAGGAAATAAAATGTGAAAAAAATATTTCTACATCCCATGGCCTTTCCCAACCATTTAAACATTTTTCTTACAGGTCTAACACTTCCGAAAAACCAATACAACACCCACGCGGAACAATATATAAAGCTAAATGAACGGTTCACTGGGTACTTATACGTATGAAAATCCCTATTGATTTACCTGTTTTTACAAGGAAGTAAAATGTGAAAAAATATTTCTACATCCCATGGCATTTCCCAACCATTTAAACATTTTTCTTACAGGTCTAACACTTCCGAAAAACCAATACAACACCCACGCGGAACAATATATAAAGCTAAACGAACCGTTCACTGGGTACTTATCCATACGAAAATCCCTATTGATTTACCTGTAATTACAAGGAAATAAAATGTGAAAAAAATATTTCTACATCCCATGGCCTTTCCCAACCATTTAAATATTTATCTTACAGGTCTAACACTACCGAAAAACCAATACAACTCCCACCCGGAACAATATATAAAGCTAAACGAACCGTTCACTGGGTACTTATCCGTACGAAAATCCCTATTGATTTACCTGTTTTTACAAGAAAATAAAATGTGAAAAAAATATTTCTACATCCCATGACCATTCCCAACCATTTAAATTTTTCTCTTACAGGTCTAACACTTCTGAAAAACCAATACAACGGCCACCCGGAACAATGTATAAAGCTAAACGAACCGTTCACTGGGTACTTATCCGTACGAAAATCCCTATTGATGTACCTGTTTTTACAAGGAAGTAAAATGTGAAAAAAATATTTCTACATCCCATGGCCTTTCCCAACCATTTAAATTTTTCTCTTACATGTCTAACACTTCCGAAAAACCAATACAACGCCCACCCGGAACAATATATAAAGCTAAACGAACCGTTCACTGGGTACTTATACGTACGAAAATCGCTATTGATTTACCTGTTTTTACAAGGAAATAAAATGTGAAAAAAATATTTCTACATCCCATGGCCTTTCCCAGCCATTTAAAGTTTTCTCTTACAGGTCTAACACTTCCGAAAAACCAATACAACGCCCACCCGGAACAATGTATAAAGCTAAACGAACCGTTCACTGGGTACTTATCCGTACGAAAAGCCCTATTGATTTACCTGTTTTTACAAGGAAGTAAAATGTGAAAAAAATATTTCTACATCCCATGGCCTTTCCCAACCATTTAAATTTTTCTGTTACAGGTCTAACAGTTGCGAAAAACCAATACAACACCCACCCGGAAAAATATATACAGCTAAACGAACCGTTTACTGGGTACTAATCCGTACGAAAATCCCTATTGATTTTCCTGTTTTTACAAGGAAATAAAATGTGAAAAAAATATTTCTACATCCCATGGCCTTTCCCAGCCATTTAAATTTTTCTCTTACGGGTCTAATGCTTCCGAAAAACCAATACAACGCCCACCCGGAACAATATATAAAGCTAAACGAACCGTTCACTGGGTACTTATCCGTACGAAAATCCCTATTGATTTACCTGTTTTTACAAGGAAGTAAAATACAACGCCCACCCGGAACAATATATAAAGCTAAACGGATAAGTACCCAGTGAACGGTTTTACAACTCCCACCCGGAACAATATATAAAGCTAAACGAACCGTTCACTGGGTACTGATCCGTACGAAAATCCCTATTGATTTACCTGTTTTTACAAGGAAATAAAATGTGAAAAAAATATTTCTACATCCCATGGCCTTTCCCAACCATTTAAATTTTTCTCTTACAGGTCTAACACTTCCGAAAAACCAATACAACGCCCACCCGGAAAAATATATAAAGCTAAAAGAACCGTTCACTGGGTACTTATCCATACGAAAATCCCTATTGATTTACCTGTTTTTACAAGGAAATAAAATGTGAAAAAAATATTTCTACGTCCCATGGCCTTTCCCAGCCATTTAAAGTTTTCTCTTACAGGTCTAACACTTCCGAAAAACCAATACAACGCCCACCCGGAACAATGTATAAAGCTAAACGAACCGTTCACTGGGTACTTATCCGTGCGAAAAGCCCTATTGATTTACCTGTTTTTACAAGGAAGTAAAATGTGAAAAAAATATTTCTACATCCCATGGCCTTTCCCAGCCATTTAAATTTTTCTCTTACAGGTCTAACACTTCCGAAAAACCAATACAACGCCCACCCGGAACAATATATAAAGCTAAACGAACTGTTCACTGGGTACTTATACGTACGAAAAGCCCTATTCATTTACCTGTTTTTACAAGGAAGTAAAATGTGAAAAAAATATTTCTACATCCCATGGCCTTTCCCAGCCATTTAAACTTTTCTCTTACAGGTCTAACACTACCGAAAAACCGATACAACTCCCACCCGGAACAATATATAAAGCTAAACGAACCGTTCACTGGGTACTTATCCGTACGAAAATCCCTATTGATTTACCTGTTTTTACAAGGAAATAAAATGTGAAAAAAATATTTCTACATCCCATGGCCTTTCCCAACCATTTAAACTTTTCTCTTACAGGTCTAACACTTCCGAAAAACCAATACAACGCCCTCCCGGAACAATATATAAAGCTAAACGGACCGTTCACTGGGTACTTATCCGAACAAAAAGCCCTATTGATTTACCTGTTTTTACAAGGAAGTAAAATGTGAAAAAAATATTTCTACATCCCATGGCCTTTCCCAGCCATTTAAATTTTTCTCTTACGGGTCTAACGCTTCCGAAAAACCAATACAACGCCCACCCGGAACAATATATAAAGCTAAACGAACCGTTCACTGGGTACTTATCCGTACGAAAATCCCTATTGATTTACCTGTTTTTACAAGGAAATAAAATGTGAAAAAAATATTTCTACATCCCATGGCCATTCCCAACCATTTAAATTTTTCTCTTACAGGTCTAACACTTCCAAAAAACCAATACAACGGACACCCGGAACAATATATAAAGCTAAACGAACCGTTCACTGGGCACTTATCCGTACGAAAATCCCTACTGATTTACCTGTTTTTACAAGGAAATAAAATGTGAAAAAAATATTTCTACATCCCATGGCCTTTCCCAACCATTTAAACATTTTTCTTACAGGTCTAACACTTCCGAAAAACCAATACAACACCCACGCGGAACAATATATAAAGCTAAATGAACGGTTCACTGGGTACTTATACGTATGAAAATCCCTATTGATTTACCTGTTTTTACAAGGAAGTAAAATGTGAAAAAATATTTCTACATCCCATGGCATTTCCCAACCATTTAAACATTTTTCTTACAGGTCTAACACTTCCGAAAAACCAATACAACACCCACGCGGAACAATATATAAAGCTAAACGAACCGTTCACTGGGTACTTATCCATACGAAAATCCCTATTGATTTACCTGTAATTACAAGGAAATAAAATGTGAAAAAAATATTTCTACATCCCATGGCCTTTCCCAACCATTTAAATATTTATCTTACAGGTCTAACACTACCGAAAAACCAATACAACTCCCACCCGGAACAATATATAAAGCTAAACGAACCGTTCACTGGGTACTTATCCGTACGAAAATCCCTATTGATTTACCTGTTTTTACAAGAAAATAAAATGTGAAAAAAATATTTCTACATCCCATGACCATTCCCAACCATTTAAATTTTTCTCTTACAGGTCTAACACTTCTGAAAAACCAATACAACGGCCACCCGGAACAATGTATAAAGCTAAACGAACCGTTCACTGGGTACTTATCCGTACGAAAATCCCTATTGATGTACCTGTTTTTACAAGGAAGTAAAATGTGAAAAAAATATGTCTACATCCCATGGCCTTTCCCAACCATTTAAATTTTTCTCTTACATGTCTAACACTTCCGAAAAACCAATACAACGCCCACCCGGAACAATATATAAAGCTAAACGAACCGTTCACTGGGTACTTATACGTACGAAAATCGCTATTGATTTACCTGTTTTTACAAGGAAATAAAATGTGAAAAAAATATTTCTACATCCCATGGCCTTTCCCAGCCATTTAAAGTTTTCTCTTACAGGTCTAACACTTCCGAAAAACCAATACAACGCCCACCCGGAACAATGTATAAAGCTAAACGAACCGTTCACTGGGTACTTATCCGTACGAAAAGCCCTATTGATTTACCTGTTTTTACAAGGAAGTAAAATGTGAAAAAAATATTTCTACATCCCATGGCCTTTCCCAACCATTTAAATTTTTCTCTTACAGGTCTAACAGTTGCGAAAAACCAATACAACACCCACCCGGAAAAATATATACAGCTAAACGAACCGTTTACTGGGTACTAATCCGTACGAAAATCCCTATTGATTTACCTGTTTTTACAAGGAAGTAAAATGTGAAAAAAATATTTCTACATCCCATGGCCTTTCCCAGCCATTTAAATTTTTCTCTTACAGGTCTAACACTTCCGAAAAACCAATACAACGCCCACCCGGAACAATATATAAAGCTAAACGAACTGTTCACTGGGTACTTATACGTACGAAAAGCCCTATTCATTTACCTGTTTTTACAAGGAAGTAAAATGTGAAAAAAATATTTCTACATCCCATGGCCTTTCCCAGCCATTTAAACTTTTCTCTTACAGGTCTAACACTACCGAAAAACCGATACAACTCCCACCCGGAACAATATATAAAGCTAAACGAACCGTTCACTGGGTACTTATCCGTACGAAAATCCCTATTGATTTACCTGTTTTTACAAGGAAATAAAATGTGAAAAAAATATTTCTACATCCCATGGCCTTTCCCAACCATTTAAACTTTTCTCTTACAGGTCTAACACTTCCGAAAAACCAATACAACGCCCTCCCGGAACAATATATAAAGCTAAACGGACCGTTCACTGGGTACTTATCCGAACAAAAAGCCCTATTGATTTACCTGTTTTTACAAGGAAGTAAAATGTGAAAAAAATATTTCTACATCCCATGGCCTTTCCCAGCCATTTAAATTTTTCTCTTACGGGTCTAACGCTTCCGAAAAACCAATACAACGCCCACCCGGAACAATATATAAAGCTAAACGAACCGTTCACTGGGTACTTATCCGTACGAAAATCCCTATTGATTTACCTGTTTTTACAAGGAAATAAAATGTGAAAAAAATATTTCTACATCCCATGGCCATTCCCAACCATTTAAATTTTTCTCTTACAGGTCTAACACTTCCAAAAAACCAATACAACGGACACCCGGAACAATATATAAAGCTAAACGAACCGTTCACTGGGCACTTATCCGTACGAAAATCCCTACTGATTTACCTGTTTTTACAAGGAAATAAAATGTGAAAAAAATATTTCTACATCCCATGGCCTTTCCCAACCATTTAAACATTTTTCTTACAGGTCTAACACTTCCGAAAAACCAATACAACACCCACGCGGAACAATATATAAAGCTAAATGAACGGTTCACTGGGTACTTATACGTATGAAAATCCCTATTGATTTACCTGTTTTTACAAGGAAGTAAAATGTGAAAAAATATTTCTACATCCCATGGCATTTCCCAACCATTTAAACATTTTTCTTACAGGTCTAACACTTCTGAAAAACCAATACAACACCCACGCGGAACAATATATAAAGCTAAACGAACCGTTCACTGGGTACTTATCCATACGAAAATCCCTATTGATTTACCTGTAATTACAAGGAAATAAAATGTGAAAAAAATATTTCTACATCCCATGGCCTTTCCCAACCATTTAAATATTTATCTTACAGGTCTAACACTACCGAAAAACCAATACAACTCCCACCCGGAACAATATATAAAGCTAAACGAACCGTTCACTGGGTACTTATCCGTACGAAAATCCCTATTGATTTACCTGTTTTTACAAGAAAATAAAATGTGAAAAAAATATTTCTACATCCCATGACCATTCCCAACCATTTAAATTTTTCTCTTACAGGTCTAACACTTCTGAAAAACCAATACAACGGCCACCCGGAACAATGTATAAAGCTAAACGAACCGTTCACTGGGTACTTATCCGTACGAAAATCCCTATTGATGTACCTGTTTTTACAAGGAAGTAAAATGTGAAAAAAATATTTCTACATCCCATGGCCTTTCCCAACCATTTAAATTTTTCTCTTACATGTCTAACACTTCCGAAAAACCAATACAACGCCCACCCGGAACAATATATAAAGCTAAACGAACCGTTCACTGGGTACTTATACGTACGAAAATCGCTATTGATTTACCTGTTTTTACAAGGAAATAAAATGTGAAAAAAATATTTCTACATCCCATGGCCTTTCCCAGCCATTTAAAGTTTTCTCTTACAGGTCTAACACTTCCGAAAAACCAATACAACGCCCACCCGAAACAATGTATAAAGCTAAACGAACCGTTCACTGGGTACTTATCCGTACGAAAAGCCCTATTGATTTACCTGTTTTTACAAGGAAGTAAAATGTGAAAAAAATATTTCTACATCCCATGGCCTTTCCCAACCATTTAAATCTTTCTCTTACAGGTCTAACAGTTGCGAAAAACCAATACAACACCCACCCGGAAAAATATATACAGCTAAACGAACCGTTTACTGGGTACTAATCCGTACGAAAATCCCTATTGATTTTCCTGTTTTTACAAGGAAATAAAATGTGAAAAAAATATTTCTACATCCCATGGCCTTTCCCAGCCATTTAAATTTTTCTCTTACGGGTCTAACGCTTCCGAAAAACCAATACAACGCCCACCCGGAACAATATATAAAGCTAAACGAACCGTTCACTGGGTACTTATCCGTACGAAAATCCCTATTGATTTACCTGTTTTTACAAGGAAGTAAAATACAACGCCCACCCGGAACAATATATAAAGCTAAACGGATAAGTACCCAGTGAACGGTTTTACAACTCCCACCCGGAACAATATATAAAGCTAAACGAACCGTTCACTGGGTACTGATCCGTACGAAAATCCCTATTGATTTACCTGTTTTTACAAGGAAATAAAATGTGAAAAAAATATTTCTACATCCCATGGCCTTTCCCAACCATTTAAATTTTTCTCTTACAGGTCTAACACTTCCGAAAAACCAATACAACGCCCACCCGGAAAAATATATAAAGCTAAAAGAACCGTTCACTGGGTACTTATCCATACGAAAATCCCTATTGATTTACCTGTTTTTACAAGGAAATAAAATGTGAAAAAAATATTTCTACGTCCCATGGCCTTTCCCAGCCATTTAAAGTTTTCTCTTACAGGTCTAACACTTCCGAAAAACCAATACAACGCCCACCCGGAACAATGTATAAAGCTAAACGAACCGTTCACTGGGTACTTATCCGTGCGAAAAGCCCTATTGATTTACCTGTTTTTACAAGGAAGTAAAATGTGAAAAAAATATTTCTACATCCCATGGCCTTTCCCAGCCATTTAAATTTTTCTCTTACAGGTCTAACACTTCCGAAAAACCAATACAACGCCCACCCGGAACAATATATAAAGCTAAACGAACTGTTCACTGGGTACTTATAAGTACGAAAAGCCCTATTCATTTACCTGTTTTTACAAGGAAGTAAAATGTGAAAAAAATATTTCTACATCCCATGGCCTTTCCCAGCCATTTAAACTTTTCTCTTACAGGTCTAACACTACCGAAAAACCGATACAACTCCCACCCGGAACAATATATAAAGCTAAACGAACCGTTCACTGGGTACTTATCCGTACGAAAATCCCTATTGATTTACCTGTTTTTACAAGGAAATAAAATGTGAAAAAAATATTTCTACATCCCATGGCTTTTCCTAACCATTTAAACTTTTCTCTTACAGGTCTAACACTTCCGAAAAACCAATACAACGCCCTCCCGGAACAATATATAAAGCTAAACGGACCGTTCACTGGGTACTTATCCGAACAAAAAGCCCTATTGATTTACCTGTTTTTACAAGGAAGTAAAATGTGAAAAAAATATTTCTACATCCCATGGCCTTTCCCAGCCATTTAAATTTTTCTCTTACGGGTCTAACGCTTCCGAAAAACCAATACAACGCCCACCCGGAACAATATATAAAGCTAAACGAACCGTTCACTGGGTACTTATCCGTACGAAAATCCCTATTGATTTACCTGTTTTTACAAGGAAGTAAAATACAACGCCCACCCGGAACAATATATAAAGCTAAACGGATAAGTACCCAGTGAACGGTTTTACAACTCCCACCCGGAACAATATATAAAGCTAAACGAACCGTTCACTGGGTACTTATCCGTACGAAAATCCCTATTGATGTACCTGTTTTTACAAGGAAATAAAATGTGAAAAAAATATTTCTACATCCCATGGCCTTTCCCAACCATTTAAACTTTTCTCTTACAGGTCTAACACTTCCGAAAAACCAATACAACGCCCTCCCGGAACAATATATAAAGCTAAACGGACCGTTCACTGGGTACTTATCCGTACGAAAATCCCTATTGATTTACCTGTTTTTACAAGGAAATAAAATGTGAAAAAAATATTTCTACATCCCATGGCCTTTCCCAACCATTTAAATTTTTCTCTTACAGGTCTAACACTTCCGAAAAACCAATACAACGCCCACCCGGAAAAATATATAAAGCTAAAAGAACCGTTCACTGGGTACTTATCCATACGAAAATCCCTATTGATTTACCTGTTTTTACAAGGAAATAAAATGTGAAAAAAATATTTCTACGTCCCATGGCCTTTCCCAGCCATTTAAAGTTTTCTTTTACAGGTCTAACACTTCCGAAAAACCAATACAACGCCCACCCGGAACAATGTATAAAGCTAAACGAACCGTTCACTGGGTACTTATCCGTGCGAAAAGCCCTATTGATTTACCTGTTTTTACAAGGAAGTAAAATGTGAAAAAAATATTTCTACATCCCATGGCCTTTCCCAGCCATTTAAATTTTTCTCTTACAGGTCTAACACTTCCGAAAAACCAATACAACGCCCACCCGGAACAATATATAAAGCTAAACGAACTGTTCACTGGGTACTTATACGTACGAAAAGCCCTATTCATTTACCTGTTTTTACAAGGAAGTAAAATGTGAAAAAAATATTTCTACATCCCATGGCCTTTCCCAGCCATTTAAACTTTTCTCTTACAGGTCTAACACTACCGAAAAACCGATACAACTCCCACCCGGAACAATATATAAAGCTAAACGAACCGTTCACTGGGTACTTATCCGTACGAAAATCCCTATTGATTTACCTGTTTTTACAAGGAAATAAAATGTGAAAAAAATATTTCTACATCCCATGGCCTTTCCCAACCATTTAAACGTTTCTCTTACAGGTCTAACACTTCCGAAAAACCAATACAACGCCCTCCCGGAACAATATATAAAGCTAAACGGACCGTTCACTGGGTACTTATCCGAACAAAAAGCCCTATTGATTTACCTGTTTTTACAAGGAAGTAAAATGTGAAAAAAATATTTCTACATCCCATGGCCTTTCCCAGCCATTTAAATTTTTCTCTTACGGGTCTAACGCTTCCGAAAAACCAATACAACGCCCACCCGGAACAATATATAAAGCTAAACGAACCGTTCACTGGGTACTTATCCGTACGAAAATCCCTATTGATTTACCTGTTTTTACAAGGAAATAAAATGTGAAAAAAATATTTCTACATCCCATGGCCTTTCCCAACCATTTAAATTTTTCTCTTACAGGTCTAACACTTCCGAAAAACCAATACAACGCCCCCCCGGAACAATATATAAAGCTAAACGAACCGTTCACTGGGTACTTATACGTACGAAAAGCCCTATTCATTTACCTGTTTTTACAAGGAAGTAAAATGTGAAAAAAATATTTCTACATCCCATGGCCTTTCCCAGCCATTTAAATTTTTCTTTTACAGGTCTAACACTTCCGAAAAACCAATACAACGCCCACTCGGAACAATATATAAAGCTAAACGAACCGTTCACTGGGTACTTATCCGTACGAAAATCTCTATTGATTTACCTGTTTTTACAAGGAAATAAAATGTGAAACAAATATTTCTACATCCCATGGCCTTTCCCAACCATTTAAATTTTTCTCTTACAGGTCTAACACTTCCGAAAAACCAATACAACGCCCACCCGGAAAAATATATAAAGCTAAAAGAACCGTTCACTGGGTACTTATCCGTACGAAAATCCCTATTGATTTACCTGTTTTTACAAGGAAATAAAATGTGAAAAAAATATTTCTACGTCCCATGGCCTTTCCCAGCCATTCAAAGTTTTCTCTTACAGGTCTAACACTTTCGAAAAACCAATACAACGCCCACCCGGAACAATGTATAAAGCTAAACGAACCGTTCACTGGGTACTTATCCGTGCGAAAAGCCCTATTGATTTACCTGTTTTTACAAGGAAGTAAAATGTGAAAAAAATATTTCTACATCCCATTGCCTTTCCCAGCCATTTAAATTTTTCTCTTACAGGTCTAACACTTCCGAAAAACCAATACAACGCCCACCCGGAACAATATATAAAGCTAAACGAACCGTTCACTGGGTACTTATACGTACGAAAAGCCCTATTCATTTACCTGTTTTTACAAGGAAGTAAAATGTGAAAAAAATATTTCTACATCCCATGGCCTTTCCCAGCCATTTAAACTTTTCTCTTACAGGTCTAACACTACCGAAAAACCGATACAACTCCCACCCGGAACAATATATAAAGCTAAACGAACCGTTCACTGGGTACTTATCCGTACGAAAATCCCTATTGATTTACTTGTTTTTACAAGGAAATAAAATGTGAAAAAAATATTTCTACATCCCATGGCCTTTCCCAGCCATTTAAATTTTTCTCTTACGGGTCTAACGCTTCCGAAAAACCAATACAACGCCCACCCGGAACAATATATAAAGCTAAACGAACCGTTCACTGGGTACTTATCCGTACGAAAATCCCTATTGATTTACCTGTTTTTACAAGGAAATAAAATGTGAAAAAAATATTTCTACATCCCATGGCCTTTCCCAACCATTTAAATTTTTCTCTTACAGGTCTAACACTTCCGAAAAACCAATACAACGCCCACCCGGAACAATATATAAAGCTAAACGAAGCGTTCACTGGGTACTTATACGTACGAAAAGCCCTATTCATTTACCTGTTTTTACAAGGAAGTAAAATGTGAAAAAAATATTTCTACATCCCATGGCCTTTCCCAGCCATTTAAATTTTTCTCTTACAGGTCTAACACTTCCGAAAAACCAATACAACGCCCACTCGGAACAATATATAAAGCTAAACGAACCGTTCACTGGGTACTTATCCGTACGAAAATCCCTATTGATTTACCTGTTTTTACAAGGAAATGAAATGTGAAAAAAATATTTCTACATCCCATGGCCTTTCCCAACCATTTAAACTTTTCTCTTACAGGTCTAACACTTCCGAAAAACCAATACAACGGCCACCCGGAACAATATATAAAGCTAAACGAACCGTTCACTGGGCACTTATCCGTACTAAAAGCCCTATTGATTTACCTGTTTTTACAAGGAAGTAAAATGTGAAAAAAATATTTCTACATCCCATGGCCTTTCCCAGCCATTTAAATTTTTCTCTTACGGGTCTAACGCTTCCGAAAAACCAATACAACGCCCACCCGGAACAATGTATAAAGCTAAACGTACCGTTCACTGGGTACTTATCCGTGCGAAAAGCCCTATTGATTTACCTGTTTTTACAAGGAAGTAAAATGTGAAAAAAATATTTCTACATCCCATGGCCTTTACCAGCCATTTAAATTTTTCTCTTACAGGTCTAACACTTCCGAAAAACCAATACAACGCCCACCCGGAACAAAATATAAAGCTAAACGAACAGTTCACTGGGTACTTATCCATACGAAAAGCCCTATTGATTTACCTGTTTTTACAAGTTAGTAAAATGTGAAAAAAATATTTCTACATCCCATGGCCTTTCCCAACCATTTAAATTTTTCTCTTACAGGTCTAACAGTTGCGAAAAACCAATACAACACCCACCCGGAAAAATATATACAGCTAAACGAACCGTTTACTGGGTACTAATCCATACGAAAATCCCTATTGATTTACCTGTTTTTACAAGGAAATAAAATGTGAAAAAAATATTTCTACATCCCATGGCCTTTCCCAACCATTTAAATTTTTCTCTTACAGGTCTAACACTTCCGAAAAACCAATACAACGCCCACCCGGAACAATATATAAAGCTAAACGAACCGTTCACTGGGTACTTATCCGTACGAAAATCCCTATTGATTTACCTGTTTTTACAAGGAAATAAAATGTGAAAAAAATATTTCTACATCCCATGGCCTTTCCCAACCATTTAAAATTTTCTCTTACAGGTCTAACACTTCCGAAAAACCAATACAACGGCCACCCGGAACAATATATAAAGCTAAACGAACCGTTCACTGGGCACTTATCCGTACAAAAATCCCTAATGATTTTCCTGTTTTTACAAGGAAATAAAATGTGAAAAAAATATTTCTACATCCCATGGCCTTTCCCAACCATTTAAATTTTTATCTTACAGGTCTAACACTACCGAAATACCGATACAACTCCCACCCGGAACAATATATAAAGCTAAACGAACCGTTCACTGGGTACTTATCCGTACGAAAATCCCTATTAATTTACCTGTTTTTACAAGGAAATAAAATGTGAAACAAATATTTCTACATCCCATGGCCTTTCCCAACCATTTAAACTTTACTCTTACAGGTCTAACACTTCCGAAAAACCAATACAACGCCCTCCCGGAACAATATATAAAGCTAAACGGACCGTTCACTGGGTACTTATCCGTACAAAAAGCCCTATTGATTTACCTGTTTTTACAAGGAAGTAAAATGTGAAAAAAATATTTCTACATCCCATGGCCTTTACCAGGCATTTAAATTTTTCTCTTACAGGTCTAACACTTCCGAAAAACCAATACAACGCCCACCCGGAACAATATATAAAGCTAAACGAACAGTTCACTGGGTACTTATCCGTACGAAAAGCCCTATTGATTTACCTGTTTTTACAAGGAAGTAAAATGTGAAAAAAATATTTCTACATCCCATGGCCTTTCCCAACCATTTAAATTTTTCTCTTACAGGTCTAACAGTTGCGAAAAACCAATACAACACCCACCCGGAAAAATATATACAGCTAAACGAACCGTTTACTGGGTACTAATCCATACGAAAAGCCCTATTCATTTACCTGTTTTTACAAGGAAGTAAAATGTGAAAAAAATATTTCTACATCCCATGGCCTTTCCCAGCCATTTAAATTTTTCTCTTACAGGTCTAACACTTCCGAAAAACCAATACAACGCACACTCGGAACAATATATAAAGCTAAACGAACCGTTCACTGGGTACTTATCCGTACGAAAATCCCTATTGATTTACCTGTTTTTACAAGGAAATAAAATGTGAAAAAAATATTTCTACATCCCATGGCCTTTACCAACCATTTAAACTTTTCTCTTACATGTCTAACACTTCCGAAAAACCAATACAACGGCCACCCGGAACAATATATAAAGCTAAACGAACCGTTCACTGGGCACTTATCCGTACAAAAATCCCTATTGATTTTCCTGTTTTTACAAGGAAATAAAATGTGAAAAAAATATTTCTACATCCCATGGCCTTTGCCAACCATTTAAATTTTTCTCTTACAGGTCTAACATTTCCGAAAAACAAATACAACGCCCACCCGGAACAATATATAAAGCTAAACGAACCGTTCACTCGGTACTTATCCGTACGAAAATCCCTATTGATTTACCTGTTTTTACAAGGAAATAAAATGTGGAAAAATATTTCTACATCCCATGGCCTTTCCCAACCATTTAAACTTTTCTCTTACAGGTCTAACACTTCCGAAAAACCAATACAACGGCCACCCGGAACAATATATAAAGCTAAACGAACCGTTCACTGGGCACTTATCCGTACAAAAAGCCCTATTGATTTACCTGTTTTTACAAGGAAGTAAAATGTGAAAAAAATATTTCTACATCCCATGGCCTTTCCCAGCCATTTAAATTTTTCTCTTACGGGTCTAACGCTTCCAAAAAACCAATACAACGCCCACCCGGAACAATGTATAAAGCTAAACGAACCGTTCACTGGGTACTTATCCGTGCGAAAAGCCCTATTGATTTACCTGTTTTTACAAGGAAGTAAAATGTGAAAAAAATATTTCTACATCCCATGGCCTTTACCAGCCATTTAAATTTTTCTCTTACAGGTCTAACACTTCCGAAAAACCAATACAACGCCCACCCGGAACAAAATATAAAGCTAAACGAACAGTTCACTGGGTACTTATCCGTACGAAAAGCCCTATTGATTTACCTGTTTTTACAAGTTAGTAAAATGTGAAAAAAATATTTCTACATCCCATGGCCTTTCCCAACCATTTAAATTTTTCTCTTACAGGTCTAACAGTTGCGAAAAACCAATACAACACCCACCCGGAAAAATATATACAGCTAAACGAACCGTTTACTGGGTACTAATCCATACGAAAATCCCTATTGATTTACCTGTTTTTACAAGGAAATAAAATGTGAAAAAAATATTTCTACATCCCATGGCCTTTCCCAACCATTTAAATTTTTCTCTTACAGGTCTAACACTTCCGAAAAATCAATACAACGCCCACCCGGAACAATATATAAAGCTAAACGAACCGTTCACTGGGTACTTATCCGTACGAAAATCCCTATTGATTTACCTGTTTTTACAAGGAAATAAAATGTGAAAAAAATATTTCTACATCCCATGGCCTTTCCCAACCATTTAAACTTTTCTCTTACAGGTCTAACACTTCCGAAAAACCAATACAACGCCCTCCCGGAACAATATATAAAGCTAAACGAACCGTTCACTGGGCACTTATCCGTACAAAAATCCCTATTGATTTTCCTGTTTTTACAAGGAAATAAAATGTGAAAAAAATATTTCTACATCCCATGGCCTTTCCCAACCATTTAAATTTTTATCTTACAGGTCTAACACTACCGAAATACCGATACAACGGCCACCCGGAACAATATATAAAGCTAAACGAACCGTTCACTGGGTACTTATCCGTACGAAAATCCCTATTGATTTACCTGTTTTTACAAGGAAATAAAATGTGAAACAAATATTTCTACATCCCATGGCCTTTCCCAACCATTTAAACTTTTCTCTTACAGGTCTAACACTTCCGAAAAACCAATACAACGCCCTCCCGGAACAATATATAAAGCTAAACGGACCGTTCACTGGGTACTTATCCGTACAAAAAGCCCTATTGATTTACCTGTTTTTACAAGGAAGTAAAATGTGAAAAAAATATTTCTACATCCCATGGCCTTTACCAGCCATTTAAATTTTTCTCTTACAGGTCTAACACTTCCGAAAAACCAATACAACGCCCACCCGGAACAATATATAAAGCTAAACGAACAGTTCACTGGGTACTTATACGTACGAAAAGCCCTATTGATTTACCTGTTTTTACAAGGAAATAAAATGTGAAAAAAATATTTCTAAATCCCATGGCCTTTCCCAACCATTTAAATTTTTCTCTTACAGGTCTAACACTTCCGAAAAACCAATACAACGCCCACCCGGAACAATATATAAAGCTAAACGAACCGTTCACTGGGTACTTATACGTACGAAAAGCCCTATTCATTTACCTGTTTTTACAAGGAAGTAAAATGTGAAAAAAATATTTCTACATCCCATGGCCTTTCCCATCCATTTAAATTTTTCTCTTACAGGTCTAACACTTCCGAAAAACCAATACAACGCCCACTCGGAACAATATATAAAGCTAAACAAACCGTTCACTGGGTACTTATCCGTACGAAAATCCCTATTGATTTACCTGTTTTTACAAGGAAATAAAATGTGAAAAAAATATTTCTACATCCCATGGCCTGTCCCAACCATTTAAACTTTTCTCTTACAGGTCTAACACTTCCGAAAAACCAATACAACGGCCACCCGGAACAATATATAAAGCTAAACGAACCGTTCACTGGGCACTTATCCGTACAAAAATCCCTATGGATTTTCCTGTTTTTACAAGGAAATAAAATGTGAAAAAAATATCTCTACATCCCATGGACTTTGCCAACCATTTAAATTTTTCTCTTACAGGTCTAACATTTCCGAAAAACAAATACAACGCCCACCCGGAACAATATATAAAGCTAAACGAACCGTTCACTCGGTACTTATCCGTACGAAAATCCCTATTGATTTACCTGTTTTTACAAGGAAATAAAATGTGAAAAAATATTTCTACATCCCATGGCCTTTCCCAACCATTTAAACTTTTCTCTTACAGGTCTAACACTTCCGAAAAACCAATACAACGGCCACCCGGAACAATATATAAAGATAAACGAACCATTCACTGGATACTTATACGTACGAAAATCCCTATTGATTTACCTGTTTTTACAAGGAAATAAAATGTGAAAAAAATATTTCTACATACCATGGCCTTTCCCAACCACTTAAACTTTTCTCTTACAGGTCTAACACTTCCGAAAAACCAATACAACGCCCACGCGGAACAATATATAAAGCTAAACGAACCGTTCACTGGGTACTTATCCATACGAAAATCCCTATTGATTTACCTGTATTTACAAGGAAATAAAATGTGAAAAAAATATTTCTACATCCCATGGCCTTTCCCAACCGTTTGAATATTTATCTTAGAGGTCTAACACTACGGAAAAACCAATACAACTCCCACCCGGAACAATATATAAAGCTAAACGAACCGTTCACTGGGTACTTATCCGTACGAAAATCCCTATTGATTTACCTGTTTTTACAAGGAAGTAAAATGTGAAAAAAATATTTCTACATCCCATGGCCTTTCCCAACCATTTAAATATTTATCTTACAGGTCTAACACTACCGAAAAACCAATACAACTCCCACCCGGAACAATATATACAGCTAAACGAACCATTCACTGGGTACTTATCCGTACGAAAATCCCTATTGATTTACCTGTTTTTACAAGGAAATAAAATGTGAAAAAAATATTTCTACATCCCATGGACATTCCCAACCATTTAAATTTTTCTCTTACAGGTCTAACACTTCTGAAAAACCAATACAACGGCCACCCGGAACAATGTATAAAGCTAAACGAACCGTTCACTGGGTACTTATACGTACGAAAATCCCTATTGATTTACCTGTTTTTACAAGAAAATAAAATGTGAAAAAAATATTTCTACATCCCATGGCCTTTCCCAACCATTTAAACTTTCTCTTACAGGTCTAACACTACCGAAAAACCAATAAAACGGCCACCCGGAACAATATATAAAGCTAAACGAACCGTTCACTGGGCACTTATCCGTACAAAAAGCCCTATTGATTTACCTGTTTTTACAAGGAAGTAAAATGTGAAAAAAATATTTCTACATCCCATGGCCTTTCCCAGCCATTTAAATTTTTCTCTTACGGGTCTAACGCTTCCAAAAAACCAATACAACGCCCACCCGGAACAATGTATAAAGCTAAACGAACCGTTCACTGAGTACTTATCCGTGCGAAAAGCCCTATTGATTTACCTGTTTTTACAAGGAAGTAAAATGTGAAAAAAATATTTCTACATGCCATGGCCTTTACCAGCCATTTAAATTTTTCACTTACAGGTCTAACACTTCCGAAAAACCAATACAACGCCCACCCGGAACAAAATATAAAGCTAAACGAACAGTTCACTGGGTACTTATCCGTACGAAAAGCCCTATTGATTTACCTGTTTTTACAAGTTAGTAAAATGTGAAAAAAATATTTCTACATCCCATGGCCTTTCCCAACCATTTAAATTTTTCTCTTACAGGTCTAACAGTTGCGAAAAACCAATACAACACCCACCCGGAAAAATATATACAGCTAAACGAACCGTTTACTGGGTACTAATCCATACGAAAATCCCTATTGATTTACCTGTTTTTACAAGGAAATAAAATGTGAAAAAAATATTTCTACATCCCATGGCCTTTCCCAACCATTTAAATTTTTCTCTTACAGGTCTAACACTTCCGAAAAATCAATACAATGCCCACCCGGAACAATATATAAAGCTAAACGAACCGTTCACTGGGTACTTATCCGTACGAAAATCCCTATTGATTTACCTGTTTTTACAAGGAAATAAAATGTGAAAAAAATATTTCTACATCCCATGGCCTTTCCCAACCATTTAAACTTTTCTCTTACAGGTCTAACACTTCCGAAAAACCAATACAACGGCCACCCGGAACAATATATAAAGCTAAACGAACCGTTCACTGGGCACTTATCCGTACAAAAATCCCTATTGATTTTCCTGTTTTTACAAGGAAATAAAATGTGAAAAAATATTTCTACATCCCATGGCCTTTCCCAACCATTTAAATTTTTATCTTACAGGTCTAACACTACCAAAATACCGATACAACGGCCACCCGGAACAATATATAAAGCTAAACGAACCGTTCACTGGGTACTTATCCGTACGAAAATCCCTAATGATTTACCTGTTTTTACAAGGAAATAAAATGTGAAACAAATATTTCTACATCCCATGGCCTTTCCCAACCATTTAAACTTTTCTCTTACAGGTCTAACACTTCCGAAAAACCAATACAACGCCCTCCCGGAACAATATATAAAGCTAAACGGACCGTTTACTGGGTACTTATCCGTACGAAAAGCCCTATTGATTTACCTGTTTTTACAAGTTAGTAAAATGTGAAAAAAATATTTCTACATCCCATGGCCTTTCCCAACCATTTAAATTTTTCTCTTACAGGTCTAACAGTTGCGAAAAACCAATACAACACCCACCCGGAAAAATATATACAGCTAAACGAACCGTTTACTGGGTACTAATCCATACGAAAATCCCTATTGATTTACCTGTTTTTACAAGGAAATAAAATGTGAAAAAAATATTTCTACATCCCATGGCCTTTCCCAACCATTTAAATTTTTCTCTTACAGGTCTAACACTTCCGAAAAATCAATACAACGCCCACCCGGAACAATATATAAAGCTAAACGAACCGTTCACTGGGTACTTATCCGTATGAAAATCCCTATTGATTTACCTGTTTTTACAAGGAAATAAAATGTGAAAAAAATATTTCTACATCCCATGGCCTTTCCCAACCATTTAAACTTTTCTCTTACAGGTCTAACACTTCCGAAAAACCAATACAACGGCCACCCGGAACAATATATAAAGCTAAACGAACCGTTCACTGGGCACTTATCCGTACAAAAATCCCTATTGATTTTCCTGTTTTTACAAGGAAATAAAATGTGAAAAAATATTTCTACATCCCATGGCCTTTCCCAACCATTTAAATTTTTATCTTACAGGTCTAACACTACCGAAATACCGATACAACGGCCACCCGGAACAATATATAAAGCTAAACGAACCGTTCACTGGGTACTTATCCGTACGAAAATCCCTAATGATTTACCTGTTTTTACAAGGAAATAAAATGTGAAACAAATATTTCTACATCCCATGGCCTTTCCCAACCATTTAAACTTTTCTCTTACAGGTCTAACACTTCCGAAAAACCAATACAACGCCCTCCCGGAACAATATATAAAGCTAAACGGACCGTTAACTGGGTACTTATCCGTACAAAAAGCCCTATTGATTTACCTGTTTTTACAAGGAAGTAAAATGTGAAAAAAATATTTCTACATCCCATGGCCTTTACCAGCCATTTAAATTTTTCTCTTACAGGTCTAACACTTCCGAAAAACCAATACAACGCCCACCCGGAACAATATATAAAGCTAAACGAACAGTTCACTGGGTACTTATCCGTACGAAAAGCCCTATTGATTTACCTGTTTTTACAAGGAAATAAAATGTGAAAAAAATATTTCTAAATCCCATGGCCTTTCCCAACCATTTAAATTTTTCTCTTACAGGTCTAACACTTCCGAAAAACCGATACAACGCCCACCCGGAACAATATATAAAGCTAAACGAACCATTCACTGGGTACTTATACGTACGAAAAGCCCTATTCATTTACCTGTTTTTACAAGGAAGTAAAATGTGAAAAAAATATTTCTACATCCCATGGCCTTTCCCAGCCATTTAAATTTTTCTCTTACAGGTCTAACACTTCCGAAAAACCAATACAACGCCCACTCGGAACAATATATTAAGCTAAACAAACCGTTCACTGGGTACTTATCCGTACGAAAATCCCTATTGATTTACCTGTTTTTACAAGGAAATAAAATGTGAAAAAAATATTTCTACATCCCATGGCCTTTCCCAACCATTTAAACTTTTCTCTTACAGGTCTAACACTTCCGAAAAACCAATACAACAGCCACCCGGAACAATATATAAAGCTAAACGAACCGTTCACTGGGCACTTATCCGTACAAAAATCCCTATTGATTTTCCTGTTTTTACAAGGAAATAAAATGTGAAAAAAATATTTCTACATCCCATGGACTTTGCCAACCATTTAAATTTTTCTCTTACAGGTCTAACATTTCCGAAAAACAAATACAACGCCCACCCGGAACAATATATAAAGCTAAACGAACCGTTCACTCGGTACTTATCCGTACGAAAATCCCTATTGATTTACCTGTTTTTACAAGGAAATAAAATGTGAAAAAATATTTCTACATCCCATGGCCTTTCCCAACCATTTAAACTTTTCTCTTACAGGTCTAACACTTCCGAAAAACCAATACAACGGCCACCCGGAACAATATATAAAGATAAACGAACCATTCACTGGATACTTATACGTACGAAAATCCCTATTGATTTACCTGTTTTTACAAGGAAATAAAATGTGAAAAAAATATTTCTACATACCATGGCCTTTCCCAACCACTTAAACTTTTCTCTTACAGGTCTAACACTTCCGAAAAACCAATACAACGCCCACGCGGAACAATATATAAAGCTAAACGAACCGTTCACTGGGTACTTATCCATACGAAAATCCCTATTGATTTACCTGTATTTACAAGGAAATAAAATGTGAAAAAAATATTTCTACATCCCATGGCCTTTCCCAACCGTTTGAATATTTATCTTAGAGGTCTAACACTACGGAAAAACCAATACAACTCCCACCCGGAACAATATATAAAGCTAAACGAACCGTTCACTGGGCACTTATCCGTACGAAAATCCCTATTGATTTACCTGTTTTTACAAGGAAATAAAATGTGAAAAAAATATTTCAACATCCCATGGCCATTCCCAACCATTTAAATTTTTCTCTTACAGGTCTAACACTTCTGAAAAACCAATACAACGGCCACCCGGAACAATGTATAAAGCTAAACGAACCGTTCACTGGGTACTTATACGTACGAAAATCCCTATTGATTTACCTGTTTTTACAAGGAAATAAAATGTGAAAAAATATTTCTACATCCCATGGCCTTTCCCAACCATTTAAACTTTTCTCTTACAGGTCTAACACTTCCGAAAAACCAATACAACGGCCACCCGGAACAATATATAAAGCTAAACGAACCGTTCACTGGGTACTTATCCGTACGAAAATCCCTATTGATTTACCTGTTTTTACAAGGAAATAATATGTGAAAAAAATATTTCTACGTCCCATGGCCTTTCCCAGCCATTTAAAGTTTTCTCTTACAGGTCTAACACTTCCGAAAAACCGATACAACGCCCACCAGGAACAATGTATAAAGCTAAACGAACCGTTCACTGGGTACTTATCCGTGCGAAAAGCCCTATTGATTTACCTGTTTTTACAAGGAAGTAAAATGTGAAAAAATATTTCTACATCCCATGGCCTTTCCCAACCATTTAAATTTTTCTCTTACAGGTCTAACACTTCCGAAAAACCAATACAACGGCCACCCGGAACAATATATAAAGCTAAACGAACCGTTCACTGGGTATTTATCCGTACGAAAAGCCCTATTGATTTTCCTGTTTTTACAAGGAAATAAAATGTGAAAAAAATATTTCTACGTCCCATGGCCTTTCCCAGCCATTTAAAGTTTTCTCTTACAGGTCTAACACTTCCGAAAAAACAATACAACGCCCACCAGGAACAATGTATAAAGCTAAACGAACCGTTCACTGGGTACTTATCCGTGCGAAAATCCCTATTGATTTACCTGTTTTTACAAGGAAGTAAAATGTGAAAAAATATTTCTACATCCCATGGCCTTTCCCAACCATTTAAATTTTTCTCTTACAGGTCTAACACTTCCGAAAAACCAATACAACGGCCACCCGGAACAATGTATAAAGCTAAACGGACCGTTCACTGGGTACTTATCCGTACCAAAAGCCCTATTGATTTTCCTGTTTTTACAAGGAAATAAAATGTGAAAAAAATATTTCTACATCCCATGGCCTTTCCCAACCATTTAAACTTTTCTCTTACAGGTCTAACACTTCCGAAAAACCAATACAACGCCCTCCCGGAACAATATATAAAGCTAAACGGACCGTTCACTGGGTACTTATCCGTACAAAAAGCCCTATTGATTTACCTGTTTTTACAAGGAAGTAAAATGTGAAAAAAATATTTCAACATCCCATGGCCTTTCCCAGCCATTTAAATTTTTCTCTTACGGGTCTAACGCTTCCGAAAAACCAATACAACGCCCACCCGGAACAATATATAAAGCTAAACGAACCGTTCACTGGGTACTTATCCGTACGAAAATCCCTATTGATTTACCTGTTTTTACAAGGAAATAAAATGTGAAAAAATATTTCTACATCCCATGGCCTTTCCCAACCATTTAAACTTTTCTCTTACATGTCTAACACTTCCGAAAAACCAATACAACGCCCACCCGGAACAATATATAAAGATAAACCAACCGTTCACTGGGTACTTATCCGTACGAAAATCCCTATTGATTTACCTGTTTTTACAAGGAAATAAAATGTGAAAAAAATATTTCTACATCCCATGGCCTTTCCCAACCATTTAAACTTTTCTCTTACATGTCTAACACTTCCGAAAAACCAATACAACGCCCACCCGGAACAATATATAAAGATAAACGAACCGTTCACTGGGCACTTATCCGTACGAAAATCCCTATTGATTTACCTGTTTTTACAAGGAAATAAAATGTGAAAAAAATATTTCTACATCCCATGGCCTTTGCCAACCATTTAAATTTTTCTCTTACAGGTCTAACATTTCCGAAAAACAAATACAACGCCCACCCGGAACAATATATAAAGCTAAACGAACCGTTCACTGGGTACTTATCCGTACGAAAATCCCTATTGATTTACCTGTTTTTACAAGGAAATAAAATGTGAAAAAATATTTCTACATCCCATGGCCTTTCCCAACCATTTAAACTTTTCTCTTACAGGTCTAACACTTCCGAAAAACCAATACAACGCCCTCCCGGAACAATATATAAAGCTAAACGGACCGTTCACTGGGTACTTATCCGTACAAAAAGCCCTATAGATTTACCTGTTTTTACAAGGAAGTAAAATGTGAAAAAAATATTTCTACATCCCATGGCCTTTCCCAGCCATTTAAATTTTTCTCTTACGGGTCTAACGCTTCCGAAAAACCAATACAACGCCCACCCGGAACAATATATAAAGCTAAACGAACCGTTCACTGGGTACTTATCCGTACGAAAATCCCTTTTGATTTACCTGTTTTTACAAGGAAATAAAATGTGATAAAATATTTCTACATCCCATGGCCTTTGCCAACCATTTAAACTTTTCTCTTACAGGTCTAACACTTCCGAAAAACCAATACAACGCCCTCCCGGAACAATATATAAAGCTAAACGGACCGTTCACTGGGTACTTATCCGTACGAAAAGCCCTATTCATTTACCTGTTTTTACAAGGAAATAAAATGTGAAAAAAATATTTCTACATCCCATGGCCTTTCCCAACCATTTAAACTTTTCTCTTACAGGTCTAACACTTCCGAAAAACCAATACAACGGCCACCCGGAACAATATATAAAGCTAAACGAACCGTTCACTGGGCACTTATCCGTACGAAAATCCCTATTGATTTACCTGTTTTTACAAGGAAATAAAATGTGAAAAAAATATTTCTACATCCCATGGCCATTCCCAACCATTTAAATTTTTCTCTTACAGGTCTAACACTTCTGAAAAACCAATACAACGGCCACCCGGAACAATGTATAAAGCTAAACGAACTGTTCACTGGGTACTTATACGTACGAAAATCCCTATTGATTTACCTGTTTTTACAAGGAAATAAAATGTGAAAAAATATTTCTACATCCCATGGCCTTTTCCAACCATTTAAACTTTTCTCTTACAGGTCTAACACTTCCGAAAAACCAATACAACGCCCACCCGGAAAAATATATAAAGCTAAACGAACCGTTCACTGGGTACTTATCCGTACCAAAAGCCCTATTCATTTACCTGTTTTTACAAGGAAGTAAAATGTGAAAAAAATATTTCTACATCCCATGGCCTTTCCCAGCCATTTAAATTTTTCTCTTACAGGTCTAACATTTCCGAAAACAAATACAACGCCCACCCGGAACAATATATAAAGCTAAACGAACCGTTCACTGGGTACTTATCCGTACGAAAATCCCTATTGATTTACCTGTTTTTACAAGGAAATAAAATGTGATAAAATATTTCTACATCCCATGGCCTTTGCCAACCATTTAAACTTTTCTCTTACAGGTCTAACACTTCCGAAAAACCAATACAACGCCCACCCGGAACAATATATAAAGCTAAACGAACCGTTCACTGGGTACTTATCTGTGCGAAAAGCCCTATTGATTTACCTGTTTTTACAAGGAAGTAAAATGTGAAAAAAAATATTTCTACATCCCATGGCCTTTCCCAACCATTTAAATATTTCTCTTACAGGTATAACACTTCTGAAAAACCAATACAACGCCCACCCGGAACAATGTATAAAGCTAAACGAACCGTTCACTGGGTACTTATACGTACGAAAATCCCTATTGATTTACCTGTTTTTACAAGGAAATAAAATGTGAAAAAAATATTTCTACATCCCATGGCCTTTCCCAACCATTTAAACTTTTCTCTTATAGGTCTAACACTTCCGAAAAACCAATACAACGCCCACCCGGAATAATGTATAAAGCTAAACGAACCGTTCACTGGGTACTTATACGTACGAAAATCCCTATTGATTTACCTGTTTTTACAAGGAAATAAAATGTGAAAAAAATATTTCTACATCCCATGGCCTTTCCCAACCATTTAAACTTTTCTCTTACAGGTCTAACACTTCCGAAAAACCGATACAACGGCCACCCGGAACAATATATAAAGCTAAACGAACCATTCACTGGGTACTTATCTGTGCGAAAAGCCCTATTGATTTACCTGTTTTTACAAGGAAGTAAAATGTGATAAAATATTTCTACATCCCATGGCCTTTGCCAACCATTTAAACTTTTCTCTTATAGGTCTAACACTTCCGAAAAACCAATACAACGGCCACCCGGAACAATGTATAAAGCTAAACGAACCGTTCACTGGGTACTTATACGTACGAAAATCCCTATTGATTTACCTGTTTTTACAAGGAAATAAAATGTGAAAAAAATATTTCTACATCCCATGGCCTTTCCCAACCATTTAAACTTTTCTCTTATAGGTCTAACACTTCCGAAAAACCAATACAACGCCCACCCGGAACAATATATAAAGCTAAACGAACCGTTCACTGGGCACTTATCCGTACAAAAATCCCTATTGATTTTCCTATTTTTACAAGGAAATAAAATGTGAAAAAAATATTTCTACATCCCATGGCCTTTCCCAACCATTTAAATTTTTATCTTACAGGTCTAACACTACCGAAAAACCGATACAACGGCCACCCGGAAAAATATATAAAGCTAAACGAACCGTTCACTGGGTACTTATCCGTACGAAAAGCCCTATTCATTTACCTGTTTTTACAAGGAAGTAAAATGTGAAAAAAATATTTCTACATCCCATGGCCTTTCCCAGCCATTTAAATTTTTCTCTTACAGGTCTAACATTTCCGAAAAACAAATACAACGCCCACCCGGAACAATATATAAAGCTAAACGAACCGTTCACTGGGTACTTATCCGTACGAAAATCCCTATTGATTTACCTGTTTTTACAAGGAAATAAAATGTGATAAAATATTTCTACATCCCATGGCCTTTGCCAACCATTTAAACTTTTCTCTTACAGGTCTAACACTTCCGAAAAACCAATACAACGCCCACCCGGAACAATATATAAAGCTAAACGAACCGTTCACTGGGTACTTATCTGTGCGAAAAGCCCTATTGATTTACCTGTTTTTACAAGGAAGTAAAATGTGAAAAAAATATTTCTACATCCCATGGCCTTTCCCAACCATTTAAACTTTTCTCTTATAGGTCTAACACTTCCGAAAAACCAATACAACGGCCACCCGGAACAATGTATAAAGCTAAACGAACCGTTCACTGGGTACTTATACGTACGAAAATCCCTATTGATTTACCTGTTTTTACAAGGAAATAATATGTGAAAAAAATATTTCTACATCCCATGGCCTTTCCCAACCATTTAAACTTTTCTCTTATAGGTCTAACACTTCCGAAAAACCAATACAACGCCCACCCGGAACAATATATAAAGCTAAACGAACCGTTCACTGGGCACTTATCCGTACAAAAATCCCTATTGATTTTCCTATTTTTACAAGGAAATAAAATGTGAAAAAAATATTTCTACATCCCATGGCCTTTCCCAACCATTTAAATTTTTATCTTACAGGTCTAACACTACCGAAAAACCGATACAACGGCCACCCGGAACAATATATAAATCTAAACGAACCGTTCACTGGGTACTTATACGTACGAAAATCCCTATTGATTTACCTGTTTTTACAAGGAAATAAAATGTAAAAAAAATATTTCTACATCCCATGGCCTTTCCCAGCCATTTAAATTTTTCTCTTACAGGTCTAACACTTCCGAAAAACCAATACAACGCCCACCCGGAACAATGTATAAAGCTAAACGAACCGTTCACTGGGTACTTATCCGTGCGAAAAGCCCTATTGATTTACCTGTTTTTACAAGGAAGTAAAATGTGAAAAAAATATTTCTACATCCCATGGCCTTTCCCAACCATTTAAATTTTTATCTTACAGGTCTAACACTACCGAAAAACCAATACAACTCCCACCCGGAACAATATATAAAGCTAAACGAACCGTTCACTGGGTACTTACACGTACGAAAATCCCTATTGATTTACCTGTTTTTACAAGGAAATAAAATGTGAAAAAAATATTTCTACATCCCATGGCCTTTCCCAACCATTTAAATTTTTCTCTTACAGGTCTAACACTTCCGAAAAACCAATACAACGCCCACCCGGAACTATGTATAAAGCTAAACGAACCGTTCACTGGGTACTTATCCGTGCGAAAAGCCCTATTGATTTACCTGTTTTTACAAGGAAATAAAATGTGAAAAAAATATTTCTACATCCCATGGCCTTTCCCAACCATTTAAATTTTTCTCTTACAGGTCTAACACTTCCGAAAAACCAATACAACGCCCACCCGGAAAAATATATAAAGCTAAACGAACCGTTCACTGGGTACTTATCCGTACGAAAATCCCTATTGATTTACCTGTTTTTACAAGGACGTAAAATGTGAAAAAAATATTTCTACATCCCATGGCCTTTCCCAACCATTTAAATTTTTCTCTTACAGGTCTAACACTTCCGAAAAACCAATACAACGCCCACCCGGAACAATGTATAAAGCTAAACGAACCGTTCACTGGGTACTTATCCGTACGAAAATCCCTATTGATTTTCCTGTTTTTACAAGGAAGTAAAATGTGAAAAAAATATTTCTACATCCCATGGCCTTTCCCAACCATTTAAACTTTTCTCTTACAGGTCTAACACTTCCGAAAAACCAATACAACGCCCACCCGGAACAATATATAAAGCTAAACGAACCGTTCACTGGGTACTTATCCGTACGAAAATCCCTATTGATTTACCTGTTTTTACAAGGACGTAAAATGTGAAAAAAATATTTCTACATCCCATGGCCTTTCCCAACCATTTAAATTTTTCTCTTACAGGTCTAACAGTTGCGAAAAACCAATACAACGCCCACCCGGAACAATGTATAAAGCTAAACGAACCGTTCACTGGGTACTTATACGTACGAAAATCCCTATTGATTTACCTGTTTTTACAAGGAAATAAAATGTAAAAAAAATATTTCTACATCCCATGGCCTTTCCCAGCCATTTAAATTTGTCTCTTACAGGTCTAACAGTTGCGAAAAACCAATACAACGCCCACCCGGAACAATATATAAAGCTAAACGAACTGTTCACTGGGTACTTATACTTACGAAAATCCCTATTGATTTACCTGTTTTTACAAGGAAATAAAATGTGAAAAAAATATTTCTACATCCCATGGCCTTTCCCAACCATTTAAATTTTTCTCTTACAGGTCTAACACTTCCGAAAATCCAATACAACGCCCACCCGGAACAATGTATAAAGCTAAACGAACCGTTCACTGGGTACTTATCCGTGCGAAAAGCCCTATTGATTTCCCTCTTTTTACAAGGAAGTAAAATGTGAAAAAAATATTTCTACATCCCATGGCCTTTCCCAACCATTTAAATTTTTCTCTTACAGGTCTAACACTACCGAAAAACCAATACAACTCCCACCCGGAACAATATATAAAGCTAAACGAACCGTTCACTGGGTACTTATCCGTACGAAAATCCCTATTGATTTACCTGTTTTTACAAGGAAATAAAATGTGAAAAAAATATTTCTACATCCCATGGCCTTTCCCAACCATTTAAACTTTTCTCTTATAGGTCTAACATTTCCGAAAAACCAATACAACGCCCACCCGGAACAATATATAAAGCTAAACGAACCGTTCCCTGGGCACTTATCCGTACAAAAATCCCTATTGATTTTCCTATTTTTACAAGGAAATAAAATGTGAAAAAAATATTTCTACATCCCATGGCCTTTCCCAACCATTTAAATTTTTATCTTACAGGTCTAACACTACCGAAAAACCGATACAACGGCCACCCGGAACAATATATAAAGCAAAACGAACCGTTCACTGGGTACTTATACGTACGAAAATCCCTATTGATTTACCTGTTTTTACAAGGAAATAAAATGTAAAAAAAATATTTCTACATCCCATGGCCTTTCCCAGCCATTTAAATTTTTCTCTTACAGGTCTAACACTTCCGAAAAACCAATACAACGCCCACCCGGAACAATGTATAAAGCTAAACGAACCGTTCACTGGGTACTTATCCGTGCGAAAAGCCCTATTGATTTACCTGTTTTTACAAGGAAGTAAAATGTGAAAAAAATATTTCTACATCCCATGGCCTTTCCCAACCATTTAAATTTTTATCTTACAGGTCTAACACTACCGAAAAACCAATACAACTCCCACCCGGAACAATATATAAAGCTAAACGAACCGTTCACTGGGTACTTACACGTACGAAAATCCCTATTGATTTACCTGTTTTTACAAGGAAATAAAATGTGAAAAAAATATTTCTACATCCCATGGCCTTTCCCAACCATTTAAATTTTTCTCTTACAGGTCTAACACTTCCGAAAAACCAATACAACGCCCACCCGGAACTATGTATAAAGCTAAACGAACCGTTCACTGGGTACTTATCCGTGCGAAAAGCCCTATTGATTTACCTGTTTTTACAAGGAAATAAAATGTGAAAAAAATATTTCTACATCCCATGGCCTTTCCCAACCATTTAAATTTTTCTCTTACAGGTCTAACACTTCCGAAAAACCAATACAACGTCCACCCGGAAAAATATATAAAGCTAAACGAACCGTTCACTGGGTACTTATCCGTACGAAAATCCCTATTGATTTACCTGTTTTTACAAGGTCGTAAAATGTGAAAAAAATATTTCTACATCCCATGGCCTTTCCCAACCATTTAAATTTTTCTCTTACAGGTCTAACACTTCCGAAAAACCAATACAACGCCCACCCGGAACTATGTATAAAGCTAAACGAACCGTTCACTGGGTACTTATCCGTGCGAAAAGCCCTATTGATTTACCTGTTTTTACAAGGAAATAAAATGTGAAAAAAATATTTCTACATCCCATGGCCTTTCCCAACCATTTAAATTTTTCTCTTACAGATCTAACACTTCTGAAAAACCAATACAACGCCCACCCGGAACAATATATAAAGCTAAACGAACCGTTCACTGGGTACTTATCCGTACGAAAATCCCTATTGATTTACCTGTTTTTACAAGGACGTAAAATGTGAAAAAAATATTTCTACATCCCATGGCCTTTCCCAACCATTTAAATTTTTCTCTTACAGGTCTAACACTTCCGAAAAACCAATACAACGCCCACCCGGAACAATGTATAAAGCTAAACGAACCGTTCACTGGGTACTTATCCGTACGAAAATCCCTATTGATTTACCTGTTTTTACAAGGAAGTAAAATGTGAAAAAAATATTTCTACATCCCATGGCCTTTCTCAACCATTTAAACTTTTCTCTTACAGGTCTAACACTTCCGAAAAACCAATACAACGCCCACCCGGAACAATGTATAAAGCTAAACGAACCGTTCACTGGGTACTTATCCGTACGAAAATCCCTATTGATTTACCTGTTTTTACAAGGACGTAAAATGTGAAAAAAATATTTCTACATCCCATGGCCTTTCCCAACCATTTAAATTTTTCTCTTACAGGTCTAACACTTCCGAAAAACCAATACAACGCCCACCCGGAACAATGTATAAAGCTAAACGAACCGTTCACTGGGTACTTATCCGTACGAAAATCCCTATTGATTTTCCTGTTTTTACAAGGAAGTAAAATGTGAAAAAAATATTTCTACATCCCATGGCCTTTCTCAACCATTTAAACTTTTCTCTTACAGGTCTAACACTTCCGAAAAACCAATACAACGCCCACCCGGAACAATGTATAAAGCTAAACGAACCGTTCACTGGGTACTTATCCGTACGAAAATCCCTATTGATTTACCTGTTTTTACAAGGACGTAAAATGTGAAAAAAATATTTCTACATCCCATGGCCTTTCCCAACCATTTAAATTTTTCTCTTACAGGTCTAACACTTCCGAAAAACCAATACAACGCCCACCTGGAACAATGTATAAAGCTAAACGAACCGTTCACTGGGTACTTATCCGTACGAAAATCCCTATTGATTTTCTTGTTTTTACAAGGAAGTAAAATGTGAAAAAAATATTTCTACATCCCATGGCCTTTCTCAACCATTTAAACTTTTCTCTTACAGGTCTAACACTTCCGAAAAACCAATACAACGCCCACCCGGAACAATATATAAAGCTAAACGAACCGTTCACTGGGTACTTATCCGTACGAAAATCCCTATTGATTTACCTGTTTTTACAAGGAAATAAAATGTGAAAAAAATATTTCTACATCCCATGGCCATTCCCAACCATTTAAATTTTTCTCTTACAGGTCTAACACTTCTGAAAAACCAATACAACGGCCACCCGGAACAATGTATAAAGCTAAACGAACCGTTCACTGGGTACTTATCCGTACGAAAATCCCTATTGATTTACCTGTTTTTACAAGGACGTAAAATGTGAAAAAAATATTTCTACATCCCATGGCCTTTCCCAACCATTTAAATTTTTCTCTTACAGGTCTAACACTTCCGAAAAACCAATACAACGCCCACCCGGAACAATGTATAAAGCTAAACGAACCGTTCACTGGGTACTTATCCGTAAGAAAATCCCTATTGATTTTCCTGTTTTTACAAGGAAGTAAAATGTGAAAAAAATATTTCTACATCCCATGGCCTTTCCCAACCATTTAAACTTTTCTCTTACAGGTCTAACACTTCCGAAAAACCAATACAACGCCCACCCGGAACAATATATAAAGCTAAACGAACCGTTCACTGGGTACTTATCCGTACAAAAATCCCTATTGATTTTCCTGTTTTTACAAGGAAATAAAATGTGAAAAAAATATTTCTACATCCCATGGCCTTTCCCAACCATTTAAATTTTTATCTTACAGGTCTAACACTACCGAAAAACCGATACAACGGCCACCCGGAACAATATATAAAGCTAAATGAACCGTTCACTGGGTACTTATACGTACGAAAAGCCCTATTGATTTCCCTCTTTTTACAAGGAAGTAAAATGTGAAAAAAATATTTCTACATCCCATGGCCTTTCCCAACCATTTAAATTTTTCTCTTACAGGTCTAACACTACCGAAAAAACAATACAACTCCCACCCGGGACAATATATAAAGCTAAACGAACCGTTCACTGGGTACTTATCCGTACGAAAATCCCTATTGATTTTCCTGTTTTTACAAGGAAGTAAAATGTGAAAAAAATATTTCTACATCCCATGGCCTTTCCCAACCATTTAAACTTTTCTCTTACAGGTCTAACACTACCGAAAAAACAATACAACTCCCACCCGGGACAATATATAAAGCTAAACGAACCGTTCACTGGGTACTTATCCGTACGAAAATCCCTATTGATTTTCCTGTTTTTACAAGGAAGTAAAATGTGAAAAAAATATTTCTACATCCCATGGCCTTTCCCAACCATTTAAACTTTTCTCTTACAGGTCTAACACTTCCGAAAAACCTATACAACGCCCACCCGAAACAATATATAAAGCTAAACGAACCGTTCACTGGGCACTTATCCGTACAAAAATCCCTATTGATTTTCCTGTTTTTACAAGGAAATAAAATGTGAAAAAAATATTTCTACATCCCATGGCCTTTCCCAACCATTTAAATTTTTATCTTACAGGCCTAACACTACCAAAAAACCGATACAACGGCCACCCGGAACAATATATAAAGCTAAACGAACCGTTCACTGGGTACATATACGTACGAAAATCCCTATTGATTTACCTGTTTTTACAAGGAAATAAAATGTAAAAAAAATATTTCTACATCCCATGGCCTTTCCCAGCCATTTAAATTTTTCTCTTACAGGTCTAACACTTCCGAAAAACCAATACAACGCCCACCCGAAACAATGTATAAAGCTAAACGAACCGTTCACTGGGTACTTATCCGTGCGAAAAGCCCTATTGATTTACCTGTTTTTACAAGGAAATAAAATGTGAAAAAAATATTTCTACATCCCATGGCCTTTCCCAACCATTTAAATTTTTCTCTTACAGGTCTAACACTTCCGAAAAACCAATACAACGCCCACCCGGAAAAATATATAAAGCTAAACGAACCGTTCACTGGGTACTTATCCGTACGAAAATCCCTATTCATTTACCTGTTTTTACAAGGAAGTAAAATGTGAAAAAAATATTTCTACATCCCATGGCCTTTCCCAACCATTTAAATTTTTGTCTTACATGTCTAACACTTCCGAAAAACCAATACAACGCCCACCCGGAACAATGTATAAAGCTAAACGAACCGTTCACTGGGTACTTATCCGTGCGAAAAGCCCTATTGATTTACCTGTTTTTACAAGGAAATAAAATGTGAAAAAAATATTTCTACATCCCATGGCCTTTCCCAACCATTTAAATTTTTCTCTTACAGGTCTAACACTTCCGAAAAACCAATACAACGCCCACCCGGAAAAATATATAAAGCTAAACGAACCGTACACTGGGTACTTATCCGTGAGAAAAGCCCTATTGATTTCCCTGTTTTTACAAGGAAATAAAATGTGAAAAAAATATTTCTACATCCCATGGCCTTTCCCAACCATTTAAATTTTTCTCTTACAGGTCTAACACTTCCGAAAAACCAATACAACGCCCACCCGGAACAATATATAAACTAAACGAACCGTTCACTGGGTACTTATCCGTACGAAAATCCCTATTGATTTACCTGTTTTTACAAGGAAATAAAATGTGAAAAAAATATTTCTACATCCCATGGCCTTTCCCAGCCATTTAAATTTTTCTCTTACAGGTCTAACAGTTGCGAAAAACCAATACAACGCCCACCCGGAACAATGTATAAAACTAAACGAACCGTTCACTGGGTACTTATCCGTACGAAAATCCCTATTGATTTACCTGTTTTTACAAGGAAATAAAATGTGAAAAAAATATTTCTACATCCCATGGCCTTTCCCAGCCATTTAAATTTTTCTCTTACAGGTCTAACAGTTGCGAAAAACCAATACAACGCCCACCCGGAACAATGTATAAAGCTAAACGAACCGTTCACTGGGTACTAATCCATACGAAAATCCCAATAGATTTACCTGTTTTTACAAGGAAATAAAATGTGAAAAAAATATTTCTACATCCCATGGCCTTTCCCAACCATTTAAATTTTTCTCTTACAGGTCTAACACTACCGAAAAACCGATACAACGGCCACCCGGAACAATATATAAAGCTAAACGAACCGTTCACTGGGTACTTATCCGTGCGAAAAGCCCTATTGATTTACCTGTTTTTAAAAGGAAGTAAAATGTGAAAAAAATATTTCTACATCCCATGGCCTTTCCCAACCATTTAAATTTTTATCTTACAGGTCTAACACTACCGAAAAACCAATACAACTCCCACCCGGAACAATATATAAAGCTAAACGAACCGTTCACTGGGTACTTACACGTACGAAAATCCCTATTGATTTACCTGTTTTTACAAGGAAATAAAATGTAAAAAAAATATTTCTACATCCCATGGCCTTTCCCAGCCATTTAAATTTTTCTCTTACAGGTCTAACACTTCCGAAAAACCAATACAACGCCCACCCGAAACAATGTATAAAGCTAAACGAACCGTTCACTGGGTACTTATCCGTGCGAAAAGCCCTATTGATTTACCTGTTTTTACAAGGAAATAAAATGTGAAAAAAATATTTCTACATCCCATGGCCTTTCCCAACCATTTAAATTTTTCTCTTACAGGTCTAACACTTCCGAAAAACCAATACAACGCCCACCCGGAAAAATATATAAAGCTAAACGAACCGTTCACTGGGTACTTATCCGTACGAAAATCCCTATTCATTTACCTGTTTTTACAAGGAAGTAAAATGTGAAAAAAATATTTCTACATCCCATGGCCTTTCCCAACCATTTAAATTTTTGTCTTACATGTCTAACACTTCCGAAAAACCAATACAACGCCCACCCGGAACAATGTATAAAGCTAAACGAACCGTTCACTGGGTACTTATCCGTGCGAAAAGCCCTATTGATTTACCTGTTTTTACAAGGAAATAAAATGTGAAAAAAATATTTCTACATCCCATGGCCTTTCCCAACCATTTAAATTTTTCTCTTACAGGTCTAACACTTCCGAAAAACCAATACAACGCCCACCCGGAAAAATATATAAAGCTAAACGAACCGTACACTGGGTACTTATCCGTGCGAAAAGCCCTATTGATTTCCCTGTTTTTACAAGGAAATAAAATGTGAAAAAAATATTTCTACATCCCATGGCCTTTCCCAACCATTTAAATTTTTCTCTTACAGGTCTAACACTTCCGAAAAACCAATACAACGCCCACCCGGAACAATATATAAACTAAACGAACCGTTCACTGGGTACTTATCCGTACGAAAATCCCTATTGATTTACCTGTTTTTACAAGGAAATAAAATGTGAAAAAAATATTTCTACATCCCATGGCCTTTCCCAGCCATTTAAATTTTTCTCTTACAGGTCTAACAGTTGCGAAAAACCAATACAACGCCCACCCGGAACAATGTATAAAACTAAACGAACCGTTCACTGGGTACTTATCCGTACGAAAATCCCTATTGATTTACCTGTTTTTACAAGGAAATAAAATGTGAAAAAAATATTTCTACATCCCATGGCCTTTCCCAGCCATTTAAATTTTTCTCTTACAGGTCTAACAGTTGCGAAAAACCAATACAACGCCCACCCGGAACAATGTATAAAGCTAAACGAACCGTTCACTGGGTACTAATCCATACGAAAATCCCAATAGATTTACCTGTTTTTACAAGGAAATAAAATGTGAAAAAAATATTTCTACATCCCATGGCCTTTCCCAACCATTTAAATTTTTCTCTTACAGGTCTAACACTACCGAAAAACCGATACAACGGCCACCCGGAACAATACATAAAGCTAAACGAACCGTTCACTGGGTACTTATCCGTGCGAAAAGCCCTATTGATTTACCTGTTTTTAAAAGGAAGTAAAATGTGAAAAAAATATTTCTACATCCCATGGCCTTTCCCAACCATTTAAATTTTTATCTTACAGGTCTAACACTACCGAAAAACCAATACAACTCCCACCCGGAACAATATATAAAGCTAAACGAACCGTTCACTGGGTACTTATACGTACGAAAATCCCTATTGATTTACCTGTTTTTACAAGGAAATAAAATGTGAAAAAAATATTTCTACATCCCATGGCCTTTCCCAACCATTTAAATTTTTCTCTTACAGGTCTAACACTTCCGAAAAACCAATACAACGCCCACCCGGAACTATCTATAAAGCTAAACGAACCGTTCACTGGGTACTTATCCGTGCGAAAAGCCCTATTGATTTACCTGTTTTTACAAGGAAATAAAATGTGAAAAAAATATTTCTACATCCGATGACCTTTCCCAACCATTTAAATTTTTCTCTTACAGGTCTAACACTTCCGAAAAACCAATACAACGCCCACCCGGAAAAATATATAAAGCTAAACGAACCGTTCACTGGGTACTTATCCGTACGAAAATCCCTATTGATTTACCTGTTTTTACAAGGACGTAAAATGTGAAAAAAATATTTCTACATCCCATGGCCTTTCCCAACCATTTAAATTTTTCTCTTACAGGTCTAACACTTCCGAAAAACCAATACAACGCCCACCCGGAACAATGTATAAAGCTAAACGAACCGTTCACTGGGTACTTATCCGTACGAAAATCCCTATTGATTTTCCTGTTTTTACAAGGAAGTAAAATGTGAAAAAAATATTTCTACATCCCATGGCCTTTCCCAACCATTTAAACTTTTCTCTTACAGGTCTAACACTTCCGAAAAACCAATACAACGCCCACCCGGAACAATATATAAAGCTAAACGAACCGTTCACTGGGCACTTATCCGTACAAAAATCCCTATTGATTTTCCTGTTTTTACAAGGAAATAAAATGTGAAAAAAATATTTCTACATCCCATGGCCTTTCCCAACCATTTAAATTTTTATCTTACAGGTCTAACACTACCGAAAAACCGATACAACGGCCACCCGGAACAATATATAAAGCTAAACGAACCGTTCACTGGGTACTTATACGTACGAAAATCCCTATTGATTTACCTGTTTTTACAAGGAAATAAAATGTAAAAAAAATATTTCTACATCCCATGGCCTTTCCCAGCCATTTAAATTTTTCTCTTACAGGTCTAACACTTCCGAAAAACCAATACAACGCCCACCCGAAACAATGTATAAAGCTAAACGAACCGTTCACTGGGTACTTATCCGTGCGAAAAGCCCTATTGATTTACCTGTTTTTACAAGGAAATAAAATGTGAAAAAAATATTTCTACATCCCATGGCCTTTCCCAACCATTTAAATTTTTCTCTTACAGGTCTAACACTTCCGAAAAACCAATACAACGCCCACCCGGAAAAATATATAAAGCTAAACGAACCGTTCACTGGGTACTTATCCGTACGAAAATCCCTATTGATTTACCTGCTTTTACAAGGACGTAAAATGTGAAAAAAATATTTCTACATCCCATGGCCTTTCCCAACCATTTAAATTTTTCTCTTACAGGTCTAACACTTCCGAAAAACCAATACAACGCCCACCCGGAACAATGTATAAAGCTAAACGAACCGTTCACTGGGTACTTATCCGTGCGAAAAGCCCTATTGTTTTCCCTCTTTTTACAAGGAAGTAAAATGTGAAAAAAATATTTCTACATCCCATGGCCTTTCCCAACCATTTAAATTTTTCTCTTACAGGTCTAACACTACCGAAAAAACAATACAACTCCCACCCGGGACAATATATAAAGCTAAACGAACCGTTCACTGGGTACTTATCCGTACGAAAATCCCTATTGATTTTCCTGTTTTTACAAGGAAGTAAAATGTGAAAAAAATATTTCTACATCCCATGGCCTTTCCCAACCATTTAAACTTTTCTCTTACAGGTCTAACACTTCCGAAAAACCTATACAACGCCCACCCGGAACAATATATAAAGCTAAAAGGACCGTTCACTGGGCACTTATCCGTACAAAAATCCCTATTGATTTTCCTGTTTTTACAAGGAAATAAAATGTGAAAAAAATATTTCTACATCCCATGGCCATTCCCAACCATTTAAATTTTTATCTTACAGGTCTAACACTACCAAAAAACCGATACAACGGCCACCCGGAACAATATATAAAGCTAAACGAACCGTTCACTGGGTACTTATACGTACGAAAATCCCTTTTGATTTACCTGTTTTTACAAGGAAATAAAATGTAAAAAAAATATTTCTACATCCCATGGCCTTTCCCAGCCATTTAAATTTTTCTCTTACAGGTCTAACACTTCCGAAAAACCAATACAACGCCCACCCGAAACAATGTATAAAGCTAAACGAACCGTTCACTGGGTACTTATCCGTGCGAAAAGCCCTATTGATTTACCTGTTTTTACAAGGAAATAAAATGTGAAAAAAATATTTCTACATCCCAAGGCCTTTCCCAACCATTTAAATTTTCCTCTTACAGGTCTAACACTTCCGAAAAACCAATACAACGCCCACCCGGAAAAATATAGTAAGCTAAACGAACCGTTCACTGGGTACTTATCCGTACGAAAATCCCTATTGATTTACCTGTTTTTACAAGGAAATAAAATGTGAAAAATTATTTCTACATCCCATTGCCTTTCCCAGCCATTTAAATTTTTCTCTTACAGGTCTAACACTTCCGAAAAACCAATACAACGCCCACCCGGAACAATGTATAAAGCTAAACGAACCGTACACTGGGTACTTATCCGTGCGAAAAGCCCTATTGATTTCCCTCTTTTTACAAGGAAGTAAAATGTGAAAAAAATATTTCTACATCCCATGGCCTTTCCCAACCATTTAAATTTTTCTCTTACAGGTCTAACAGTTGCGAAAAACCAATACAACGCCCACCCGGAATAATATATAAAGCTAAACGAACCGTTCACTGGGTACTAATCCATACGAAAATCCCTATTGATTTACCTGTTTTTACAAGGAAATAAAATGTGAAAAAAATATTTCTACATCCCATGGCCTTTCCCAACCATTTAAATTTTTCTCTTACAGGTCTAACACTTCCGAAAAACCAATACAACGCCCACCCGGAACAATATATAAAGCTAAACGAACCGTTCACTGGGTACTTATCCGTACGAAAATCCCTATTGATTTACCTGTTTTTACAAGGAAATAAATTGTGAAAAAAATATTTCTATATCCCATGGCCTTTCCCAGCCATTTAAATTTTTCTCTTACAGGTCTAACAGTTGCGAAAAACCAATAAAACGCCCACCCGGAACAATGTATAAAGCTAAACGAACCGTTCACTGGGTACTAATCCATACGAAAATCCCAATTGATTTACCTGTTTTTACAAGGAAATAAAATGTGAAAAAAATATTTCTACATCCCATGGCCTTTCCCAGCCATTTAAATTTGTCTCTTACAGGTCTAACAGTTGCGAAAAACCAATACAACGCCCACCCGGAACAATGTATAAAGCAAAACGAACCGTTCACTGGGTACTTATCCGTACTAAAATCCCTATTGATTTACCTGTTTTTACAAGGAAATAAAATGTGAAAAAAATATTTCTACATCCCATGGCCTTTCCCAGCCATTTAAATTTTTCTCTTACAGGTCTAACACTTCCGAAAAACCAATACAACGCCCACCCGGAACAATGTATAAAGCTAAACGAACCGTTCACTGGGTACTTATCCGTGCGAAAAGCCCTATTGATTTCCCTCTTTTTACAAGGAAGTAAAATGTGAAAAAAATATTTCTACATCCCATGGCCTTTCCCAACCATTTAAATTTTTCTCTTACAGGTCTAACAGTTGCGAAAAACCAATACAACGCCCACCCGGAACAATATATAAAGCTAAACGAACCGTTCACTGGGTACTAATCCATACGAAAATCCCTATTGATTTACCTGTTTTTACAAGGAAATAAAATGTGAAAAAAATATTTCTACATTCCATGGCCTTTCCCAACCATTTAAATTTTTCTCTTACAGGTCTAACACTTCCGAAAAACCAATACAACGCCCACCCGGAACAATGTATAAAGCTAAACGAACCGTTCACTGGGTACTTATCCGTACGAAAATCCCTATTGATTTATCTGTTTTTACAAGGAAATAAAATGTGAAAACAATATTTCTACATCCCATGGCCTTTCCCAGCCATTTAAATTTTTCTCTTACAGGTCTAACAGTTGCGAAAAACCAATACAACGCCCACCCGGAACAATGTATAAAGCTAAACGAACCATTCACTGGGTACTAATCCGTACGAAAATCCCAATTGATTTACCTGTTTTTACAAGGAAATAAAATGTGAAAAAAATATTTCTACATCCCATGGCCTTTCCCAACCATTTAAATTTTTCTCTTACAGGTCTAACAGTTGCGAAAAACCAATACAACGCCCACCCGGAACAATGTATAAAGCAAAACGAACCGTTCACTGGGTACTTATCCGTACTAAAATCCCTATTGATTTACCTGTTTTTACAAGGAAATAAAATGTGAAAAAAATATTTCTACATCCCATGGCCTTTCCCAGCCATTTAAATTTTTCTCTTACAGGTCTAACACTTCCGAAAAACCAATACAACGCCCACCCGGAACAATGTATAAAGCTAAACGAACCGTTCACTGGGTACTTATCCGTGCGAAAAGCCCTATTGATTTCCCTCTTTTTACAAGGAAGTAAAATGTGAAAAAAATATTTCTACATCCCATGGCCTTTCCCAACCATTTAAATTTTTCTCTTACAGGTCTAACAGTTGCGAAAAACCAATACAACGCCCACCCGGAACAATATATAAAGCTAAACGAACCGTTCACTGGGTACTAATCCATACGAAAATCCCTATTGATTTACCTGTTTTTACAAGGAAATAAAATGTGAAAAAAATATTTCTACATTCCATGGCCTTTCCCAACCATTTAAATTTTTCTCTTACAGGTCTAACACTTCCGAAAAACCAATACAACGCCCACCCGGAACAATGTATAAAGCTAAACGAACCGTTCACTGGGTACTTATCCGTACGAAAATCCCTATTGATTTATCTGTTTTTACAAGGAAATAAAATGTGAAAACAATATTTCTACATCCCATGGCCTTTCCCAGCCATTTAAATTTTTCTCTTACAGGTCTAACAGTTGCGAAAAACCAATACAACGCCCACCCGGAACAATATATAAAGCTAAACGAACCGTTCACTGGGTACTAATCCATACGAAAATCCCTATTGATTTACCTGTTTTTACAAGGAAATAAAATGTGAAAAAAATATTTCTACATTCCATGGCCTTTCCCAACCATTTAAATTTTTCTCTTACAGGTCTAACACTTCCGAAAAACCAATACAACGCCCACCCGGAACAATGTATAAAGCTAAACGAACCGTTCACTGGGTACTTATCCGTACGAAAATCCCTATTGATTTATCTGTTTTTACAAGGAAATAAAATGTGAAAACAATATTTCTACATCCCATGGCCTTTCCCAGCCATTTAAATTTTTCTCTTACAGGTCTAACAGTTGCGAAAAACCAATACAACGCCCACCCGGAACAATGTATAAAGCTAAACGAACCATTCACTGGGTACTAATCCGTACGAAAATCCCAATTGATTTACCTGTTTTTACAAGGAAATAAAATGTGAAAAAAATATTTCTACATCCCATGGCCTTTCCCAACCATTTAAATTTTTCTCTTACAGGTCTAACAGTTGCGAAAAACCAATACAACGCCCACCCGGAACAATGTATAAAGCAAAACGAACCGTTCACTGGGTACTTATCCGTACTAAAATCCCTATTGATTTACCTGTTTTTACAAGGAAATAAAATGTGAAAAAAATATTTCTACATCCCATGGCCTTTCCCAGCCATTTAAATTTTTCTCTTACAGGTCTAACACTTCCGAAAAACCAATACAACGCCCACCCGGAACAATGTATAAAGCTAAACGAACCGTTCACTGGGTACTTATCCGTGCGAAAAGCCCTATTGATTTCCCTCTTTTTACAAGGAAGTAAAATGTGAAAAAAATATTTCTACATCCCATGGCCTTTCCCAACCATTTAAATTTTTCTCTTACAGGTCTAACAGTTGCGAAAAACCAATACAACGCCCACCCGGAACAATATATAAAGCTAAACGAACCGTTCACTGGGTACTAATCCATACGAAAATCCCTATTGATTTACCTGTTTTTACAAGGAAATAAAATGTGAAAAAAATATTTCTACATTCCATGGCCTTTCCCAACCATTTAAATTTTTCTCTTACAGGTCTAACACTTCCGAAAAACCAATACAACGCCCACCCGGAACAATGTATAAAGCTAAACGAACCGTTCACTGGGTACTTATCCGTACGAAAATCCCTATTGATTTATCTGTTTTTACAAGGAAATAAAATGTGAAAACAATATTTCTACATCCCATGGCCTTTCCCAGCCATTTAAATTTTTCTCTTACAGGTCTAACAGTTGCGAAAAACCAATACAACGCCCACCCGGAACAATGTATAAAGCTAAACGAACCATTCACTGGGTACTAATCCGTACGAAAATCCCAATTGATTTACCTGTTTTTACAAGGAAATAAAATGTGAAAAAAATATTTCTACATCCCATGGCCTTTCCCAACCATTTAAATTTTTCTCTTACAGGTCTAACACTTCCGAAAAACCAATACAACGCCCACCCGGAAAAATATATAAAGCTAAACGAACCGTTCACTGTGTACTTATCCGTACGAAAATCCCTATTGATTTACCTGTTTTTACAAGGAAATAAAATGTGAAAAATTATTTCTACATCCCATGGCCTTTCCCAGCCATTTAAATTTTTCTCTTACAGGTCTAACACTTCCGAAAAACCAATACAACGCCCACCCGGAACAATGTATAAAGCTAAACGAACCGTTCACTGGGTACTTATCCGTGCGAAAAGCCCTATTGATTTCCCTCTTTTTACAAGGAAGTAAAATGTGAAAAAAATATTTCTACATCCCATGGCCTTTCCCAACCATTTAAATTTTTCTCTTACAGGTCTAACAGTTGCGAAAAACCAATACAACGCCCACCCGGAATAATATATAAAGCTAAACGAACCGTTCACTGGGTACTAATCCATACGAAAATCCCTATTGATTTACCTGTTTTTACAAGGAAATAAAATGTGAAAAAAATATTTCTACATCCCATGGCCTTTCCCAACCATTTAAATTTTTCTCTTACAGGTCTAACACTTCTGAAAAACCAATACAACGCCCACCCGGAACAATATATAAAGCTAAACGAACCGTTCACTGGGTACTTATCCGTACGAAAATCCCTATTGATTTACCTGTTTTTACAAGGAAATAAAATGTGAAAAAAATATTTCTACATCCCATGGCCTTTCCCAGCCATTTAAATTTTTCTCTTACAGGTCTAACAGTTGCGAAAAACCAATACAACGCCCACCCGGAACAATGTATAAAGCTAAACGAACCGTTCACTGGGTACTTATCCGAACGAAAATCCCTATTGATTTATCTGTTTTTACAAGGAAATAAAATGTGAAAACAATATTTCTACATCCCATGGCCTTTCCCAGCCATTTAAATTTTTCTCTTACAGGTCTAACAGTTGCGAAAAACCAATACAACGCCCACCCGGAACAATGTATAAAGCTAAACGAACCATTCACTGGGTACTAATCCGTACGAAAATCCCAATTGATTTACCTGTTTTTACAAGGAAATAAAATGTGAAAAAAATATTTCTACATCCCATGGCCTTTCCCAACCATTTAAATTTTTCTCTTACAGGTCTAACAGTTGCGAAAAACCAATACAACGCCCACCCGGAACAATGTATAAAGCAAAACGAACCGTTCACTGGGTACTTATCCGTACTAAAATCCCTATTGATTTACCTGTTTTTACAAGGAAATAAAATGTGAAAAAAATATTTCTACATCCCATGGCCTTTCCCAGCCATTTAAATTTTTCTCTTACAGGTCTAACACTTCCGAAAAACCAATACAACGCCCACCCGGAACAATGTATAAAGCTAAACGAACCGTTCACTGGGTACTTATCCGTGCGAAAAGCCCTATTGATTTCCCTCTTTTTACAAGGAAGTAAAATGTGAAAAAAATATTTCTACATCCCATGGCCTTTCCCAACCATTTAAATTTTTCTCTTACAGGTCTAACAGTTGCGAAAAACCAATACAACGCCCACCCGGAACAATATATAAAGCTAAACGAACCGTTCACTGGGTACTAATCCATACGAAAATCCCTATTGATTTACCTGTTTTTACAAGGAAATAAAATGTGAAAAAAATATTTCTACATTCCATGGCCTTTCCCAACCATTTAAATTTTTCTCTTACAGGTCTAACACTTCCGAAAAACCAATACAACGCCCACCCGGAACAATGTATAAAGCTAAACGAACCGTTCACTGGGTACTTATCCGTACGAAAATCCCTATTGATTTATCTGTTTTTACAAGGAAATAAAATGTGAAAACAATATTTCTACATCCCATGGCCTTTCCCAGCCATTTAAATTTTTCTCTTACAGGTCTAACAGTTGCGAAAAACCAATACAACGCCCACCCGGAACAATGTATAAAGCTAAACGAACCATTCACTGGGTACTAATCCGTACGAAAATCCCAATTGATTTACCTGTTTTTACAAGGAAATAAAATGTGAAAAAAATATTTCTACATCCCATGGCCTTTCCCAACCATTTAAATTTTTCTCTTACAGGTCTAACACTTCCGAAAAACCAATACAACGCCCACCCGGAAAAATATATAAAGCTAAACGAACCGTTCACTGTGTACTTATCCGTACGAAAATCCCTATTGATTTACCTGTTTTTACAAGGAAATAAAATGTGAAAAATTATTTCTACATCCCATGGCCTTTCCCAGCCATTTAAATTTTTCTCTTACAGGTCTAACACTTCCGAAAAACCAATACAACGCCCACCCGGAACAATGTATAAAGCTAAACGAACCGTTCACTGGGTACTTATCCGTGCGAAAAGCCCTATTGATTTCCCTCTTTTTACAAGGAAGTAAAATGTGAAAAAAATATTTCTACATCCCATGGCCTTTCCCAACCATTTAAATTTTTCTCTTACAGGTCTAACAGTTGCGAAAAACCAATACAACGCCCACCCGGAATAATATATAAAGCTAAACGAACCGTTCACTGGGTACTAATCCATACGAAAATCCCTATTGATTTACCTGTTTTTACAAGGAAATAAAATGTGAAAAAAATATTTCTACATCCCATGGCCTTTCCCAACCATTTAAATTTTTCTCTTACAGGTCTAACACTTCTGAAAAACCAATACAACGCCCACCCGGAACAATATATAAAGCTAAACGAACCGTTCACTGGGTACTTATCCGTACGAAAATCCCTATTGATTTACCTGTTTTTACAAGGAAATAAAATGTGAAAAAAATATTTCTACATCCCATGGCCTTTCCCAGCCATTTAAATTTTTCTCTTACAGGTCTAACAGTTGCGAAAAACCAATACAACGCCCACCCGGAACAATGTATAAAGCTAAACGAACCGTTCACTGGGTACTTATCCGTACGAAAATCCCTATTGATTTACCTGTTTTTACAAGGAAATAAAATGTGAAAAAAATATTTCTACATCCCATGGCCTTTCCCAGCCATTTAAATTTTTCTCTTACAGGTCTAACAGTTGCGAAAAACCAATACAACGCCCACCCGGAACAATGTATTAAGCTAAACGAACCATTCACTGGGTACTAATCCGTACGAAAATCCCAATTGATTTACCTGTGTTTACAAGGAAATAAAATGTGAAAAAAATATTTCTACATCCCATTGCATTTCCCAACCATTTAAATTCTCCTCTTACAGGTCTAAAACTTCCGAAAAACCAATACAACGCCCACCCGGAACAATGTATAAAGCTAAACGAACCGTTCACTGGGTACTAATCCGTACGAAAATCCCAATTGATTTACCTGTTTTTACAAGGAAATAAAATGTGAAAAAAATATTTCTACATCCCATGGCCTTTCCCAACCATTTAAATTTTTCTCTTACAGGTCTAACACTTCCGAAAAACCAATACAACGCCCACCCGGAAAAATATATAAAGCTAAACGAACCGTTCACTGTGTACTTATCCGTACGAAAATCCCTATTGATTTACCTGTTTTTCCAAGGAAATAAAATGTGAAAAATTATTTCTACATCCCATGGCCTTTCCCAGCCATTTAAATTTTTCTCTTACAGGTCTAACACTTCTGAAAAACCAATACAACGCCCACCCGGAACAATGTATAAAGCTAAACGAACCGTTCACTGGGTACTTATCCGTGCGAAAAGCCCTATAGATTTCCCTCTTTTTACAAGGAAGTAAAATGTGAAAAAAATATTTCTACATCCCATGGCCTTTCCCAACCATTTAAATTTTTCTCTTACAGGTCTAACAGTTGCGAAAAACCAATACAACGCCCACCCGGAATAATATATAAAGCTAAACGAACCGTTCACTGGGTACTAATCCATACGAAAATCCCTATTGATTTACCTGTTTTTACAAGGAAATAAAATGTGAAAAAAATATTTCTACATCCCATGGCCTTTCCCAACCATTTAAATTTTTCTCTTACAGGTCTAACACTTCTGAAAAACCAATACAACGCCCACCCGGAACAATATATAAAGCTAAACGAACCGTTCACTGGGTACTTATCCGTACGAAAATCCCTATTGATTTACCTGTTTTTACAAGGAAATAAAATGTGAAAAAAATATTTCTACATCCCATGGCCTTTCCCAGCCATTTAAATTTTTCTCTTACAGGTCTAACAGTTGCGAAAAACCAATACAACGCCCACCCGGAACAATGTATTAAGCTAAACGAACCATTCACTGGGTACTAATCCGTACGAAAATCCCAATTGATTTACCTGTGTTTACAAGGAAATAAAATGTGAAAAAAATATTTCTACATCCCATTGCATTTCCCAACCATTTAAATTCTCCTCTTACAGGTCTAAAACTTCCGAAAAACCAATACAACGCCCACCCGGAACAATGTATAAAGCTAAACGAACCGTTCACTGGGTACTTATCCGTGCGAAAAGCGCTATTGATTTACCTCTTTTTACAAGGAAATAAAATGTGAAAAAAATATTTATACATCCCATGGCCTTTCCCAACCATTTAAATTTTTTTCTTACAGGTCTAACACTTCCGAAAAACCAATACAACGCCCACCCGGAAAAATATATAAAGCTAAACGAACCGTTCACTGGGTACTTATCCGTACGAAAATCCCTATTGATTTACCTGTTTTTACAAGGAAATAAAATGTGAAAACAATATTTCTACATCCCATGGCCTTTCCCAACCATTTAAATTTTTCTCTCACAGGTCTAACACTTCCGAAAAACCAATACAACGCCCACCCGGAACAATGTATAAAGCTAAACGAACCGTTCCCTGGGTACTTATCCGTGCGAAAAGCCCTATTGATTTACCTGTTTTTACAAGGAAATAAAATGTGAAAAAAATATTTCTACATCCCATGGCCTTTCCCAACCATTTAAATTTTTCTCTCACAGGTCTAACACTTCCGAAAAACCAATACAACGCCCACCCGGAACAATGTATAAAGCTAAACGAACCGTTCCCTGGGTACTTATCCGTGCGAAAAGCCCTATTGATTTACCTGTTTTTACAAGGAAATAAAATGTGAAAAAAATATTTCTACATCCCATGGCCTTTCCCAACCATTTAAATTTTTCTCTTACAGGTCTAACACTTCCGAAAAACCAATACAACGCTCACCCGGAAAAATATATAAAGCTAAACGAACCGTTCACTGGGTACTTATCCGTACGAAAATCCCTATTGATTTACCTGTTTTTACAAGGAAATAAAATGTGAAAAAATATTTCTACATCCCATGGCCTTTCCCAGCCATTTAAATTTTTCTCTTACAGGTCTAACACTTCCAAAAAACCAATACAACACCCACCCGGAACAATGTATAAAGCTAAACGAACCGTTCACTGGGTACTTATCCGTGCGAAAAGCCCTATTGATTTACCTGTTTTTACAAGGAAATAAAATGTGAAAAAAATATTTCTACATCCCATGGCCTTTCCCAACCATTTAAATTTTTCTCTTACAGGTCTAACACTTCCGAAAAACCAATACAACGCCCACCCGGAACAATGTATAAAGCTAAACGAACCGTTCACTGGGTACTTATCCGTGCGAAAAGCCCTATTGATTTACCTGTTTTTACAAGGAAATAAAATGTGAAAAAAATATTTCTACATCCCATGGCCTTTCCCAACCATTTAAATTTTTCTGTTACAGGTCTAACACTTCCGAAAAACCAATACAATGCCCACCCGGAAAAATATATAAAGCTAAACGAACCGTTCACTGGGTACTTATCCGTACGAAAATCCCTATTGATTTACCTGTTTTTACAAGGAAATAAAATGTGAAAAAAATATTTCTACGTCCCATGGCCTTTCCCAGCCATTTACATTTTTCTCTTACAGGTCTAACACTTCCGAAAAACCAATACAACGCCCACCCGGAACAATGTATAAAGCTAAACGAACCGTTCACTGGGTACTTATCCGTGCGAAAAGCCCTATTGATTTCCCTCTTTTTACAAGGAAGTAAAATGTGAAAAAAATATTTCTACATCCCATGGCCTTTCCCAACCATTTAAATTTTTCTCTTACATGTCTAACACTTCCGAAAAACCAATACAACGGCCACCCGGAACAATGTATAAAGCTAAACGAACCGTTCACTGGGTACTTATCCGTGCGAAAAGCCCTATTGATTTACCTGTTTTTACAAGGAAATAAAATGTGAAAAAAATATTTCTACATCCCATGGCCTTTCCCAACCATTTAAATTTTTCTCTTACAGGTCTAACACTTCCGAAAAACCAATACAACGCCCACCCGGAACAATATATAAAGCTAAACGAACCGTTCACTGGGTACTTATCCGTACGAAAATCCCTATAGATTTACCTGTTTTTACAAGGAAATAAAATGTGAAAAAAATATTTCTACATCCCATGGCCTTTCCCAGCCATTTAAATTTTTCTCTTACAGGTCTAACAGTTGCGAAAAACCAATACAACGCCCACCCGGAACAATGTATAAAGCTAAACGAACCGTTCACTGGGTACTAATCCATACGAAAATCCCAATTGATTTACCTGTTTTTACAAGGAAATAAAATGTGAAAAAAATATTTCTACATCCCATGGCCTTTCCCAACCATTTAAATTTTTCTCTTACAGGTCTAACAGTTGCGAAAAACCAATACAACGCCCACCCGGAACAATGTATAAAGCTAAACGAACCGTTCACTGGGTACTTATCCGTACGAAAATCCCTATTGATTTACCTGTTTTTACAAGGAAATAAAATGTGAAAAAAATATTTCTACATCCCATGGCCTTTCCCAGCCATTTAAATTTTTCTCTTACAGGTCTAACACTTCCGAAAAACCAATACAACGCCCACCCGGAACAATGTATAAAGCTAAACGAACCGTTCACTGGGTACTTATCCGTACGAAAATCCCTATTGATTTACCTGTTTTTACAAGGAAATAAAATGTGAAAAAAATATTTCTACATCCCATGGCCTTTCCCAGCCATTTAAATTTTTCTCTTACAGGTCTAACACTTCCGAAAAACCAATACAACGCCCACCCGGAACAATGTATTAAGCTAAACGAACCGTTCACTGGGTACTTATCCGTGCGAAAAGCCCTATTGATTTACCTCTTTTTACAAGGAATTAAAATGTGAAAACAATATTTCTACATCCCATGGCCTTTCCCAACCATTTAAATTTTTTTCTTACAGGTCTAACACTTCTGAAAAACCAATACAACGCCCACCCGGAAAAATATATAAAGCTAAACGAACCGTTCACTGGGTACTAATCCGTACGAAAATCCCTATTGATTTACCTGTTTTTACAAGGAAGTAAAATGTGAAAAAAATATTTCTACATTCCATGGCCTTTCCCAACCATTTAAATTTTTCTCTTACAGGTCTAACACTTCCGAAAAACCAATACAACGCCCACCCGGAACAATGTATAAAGCTAAACGAACCGTTCACTGGGTACTTATCCGTACGAAAATCCCTATTGATTTACCTGTTTTTACAAGGAAATAAAATGTGAAAACAATATTTCTACATCCCATGGCCTTTCCCAGCCATTTAAATTTTTCTCTTACAGGTCTAACAGTTGCGAAAAACCAATACAACGCCCACCCGGAACAATGTATAAAGCTAAACGAACCGTTCACTGGGTACTAATCCGTACGAAAATCCCAATTGATTTACCTGTTTTTACAAGGAAGTAAAATGTGAAAAAAATATTTCTACATCCCATGGCCTTTCCCAACCATTTAAATTTTTCTCTTACAGGTCTAACAGTTGCGAAAAACCAATACAACGCCCACCCGGAACAATATATAAAGCTAAACGAACCGTTCACTGGGTACTAATCCATACGAAAATCCCTATTGATTTACCTGTTTTTACAAGGAAATAAAATGTGAAAAAAATATTTCTACATTCCATGGCCTTTCCCAACCATTTAAATTTTTCTCTTACAGGTCTAACACTTCCGAAAAACCAATACAACGCCCACCCGGAACAATGTATAAAGCTAAACGAACCGTTCACTGGGTACTTATCCGTACGAAAATCCCTATTGATTTACCTGTTTTTACAAGGAAATAAAATGTGAAAACAATATTTCTACATCCCATGGCCTTTCCCAGCCATTTAAATTTTTCTCTTACAGGTCTAACAGTTGCGAAAAACCAATACAACGCCCACCCGGAACAATGTATAAAGCTAAACGAACCGTTCACTGGGTACTAATCCGTACGAAAATCCCAATTGATTTACCTGTTTTTACAAGGAAATAAAATGTGAAAAAAATATTTCTACATCCCATGGCCTTTCCCAACCATTTAAATTTTTCTCTTACAGGTCTAACACTTCCGAAAAACCAATACAACGCCCACCCGGAACAATGTATTAAGCTAAACGAACCGTTCACTGGGTACTTATCCGTGCGAAAAGCCCTATTGATTTACCTCTTTTTACAAGGAATTAAAATGTGAAAAAAATATTTATACATCCCATGGCCTTTCCCAACCATTTAAATTTTTTTCTTACAGGTCTAACACTTCCGAAAAACCAATACAACGCCCACCCGGAAAAATATATAAAGCTAAATGAACCGTTCACTGGGTACTTATCCGTACGAAAATCCCTATTGATTTACCTGTTTTTACAAGGAAATAAAATGTGAAAAAAATATTTCTACATCCCATGGCCTTTCCCAACCATTAAAATTTTTCTCTTACAGGTCTAACACTTCCGAAAAACCAATACAACGCCCACCCGGAACAATGTATAAAGCTAAACGAACCGTTCACTGGGTACTTACCCGTGCGAAAAGCCCTATTGATTTCCCTCATTTTACAAGGAAGTAAAATGTGAAAGAAATATTTCTACATCCCGTGGCCTTTCCCAACCATTTAAATTTTTCTCTTACAGGTCTAACACTTCCGAAAAACCAATACAACGCCCACCCGGAACAATGTATAAAGCTAAACGAACCGTTCACTGGGTACTTATCCGTACGAAAATCCCTATTGATTTACCTGTTTTTACAAGGAAATAAAATGTGAAAACAATATTTCTACATCCCATGGCCTTTCCCAGCCATTTAAATTTTTCTCTTACAGGTCTAACAGTTGCGAAAAACCAATACAACGCCCACCCGGAACAATGTATAAAGCTAAACAAACCGTTCACTGGGTACTAATCCGTACGAAAATCCCAATTGATTTACCTGTTTTTACAAGGAAATAAAATGTGAAAAAAATATTTCTACATCCCATGGCCTTTCCCAACCATTTAAATTTTTCTCTTACAGGTCTAACACTTCCGAAAAACCAATACAACGCCCACCCGGAACAATGTATTAAGCTAAACGAACCGTTCACTGGGTACTTATCCGTGCGAAAAGCCCTATTGATTTACCTCTTTTTACAAGGAATTAAAATGTGAAAAAAATATTTATACATCCCATGGCCTTTCCCAACCATTTAAATTTTTTTCTTACAGGTCTAACACTTCCGAAAAACCAATACAACGCCCACCCGGAAAAATATATAAAGCTAAACGAACCGTTCACTGGGTACTTATCCGTACGAAAATCCCTATTGATTTACCTGTTTTTACAAGGAAATAAAATGTGAAAAAAATATTTCTACATCCCATGGCCTTTCCCAACCATTAAAATTTTTCTCTTACAGGTCTAACACTTCCGAAAAACCAATACAACGCCCACCCGGAACAATGTATAAAGCTAAACGAACCGTTCACTGGGTACTTACCCGTGCGAAAAGCCCTATTGATTTCCCTCATTTTACAAGGAAGTAAAATGTGAAAAAAATATTTCTACATTCCATGGCCTTTCCCAACCATTTAAATTTTTCTCTTACAGGTCTAACACTTCCGAAAAACCAATACAACGCCCACCCGGAACAATATATAAAGCTAAACGAACCGTTCACTGGGTACTTATCCGTACGACAATCCGCATTGATTTACCTGTTTTTACAAGGAAATAAAATGTGAAAAAAATATTTCTACATCCCATGGCCTTTCCCAACCATTTAAATTTTTCTCTTACAGGTCTAACAGTTGCGAAAAACCAATACAACGCCCACCCGGAACAATGTATAAAGCTAAACGAACCGTTCACTGGGTACTAATCCGTACGAAAATCCCTATTGTTTTACCTGTTTTTACAAGGAAATAAAATGTGAAAAAAATATTTCTACATCCCATGGCCTTTCCCAGCCATTTAAATTTTTCTCTTACAGGTCTAACACTTCCGAAAAACCAATACAACGCCCACCCGGAACAATGTATAAAGCTAAACGAACCGTTCACTGGGTACTTATCCGTGCGAAAAGCCCTATTGATTTCCCTCTATTTACAAGGAAGTAAAATGTGAAAAAAATATTTCTGCATCCCATGGCCTTTCCCAACCATTTAAATTTTTCTCTTACAGGTCTAACAGTTGCGAAAAACCAATACAACACCTACCCGGAACAATATATAAAGCTAAACGAACCGTTCACTGGGTACTAATCCATACGAAAATCCCTATTGATGTACCTGTTTTTACAAGGAAATAAAATGTGAAAAAAATATTTCTACATTCCATGGCCTTTCCCAACCATTTAAATTTTTCTCTTACAGGTCTAACACTTCCGAAAAACCAATACAACGCCCACCCGGAACAATGTATAAAGCTAAACGAACCGTTCACTGGGTACTTATCCGTACGAAAATCCCTATTGATTTACCTGTTTTTACAAGGAAATAAAATGTGAAAACAATATTTCTACATCCCATGGCCTTTCCCAGCCATTTAAATTTTTCTCGTACAGGTCTAACAGTTGCGAAAAACCAATACAACGCCCACCCGGAACAATGTATAAAGCTAAACGAACCGTTCACTGGGTACTAATCCGTACGAAAATCCCAATTGATTTACCTGTTTTTACAAGGAAATAAAATGTGAAAAAAATATTTCTACATCCCATGGCCTTTCCCAACCATTTAAATTTTTCTCTTACAGGTCTAACACTTCCGAAAAACCAATACAACGCCCACCCGGAACAATGTATAAAGCTAAACGAACCGTTCACTGGGTACTTATCCTTGCGAAAAGCCCTATTGATTTACCTCTTTTTACAAGGAATTAAAATGTGAAAAAAATATTTATACATCCCATGGCCTTTCCCAACCATTTAAATTTTTTTCTTACAGGTCTAACACTTCCGAAAAACCAATACAACGCCCACCCGGAAAAATATATAAAGCTAAACGAACCGTTCACTGGGTACTTATCCGTACGAAAATCCCTATTGATTTACCTGTATTTACAAGGAAATAAAATGTGAAAAAAATATTTCTACATCCCATGGCCTTTCCTAACCATTAAAATTTTTCTCTTACAGGTCTAACACTTCCGAAAAACCAATACAACGCCGACCCGGTACAATGTATAAAGCTTAACGAACCGTTCACTGGGTACTTACCCGTGCGAAAAGCCCTATTGATTTCCCTCCTTTTACAAGGAAGTAAAATGTGAAAAAAATATTTCTACATCCCATGGCCTTTCCCAACCATTTAAATTTTTCTCTTACAGGTCTAAAAGTTGCGAAAAACCAATACAAAGCCCACCCGGAAAAATATATAAAGCTAAACGAACCGTTCACTGGGTACTAATCCGTACGAAAATCCCTATTGATTTACCTGTTTTTACAAGGAAGTAAAATGTGAAAAAAATATTTCTACATTCCATGGCCTTTCCCAACCATTTAAATTTTTCTCTTACAGGTCTAACACTTCCGAAAAACCAATACAACGCCCACCCGGAACAATATATAAAGCTAAACGAACCGTTCACTGGGTACTTATCCGTACGAAAATCCCTATTGATTTACCTGTTTTTACAAGGAAATAAAATGTGAAAAAAATATTTCTACATCCCATGGCCTTTCCCAACCATTTAAATTTTTCTCTTACAGGTCTAACAGTTGCGAAAAACCAATACAACGCCCACCCGGAACAATGTATAAAGCTAAATGAACCGTTCACTGGGTACTAATCCGTACGAAAATCCCTATTGATTTACCTGTTTTTACAAGGAAGTAAAATGTGAAAAAAATATTTCTACATCCCATGGCCTTTCCCAGCCATTTAAATTTTTCTCTTACAGGTCTAACACTTCCGAAAAACCAATACAACGCCCACCCGGAACAATGCATAAAGCTAAACGAACCGTTCACTGGGTACTTATCCGTGCGAAAAGCCTTATTGATTTACCTGTTTTTACAAGGAAGTAAAATGTGAAAAAAATATTTCTACATCCCATGGCCTTTCCCAACCATTTAAATTTTTCTCTTACAGGTCTAACAGTTGCAAAAAACCAATACAACGCCCACCCGGAACAATGTATAAAGCTAAACGAACCGTTCACTGGGTACTTATACGTGCGAAAAGCCCTATTGTTTTACCTGTTTTTACAAGGAAATAAAATGTGAAAAAAATATTTCTACATCCCATGGCCTTTCCCAGCCATTTAAATTTTTCTCTTACAGGTCTAACACTTCCGAAAAACCAATACAACGCCCACCCGGAACAATGTATAAAGCTAAACGAACCGTTCACTGGGTACTTATCCGTGCGAAAAGCCCTATTGATTTCCCTCTATTTACAAGGAAGTAAAATGTGAAAAAAATATTTCTACATCCCATGGCCTTTCCCAACCATTTAAATTTTTCTCTTACAGGTCTAACAGTTGCGAAAAACCAATACAACACCTACCCGGAACAATATATAAAGCTAAACGAACCGTTCACTGGGTACTAATCCATACGAAAATCCCTATTGATGTACCTGTTTTTACAAGGAAATAAAATGTGAAAAAAATATTTCTACATTCCATGGCCTTTCCCAACCATTTAAATTTTTCTCTTACAGGTCTAACACTTCCGAAAAACCAATACAACGCCCACCCGGAACAATGTATAAAGCTAAACGAACCGTTCACTGGGTACTAATCCGTACGAAAATCCCAATTGATTTACCTGTTTTTACAAGGAAATAAAATGTGAAAAAAATATTTCTACATCCCATGGCCTTTCCCAACCATTTAAATTTTTCTCTTACAGGTCTAACACTTCCGAAAAACCAATACAACGCCCACCCGGAACAATGTATAAAGCTAAACGAACCGTTCACTGGGTACTTATCCTTGCGAAAAGCCCTATTGATTTACCTCTTTTTACAAGGAATTAAAATGTGAAAAAAATATTTATACATCCCATGGCCTTTCCCAACCATTTAAATTTTTTTCTTACAGGTCTAACACTTCCGAAAAACCAATACAACGCCCACCCGGAAAAATATATAAAGCTAAACGAACCGTTCACTGGGTACTTATCCGTACGAAAATCCCTATTGATTTACCTGTTTTTACAAGGAAATAAAATGTGAAAAAAATATTTCTACATCCCATGGCCTTTCCTAACCATTAAAATTTTTCTCTTACAGGTCTAACACTTCCGAAAAACCAATACAACGCCCACCCGGAACAATGTATAAAGCTAAACGAACCGTTCACAGGGTACTTACCCGTGCGAAAAGCCCTATTGATTTCCCTCTTTTTACAAGGAAGTAAAATGTGAAAAAAATATTTCTACATCCCATGGCCTTTCCCAACCATTTAAATTTTTCTCTTACAGGTCTAAAAGTTGCGAAAAACCAATACAAAGCCCACCCGGAAAAATATATAAAGCTAAACGAACCGTTCACTGGGTACTAATCCGTACGAAAATCCCAATTGATTTACCTGTTTTTACAAGGAAGTAAAATGTGAAAAAAATATTTCTACATTCCATGGCCTTTCCCAACCATTTAAATTTTTCTCTTACAGGTCTAACACTTCTGAAAAACCAATACAACGCCCACCCGGAACAATATATAAAGCTAAACGAACCGTTCACTGGGTACTTATCCGTACGAAAATCCCTATTGATTTACCTGTTTTTACAAGGAAATAAAATGTGAAAAAAATATTTCTACATCCCATGGCCTTTCCCAACCATTTAAATTTTTCTCTTACAGGTCTAACAGTTGCGAAAAACCAATACAACGCCCACCCGGAACAATGTATAAAGCTAAACGAACCGTTCACTGGGTACTAATCCGTACGAAAATCCCTATTGATTTACCTGTTTTTAAAAGGAAATAAAATGTGAAAAAAATATTTCTACATCCCATGGCCTTTCCCAGCCATTTAAATTTTTCTCTTACAGGTCTAACACTTCCGAAAAACCAATACAACGCCCACCCGGAACAATGTATAAAGCTAAACGAACCGTTCACTGGGTACTTATCCGTGCGAAAAGCCCTATTGATTTACCTGTTTTTACAAGGAAGTAAAATGTGAAAAAAATATTTCTACATCCCATGGCCTTTCCCAACCATTTAAATTTTTCTCTTACAGGTCTAACAGTTGCGAAAAACCAATACAACGCCCACCCGGAACAATGTATAAAGCTAAACGAACCGTTCACTGGGTACTTATACGTGCGAAAAGCCCTATTGTTTTACCTGTTTTTACAAGGAAATAAAATGTGAAAAAAATATTTCTACATCCCATGGCCTTTCCCAGCCATTTAAATTTTTCTCTTACAGGTCTAACACTTCCGAAAAACCAATACAACGCCCACCCGGAACAATGTATAAAGCTAAACGAACCGTTCACTGGGTACTAATCCGTACGAAAATCCCAATTGATTTACCTGTTTTTACAAGGAAATAAAATGTGAAAAAAATATTTCTACATCCCATGGCCTTTCCCAACCATTTAAATTTTTCTCTTACAGGTCTAACACTTCCGAAAAACCAATACAACGCCCACCCGGAACAATGTATAAAGCTAAACGAACCGTTCACTGGGTACTTATCCTTGCGAAAAGCCCTATTGATTTACCTCTTTTTACAAGGAATTAAAATGTGAAAAAAATATTTATACATCCCATGGCCTTTCCCAACCATTTAAATTTTTTTCTTACAGGTCTAACACTTCCGAAAAACCAATACAACGCCCACCCGGAAAAATATATAAAGCTAAACGAACCGTTCACTGGGTACTTATCCGTACGAAAATCCCTATTGATTTACCTGTTTTTACAAGGAAATAAAATGTGAAAAAAATATTTCTACATCCCATGGCCTTTCCTAACCATTAAAATTTTTCTCTTACAGGTCTAACACTTCCGAAAAACCAATACAACGCCCACCCGGAACAATGTATAAAGCTAAACGAACCGTTCACAGGGTACTTACCCGTGCGAAAAGCCCTATTGATTTCCCTCTTTTTACAAGGAAGTAAAATGTGAAAAAAATATTTCTACATCCCATGGCCTTTCCCAACCATTTAAATTTTTCTCTTACAGGTCTAAAAGTTGCGAAAAACCAATACAAAGCCCACCCGGAAAAATATATAAAGCTAAACGAACCGTTCACTGGGTACTAATCCGTACGAAAATCCCTATTGATTTACCTGTTTTTACAAGGAAGTAAAATGTGAAAAAAAATATTTCTACATTCCATGGCCTTTCCCAACCATTTGAATTTTTCTCTTACAGGTCTAACACTTCCGAAAAACCAATACAACGCCCACCCGGAACAATATATAAAGCTAAACGAACCGTTCACTGGGTACTTATCCGTACGAAAATCCCTATTGATTTACCTGTTTTTACAAGGAAATAAAATGTAAAAAAAATATTTCTACATCCCATGGCCTTTCCCAACCATTTAAATTTTTCTCTTACAGGTCTAACAGTTGCGAAAAACCAATACAACGCCCACCCGGAACAATGTATAAAGCTAAACGAACCGTTCACTGGGTACTAATCCGTACGAAAATCCCTATTGATTTACCTGTTTTTAAAAGGAAATAAAATGTGAAAAAAATATTTCTACATCCCATGGCCTTTCCCAGCCATTTAAATTTTTCTCTTACAGGTCTAACACTTCCGAAAAACCAATACAACGCCCACCCGGAACAATGTATAAAGCTAAACGAACCGTTCACTGGGTACTTATCCGTGCGAAAAGCCCTATTGATTTACCTGTTTTTACAAGGAAGTAAAATGTGAAAAAAATATTTCTACATCCCATGGCCTTTCCCAACCATTTAAATTTTTCTCTTACAGGTCTAACAGTTGCGAAAAACCAATACAACGCCCACCCGGAACAATGTATAAAGCTAAACGAACCGTTCACTGGGTACTTATACGTGCGAAAAGCCCTATTGTTTTACCTGTTTTTACAAGGAAATAAAATGTGAAAAAAATATTTCTACATCCCATGGCCTTTCCCAGCCATTTAAATTTTTCTCTTACAGGTCTAACACTTCCGAAAAACCAATACAACGCCCACCCGGAACAATGTATAAAGCTAAACGAACCGTTCACTGGGTACTTATCCTTGCGAAAAGCCCTATTGATTTACCTCTTTTTACAAGGAATTAAAATGTGAAAAAAATATTTATACATCCCATGGCCTTTCCCAACCATTTAAATTTTTTTCTTACAGGTCTAACACTTCCGAAAAACCAATACAACGCCCACCCGGAAAAATATATAAAGCTAAACGAACCGTTCACTGGGTACTTATCCGTACGAAAATCCCTATTGATTTACCTGTTTTTACAAGGAAATAAAATGTGAAAAAAATATTTCTACATCCCATGGCCTTTCCTAACCATTAAAATTTTTCTCTTACAGGTCTAACACTTCCGAAAAACCAATACAACGCCCACCCGGAACAATGTATAAAGCTAAACGAACCGTTCACAGGGTACTTACCCGTGCGAAAAGCCCTATTGATTTCCCTCTTTTTACAAGGAAGTAAAATGTGAAAAAAATATTTCTACATCCCATGGCCTTTCCCAACCATTTAAATTTTTCTCTTACAGGTCTAAAAGTTGCGAAAAACCAATACAAAGCCCACCCGGAAAAATATATAAAGCTAAACGAACCGTTCACTGGGTACTAATCCGTACGAAAATCCCAATTGATTTACCTGTTTTTACAAGGAAATAAAATGTGAAAAAAATATTTCTACATCCCATGGCCTTTCCCAACCATTTAAATTTTTCTCTTACAGGTCTAACAGTTGCGAAAAACCAATACAACGCCCACCCGGAACAATGTATAAAGCTAAACGAACCGTTCACTGGGTACTAATCCGTACGAAAATCCCTATTGATTTACCTGTTTTTAAAAGGAAATAAAATGTGAAAAAAATATTTCTACATCCCATGGCCTTTCCCAGCCATTTAAATTTTTCTCTTACAGGTCTAACACTTCCGAAAAACCAATACAACGCCCACCCGGAACAATGTATAAAGCTAAACGAACCGTTCACTGGGTACTTATCCGTGCGAAAAGCCCTATTGATTTACCTGTTTTTACAAGGAAGTAAAATGTGAAAAAAATATTTCTACATCCCATGGCCTTTCCCAACCATTTAAATTTTTCTCTTACATGTCTAACAGTTGCGAAAAACCAATACAACGCCCACCCGGAACAATGTATAAAGCTAAACGAACCGTTCACTGGGTACTTATACGTGCGAAAAGCCCTATTGTTTTACCTGTTTTTACAAGGAAATAAAATGTGAAAAAAATATTTCTACATCCCATGGCCTTTCCCAGCCATTTAAATTTTTCTCTTACAGGTCTAACACTTCCGAAAAACCAATACAACGCCCACCCGGAACAATGTATAAAGCTAAACGAACCGTTCACTGGGTACTAATCCGTACGAAAATCCCAATTGATTTACCTGTTTTTACAAGGAAATAAAATGTGAAAAAAATATTTCTACATCCCATGGCCTTTCCCAACCATTTAAATTTTTCTCTTACAGGTCTAACACTTCCGAAAAACCAATACAACGCCCACCCGGAACAATGTATAAAGCTAAACGAACCGTTCACTGGGTACTTATCCTTGCGAAAAGCCCTATTGATTTACCTCTTTTTACAAGGAATTAAAATGTGAAAAAAATATTTATACATCCCATGGCCTTTCCCAACCATTTAAATTTTTTTCTTACAGGTCTAACACTTCCGAAAAACCAATACAACGCCCACCCGGAAAAATATATAAAGCTAAACGAACCGTTCACTGGGTACTTATCCGTACGAAAATCCCTATTGATTTACCTGTTTTTACAAGGAAATAAAATGTGAAAAAAATATTTCTACATCCCATGGCCTTTCCTAACCATTAAAATTTTTCTCTTACAGGTCTAACACTTCCGAAAAACCAATACAACGCCCACCCGGAACAATGTATAAAGCTAAACGAACCGTTCACAGGGTACTTATCCGTGCGAAAAGCCCTATTGATTTCCCTCTTTTTACAAGGAAGTAAAATGTGAAAAAAATATTTCTACATCCCATGGCCTTTCCCAACCATTTAAATTTTTTCTCTTACAGGTCTAAAAGTTGCGAAAAACCAATACAAAGCCCACCCGGAAAAATATATAAAGCTAAACGAACCGTTCACTGGGTACTAATCCGTACGAAAATCCCTATTGATTTACCTGTTTTTACAAGGAAGTAAAATGTGAAAAAAATATTTCTACATTCCATGGCCTTTCCCAACCATTTAAATTTTTCTCTTACAGGTCTAACACTTCCGAAAAACCAATACAACGCCCACCCGGAACAATATATAAAGCTAAACGAACCGTTCACTGGGTACTTATCCGTACGAAAATCCCTATTGATTTACCTGTTTTTACAAGGAAATAAAATGTAAAAAAAATATTTCTACATCCCATGGCCTTTCCCAACCATTTAAATTTTTCTCTTACAGGTCTAACAGTTGCGAAAAACCAATACAACGCCCACCCGGAACAATGTATAAAGCTAAACGAACCGTTCACTGGGTACTAATCCGTACGAAAATCCCTATTGATTTACCTGTTTTTAAAAGGAAATAAAATGTGAAAAAAATATTTCTACATCCCATGGCCTTTCCCAGCCATTTAAATTTTTCTCTTACAGGTCTAACACTTCCGAAAAACCAATACAACGCCCACCCGGAACAATGTATAAAGCTAAACGAACCGTTCACTGGGTACTTATCCGTGCGAAAAGCCCTATTGATTTACCTGTTTTTACAAGGAAGTAAAATGTGAAAAAAATATTTCTACATCCCATGGCCTTTCCCAACCATTTAAATTTTTCTCTTACAGGTCTAACAGTTGCGAAAAACCAATACAACGCCCACCCGGAACAATGTATAAAGCTAAACGAACCGTTCACTGGGTACTTATACGTGCGAAAAGCCCTATTGTTTTACCTGTTTTTACAAGGAAATAAAATGTGAAAAAAATATTTCTACATCCCATGGCCTTTCCCAGCCATTTAAATTTTTCTCTTACAGGTCTAACACTTCCGAAAAACCAATACAACGCCCACCCGGAACAATGTATAAAGCTAAACGAACCGTTCACTGGGTACTTATCCGTGCGAAAAGCCCTATTGATTTCCCTCTATTTACAAGGAAGTAAAATGTGAAAAAAATATTTCTACATCCCATGGCCTTTCCCAACCATTTAAATTTTTCTCTTACAGGTCTAACAGTTGCGAAAAACCAATACAACACCTACCCGGAACAATATATAAAGCTAAACGAACCGTTCACTGGGTACTAATCCATACGAAAATCCCTATTGATGTACCTGTTTTTACAAGGAAATAAAATGTGAAAAAAATATTTCTACATTCCATGGCCTTTCCCAACCATTTAAATTTTTCTCTTACAGGTCTAACACTTCCGAAAAACCAATACAACGCCCACCCGGAACAATGTATAAAGCTAAACGAACCGTTCACTGGGTACTTATCCGTACGAAAATCCCTATTGATTTACCTGTTTTTACAAGGAAATAAAATGTGAAAACAATATTTCTACATCCCATGGCCTTTCCCAGCCATTTAAATTTTTCTCGTACAGGTCTAACAGTTGCGAAAAACCAATACAACGCCCACCCGGAACAATGTATAAAGCTAAACGAACCGTTCACTGGGTACTAATCCGTACGAAAAGCCCTATTGATTTTCCTCTTTTTACAAGGAAATAAAATGTGAAAAAAATATTTCTACATCCCATGGCCTTTCCCAACCATTTAAATTTTTCTCTTACAGGTCTAACACTTCCGAAAAACCAATACAACGCCCACCCGGAACAATGTATAAAGCTAAACGAACCGTTCACTGGGTACTTATCCTTGCGAAAAGCCCTATTGATTTACCTCTTTTTACAAGGAATTAAAATGTGAAAAAAATATTTATACATCCCATGGCCTTTCCCAACCATTTAAATTTTTTTCTTACAGGTCTAACACTTCCGAAAAACCAATACAACGCCCACCCGGAAAAATATATAAAGCTAAACGAACCGTTCACTGGGTACTTATCCGTACGAAAATCCCTATTGATTTACCTGTTTTTACAAGGAAATAAAATGTGAAAAAAATATTTCTTCATCCCATGGCCTTTCCTAACCATTAAAATTTTTCTCTTACAGGTCTAACACTTCCGAAAAACCAATACAACGCCCACCCGGAACAATGTATAAAGCTAAACGAACCGTTCACTGGGTACTTACCCGTGCGAAAAGCCCTATTGATTTCCCTCTTTTTACAAGGAAGTAAAATGTGAAAAAAATATTTCTACATCCCATGGCCTTTCCCAACCATTTAAATTTTTCTCTTACATGTCTAAAAGTTGCGAAAAACCAATACAACGCCCACCCGGAAAAATATATAAAGCTAAACGAACCGTTCACTGGGTACTAATCCGTACGAAAATCCCAATTGATTTACCTGTTTTTACAAGGAAGTAAAATGTGAAAAAAATATTTCTACATTCCATGGCCTTTCCCAACCATTTAAATTTTTCTCTTACAGGTCTAACACTTCTGAAAAACCAATACAACGCCCACCCGGAACAATATATAAAGCTAAACGAACCGTTCACTGGGTACTTATCCGTACGAAAATCCCTATTGATTTACCTGTTTTTACAAGGAAATAAAATGTGAAAAAAATATTTCTACATCCCATGGCCTTTCCCAACCATTTAAATTTTTCTCTTACAGGTCTAACAGTTGCGAAAAACCAATACAACGCCCACCCGGAACAATGTATAAAGCTAAACGAACCGTTCACTGGGTACTAATCCGTACGAAAATCCCTATTGATTTACCTGTTTTTAAAAGGAAATAAAATGTGAAAAAAATATTTCTACATCCCATGGCCTTTCCCAGCCATTTAAATTTTTCTCTTACAGGTCTAACACTTCCGAAAAACCAATATAACGCCCACCCGGAACAATGTATAAAGCTAAACGAACCGTTCACTGGGTACTTATCCGTGCGAAAAGCCCTATTGATTTACCTGTTTTTACAAGGAAGTAAAATGTGAAAAAAATATTTCTACATCCCATGGCCTTTCCCAACCATTTAAATTTTTCTCTTACAGGTCTAACAGTTGCGAAAAACCAATACAACGCCCACCCGGAACAATATATAAAGCTAAACGAACCGTTCACTGGGTACTTATACGTACGAAAATCCCTATTGATTTACCTGTTTTTACAAGGAAATAAAATGTGAAAAAAATATTTCTACATCCCATGGCCTTTCCCAACCATTTAAATTTTTCTCTTACAGGTCTAACACTTCCGAAAAACCAATACAACGCCCACCCGGAAAAATATATAAAGCTAAACGAACCGTTCACTGGTTACTTATCCGTACGAAAATCCCTATTGATTTACCTGTTTTTACAAGGAAATAAAATGTGAAAAAAATATTTCTACATCCCATGGCCTTTCCCAACCATTTAAATTTTTCTCTTACAGGTCTAACACTTCCGAAAAACCAATACAACGCCCACCCGGAACAATGTATAAAGCTAAACAAACCGTTCACTGGGTACTTATCCGTGCGAAAAGCCCTATTGATTTCCCTCTTTTTACAAGGAAGTAAAATGTGAAAAAAATATTTCTACATCCCATGGCCTTTCCCAAGCATTTAAATTTTTCTCTTACAGGTCTAACAGTTGCGAAAAACCAATACAACGCCCACCCGGAAAAATATATAAAGCTAAACGAACCGTTCACTGGGTACCGAGCAGTGATATCAGCGGTCTCTCAGCCTCACCCACCCCACAAGGTGTCTGTTGTGGGGAGAGGAAAGGGAAGGCGACTGTAAGCCGCTTTGAGCTTCCTTCGGGTAGGGAAAAGCGGCATATAAGAACCAACTCTTCTTCTTCTTCTTCTACTAATCCATACGAAAATCCCTATTGATTTACCTGTTTTTACAAGGAAATAAAATTTGAAAAAAATATTTCTACATTCCATGGCCTTTCCCAACCATTTAAATTTTTCTCTTACAGGTCTAACACTTCCGAAAAACCAATACAACGCCCACCCGGAACAATATATAAAGCTTAACGAACCGTTCACTGGGTACTTATCCGTACGAAAATCCCTATTGATTTACCTGTTTTTACAAGGAAATAAAATGTGAAAAAAATATTTCTACATCCCATGGCCTTTCCCAGCCATTTAAATTTTTCTCTTACAGGTCTAACAGTTGCGAAAAACCAATACAACGCCCACCCGGAACAATGTATAAAGCTAAACGAACCGTTCACTGGGTACTAATCCGTACGAAAATCCCAATTGATTTACCTGTTTTTACAAGGAAATAAAATGTGAAAAAAATATTTCTACATCCCATGGCCTTTCCCAACCATTTAAATTTTTCTCTTACAGGTCTAACACTTCCGAAAAACCAATACAACGCCCACCCGGAACAATGTATAAAGCTAAACGAACCGTTCACTGGGTACTTATCCGTGCGAAAAGCCCTATTGATTTCCCTCTTTTTACAAGGAAATAAAATGTGAAAAAAATATTTCTACATCCCATGGCCTTTCCCAACCATTTACATTTTTCTCTTACAGGTCTAACAGTTGCGAAAAACCAATACAACGCCCACCCGGAAAAATATATAAAGCTAAACGAACCGTTCACTGTGTACTTATCCGTACGAAAATCCCTATTGATTTACCTGTTTTTACAAGGAAATAAAATGTGAAAAAAATATTTCTACATCCCATGGCCTTTCCCAACCATTTAAATTTTTCTCTTACAGGTCTAACACTTCCAAAAAACCAATACAACGCCCACCCGGAACAATGTATAAAGCTAAACGAACCGTTCACTGGGTACTTATCCGTGCGAAAAGCCCTATTGATTTACCTGTTTTTACAAGGAAATAAAATGTGAAAAAAATATTTCTACATTCCATGGCCTTTCCCAACCATTTAAATTTTTCTCTTACAGGTCTAACACTTCCGAAAAACCAATACAACGCCCACCCGGAACAATATATAAAGCTTAACGAACCGTTCACTGGGTACTTATCCGTACGAAAATCCCTATTGATTTACCTGTTTTTACAAGGAAATAAAATGTGAAAAAAATATTTCTACATCCCATGGCCTTTCCCAGCCATTTAAATTTTTCTCTTACAGTTCTAACAGTTGCAAAAAACCAATACAACGCCCACCCGGAACAATGTATAAAGCTAAACGAACCGTTCACTGGGTACTAATCCGTACGAAAATCCCAATTGATTTACCTGTTTTTACAAGGAAATAAAATGTGAAAAAAATATTTCTACATCCCATGGCCTTTCCCAACCATTTAAATTTTTCTCTTACAGGTCTAACACTTCCGAAAAACCAATACAACGCCCACCCGGAACAATGTATAAAGCTAAACGAACCGTTCACTGGGTACTTATCCGTGCGAAAAGCCCTATTGATCTCCCTCTTTTTACAAGGAAGTAAAATGTGAAAAAAATATTTCTACATCCCATGGCCTTTCCCAACCATTTAAATTTTTCTCTTACAGGTCTAACAGTTGCGAAAAACCAATACAACGCCCACCCGGAAAAATATATAAAGCTAAACGAACCGTTCACTGTGTACTTATCCGTACGAAAATCCCTATTGATTTACCTGTTTTTACAAGGAAATAAAATGTGAAAAAAATATTTCTACATCCCATGGCCTTTCCCAACCATTTAAATTTTTCTCTTACAGGTCTAACACTTCCGAAAAACCAATACAACGCCCACCCGGAACAATGTATAAAGCTAAACGAACCGTTCACTGGGTACTTATCCGTGCGAAAAGCCCTATTGATTTTCCTCTTTTTACAAGGAAATAAAATGTGAAAAAAATATTTCTACATCCCATGGCCTTTCCCAACCATTTACATTTTTCTCTTACAGGTCTAACAGTTGCGAAAAACCAATACAACGCCCACCCGGAAAAATATATAAAGCTAAACGAACCATTCACTGGGTACTAATCCATACGAAAATCCCTATTGATTTACCTGTTTTTACAAGGAAATAAAATGTGAAAAAAATATTTCTACATTCCATGGCCTTTCCCAACCATTTAAATTTTTCTCTTACAGGTCTAACACTTCCGAAAAACCAATACAACGCCCACCCGGAACAATATATAAAGCTAAACGAACCGTTCACTGGGTACTTATCCGTACGAAAATCCCTATTGATTTACCTGTTTTTACAAGGAAATAAAATGTGAAAAAAAATATTTCTACATCCCATGGCCTTTCCCAGCCATTTAAATTTTTTTCTTACAGGTCTAACAGTTGCGAAAAACCAATACAACGCCCACCCGGAACAATGTATAAAGCTAAACGAACCGTTCACTGGGTACTAATCCATACGAAAATCCCAATTGATTTACCTGTTTTTACAAGGAAATAAAATGTGAAAAAAATATTTCTACATCCCATGGCCTTTCCCAGCCATTTAAATTTTTCTCTTACAGGTCTAACACATCCGAAAAACCAATACAACGCCCACCCGGAAAAATATATAAAGCTAAACGAACCATTCACTGGGTACTAATCCATACGAAAATCCCTATTGATTTACCTGTTTTTACAAGGAAATAAAATGTGAAAAAAATATTTCTACATCCCATGGCCTTTCCCAACCATTTAAATTTTTCTCTTACAGGTCTAACACTTCCGAAAAACCAATACAACGCCCACCCGGAACAATGTATAAAGCTAAACGAACCGTTCACTGGGTACTTATCCGTGCGAAAAGCCCTATTGATCTCCCTCTTTTTACAAGGAAGTAAAATGTGAAAAAAATATTTCTACATCCCATGGCCTTTCCCAACCATTTAAATTTTTCTCTTACAGGTCTAACAGTTGCGAAAAACCAATACAACGCCCACCCGGAAAAATATATAAAGCTAAACGAACCGTTCACTGTGTACTTATCCGTACGAAAATCCCTATTGATTTACCTGTTTTTACAAGGAAATAAAATGTGAAAAAAATATTTCTACATCCCATGGCCTTTCCCAACCATTTAAATTTTTCTCTTACAGGTCTAACACTTCCGAAAAACCAATACAACGCCCACCCGGAACAATGTATAAATCTAAACGAACCGTTCACTGGGTACTTATCCGTGCGAAAAGCCCTATTGATTTTCCTCTTTTTACAAGGAAATAAAATGTGAAAAAAATATTTCTACATCCCATGGCCTTTCCCAACCATTTACATTTTTCTCTTACAGGTCGAACAGTTGCGAAAAACCAATACAACGCCCACCCGGAAAAATATATAAAGCTAAACGAACCATTCACTGGGTACTAATCCATACGAAAATCCCTATTGATTTACCTGTTTTTACAAGGAAATAAAATGTGAAAAAAATATTTCTACATTCCATGGCCTTTCCCAACCATTTAAATTTTTCTCTTACAGGTCTAACACTTCCGAAAAACCAATACAACGCCCACCCGGAACAATATATAAAGCTAAACGAACCGTTCACTGGGTACTTATCCGTACGAAAATCCCTATTGATTTACCTGTTTTTACAAGGAAATAAAATGTGAAAAAAAATATTTCTACATCCCATGGCCTTTCCCAGCCATTTAAATTTTTTTCTTACAGGTCTAACAGTTGCGAAAAACCAATACAACGCCCACCCGGAACAATGTATAAAGCTAAACGAACCGTTCACTGGGTACTAATCCATACGAAAATCCCAATTGATTTACCTGTTTTTACAAGGAAATAAAATGTGAAAAAAATATTTCTACATCCCATGGCCTTTCCCAGCCATTTAAATTTTTCTCTTACAGGTCTAACACATCCGAAAAACCAATACAACGCCCACCCGGAAAAATATATAAAGCTAAACGAACCATTCACTGGGTACTAATCCATACGAAAATCCCTATTGATTTACCTGTTTTTACAAGGAAATAAAATGTGAAAAAAATATTTCTACATTCCATGGCCTTTCCCAACCATTTAAATTTTTCTCTTACAGGTCTAACACTTCCGAAAAACCAATACAACGCCCACCCGGAACAATATATAAAGCTAAACGAACCGTTCACTGGGTACTTATCCGTACGAAAATCCCTATTGATTTACCTGTTTTTACAAGGAAATAAAATGTGAAAAAAATATTTCTACATGCCATGGCCTTTCCCAGCCATTTAAATTTTTCTCTTACAGGTCTAACAGTTGCGAAAAACCAATACAACGCCCACCCGGAACAATGTATAAAGCTAAACGAACCGTTCACTGGGTACTAATCCATACGAAAATCCCAATTGATTTACCTGTTTTTACAAGGAAATAAAATGTGAAAAAAATATTTCTACATCCCATGGCCTTTCCCAGCCATTTAAATTTTTCTCTTACAGGTCTAACACTTCCGAAAAACCAATACAACGCCCACCCGGAACAATGTATAAAGCTAAAAGAACCGTTCACTGGGTACTTATCCGTGTGAAAAGCCCTATTGATTTACCTGTTTTTACAAGGAAGTAAAATGTGAAAAAAATATTTCTACATCCCATGGCCTTTCCCAACCATTTAAATTTTTATCTTACAGGTCTAACACTACCGAAAAACCAATACAACTCCCACCCGGAACAATATATAAAGCTAAACGAACCGTTCCCTGGGTACTTATACGTACGAAAATCCCTATTGATTTACCTGTTTTTACAAGGAAATAAAATGTGAAAAAAATATTTCTACATCCCATGGCCTTTCCCAACCGTTTAAATTTTTCTCTTACAGGTCTAACACTTCCGAAAAACCAATACAACGCCCACCCGGAACAATGTATAAAGCTAAACGAACCGTTCACTGGGTACTTATACGTGCGAAAAGCCCTATTGATTTACCTGTTTTTACAAGGAAGTAAAATGTGAAAAAAATATTTCTACATCCCATGGCCTTTCCCAACCATTTAAATTTTTCTCTTACAGGTCTAACACTACCGAAAAACCAATACAACTCCCACCCGGAACAATATATAAAGCTAAACGAACCGTTCACTGGGTACTTATACGTACGAAAATCCCTATTGATTTACCTGTTTTTACAAGGAAATAAAATGTGAAAAAAATATTTCTACATCCCATGGCCTTTCCCAACCATTTAAATTTTTCTCTTACAGGTCTAACACTTCCGAATAACCAATACAACACCCACCCGGAAAAATATATAAAGCTAAACGAACCGTTCACTGGGTACTTATCCGTACGAAAATCCCTATTGCTTTACCTGTTTTTACAAGGAAGTAAAATGTGAAAAAAATATTTCTACATCCCATGGCCTTTCCCAACCATTTAAATTTTTCTCTTACAGGTCTAACACTTCCGAAAAACCAATACAACGCCCACCCGGAACAATGTATAAAGCTAAACGAACCGTTCACTGGGTACTTATACGTGCGAAAAGCCCTGTTGATTTCCCTCTTTTTACAAGGAAGTAAAATGTGAAAAAAATATTTCTACATCCCATGGCCTTTCCCAACCATTTAAATTTTTCTCTTACAGGTCTAACACTACCGAAAAACCAATACAACGCCCACCCGGAACAATATATAAAGCTTAACGAACCGTTCACTGGGTACTTATCCGTACGAAAATCCCTATTGATTTACCTGTTTTTACAAGGAAATAAAATGTGAATAAAATATTTCTACATCCCATGGCCTTTCCCAGCCATTTAAATTTTTCTCTTACAGGTCTAACAGTTGCGAAAAACCAATACAACGCCCACCCGGAACAATGTATAAAGCTAAACGAACCGTTCACTGGGTACTAATCCGTACGAAAATCCCAATTGATTTACCTGTTTTTACAAGGAAATAAAATGTGAAAAAAATATTTCTACATCCCATGGCCTTTCCCAACCATTTAAATTTTTCTCTTACAGGTCTAACACGTCCGAAAAACCAATACAACGCCCACCCGGAACAATGTATAAAGCTAAACGAACCGTTCACTGGGTACTTATCCGTGCGAAAAGCCCTATTGATTTCCCTCTTTTTACAAGGAAATAAAATGTGAAAAAAATATTTCTACATCCCATGGCCTTTCCCAACCATTTACATTTTTCTCTTACAGGTCTAACAGTTGCGAAAAACCAATACAACGCCCCCCCGGAAAAATATATAAAGCTAAACGAACCGTTCACTGTGTACTTATCCGTACGAAAATCCCTATTGATTTACCTGTTTTTACAAGGAAATAAAATGTGAAAAAAATATTTCTACATCCCATGGCCTTTCCCAACCATTTAAATTTTTCTCTTACAGGTCTAACACTTCCGAAAAACCAATACAACGCCCACCCGGAACAATGTATAAAGCTAAACGAACCGTTCACTGGGTACTTATCCGTGCGAAAAGCCCTATTGATTTACCTGTTTTTACAAGGAAGTAAAATGTGAAAAAAATATTTCTACATCCCATGGCCTTTCCCAACCATTTAAATTTTTCTCTTACAGGTCTAACACTACCGAAAAACCAATACAACTCCCACCCGTAACAATATATAAAGCTAAACGAACCGTTCACTGGGTACTTATACGTACGAAAATCCCTATTGATTTACCTGTTTTTACAAGGAAATAAAATGTGAAAAAAATATTTCTACATCCCATGGCCTTTCCCAACCATTTAAATTTTTCTCTTACAGGTCTAACACTTCCGAAAAACCAATACAACGCCCACCCGGAAAAATATATAAAGCTAAACGAACCGTTCACTGGTTACTTATCCGTACGAAAATCCCTATTGATTTACCTGTTTTTACAAGGAAATAAAATGTGAAAAAAATATTTCTACATCCCATGGCCTTTCCAAACCATTTAAATTTTTCTCTTACAGGTCTAACACTTCTGAAAAACCAATACAACGCCCACCCGGAAAAATATATAAAGCTAAACGAACCGTTCACTGGTTACTTATCCGTACGAAAATCCCTATTGATTTACCTGTTTTTACAAGGAAATAAAATGTGAAAAAAATATTTCTACATCCCATGGCCTTTCCCAACCATTTAAATTTTTCTCTTACAGGTCTAACAGTTGCGAAAAACCAATACAACGCCCACCCGGAACAATGTATAAAGCTAAACGAACCGTTCACTGGGTACTTATACGTGCGAAAAGCCCTATTGATTTACCTGTTTTTACAAGGAAGTAAAATGTGAAAAAAATATTTCTACATCCCATGGCCTTTCCCAACCATTTAAATTTTTCTCTTACAGGTCTAACACTACCGAAAAACCAATACAACTCCCACCCGTAACAATATATAAAGCTAAACGAACCGTTCACTGGGTACTTATACGTACGAAAATCCCTATTGATTTACCTGTTTTTACAAAGAAATAAAATGTGAAAAAAATATTTCTACATCCCATGGCCTTTCCCAACCATTTAAATTTTTCTCTTACAGGTCTAACACTTCCGAAACACCAATACAACGCCCACCCGGAAAAATATATAAAGCTAAACGAACCGTTCACTGGTTACTTATCCGTACGAAAATCCCTATTGATTTACCTGTTTTTACAAGGAAATAAAATGTGAAAAAAATATTTCTACATCCCATGGCCTTTCCCAGCCATTTAAATTTTTTTCTTACAGGTCTAACAGTTGCGAAAAACCAATACAACGCCCACCCGGAACAATGTATAAAGCTAAACGAACCATTCACTGGGTACTAATCCATACGAAAATCCCTATTGATTTACCTGTTTTTACAAGGAAATAAAATGTGAAAAAAATATTTCTACATTCCATGGCCTTTCCCAACCATTTAAATTTTTCTCTTACAGGTCTAACACTTCCGAAAAACCAATACCACGCCCACCCGGAACAATATATAAAGCTAAACGAACCGTTCACTGGGTACTTATCCGTACGAAAATCCCTATTGATTTACCTGTTTTTACAAGGAAATAAAATGTGAAAAAAATATTTCTACATCCCATGGCCTTTCCCAGCCATTTAAATTTTTCTCTTACAGGTCTAACAGTTGCGAAAAACCAATACAACGCCCACCCGGAACAATGTATAAAGCTAAACGAACCGTTCACTGGGTACTAATCCATACGAAAATCCCAATTGATTTACCTGTTTTTACAAGGAAATAAAATGTGAAAAAAATATTTCTACATCCCATGGCCTTTCCCAGCCATTTAAATTTTTCTCTTACAGGTCTAACACTTCCGAAAAACCAATACAACGCCCACCCGGAACAATGTATAAAGCTAAACGAACCGTTCACTGGGTACTTATCTGTGCGAAAAGCCCTATTGATTTACCTGTTTTTACAAGGAAGTAAAATGTGAAAAAAATATTTCTACATCCCATGGCCTTTCCCAACCATTTAAATTTTTCTCTTACAGGTCTAACGCTTCCGAAAAACCAATACAACGCCCACCCGGAACAATATATAAAGCTAAACGAACCGTTCACTGGGTACTTATCCGTACGAAAATCCCTATTGATTTACCTGTTTTTACAAGGAAATAAAATGTGAAAAAAATATTTCTACATCCCATGGCCTTTCCCAACCATTTAAATTTTTCTCTTACAGGTCTAACACTTCCGAAAAACCAATACAACGCCCACCCGGAACAATGTATAAAGCTAAACGAACCGTTCACTGGGTACTAATACGTGCGAAAAGCCCTATTGATTTACCTGTTTTTACAAGGAAGTAAAATGTGAAAAAAATATTTCTACATCCCATGGCCGTTCCCAACCATTTAAATTTTTCTCTTACAGGTCTAACAGTTGCGAAAAACCAATACAACGCCCACCCGAACAATGTATAAAGCTAAACGAACCGTTCACTGGGTACTTATACGAGCGAAAAGCCCTATTGATTTACCTGTTTTGACAAGGAAGTAAAATGTGAAAAAAATATTTCTACATCCCATTGCTTTTCCCAACCATTTAAATTTTTCTCTTACAGGTCTAACACTACCGAAAAACCAATACATCTCCCACCCGGAACAATATATAAAGCTAAACGAACCGTTCACTGGGTACTTATACGTACGAAAATCCCTATTGATTTACCTGTTTTTACAAGGAAATAAAATGTGAAAAAAATATTTCTACATCCCATGGCCTTTCCCAACCATTTAAATTTTTCTCTTACAGGTCTAACACTTCCGAAAAACCAATACAACGCCCACCCGGAAAAATATATAAAGCTAAACGAACCGTTCACTGTGTACTTATCCGTACGAAAATCCCTATTGATTTACCTGTTTTTACAAGGAAATAAAATGTGAAAAAAAAATTTCTACATCCCATGGCCTTTCCCAACCATTTAAATATTTCTCTTACAGGTCTAACAGTTGCAAAAAACCAATACAACGCCCACCCGGAACAATGTATAAAGCTAAACGAACCGTTCACTGGGTACTTATCCGTGCGAAAAGCCCTATTGATTTCCCTCTTTTTACAAGGAAGTAAAATGTGAAAAAAATATTTCTACATCCCATGGCCTTTCCCAACCATTTAAATTTTTCTCTTACAGGTCTAACAGTTGCGAAAAACCAATACAACGCCCACCCGGAACAATGTATAAAGCTAAACGAACCGTTCACTGGGTACTTATACGTGCGAAAAGCCCTATTGATTTACCTGTTTTTACAAGGAAGTAAAATGTGAAAAAAATATTTCTACATCCCATGGCCTTTCCCAACCATTTAAATTTTTCTCTTACAGGTCTAACACTACCGAAAAACCAATACAACTCCCACCCGGAACAATATATAAAGCTAAACGAACCGTTCACTGGGTACTTATACGTACGAAAATCCCTATTGATTTACCTGTTTTTACAAGGAAATAAAATGTGAAAAAAATATTTCTACATCCCATGGCCTTTCCCAACCATTTAAATTTTTCTCTTACAGGTCTAACACTTCCGAAAAACCAATACAACGCCCACCCGGAAAAATATATAAAGCTAAACGAACCGTTCACTGGGTACTTATCCGTACGAAAATCCCTATTGATTTACCTGTTTTTACAAGGAATTAAAATGTGAAAAAAATATTTCTACATCCCATGGCCTTTCCCAACCATTTAAATTTTTCTCTTACAGGTCTAACAGTTGCGAAAAACCAATACAACGCCCACCCGGAACAATGTATAAAACTAAACGAACCGTTCACTGGGTACTTATACGTGCGAAAAGCCCTATTGATTTACCTGTTTTTACAAGGAAGTAAAATGTGAAAAAAATATTTCTACATCCCATGGCCTTTCCCAACCATTTAAATTTTTCTCTTACAGGTCTAACACTACCGAAAAACCAATACAACTCCCACCCGGAACAATATATAAAGCTAAACGAACCGTTCACTGGGTACTTATACGTACGAAAATCCCTATTGATTTACCTGTTTTTACAAGGAAATAAAATGTGAAAAAAATATTTCTACATCCCATGGCCTTTCCCAACCATTTAAATTTTTCTCTTACAGGTCTAACACTTCCGAAAAACCAATACAACGCCCACCCGGAAAAATATATAAAGCTAAACGAACCGTTCACTGTGTACTTATGCGTACGAAAATCCCTATTGATTTACCTGTTTTTACAAGGAAATAAAATGTGAAAAAAATATTTCTACATCCCATGGCCTTTCCCAACCATTTAAATTTTTCTCTTACAGGTCTAACACTTCCGAAAAACCAATACAACGCCCACCCGGAACAATGTATAAAGCTAAACGAACCGTTCACTGGGTACTTATCCGTGCGAATAGCCCTATTGATTTCCCTCTTTTTACAAGGAAGTAAAATGTGAAAAAAATATTTCTACATCCCATGGCCTTTCCCAACCATTTAAATTTTTCTCTTACAGGTCTAACAATTGCGAAAAACCAATACAACGCCCACCCGGAAAAATATATAAAGCTAAACGAACCATTCACTGGGTACTAATCCATACGAAAATCCCTATTGATTTACCTGTTTTTACAAGGAAATAAAATGTGAAAAAAATATTTCTACATTCCATGGCCTTTCTCAACCATTTAAATTTTTCTCTTACAGGTCTAACACTTCCGAAAAACCAATACCACGCCCACCCGGAACAATATATAAAGCTAAACGAACCGTTCACTGGGTACTTATCCGTACGAAAATCCCTATTGATTTACCTGTTTTTACAAGGAAATAAAATGTGAAAAAAATATTTCTACATCCCATGGCCTTTCCCAACCATTTAAATTTTTCTCTTACAGGTCTAACACTTCCGAAAAACCAATACAACGCCCACCCGGAACAATGTATAAAGCTAAACGAACCGTTCACTGGGTAATTATCCGTGCGAATAGCCCTATTGATTTCCCTCTTTTTACAAGGAAGTAAAATGTGAAAAAAATATTTCTACATCCCATGGCCTTTCCCAACCATTTAAATTTTTCTCTTACAGGTCTAACAGTTGCGAAAAACCAATACAACGCCCACCCGGAAAAATATATAAAGCTAAACGAACCATTCACTGGGTACTAATCCATACGAAAATCCCTATTGATTTACCTGTTTTTACAAGGAAATAAAATGTGAAAAAAATATTTCTACATTCCATGGCCTTTCCCAACCATTTAAATTTTTCTCTTACAGGTCTAACACTTCCGAAAAACCAATACCACGCCCACCCGGAACAATATATAAAGCTAAACGAACCGTTCACTGGGTACTTATCCGTACGAAAATCCCTATTGATTTACCTGTTTTTACAAGGAAATAAAATGTGAAAAAAATATTTCTACATCCCATGGCCTTTCCCAGCCATTTAAATTTTTCTCTTACAGGTCTAACAGTTGCGAAAAACCAATACAACGCCCACCCGGAACAATGTATAAAGCTAAACGAACCGTTCACTGGGTACTAATCCATACGAAAATCCCAATTGATTTACCTGTTTTTACAAGGAAATAAAATGTGAAAAAAATATTTCTACATCCCATGGCCTTTCCCAGCCATTTAAATTTTTCTCTTACAGGTCTAACACTTCCGAAAAACCAATACAACGCCCACCCGGAACAATGTATAAAGCTAAACGAACCGTTCACTGGGTACTTATCTGTGCGAAAAGCCCTATTGATTTACCTGTTTTTACAAGGAAGTAAAATGTGAAAAAAATATTTCTACATCCCATGGCCTTTCCCAACCATTTAAATTTTTCTCTTACAGGTCTAACGCTTCCGAAAAACCAATACAACGCCCACCCGGAACAATATATAAATCTAAACGAACCGTTCACTGGGTACTTATCCGTACGAAAATCCCTATTGATTTACCTGTTTTTACAAGGAAATAAAATGTGAAAAAAATATTTCTACATCCCATGGCCTTTCCCAACCATTTAAATTTTTCTCTTACAGGTCTAACAGTTGCGAAAAACCAATACAACGCCCACCCGGAAACTATGTATAAAGCTAAACGAACCGTTCACTGGGTACTAATACGTGCGAAAAGCCCTATTGATTTACCTGTTTTTACAAGGAAGTAAAAGGTGAAAAAAATATTTCTACATCCCATGGCCTTTCCCAACCATTTAAATTTTTCTCTTACAGGTCTAACAGTTGCGAAAAACCAATACAACGCCCACCCGAACAATGTATAAAGCTAAACGAACCGTTCACTGGGTACTTATACGTGCGAAAAGCCCTATTGATTTACCTGTTTTTACAAGGAAGTAAAATGTGAAAAAAATATTTCTACATCCCATTGCTTTTCCCAACCATTTAAATTTTTCTCTTACAGGTCTAACACTACCGAAAAACCAATACATCTCCAACCCGGAACAATATATAAAGCTAAACGAACCGTTCACTGGGTACTTATACGTACGAAAATCCCCATTGATTTACCTGTTTTTACAAGGAAATAAAATGTGAAAAAAATATTTCTACATCCCATGTTCTTTCCCAACCATTTAAATTTTTCTCTTACAGGTCTAACACTTCCGAAAAACCAATACAACGCCCACCTGGAAAAATATATAAAGCTAAACGAACCGTTCACTGTGTACTTATCCGTACGAAAATCCCTATTGATTTACCTGTTTTTACAAGGAAATAAAATGTGAAAAAAAAAATTTCTACATCCCATGGCCTTTCCCAACCATTTAAATTTTTCTCTTACAGGTCTAACAGTTGCGAAAAACCAATACAACGCCCACCCGGAACAATGTATAAAGCTAAACGAACCGTTCACTCGGTACTTATCCGTGCGAAAAGCCCTATTGATTTCCCTCTTTTTACAAGGAAGTAAAATGTGAAAAAAATATTTCTACATCCCATGGCCTTTCCCAACCATTTAAATTTTTCTCTTACAGGTCTAACAGTTGCGAAAAACCAATACAACGCCCACCCGGAACAATGTATAAAGCTAAACGAACCGTTCACTGGGTACTTATACGTGCGAAAAGCCCTATTGATTTACCTGTTTTTACAAGGAAGTAAAATGTGAAAAAAATATTTCTACATCCCATGGCCTTTCCCAACCATTTAAATTTTTCTCTTACAGGTCTAACACTACCGAAAAACCAATACAACTCCCACCCGGAACAATATATAAAGCTAAACGAACCGTTCACTGGGTACTTATACGTACGAAAATCCCTATTGATTTACCTGTTTTTACAAGGAAATAAAATGTGAAAAAAATATTTCTACATCCCATGGCCTTTCCCAACCATTTAAATTTTTCTCTTACAGGTCTAACACTTCCGAAAAACCAATACAACGCCCACCCGGAAAAATATATAAAGCTAAACGAACCGTTCACTGGGTACTTATCCGTACGAAAATCCCTATTGATTTACCTGTTTTTACAAGGAAGTAAAATATGAAAAAAATATTTCTACATCCCATGGCCTTTCCCAACCATTTAAATTTTTCTCTTACAGGTCTAACAGTTGCGAAAAACCAATACAACGCCCACCCGGAACAATGTATAAAACTAAACGAACCGTTCACTGGGTACTTATACGTGCGAAAAGCCCTATTGATTTACCTGTTTTTACAAGGAAGTAAAATGTGAAAAAAATATTTCTACATCCCATGGCCTTTCCCAACCATTTAAATTTTTCTCTTACAGGTCTAACAGTTGCGAACAACCAATACAACACCCACCCAGAAAAATATATACAGCTAAACGAACCGTTTACTGGGTACTTATACGTACGAAAATCCCTATTGATTTACCTGTTTTTACAAGGAAATAAAATGTGAAAAAAATATTTCTACATCCCATGGCCTTTCCCAACCATTTAAATTTTTCTCTTACAGGTCTAACACTTCCGAAAAACCAATACAACGCCCACCCGGAACAATGTATAAAGCTAAACGAACCGTTCACTGGGTACTTATCCGTGCGAATAGCCCTATTGATTTCCCTCTTTTTACAAGGAAGTAAAATGTGAAAAAAATATTTCTACATCCCATGGCCTTTCCCAACCATTTAAATTTTTCTCTTACAGGTCTAACACTTCCGAAAAACCAATACAACGCCCACCCGGAACAATGTATAAAGCTAAACGAACCGTTCACTGGGTACTTATCTGTGCGAAAAGCCCTATTGATTTACCTGTTTTTACAAGGAAGTAAAATGTGAAAAAAATATTTCTACATCCCATGGCCTTTCCCAACCATTTAAATTTTTCTCTTACAGGTCTAACAGTTGCGAAAAACCAATACAACTCCCACCCGGAACAATATATAAAGCTAAACGAACCGTTCACTGGGTACTTATACGTACGAAAATCCCTATTGATTTACCTGTTTTTACAAGGAAATAAAATGTGAAAAAAATATTTCTACATCCCATGGCCTTTCCCAACCATTTAAATTTTTCTCTTACAGGTCTAACACATCCGAAAAACCAATACAACGCCCACCCGGAAAAATATATAAAGCTAAACGAACCGTTCACTGGGTACTTATCCGTACGAAAATCCCTATTGATTTACCTGTTTTTACAAGGAAATAAAATGTGAAAAAAATATTTCTACATCCCATGGCCTTTCCCAACCATTTAAATTTTTCTCTTACAGGTCTAACAGTTGCGAAAAACCAATACAACGCCCACCCGGAACAATGTATAAAGCTAAACGAACCGTTCACTGGGTACTTATACGTGCGAAAAGCCCTATTGATTTACCTGTTTTTACAAGGAAGTAAAATGTGAAAAAAATATTTCTACATCCCATGGCCTTTCCCAACCATTTAAATTTTTCTCTTACAGGTCTAACACTACCGAAAAACCAATACAACTCCCACCCGGAACAATATATAAAGCTAAACGAACCGTTCACTGGGTACTTATACGTACGAAAATCCCTATTGATTTACCTGTTTTTACAAGGAAGTAAAATGTGAAAAAAATATTTCTACATCCCATGGCCTTTCCCAACCATTTAAATTTTTCTCTTACAGGTCTAACAGTTGCGAACAACCAATACAACACCCACCCAGAAAAATATATACAGCTAAACGAACCGTTCACTGGGTACTAATCCATACGAAAATCCCTATTGATTTACCTGTTTTTACAAGGAAATAAAATGTGAAAAAAATATTTCTACATCCCATGGCCTTTCCCAACCATTTATATTTTTTTCTTACAGGTCTAATACTTCCGAAAAACCAATACAATGCCCACCCGGAAAAATATATAAAGCTAAACGAAGCGTTCACTGGGTACTTATCCGTACGAAAATCCCTATTGATTTACCTGTTTTTACAAGGAAGTAAAATGTGAAAAAAATATTTCTACATCCCATGGCCTTTCCCAACCATTTAAATTTTTCTCTTACATGTCTAACACTTCCGAAAAACCAATACAACGCCCACCCGGAACAATGTATAAAGCTAAACGAACCGTTCACTGGGTACTTATCCGTGCGAAAAGCCCTATTGAATTCCCTCTTTTTACAAGGAAGTAAAATGTGAAAAAAATATTTCTACATCCCATGGCCTTTCCCAACCATTTAAATTTTTCTCTTACAGGTCTAACACTTCCGAAAAACCAATACAACGCCCACCCGGAACAATATATAAAGCTAAACGAACCGTTCACTGGGTACTTATCCGTACGAAAATCCCTATTGATTTACCTGTTTTTACAAGGAAGTAAAATGTGAAAAAATATTTCTACATCCCATGGCCTTTCCCAACCATTTAAATTTTTCTCTTACATGTCTAACACTTCCGAAAAACCAATACAACGCCCACCCGGAACAATATATAAAGCTAAACGAACCGTTCACTGGGTACTTATACGTACGAAAATCCCTATTGATTTACCTGTTTTTACAAGGAAATAAAATGTGAAAAAATATTTCTAGATCCCATGGCCTTTCCCAACCATTTAAATTTTTCTCTTACATGTCTAACACTTCCGAAAAACCAATACAACGCCCACCCGGAACAACGTATAAAGCTAAACGAACCGTTCACTGGGTACTTATCCGTACGAAAATCCCTATTGATTTACCTGTTTTTACAAGGAAGTAAAATGTGAAAAAAATATTTCTACATCCCATGGCCTTTCCCAACCATTTAAATTTTTCTCTTACAGGTCTAACAGTTGCGAACGACCAATACAACACCCACCCAGAAAAATATATACAGCTAAACGAACCGTTTACTGGGTACTTATACGTACGAAAATCCCTATTGATTTACCTGTTTTTACAAGGAAATAAAATGTGAAAAAAATATTTCTACATCCCATGGCCTTTCCCAACCATTTAAATTTTTTTCTTACAGGTCTAACACTTCCGAAAAACCAATACAACGCCCACCCGGAACAATACATAAAGCTAAACGAACCGTTCACTGGGTACTTATCCGTACGAAAAGCCCTATTCATTTACCTGTTTTTACAAGGAAGTAAAATGTGAAAAAAAATATTTCTACATCCCATGGCCTTTCCCAGCCATTTAAATTTTTCTCTTACAGGTCTAACACTTCCGAAAAACCATTACAACGGCCACCCGGAACAATGTATAAAGCTAAACGAAACGTTCACTGGGTACTTATCCGTACGAAAATCCCTATTGATTTACCTGTTTTTACAAGGAAGTAAAATGTGAAAAAAATATTTCTACATCCCATGGCCTTTCCCAACCATTTAAATTTTTCTCTTACATGTCTAACACTTCTGAAAAACCAATACAATGCCCACCCGGAACAATATATAAAGCTAAACGAACCGTTCACTGGGTACTTATACGTACGAAAATCCCTATTGATTTACCTGTTTTTACAAGGAAATAAAATGTGAAAAAATATTTCTAGATCCCATGGCCTTTCCCAACCATTTAAATTTTTCTCTTACATGTCTAACACTTCCGAAAAACCAATACAACGCCCACCCGGAACAACGTATAAAGCTAAACGAACCGTTCACTGGGTACTTATCCGTACGAAAATCCCTATTGATTTACCTGTTTTTACAAGGAAGTAAAATATGAAAAAAATATTTCTACATCCCATGGCCTTTACCAGCCATTTAAATTTTTCTCTTACACGTCTAACACTTTCGAAAAACCAATACAACGCCCACCCGGAACAATGTATAAAGCTAAACGAACCGTTCACTGGGTACTTATCCGTGCGAAAAGCCCTATTGAATTCCCTCTTTTTACAAGGAAGTAAAATGTGAAAAAAATATTTCTACATCCCATGGCCTTTCCCAACCATTTAAATTTTTCTCTTACAGGTCTAACACTTCCGAAAAACCAATACAACGCCCACCCGGAACAATATATAAAGCTAAACGAACCGTTCACTGGGTACTTATCCGTACGAAAATCCCTATTGATTTACCTGTTTTTACAAGGAAGTAAAATGTGAAAAAATATTTCTACATCCCATGGCCTTTCCCAACCATTTAAATTTTTCTCTTACATGTCTAACACTTCCGAAAAACCAATACAACGCCCACCCGGAACAATATATAAAGCTAAACGAACCGTTCACTGGGTACTTATACGTACGAAAATCCCTATTGATTTACCTGTTTTTACAAGGAAATAAAATGTGAAAAAATATTTCTAGATCCCATGGCCTTTCCCAACCATTTAAATTTTTCTCTTACATGTCTAACACTTCCGAAAAACCAATACAACGCCCACCCGGAACAACGTATAAAGCTAAACGAACCGTTCACTCGGTACTTATCCGTACGAAAATCCCTATTGATTTACCTGTTTTTACAAGGAAGTAAAATGTGAAAAAAATATTTCTACATCCCATGGCCTTTACCAACCATTTAAATTTTTCTCTTACAGGTCTAACAGTTGCGAACAACCAATACAACACCCACCCAGAAAAATATATACAGCTAAACGAACCGTTTACTGGGTACTTATACGTACGAAAATCCCTATTGATTTACCTGTTTTTACAAGGAAATAAAATGTGAAAAAAATATTTCTACATCCCATGGCCTTTCCCAACCATTTAAATTTTTTTCTTACAGGTCTAACACTTCCGAAAAACCAATACAACGCCCACCCGGAACAATACATAAAGCTAAACGAACCGTTCACTGGGTACTTATCCGTACGAAAAGCCCTATTCATTTACCTGTTTTTACAAGGAAGTAAAATGTGAAAAAAAATATTTCTACATCCCATGGCCTTTCCCAGCCATTTAAATTTTTCTCTTACAGGTCTAACACTTCCGAAAAACCATTACAACGGCCACCCGGAACAATGTATAAAGCTAAACGAAACGTTCACTGGGTACTTATCCGTACGAAAATCCCTATTGATTTACCTGTTTTTACAAGGAAGTAAAATGTGAAAAAAATATTTCTACATCCCATGGCCTTTCCCAACCATTTAAATTTTTCTCTTACATGTCTAACACTTCCGAAAAACCAATACAATGCCCACCCGGAACAATATATAAAGCTAAACGAACCGTTCACTGGGTACTTATACGTACGAAAATCCCTATTGATTTACCTGTTTTTACAAGGAAGTAATATGTGAAAAAAATATTTCTACATCCCATGGCCTTTCCCAACCATTTAAATTTTTCTCTTACAGGTCTAACAGTTGCGAAAAACCAATACAACACCCACCCGGAAAAATATATACAGCTAAACGAAACGTTCACTGGGTACTTATCCGTACGAAAATCCCTATTGATTTACCTGTTTTTACAAGGAAATAAAATGTGAAAAAAATATTTCTACATCCCATGGCCTTTCCCAACCATTTAAATTTTTCTCTTACAGGTCTAACACTTCCGAAAAACCAATACAACGCCCACCCGGAACAATATATAAAGCTAAACGAACCGTTCACTGGGTACTTATCCGTACGAAAATCCCTATTGATTTACCTGTTTTTACAAGGAAGTAAAATGTGAAAAAAATATTTCTACATCCCATGGCCTTTCCCAACCATTTAAATTTTTCTCTTACATGTCTAACACTTCCGAAAAACCAATACAACGCCCACCCGGAAAAATATATAAAGCTAAACGAACCATTCACTGGGTACTTATACGTACGAAAATCCCTATTGATTTACCTGTTTTTACAAGGAAATAAAATGTGAAAAAATATTTCTAGATCCCATGGCCTTTCCCAACCATTTAAATTTTTCTCTTACATGTCTAACACTTCCGAAAAACCAATACAACGCCCACCCGGAACAATATATAAAGCTAAACGAACCGTTCACTGGGTACTTATCCGTACGAAAATCCCTATTGATTTACCTGTTTTTACAAGGAAGTAAAATGTGAAAAAAATATTTCTACATCCCATGGCCTTTCCCAACCATTTAAATTTTTCTCTTACATGTCTAACACTTCCGAAAAACCAATACAACGCCCACCCGGAAAAATATATAAAGCTAAACGAACCATTCACTGGGTACTTATACGTACGAAAATCCCTATTGATTTACCTGTTTTTACAAGGAAATAAAATGTGAAAAAATATTTCTAGATCCAATGGCCTTTCCCAACCATTTAAATTTTTCTCTTACATGTCTAACACTTCCGAAAAACCAATACAACGCCCACCCGGAACAACGTATAAAGCTAAACGAAATGTTCACTGGGTACTTATCCGTACGAAAATCCCTATTGATTTACCTGTTTTTACAAGGAAGTAAAATATGAAAAAAATATTTCTACATCCCATGGCCTTTACCAGCCATTTAAATTTTTCTCTTACAGGTCTAACACTTCCGAAAAACCAATACAACGCCCACCCAGAACAATATATAAAGCTAAACGAACCGTTCACTGGGTACTTATCCGTACGAAAATCCCAATTGATTTACCTGTTTTTACAAGGAAGTAAAATGTGAAAAAAATATTTCTACATCCCATGGCCTTTCCCAACCATTTAAATTTTTCTCTTACAGGTCTAACAGTTGCGAAAAACCAATATAACAACCACCCGGAAAAATATATACAGCTAAACCAACCGTTCACTGGGTACTTATCCGTACGAAAATCCCTATTGATTTACCTGTTTTTACAAGGAAATAAAATGTGAAAAAAATATTTCTACATCCCATGGCCTTTCCCAACCATTTAAATTTTTCTCTTACCTGTCTAACACTTCCGAAAAACCAATACAACGCCCACCCGGAACAATATATAAAGCTAAACGAACCGTTCACTGGGTACTTATACGTACGAAAAGCCCTATTCATTTACCTGTTTTTACAAGGAAGTAAAATGTGAAAAAAATATTTCTACATCCCATGGCCTTTCCCAGCCATTTAAATTTTTCTCTTACAGGTCTAACACTTCCGAAAAACCAATACAACGCCCACCCGGAACAATATATAAAGCTAAACGAACCGTTCACTGGGTACTTATCCGTACGAAAATCCCTATTGATTTACCGGTTTTACAAGGAAATAAAATGTGAAAAAAATATTTCTACATCCCATGGCCTTTCCCAACCATTTAAACTTTTCTCTTACAGGTCTAACACTTCCGAAAAACCAATATAACGGCCACCCGGAACAATATATAAAGCTAAACGAACCGTTCACTGGGCACTTATCCGTACAAAAATCCCTATAGATTTACCTGTTTTTACAAGGAAATAAAATGTGAAAAAAATATTTCTACATCCCATGGCCTTTCCCAACCATTTAAATATTTATCTTACAGGTCTAACACTACCGAAAAACCGATACAACTCCCACCCGGAACAATATATAAAGCTAAACGAACCGTTCACTGGGTACTTATACGTACGAAAAGCCCTATTCATTTACCTGTTTTTACAAGGAAGTAAAATGTGAAAAAATATTTCTACATCCCATGGCCTTTCCCAGCTATTTAAATTTTTCTCTTACAGGTCTAACACTTCCGAAAAACCAATACAACGCCCACCCGGAACAATATATAAAGCTAAACGAAGCGTTCACTGGGTACTTATCCGTACGAAAACCCCTATTGATTTACCTGTTTTTACAAGGAAGTAAAATGTGAAGAAATATTTCTACATCCCATGGCCTTTCCCAACCATTTAAATTTTTCTCTTACAGGTCTAACAGTTGCGAAAAACCAATACAACACCCACCCGGAAAAATATATAAAGCTAAACGAACCGTTCACTGGGTACTTATCCGTACGAAAATCCCTATTGATTTACCTGTTTTTACAAGGAAATAAAATGTGAAAAAAATATTTCTACATCCCATGGCCTTTCCCAACCATTTAAATTTTTCTCTTACCTGTCTAACACTTCCGAAAAACCAATACAACGCCCACCCGGAACAATATATAAAGCTAAACGAACCGTTCACTGGGTACTTATACGTACGAAAAGCCCTATTCATTTACCTGTTTTTACAAGGAAGTAAAATGTGAAAAAAATATTTCTACATCCCATGGCCTTTCCCAACCATTTAAATTTTTCTCTTACAGGTCTAACACTTCCGAAAAACCAATACAATGGCCACCCGGAAAAATATATAAAGCTAAACGAACCGTTCACTGGGTACTTATCCGTACGAAAATCCCTATTGATTTACCTGTTTTTACAAGGAAATAAAATGTGAAAAAAATATTTCTACATCCCATGGCCTTTCCCAACCATTTAAATTTTTCTCTTACAGGTCTAACACTTCCGAAAAACCAATACAACGCCCACCCGGAACAATATATAAAGCTAAACGAACCGTTCACTGGGTACTTATCCGTACGAAAATCCCTATTGATTTACCTGTTTTTACAAGGAAATAAAATGTGAAAAAAATATTTCTACATCCCATGGCCTTTCCCAACCATTTAAATTTTTCTCTTACCTGTCTAACACTTCCGAAAAACCAATACAACGCCCACCCGGAACAATATATAAAGCTAAACGAACCGTTCACTGGGTACTTATACGTACGAAAAGCCCTATTCATTTACCTGTTTTTACAAGGAAGTAAAATGTGAAAAAAATATTTCTACATCCCATGGCCTTTCCCAGCCATTTAAATTTTTCTCTTACAGGTCTAACACTTCCGAAAAACCAATACAACGCCCACCCGGAACAATATATAAAGCTAAACGAACCGTTCTCTGGGTACTTATCCGTACGAAAATCCCTATTGATTTACCGGTTTTACAAGGAAATAAAATGTGAAAAAAATATTTCTACATCCCATGGCCTTTCCCAACCATTTAAACTTTTCTCTTACAGGTCTAACACTTCCGAAAAACCAATATAACGGCCACCCGGAACAATATATAAAGCTAAACGAACCGATCACTGGGCACTTATCCATACAAAAATCCCTATAGATTTTCCTGTTTTTACAAGGAAATAAAATGTGAAAAAAATATTTCTACATCCCATGGCCTTTCCCAACCATTTAAATATTTATCTTACAGGTCTAACACTACCGAAAAACCGATACAACTCCCACCCGGAACAATATATAAAGCTAAACGAACCGTTCACTGGGTACTTATCCGTACGAAAATCCCTATTGATTTACCTGTTTTTACAAGGAAATAAAATGTGAAAAAAATATTTCTACATCCCATGGCCTTTCCCAACCATTTAAACTTTTCTCTTACAGGTCTAACACTTCCGAAAAACCAATACAACGCCCTCCCGGAACAATATATAAAGCTAAACGGACCGTTCACTGGGTAATTATCCGTACAAAAAGCCCTATTGATTTACCTGTTTTTACAAGGAAATAAAATGTGAAAAAAATATTTCTACATCCCATGGCCATTCCCAACCATTTAAATTTTTCTCTTACAGGTCTAACACTTCTGAAAAACCAATACAACGGCCACCCGGAACAATGTATAAAGCTAAACGAACCGTTCACTGGGTACTTATCCGTACGAAAATCCCTATTGATTTACCTGTTTTTACAAGGAAGTAAAATGTGAAAAAAATATTTCTACATCCCATGGCCTTTCCCAACCATTTAAATTTTTCTCTTACATGTCTAACACTTCCGAAAAACCAATACAACGCCCACCCGGAACAATATATAAAGCTAAACGAACCGTTCACTGGGTACTTATCCGTACGAAAATCCCTATTGATTTACCTGTTTTTACAAGGAAATAAAATGTGAAAAAAATATTTCTACATCCCATGGCCTTTCCCAACCATTTAAATTTTTCTCTTACAGGTCTAACACTTCTGAAAAACCAATACAACGGCCACCCGGAACAATGTATAAAGCTAAACGAACCGTTCACTGGGTACTTATCCGTACGAAAATCCCTATTGATTTACCTGTTTTTACAAGGAAGTAAAATGTGAAAAAAAATATTTCTACATCCCATGGCCTTTCCCAACCATTTAAACTTTTCTCTTACAGGTCTAACACTTCCGAAAAACCAATATAACGGCCACCCGGAACAATATATAAAGCTAAACGAACCGATCACTGGGCACTTATCCGTACAAAAATCCCTAAAGATTTTCCTGTTTTTACAAGGAAATAAAATGTGAAAAAAATATTTCTACATCCCATGGCCTTTCCCAACCATTTAAATTTTTCTCTTACATGTCTAACACTTCCGAAAAACCAATACAAAGCCCACCCGGAACAATATATAAAGCTAAACGAACCGTTCACTGGGTACTTATCCGTACGAAAATCCCTATTGATTTACCTGTTTTTACAAGGAAATAAAATGTGAAAAAAATATTTCTACATCCCATGGCCATTCCCAACCATTTAAATTTTTCTCTTACAGGTCTAACACTTCCGAAAAACCAATACAATGGCCACCCGGAACAATGTATAAAGCTAAACGAACCGTTCACTGGGTACTTATACGTACGAAAAGCCCTATTCATTTACCTGTTTTTACAAGGAAGTAAAATGTGAAAAAAATATTTCTACATCCCATGGCCTTTCCCAGCCATTTAAATTTTTCTCTTACAGGTCTAACACTTCCGAAAAACCAATACAACGCCCACCCGGAACAATATATAAAGCTAAACGAACCGTTCACTGGGTACTTATCCGTACGAAAATCCCTATTGATTTACCGGTTTTACAAGGAAATAAAATGTGAAAAAAATATTTCTACATCCCATGGCCTTTCCCAACCATTTAAACTTTTCTCTTACAGGTCTAACACTTCCGAAAAACCAATATAACGGCCACCCGGAACATTATATAAAGCTAAACGAACCGTTCACTGGGCACTTATCCGTACAAAAATCCCTATAGATTTTCCTGTTTTTACAAGGAAATAAAATGTGAAAAAAATATTTCTACATCCCATGGCCTTTCCCAACCATTTAAATATTTATCTTACAGGTCTAACACTACCGAAAAACCGATACAACTCCCACCCGGAACAATATATAAAGCTAAACGAACCGTTCACTGGGTACTTATACGTACGAAAAGCCCTATTCATTTACCTGTTTTTACAAGGAAGTAAAATGTGAAAAAATATTTCTACATACCATGGCCTTTCCCATCTATTTAAATTTTTCTCTTACAGGTCTAACACTTCCGAAAAACCAATACAACGCCCACCCGGAACAATATATAAAGCTAAACGAAGCGTTCACTGGGTACTTATCCGTACGAAAACCCCTATTGATTTACCTGTTTTTACAAGGAAGTAAAATGTGAAGAAATATTTCTACATCCCATGGCCTTTCCCAACCATTTAAATTTTTCTCTTACAGGTCTAACAGTTGCGAAAAACCAATACAACACCCACCCGGAAAAATATATACAGCTAAACGAACCGTTTACTGGGTACTAATCCATACGAAAATCCCTATTGATTTACCTGTTTTTACAAGGAAATAAAATGTGAAAAAAATATTTCTACATCCCATGGCCTTTCCCAACCATTTAAATTTTTCTCTTACAGGTCTAACACTTCCGAAAAACCAATACAACGCCCACCCGGAACAATATATAAAGCTAAACGAACCGTTCACTGGGTACTTATCCGTACGAAAATCCCTATTGATTTACCTGTTTTTACAAGGAAATAAAATGTGAAAAAAATATTTCTACATCCCATGGCCTTTCCCAACCATTTAAATTTTTCTCTTACCTGTCTAACACTTCCGAAAAACCAATACAACACCCACCCGGAACAATATATAAAGCTAAACGAACCGTTCACTGGGTACTTATACGTACGAAAAGCCCTATTCATTTACCTGTTTTTACAAGGAAGTAAAATGTGAAAAAAATATTTCTACATCCCATGGCCTTTCCCAACCATTTAAACTTTTCTCTTACAGGTCTAACACTTCCGAAAAACCAATATAACGGCCACCCGGAACAATATATAAAGCTAAACGAACCGATCACTGGGCACTTATCCATACAAAAATCCCTATAGATTTTCCTGTTTTTACAAGGAAATAAAATGTGAAAAAAATATTTCTACATCCCATGGCCTTTCCCAACCATTTAAATTTTTCTCTTACAGGTCTAACACTACCGAAAAACCGATACAACTCCCACCCGGAACAATATATAAAGCTAAACGAACCGTTCACTGGGTACTTATCCGTACGAAAATCCCTATTGATTTACCTGTTTTTACAAGGAAATAAAATGTGAAAAAAATATTTCTACATCCCATGGCCTTTCCCAACCATTTAAACTTTTCTCTTACAGGTCTAACACTTCCGAAAAACCAATACAACGCCCTCCCGGAACAATATATAAAGCTAAACGGACCGTTCACTGGGTAATTATCCGTACAAAAAGCCCTATTGATTTACCTGTTTTTACAAGGAAATAAAATGTGAAAAAAATATTTCTACATCCCATGGCCATTCCCAACCATTTAAATTTTTCTCTTACAGGTCTAACACTTCTGAAAAACCAATACAACGGCCACCCGGAACAATGTATAAAGCTAAACGAACCGTTCACTGGGTACTTATCCGTACGAAAATCCCTATTGATTTACCTGTTTTTACAAGGAAGTAAAATGTGAAAAAAATATTTCTACATCCCATGGCCTTTCCCAACCATTTAAATTTTTCTCTTACATGTCTAACACTTCCGAAAAACCAATACAACGCCCACCCGGAACAATATATAAAGCTAAACGAACCGTTCACTGGGTACTTATCCGTACGAAAATCCCTATTGATTTACCTGTTTTTACAAGGAAATAAAATGTGAAAAAAATATTTCTACATCCCATGGCCTTTCCCAACCATTTAAATTTTTCTCTTACAGGTCTAACACTTCTGAAAAACCAATACAACGGCCACCCGGAACAATGTATAAAGCTAAACGAACCGTTCACTGGGTACTTATCCGTACGAAAATCCCTATTGATTTACCTGTTTTTACAAGGAAATAAAATGTGAAAAAAATATTTCTACATCCCATGGCCTTTCCCAACCATTTAAATTTTTCTCTTACCTGTCTAACACTTCCGAAAAACCAATACAACACCCACCCGGAACAATATATAAAGCTAAACGAACCATTCACTGGGTACTTATACGTACGAAAAGCCCTATTCATTTACCTGTTTTTACAAGGAAGTAAAATGTGAAAAAAATATTTCTACATCCCATGGCCTTTCCCAGCCATTTAAATTTTTCTCTTACAGGTCTAACACTTCCGAAAAACCAATACAACGCCCACCCGGAACAATATATAAAGCGAAACGAACCGTTCTCTGGGTACTTATCCGTACGAAAATCCCTATTGATTTACCGGTTTTACAAGGAAATAAAATGTGAAAAAAATATTTCTACATCCCATGGCCTTTCCCAACCATTTAAACTTTTCTCTTACAGGTCTAACACTTCCGAAAAACCAATATAACGGCCACCCGGAACAATATATAAAGCTAAACGAACCGATCACTGGGCACTTATCCATACAAAAATCCCTATAGATTTTCCTGTTTTTACAAGGAAATAAAATGTGAAAAAAATATTTCTACATCCCATGGCCTTTCCCAACCATTTAAATATTTATCTTACAGGTCTAACACTACCGAAAAACCGATACAACTCCCACCCGGAACAATATATAAAGCTAAACGAACCGTTCACTGGGTACTTATCCGTACGAAAATCCCTATTGATTTACCTGTTTTTACAAGGAAATAAAATGTGAAAAAAATATTTCTACATCCCATGGCCTTTCCCAACCATTTAAACTTTTCTCTTACAGGTCTAACACTTCCGAAAAACCAATACAACGCCCTCCCGGAACAATATATAAAGCTAAACGGACCGTTCACTGGGTAATTATCCGTACAAAAAGCCCTATTGATTTACCTGTTTTTACAAGGAAATAAAATGTGAAAAAAATATTTCTACATCCCATGGGCATTCCCAACCATTTAAATTTTTCTCTTACAGGTCTAACACTTCTGAAAAACCAATACAACGGCCACCCGGAACAATGTATAAAGCTAAACGAACCGTTCACTGGGTACTTATCCGTACGAAAATCCCTATTGATTTACCTGTTTTTACAAGGAAGTAAAATGTGAAAAAAATATTTCTACATCCCATGGCCTTTCCCAACCATTTAAATTTTTCTCTTACATGTCTAACACTTCCGAAAAACCAATACAACGCCCACCCGGAACAATATATAAAGCTAAACGAACCGTTCACTGGGTACTTATCCGTACGAAAATCCCTATTGATTTACCTGTTTTTACAAGGAAATAAAATGTGAAAAAAATATTTCTACATCCCATGGCCTTTCCCAACCATTTAAATTTTTCTCTTACAGGTCTAACACTTCTGAAAAACCAATACAACGGCCACCCGGAACAATGTATAAAGCTAAACGAACCGTTCACTGGGTACTTATCCGTACGAAAATCCCTATTGATTTACCTGTTTTTACAAGGAAGTAAAATGTGAAAAAAATATTTCTACATCCCATGGCCTTTCCCAACCATTTAAACTTTTCTCTTACAGGTCTAACACTTCCGAAAAACCAATATAACGGCCACCCGGAACAATATATAAAGCTAAACGAACCGTTCACTGGGTACTTATCCGTACGAAAATCCCTATTGATTTACCTGTTTTTACAAGGAAATAAAATGTGAAAAAAATATTTCTACATCCCATGGCCATTCCCAACCATTTAAATTTTTCTCTTACAGGTCTAACACTTCCGAAAAACCAATACAATGGCCACCCGGAACAATGTATAAAGCTAAACGAACCGTTCACTGGGTACTTATACGTACGAAAAGCCCTATTCATTTACCTGTTTTTACAAGGAAGTAAAATGTGAAAAAAATATTTCTACATCCCATGGCCTTTCCCAGCCATTTAAATTTTTCTCTTACAGGTCTAACACTTCCGAAAAACCAATACAACGCCCACCCGGAACAATATATAAAGCTAAACGAACCGTTCACTGGGTACTTATCCGTACGAAAATCCCTATTGATTTACCGGTTTTACAAGGAAATAAAATGTGAAAAAAATATTTCTACATCCCATGGCCTTTCCCAACCATTTAAACTTTTCTCTTACAGGTCTAACACTTCCGAAAAACCAATATAACGGCCACCCGGAACAATATATAAAGCTAAACGAACCGTTCACTGGGCACTTATCCGTACAAAAATCCCTATAGATTTTCCTGTTTTTACAAGGAAATAAAATGTGAAAAAAATATTTCTACATCCCATGGCCTTTCCCAACCATTTAAATATTTATCTTACAGGTCTAACACTACCGAAAAACCGATACAACTCCCACCCGGAACAATATATAAAGCTAAACGAACCGTTCACTGGGTACTTATACGTACGAAAAGCCCTATTCATTTACCTGTTTTTACAAGGAAGTAAAATGTGAAAAAATATTTCTACATCCCATGGCCTTTCCCAGCTATTTAAATTTTTCTCTTACAGGTCTAACACTTCCGAAAATCCAATACAACGCCCACCCGGAACAATATATAAAGCTAAACGAAGCGTTCACTGGGTACTTATCCGTACGAAAACCCCTATTGATTTACCTGTTTTTACAAGGAAGTAAAATGTGAAGAAATATTTCTACATCCCATGGCCTTTCCCAACCATTTAAATTTTTCTCTTACAGGTCTAACAGTTGCGAAAAACCAATACAACACCCACCCGGAAAAATATATACAGCTAAACGAACCGTTTACTGGGTACTAATCCATACGAAAATCCCTATTGATTTACCTGTTTTTACAAGGAAATAAAATGTGAAAAAAATATTTCTACATCCCATGGCCTTTCCCAACCATTTAAATTTTTCTCTTACAGGTCTAACAGTTGCGAAAAACCAATACAACGCCCACCCGGAACAATATATAAAGCTAAACGAACCGTTCACTGGGTACTTATCCGTACGAAAATCCCTATTGATTTACCTGTTTTTACAAGGAAATAAAATGTGAAAAAAATATTTCTACATCCCATGGCCTTTCCCAACCATTTAAATTTTTCTCTTACCTGTCTAACACTTCCGAAAAACCAATACAACGCCCACCCGGAACAATATATAAAGCTAAACGAACCGTTCACTGGGTACTTATACGTACGAAAAGCCCTATTCATTTACCTGTTTTTACAAGGAAGTAAAATGTGAAAAAAATATTTCTACATCCCATGGCCATTCCCAACCATTTAAATTTTTCTCTTACAGGTCTAACACTTCCGAAAAACCAATACAATGGCCACCCGGAACAATGTATAAAGCTAAACGAACCGTTCACTGGGTACTTATCCGTACGAAAATCCCTATTGATTTACCTGTTTTTACAAGGAAATAAAATGTGAAAAAAATATTTCTACATCCCATGGCCTTTCCCAACCATTTAAATTTTTCTCTTACAGGTCTAACACTTCCGAAAAACCAATACAACGCCCACCCGGAACAATATATAAAGCTAAACGAACCGTTCACTGGGTACTTATCCGTACGAAAATCCCTATTGATTTACCTGTTTTTACAAGGAAATAAAATGTGAAAAAAATATTTCTACATCCCATGGCCTTTCCCAACCATTTAAATTTTTCTCTTACCTGTCTAACACTTCCGAAAAACCAATACAACGCCCACCCGGAACAATATATAAAGCTAAACGAACCGTTCACTGGGTACTTATACGTACGAAAAGCCCTATTCATTTACCTGTTTTTACAAGGAAGTAAAATGTGAAAAAAATATTTCTACATCCCATGGCCTTTCCCAGCCATTTAAATTTTTCTCTTACAGGTCTAACACTTCCGAAAAACCAATACAACGCCCACCCGGAACAATATATAAAGCTAAACGAACCGTTCTCTGGGTACTTATCCGTACGAAAATCCCTATTGATTTACCGGTTTTACAAGGAAATAAAATGTGAAAAAAATATTTCTACATCCCATGGCCTTTCCCAACCATTTAAACTTTTCTCTTACAGGTCTAACACTTCCGAAAAACCAATATAACGGCCACCCGGAACAATATATAAAGCTAAACGAACCGATCACTGGGCACTTATCCATACAAAAATCCCTATAGATTTTCCTGTTTTTACAAGGAAATAAAATGTGAAAAAAATATTTCTACATCCCATGGCCTTTCCCAACCATTTAAATATTTATCTTACAGGTCTAACACTACCGAAAAACCGATACAACTCCCACCCGGAACAATATATAAAGCTAAACGAACCGTTCACTGGGTACTTATCCGTACGAAAATCCCTATTGATTTACCTGTTTTTACAAGGAAATAAAATGTGAAAAAAATATTTCTACATCCCATGGCCTTTCCCAACCATTTAAATTTTTCTCTTACAGGTCTAACACTTCTGAAAAACCAATACAACGGCCACCCGGAACAATGTATAAAGCTAAACGAACCGTTCACTGGGTACTTATCCGTACGAAAATCCCTATTGATTTACCTGTTTTTACAAGGAAGTAAAATGTGAAAAAAATATTTCTACATCCCATGGCCTTTCCCAACCATTTAAACTTTTCTCTTACAGGTCTAACACTTCCGAAAAACCAATATAACGGCCACCCGGAACAATATATAAAGCTAAACGAACCGATCACTGGGCACTTATCCGTACAAAAATCCCTAAAGATTTTCCTGTTTTTACAAGGAAATAAAATGTGAAAAAAATATTTCTACATCCCATGGCCTTTCCCAACCATTTAAATTTTTCTCTTACATGTCTAACACTTCCGAAAAACCAATACAAAGCCCACCCGGAACAATATATAAAGCTAAACGAACCGTTCACTGGGTACTTATCCGTACGAAAATCCCTATTGATTTACCTGTTTTTACAAGGAAATAAAATGTGAAAAAAATATTTCTACATCCCATGGCCATTCCCAACCATTTAAATTTTTCTCTTACAGGTCTAACACTTCCGAAAAACCAATACAATGGCCACCCGGAACAATGTATAAAGCTAAACGAACCGTTCACTGGGTACTTATCCGTACGAAAATCCCTATTGATTTACCTGTTTTTACAAGGAAATAAAATGTGAAAAAAATATTTCTACATCCCATGGCCTTTCCCAACCATTTAAATTTTTCTCTTACAGGTCTAACACTTCCGAAAAACCAATACAACGCCCACCCGGAACAATATATAAAGCTAAACGAACCGTTCACTGGGTACTTATCCGTACGAAAATCCCTATTGATTTACCTGTTTTTACAAGGAAATAAAATGTGAAAAAAATATTTCTACATCCCATGGCCTTTCCCAACCATTTAAATTTTTCTCTTACCTGTCTAACACTTCCGAAAAACCAATACAACGCCCACCCGGAACAATATATAAAGCTAAACGAACCGTTCACTGGGTACTTATACGTACGAAAAGCCCTATTCATTTACCTGTTTTTACAAGGAAGTAAAATGTGAAAAAAATATTTCTACATCCCATGGCCTTTCCCAGCCATTTAAATTTTTCTCTTACAGGTCGAACACTTCCGAAAAACCAATACAACGCCCACCCGGAACAATATATAAAGCTAAACGAACCGTTCTCTGGGTACTTATCCGTACGAAAATCCCTATTGATTTACCGGTTTTACAAGGAAATAAAATGTGAAAAAAATATTTCTACATCCCATGGCCTTTCCCAACCATTTAAACTTTTCTCTTACAGGTCTAACACTTCCGAAAAACCAATATAACGGCCACCCGGAACAATATATAAAGCTAAACGAACCGATCACTGGGCACTTATCCGTACAAAAATCCCTATAGATTTTCCTGTTTTTACAAGGAAATAAAATGTGAAAAAAATATTTCTACATCCCATGGCCTTTCCCAACCATTTAAATATTTATCTTACAGGTCTAACACTACCGAAAAACCGATACAACTCCCACCCGGAACAATATATAAAGCTAAACGAACCGTTCACTGGGTACTTATCCGTACGAAAATCCCTATTGATTTACCTGTTTTTACAAGGAAATAAAATGTGAAAAAAATATTTCTACATCCCATGGCCTTTCCCAACCATTTAAACTTTTCTCTTACAGGTCTAACACTTCCGAAAAACCAATACAACGCCCTCCCGGAACAATATATAAAGCTAAACGGACCGTTCACTGGGTAATTATCCGTACAAAAAGCCCTATTGATTTACCTGTTTTTACAAGGAAATAAAATGTGAAAAAAATATTTCTACATCCCATGGCCTTTCCCAACCATTTAAATTTTTCTCTTACAGGTCTAACACTTCTGAAAAACCTATACAACGGCCACCCGGAACAATGTATAAAGCTAAACGAACCGTTCACTGGGTACTTATCCGTACGAAAATCCCTATTGATTTACCTGTATTTACAAGGAAGTAAAATGTGAAAAAAATATTTCTACATCCCATGGCCTTTCCCAACCATTTAAATTTTTCTCTTACATGTCTAACACTTCCGAAAAACCAATACAACGCCCACCCGGAACAATATATAAAGCTAAACGAACCGTTCACTGGGTACTTATCCGTACGAAAATCCCTATTGATTTACCTGTTTTTACAAGGAAATAAAATGTGAAAAAAATATTTCTACATCCCATGGCCTTTCCCAACCATTTAAATTTTTCTCTTACAGGTCTAACACTTCTGAAAAACCAATACAACGGCCACCCGGAACAATGTATAAAGCTAAACGAACCGTTCACTGGGTACTTATCCGTACGAAAATCCCTATTGATTTACCTGTTTTTACAAGGAAGTAAAATGTGAAAAAAATATTTCTACATCCCATGGCCTTTCCCAACCATTTAAACTTTTCTCTTACAGGTCTAACACTTCCGAAAAACCAATATAACGGCCACCCGGAACAATATATAAAGCTAAACGAACCGATCACTGGGCACTTATCCGTACAAAAATCCCTATAGATTTTCCTGTTTTTACAAGGAAATAAAATGTGAAAAAAATATTTCTACATCCCATGGCCTTTCCCAACCATTTAAATTTTTCTCTTACATGTCTAACACTTCCGAAAAACCAATACAAAGCCCACCCGGAACAATATATAAAGCTAAACGAACCGTTCACTGGGTACTTATCCGTACGAAAATCCCTATTGATTTACCTGTTTTTACAAGGAAATAAAATGTGAAAAAAATATTTCTACATCCCATGGCCATTCCCAACCATTTAAATTTTTCTCTTACAGGTCTAACACTTCCGAAAAACCAATACAATGGCCACCCGGAACAATGTATAAAGCTAAACGAACCGTTCACTGGGTACTTATCCGTACGAAAATCCCTATTGATTTACCTGTTTTTACAAGGAAATAAAATGTGAAAAAAATATTTCTACATCCCATGGCCTTTCCCAACCATTTAAATTTTTCTCTTACAGGTCTAACACTTCCGAAAAACCAATACAACGCCCACCCGGAACAATATATAAAGCTAAACGAACCGTTCACTGGGTACTTATCCGTACGAAAATCCCTATTGATTTACCTGTTTTTACAAGGAAATAAAATGTGAAAAAAATATTTCTACATCCCATGGCCTTTCCCAACCATTTAAATTTTTCTCTTACCTGTCTAACACTTCCGAAAAACCAATACAACGCCCACCCGGTACAATAAATAAAGCTAAACGAACCGTTCACTGGGTACTTATACGTACGAAAAGCCCTATTCATTTACCTGTTTTTACAAGGAAGTAAAATGTGAAAAAAATATTTCTACATCCCATGGCCTTTCCCAGCCATTTAAATTTTTCTCTTACAGGTCTAACACTTCCGAAAAACCAATACAACGCCCACCCGGAACAATATATAAAGCTAAACGAACCGTTCTCTGGGTACTTATCCGTACGAAAATCCCTATTGATTTACCGGTTTTACAAGGAAATAAAATGTGAAAAAAATATTTCTACATCCCATGGCCTTTCCCAACCATTTAAACTTTTCTCTTACAGGTCTAACACTTCCGAAAAACCAATATAACGGCCACCCGGAACAATATATAAAGCTAAACGAACCGATCACTGGGCACTTATCCGTACAAAAATCCCTATAGATTTTCCTGTTTTTACAAGGAAATAAAATGTGAAAAAAATATTTCTACATCCCATGGCCTTTCCCAACCATTTAAATATTTATCTTACAGGTCTAACACTACCGAAAAACCGATACAACTCCCACCCGGAACAATATATAAAGCTAAACGAACCGTTCACTGGGTACTTATCCGTACGAAAATCCCTATTGATTTACCTGTTTTTACAAGGAAATAAAATGTGAAAAAAATATTTCTACATCCCATGGCCTTTCCCAACCATTTAAACTTTTCCCTTACAGGTCTAACACTTCCGAAAAACCAATACAACGCCCTCCCGGAACAATATATAAAGCTAAACGGACCGTTCACTGGGTAATTATCCGTACAAAAAGCCCTATTGATTTACCTGTTTTTACAAGGAAATAAAATGTGAAAAAAATATTTCTACATCCCATGGCCATTCCCAACCATTTAAATTTTTCTCTTACAGGTCTAACACTTCTGAAAAACCAATACAACGGCCACCCGGAACAATGTATAAAGCTAAACGAACCGTTCACTGGGTACTTATCCGTACGAAAATCCCTATTGATTTACCTGTTTTTACAAGGAAGTAAAATGTGAAAAAAATATTTCTACATCCCATGGCCTTTCCCAACCATTTAAATTTTTCTCTTACATGTCTAACACTTCCGAAAAACCAATACAACGCCCACCCGGAACAATATATAAAGCTAAACGAACCGTTCACTGGGTACTTATCCGTACGAAAATCCCTATTGATTTACCTGTTTTTACAAGGAAATAAAATGTGAAAAAAATATTTCTACATCCCATGGCCTTTCCCAACCATTTAAATTTTTCTCTTACAGGTCTAACACTTCTGAAAAACCAATACAACGGCCACCCGGAACAATGTATAAAGCTAAACGAACCGTTCACTGGGTACTTATCCGTACGAAAATCCCTATTGATTTACCTGTTTTTACAAGGAAGTAAAATGTGAAAAAAATATTTCTACATCCCATGGCCTTTCCCAACCATTTAAATTTTTCTCTTACAGGTCTAACACTTCCGAAAAACCAATACAACGCCCACCCGGAACAATATATAAAGCTAAACTAACCGTTCACTGGGTACTTATCCGTACGAAAATCCCTATTGATTTACCTGTTTTTACAAGGAAATAAAATGTGAAAAAAATATTTCTACATCCCATGGCCTTTCCCAACCATTTAAATTTTTCTCTTACATGTCTAACACTTCCGAAAAACCAATACAACGCCCACCCGGAACAATATATAAAGCTAAACGAACCGTTCACTGGGTACTTATCCGTACGAAAAGCCCTATTGATTTACCTGTTTTTACAAGGAAGTAAAATGTGAAAAAAATATTTCTACATCCCATGGCCTTTCCCAACCATTTAAATTTTTCTCTTACAGGTCTAACAGTTGCGAAAAATCAATACAACACCCACCCGGGAAAATATATACAGCTAAACGAACTGTTTACTGGGTACTAATCCATACGTATATCCCTATTGATTTACCTGTTTTTACAAGGAAATAAAATGTGAAAAAAATATTTCTACATCCCATGGCCTTTCCCAACCATTTAAATTTTTCTCTTACAGGTCTAAAACTTCCGAAAAACCAATACAACGCCCACCCGGAACAACATATAAAGCTAAACGAACCGTTCACTGGGTACTTATCCGTACGAAAATCCCTATTGATTTACCTGTTTTTACAAGGAAATAAAATGTGAAAAAATATTTCTACATCCCATGGCCTTTCCCAACCATTTAAATTTTTCTCTTACATGTCTAACACTTCCGAAAAACCAATACAACGCCCACCCGGAACAATGTATAAAGCTAAACGAACCGTTCACTGGGTACTTATCCGTACGAAAATCCCTATTGATTTACCTGTTTTTACAAGGAAATAAAATGTGAAAAAAATATTTCTACATCCCATGGCCATTCCCAACCATTTAAATTTTTCTCTTACAGGTCTAACACTTCCGAAAAACCAATACAACGCCCACCCGGAACAATATATAAAGCTAAACGAACCGTTCACTGGGTACTTATACGTACGAAAATCCCTATTGATTTACCTGTTTTTACAAGGAAATAAAATGTGAAAAAAAAATTTCTACATCCCAAGGCCTTTCCCAACCATTTAAATTTTTCTCTTACAGGTCTAACAGTTGCGAAAAACCAATACAACACCCACCCGGAAAAATATATACATCTAAACGAACCGTTTACTGGGTATTAATCCATACGAAAATCCCTATTGATTTACCTGTTTTTACAAGGAAATAAAATGTGAAAAAAATATTTCTACATCCCATGGCCTTTCCCAACCATTTAAATTTTTCTCTTACAGGTCTAACACTTCCGAATAACCAATACAACGCCCACCCGGAACAATATATAAAGCTAAACGAACCGTTCACTGGGTACTTATCCGTACGAAAATCCCTATTGATTTACCTGTTTTTACAAGGAAATAAAATGTGAAAAAATATTTCTACATCCCATGGCCTTTCCCAACCATTTCAATTTTTCTCTTACATGTCTAACACTTCCGAAAAACCAATACAACGCCCACCCGGAACAATGTATAAAGCTAAACGAACCGTTCACTGGGTACTTATCCGTACGAAAATCCCTATTGATTTACCTGTTTTTACAAGGAAATAAAATGTGAAAAAAATATTTCTACATCCCATGGCCATTCCCAACCATTTAAATTTTTCTCTTACAGGTCTAACACTTCCGAAAAACCAATACAACGCCCACCCGGAACAATATATAAAGCTAAACGAACCGTTCACTGGGTACTTATACGTACGAAAATCCCTATTGATTTACCTGTTTTTACAAGGAAATAAAATGTGAAAAAAAAATTTCTACATCCCAAGGCCTTTCCCAACCATTTAAATTTTTCTCTTACAGGTCTAACAGTTGCGAAAAACCAATAGAACACCCACCCGGAAAAATATATATATCTAAACGAACCGTTTACTGGGTACTAATCCATACGAAAATCCCTATTGATTTACCTGTTTTTACAAGGAAATAAAATGTGAAAAAAATATTTCTACATCCCATGGCCTTTCCCAACCATTTAAATTTTTCTCTTACAGGTCTAACACTTCCGAAAAACCAATACAACGCCCACCCGGAACAATATATAAAGCTAAACGAACCGTTCACTGGGTACTTATCCGTACGAAAATCCCTATTGATTTACCTGTTTTTACAAGGAAATAAAATGTGAAAAAAATATTTCTACATCCCATGGCCATTCCCAACCATTTAAATTTTTCTCTTACAGGTCTAACACCTCCGAAAAACCAATACAACGCCCACCCGGAACAATATATAAAGCTAAACGAACCGTTCACTGGGTACTTATACGTACGAAAATCCCTATTGATTTACCTGTTTTTACAAGGAAATAAAATGTGAAAAAAAAATTTCTACATCCCAAGGCCTTTCCCAACCATTTAAATTTTTCTCTTACAGGTCTAACAGTTGCGAAAAACCAATACAACACCCACCCGGAAAAATATATACATCTAAACGAACCGTTTACTGGGTACTAATCCATACGAAAATCCCTATTGATTTACCTGTTTTTACAAGGAAATAAAATGTGAAAAAAATATTTCTACATCCCATGGCCTTTCCCAACCATTTAAATTTTTCTCTTACAGGTCTAACACTTCCAAAAAACCAATACAACGCCCACCCGGAACAATATATAAAGCTAAACGAACCGTTCACTGGGTACTTATCCGTACGAAAATCCCTATTGATTTACCTGTTTTTACAAGGAAATAAAATGTGAAAAAAATATTTCTACATCCCATGGCCATTCCCAACCATTTAAATTTTTCTCTTACAGGTCTAACACTTCCGAAAAACCAATACAACGCCCACCCGGAACAATATATAAAGCTAAACGAACCGTTCACTGGGTACTTATACGTACGAAAAGTCCCAATTGATTTACCTGTTTTTACAAGGAAATAAAATGTGGAAAAAAAATTTCTACATCCCAAGGCCTTTCCCAACCATTTAAATTTTTCTCTTACAGGTCTAACAGTTGCGAAAAACCAATACAACACCCACCCGGAAAAATATATACATCTAAACGAACCGTTTACTGGGTACTAATCCATACGAAAATCCCTATTGATTTACCTGTTTTTACAAGGAAATAAAATGTGAAAAAAATATTTCTACATCCCATGGCCTTTCCCAACCATTTAAATTTTTCTCTTACAGGTCTAACACTTCCGAATAACCAATACAACGCCCACCCGGAACAATATATAAAGCTAAACGAACCGTTCACTGGGTACTTATCCGTACGAAAATCCCTATTGATTTACCTGTTTTTACAAGGAAATAAAATGTGAAAAAATATTTCTACATCCCATGGCCTTTCCCAACCATTTCAATTTTTCTCTTACATGTCTAACACTTCCGAAAAACCAATACAACGCCCACCCGGAACAATGTATAAAGCTAAACGAACCGTTCACTGGGTACTTATCCGTACGAAAATCCCTATTGATTTACCTGTTTTTACAAGGAAATAAAATGTGAAAAAAATATTTCTACATCCCATGGCCATTCCCAACCATTTAAATTTTTCTCTTACAGGTCTAACACTTCCGAAAAACCAATACAACGCCCACCCGGAACAATATATAAAGCTAAACGAACCGTTCACTGGGTACTTATACGTACGAAAATCCCTATTGATTTACCTGTTTTTACAAGGAAATAAAATGTGAAAAAAAAAATTTCTACATCCCAAGGCCTTTCCCAACCATTTAAATTTTTCTCTTACAGGTCTAACAGTTGCGAAAAACCAATAGAACACCCACCCGGAAAAATATATATATCTAAACGAACCGTTTACTGGGTACTAATCCATACGAAAATCCCTATTGATTTACCTGTTTTTACAAGGAAATAAAATGTGAAAAAAATATTTCTACATCCCATGGCCTTTCCCAACCATTTAAATTTTTCTCTTACAGGTCTAACACTTCCGAAAAACCAATACAACGCCCACCCGGAACAATATATAAAGCTAAACGAACCGTTCACTGGGTACTTATCCGTACGAAAATCCCTATTGATTTACCTGTTTTTACAAGGAAATAAAATGTGAAAAAAATATTTCTACATCCCATGGCCATTCCCAACCATTTAAATTTTTCTCTTACAGGTCTAACACCTCCGAAAAACCAATACAACGCCCACCCGGAACAATATATAAAGCTAAACGAACCGTTCACTGGGTACTTATACGTACGAAAATCCCTATTGATTTACCTGTTTTTACAAGGAAATAAAATGTGAAAAAAAAATTTCTACATCCCAAGGCCTTTCCCAACCATTTAAATTTTTCTCTTACAGGTCTAACAGTTGCGAAAAACCAATACAACACCCACCCGGAAAAATATATACATCTAAACGAACCGTTTACTGGGTACTAATCCATACGAAAATCCCTATTGATTTACCTGTTTTTACAAGGAAATAAAATGTGAAAAAAATATTTCTACATCCCATGGCCTTTCCCAACCATTTAAATTTTTCTCTTACAGGTCTAACAATTCCAAAAAACCAATACAACGCCCACCCGGAACAATATATAAAGCTAAACGAACCGTTCACTGGGTACTTATCCGTACGAAAATCCCTATTGATTTACCTGTTTTTACAAGGAAATAAAATGTGAAAAAAATATTTCTACATCCCATGGCCATTCCCAACCATTTAAATTTTTCTCTTACAGGTCTAACACTTCCGAAAAACCAATACAACGCCCACCCGGAACAATATATAAAGCTAAACGAACCGTTCACTGGGTACTTATACGTACGAAAAGTCCCAATTGATTTACCTGTTTTTACAAGGAAATAAAATGTGGAAAAAAAATTTCTACATCCCAAGGCCTTTCCCAACCATTTAAATTTTTCTCTTACAGGTCTAACAGTTGCGAAAAACCAATACAACACCCACCCGGAAAAATATATACATCTAAACGAACCGTTTACTGGGTACTAATCCATACGAAAATCCCTATTGATTTACCTGTTTTTACAAGGAAATAAAATGTGAAAAAAATATTTCTACATCCCATGGCCTTTCCCAACCATTTAAATTTTTCTCTTACAGGTCTAACACTTCCGAAAAACCAATACAACGCCCACCCGGAACAATATTTAAAGCTAAACGAACCGTTCACTGGGTACTTATCCGTACGAAAATCCCTATTGATTTACCTGTTTTTACAAGGAAATAAAATGTGAAAAAAATATTTCTACATCCCATGGCCTTTCCCAACCATTTAAATTTTTCTCTTACAGGTATAACACTTCCGAAAAACCAATAGAACGCCCACCCGGAACAATATATAAAGCTTAACGAACCGTTCACTGGGTACTTATCCGTACGAAAATCTCTATTGATTTACCTGTTTTTACAAGGAAATAAAATGTGAAAAAAATATTTCTACATCCCATGGCCTTTCCCAACCATTTAAATTTTTCTCTTACAGGTATAACACTTCTGAAAAACCAATACAACGCCCACCCGGAACAATATATAAAGCTAAACGAACCGTTCACTGGGTACTTATTCGTACGAAAATCCCTATTGATTTACCTGTTTTTACAAGGAAATAAAATGTGAAAAAAATATTTCTACATCCCATGGCCTTTCCCAACCATTTAAATTTTTCTCTTACAGGTCTAATGCTTCCGAAAAACCAATACAACGCCCACCCGGAACAAAATATAAAGCTAAACAAACCGTTCACTGGGTACTTATCCGTACGAAAATCCCTATTGATTTACCTGTTTTTACAACGAAGTAAAATGTGAAAAAAATATTTCTACATCCCATGGCCTTTCCCAACCATTTAAATTTTTCTCTTACAGGTCTAACAGTTGCGAAAAACCAATACAACGCCCACCCGGAACAATATATAAAGCTAAACGAACCGTTCACTGGGTACTTATCCGTACGAAAATCCCTATTGATTTACCTGTTTTTACAAGGAAATAAAATGTGAAAAAAATATTTCTACATCCCATGGTCTTTCCCAACCATTTAAATTTTTCTCTTACAGGTCTAACACTTCTGAAAAACCAATACAATGGCCACCCGGAACAATGTATAAAGCTAAACGAACCGTTCACTGGGTACTTATCCGTACGAAAATCCCTATTGATTTACCTGTTTTTACAAGGAAATAAAATGTGAAAAAAATATTTCTACATCCCATGGCCTTTCCCAACCATTTAAATTTTTCTCTTACAGGTCTAACACTTCCGAAAAACCAATACAACGCCCACCCGGAACAATATATAAAGCTAAACGAACCGTTCACTGGGTACTTATCCGTACGAAAATCCCTATTGATTTACCTGTTTTTACAAGGAAATAAAATGTGAAAAAAATATTTCTACATCCCATGGCCTTTCCCAACCATTTAAATTTTTCTCTTACAGGTCTAACAGTTGCGAAAAACCAATACAACGCCCACCCGGAACAATATATGAAGCTAAACGAACCGTTCACTGGGTACTTATCCGTACGAAAATCCCTATTGATTTACCTGTTTTTACAAGGAAATAAAATGTGAAAAAAATATTTCTACATCCCATGGTCTTTCCCAACCATTTAAATTTTTCTCTTACAGGTCTAACACTCCTGAAAAACCAATACAACGGCCACCCGGAACAATGTATAAAGCTAAACGAACCGTTCACTGGGTACTTATCCGTACCAAAATCCCTATTGATTTACCTGTTTTTACAAGGAAATAAAATGTGAAAAAAATATTTCTACATCCCATGGCCATTCCCAAACATTTAAATTTTTCTCTTACAGGTCTAACACTTCCGAAAAACCAATACAACGCCCACCCGGAACAATATATAAAGCTAAACGAACCGTTCACTGGGTACTTATACGTACGAAAATCCCTATTGATTTACCTGTTTTTACAAGGAAATAAAATGTGAAAAAAATATTTCTACATCCCATGGCCTTTCCCAACCATTTAAATTTTTATCTTACAGGTCTAACAGTTGCGAAAAACCAATACAACACCCACCCGGAAAAATATATACATCTAAACGAACCGTTTACTGGGTACTAATCCATACGAAAATCCCTATTGATTTACCTGTTTTTACAAGGAAATAAAATGTGAAAAAAATATTTCTACATCCCATGGCCTTTCCCAACCATTTAAACTTTTCTCTTACAGGTCTAACACTTCCGAAAAACCAATACAACGCCCACCCGGAACAATATATAAAGCTAAACGAACCGTTCACTGGGTACTTATCCGTACGAAAATCCCTATTGATTTACCTGTTTTTACAAGGAAATAAAATGTGAAAAAAATATTTCTACATCCCATGGCCTTTCCCAACCATTTAAATTTTTCTCTTACAGGTATAACACTTCCGAAAAACCAATACAACGCCCACCCGGAACAATATATAAAGCTAAACGAACCGTTCACTGGGTACTTATCCGTACGAAAATCTCTATTGATTTACCTGTTTTTACAAGGAAATAAAATGTGAAAAAAATATTTCTACATCCCATGGCCTTTCCCAACCATTTAAATTTTTCTCTTACAGGTATAACACTTCCGAAAAACCAATACAACGCCCACCCGGAACAATATATAAAGCTAAACGAACCGTTCACTGGGTACTTATTCGTACGAAAATCCCTATTGATTTACCTGTTTTTACAAGGAAATAAAATGTGAAAAAAATATTTCTACATCCCATGGCCTTTCCCAACCATTTAAATTTTTCTCTTACAGGTCTAATGCTTCCGAAAAACCAATACAACGCCCACCCAGAACAATATATAAAGCTAAACAAACCGTTCACTGGGTACTTATCCGTACGAAAATCCCTATTGATTTACCTGTTTTTACAAGGAAATAAAATGTGAAAAAAATATTTCTACATCCCATGGTCTTTCCCAACCATTTAAATTTTTCTCTTACAGGTCTAACACTTCTGAAAAACCAATACAACGGCCACCCGGAACAATGTATAAAGCTAAACGAACCGTTCACTGGGTACTTATCCGTACGAAAATCCCTATTGATTTACCTGTTTTTACAACGAAGTAAAATGTGAAAAAAATATTTCTACATCCCATGGCCTTTCCCAACCATTTAAACTTTTCTCTTACATGTCTAACACTTCCGAAAAACCAATACAACGCCCACCCGGAACAATATATAAAGCTAAACAAACCGTTCACTGGGTACTTATACGTACGAAAATCCCTATTGATTTACCTGTTTTTACAAGGAAATAAAATGTGAAAAAAATATTTCTACATCCCATGGCCTTTCCCAACCATTTAAATTTTTCTCTTACAGGTCTAACAGTTGCGAAAAACCAATACAACACCCACCCGGAACAATATATACATCTAAACGAACCGTTTACTGGGTACTAATCCATACGAAAATCCCTATTGATTTACCTGTTTTTACAAGGAAATAAAATGTGAAAAAAATATTTCTACATCCCATGGCCTTTCCCAACCATTTAAATTTTTCTCTTACAGGTCTAACACTTCCGAAAAACCAATAGAACGCCCACCCGGAACAATATATAAAGCTAAACGAACCGTTCACTGGGTACTTATCCGTACGAAAATCCCTATTGATTTACCTGTTTTTACAAGGAAATAAAATGTGAAAAAAATATTTCTACATCCCATGGCCTTTCCCAACCATTTAAATTTTTCTCTTACAGGTATAACACTTCCGAAAAACCAATACAACGCCCACCCGGAACAATATATAAAGCTAAACGAACCGTTCACTGGGTACTTATTCGTACGAAAATCCCTATTGATTTACCTGTTTTTACAAGGAAATAAAATGTGAAAAAAATATTTCTACATCCCATGGTCTTTCCCAACCATTTAAATTTTTCTCTTACAGGTCTAACACTTCTGAAAAACCAATATAACGCCCACCCGGAACAATATATAAAGCTAAACAAACCGTTCACTGGGTACTTATCCGTACGAAAATCCCTATTGATTTACCTCTTTTTACAACGAAGTAAAATGTGAAAAAAATATTTCTACATCCCATGGCCTTTCCCAACCATTTAAATTTTTCTCTTACAGGTCTAACAGTTGCGAAAAACCAATACAACACCCACCCGGAACAATATATACATCTAAACGAACCGTTTACTGGGTACTAATCCATACGAAAATCCCTATTGATTTACCTGTTTTTACAAGGAAATAAAATGTGAAAAAAATATTTCTACATCCCATGGCCTTTCCCAACCATTTAAATTTTTCTCTTACAGGTCTAACACTTCCGAAAAACCAATACAACGCCCACCCGGAACAATATATAAAGCTAAACGAACCGTTCACTGGGTACTTATCCGTACGAAAATCCCTATTGATTTACCTGTTTTTACAAGGAAATAAAATGTGAAAAAAATATTTCTACATCCCATGGCCTTTCCCAACCATTTAAATTTTTCTCTTACAGGTATAACACTTCCGAAAAACCAATACAACGCCCACCCGGAACAATATATAAAGCTAAACGAACCGTTCACTGGGTACTTATTCGTACGAAAATCCCTATTGATTTACCTGTTTTTACAAGGAAATAAAATGTGAAAAAAATATTTCTACATCCCATGGTCTTTCCCAACCATTTAAATTTTTCTCTTACAGGTCTAACACTTCTGAAAAACCAATATAACGCCCACCCGGAACAATATATAAAGCTAAACAAACCGTTCACTGGGTACTTATCCGTACGAAAATCCCTATTGATTTACCTCTTTTTACAACGAAGTAAAATGTGAAAAAAATATTTCTACATCCCATGGCCTTTCCCAACCATTTAAATTTTTCTCTTACATGTCTAACACTTCCGAAAAACCAATACAACGCCCACCCGGAAAATATATAAAAAGCTAAACGAACCGTTCACTGGGTACTTATACGTACGAAAATCCCTATTGATTTACCTGTTTTTACAAGGAAATAAAATGTGAAAAAACTACTTCTACATCCCATGGCCTTTCCCAACCATTTAAATTTTTCTCTTACAGGTCTAACAGTTGCGAAAAACCAATACAACACCCACCCGGAACAATATATACATCTAAACGAACCGTTTACTGGGTACTAATCCATACGAAAATCCCTATTGATTTACCTGTTTTTACAAGGAGATAAAATGTGAAAAAAATATTTCTACATCCCATGGCCTTTCCCAACCATTTAAATTTTTCTCTTACAGGTCTAACACTTCCGAAAAACCAATACAACGCCCACCCGGAACAATATATAAAGCTAAACAAACCGTTCACTGGGTACTTATCCGTACGAAAATCCCTATTGATTTACCTCTTTTTACAACGAAGTAAAATGTGAAAAAAATATTTCTACATCCCATGGCCTTTCCCAACCATTTAAATTTTTCTCTTACAGGTCTAACAGTTGCGAAAAACCAATACAACACCCACCCGGAACAATATATACATCTAAACGAACCGTTTACTGGGTACTAATCCATACGAAAATCCCTATTGATTTACCTGTTTTTACAAGGAAATAAAATGTGAAAAAAATATTTCTACATCCCATGGCCTTTCCCAACCATTTAAATTTTTCTCTTACAGGTCTAACACTTCCGAAAAACCAATACAACGCCCACCCGGAACAATATATAAAGCTAAACGAACCGTTCACTGGGTACTTATCCGTACGAAAATCCCTATTGATTTACCTGTTTTTACAAGGAAATAAAATGTGAAAAAAATATTTCTACATCCCATGGCCTTTCCCAACCATTTAAATTTTTCTCTTACAGGTATAACACTTCCGAAAAACCAATACAACGCCCACCCGGAACAATATATAAAGCTAAACGAACCGTTCACTGGGTACTTATTCGTACGAAAATCCCTATTGATTTACCTGTTTTTACAAGGAAATAAAATGTGAAAAAAATATTTCTACATCCCATGGTCTTTCCCAACCATTTAAATTTTTCTCTTACAGGTCTAACACTTCTGAAAAACCAATATAACGCCCACCCGGAACAATATATAAAGCTAAACAAACCGTTCACTGGGTACTTATCCGTACGAAAATCCCTATTGATTTACCTCTTTTTACAACGAAGTAAAATGTGAAAAAAATATTTCTACATCCCATGGCCTTTCCCAACCATTTAAATTTTTCTCTTACATGTCTAACACTTCCGAAAAACCAATACAACGCCCACCCGGAACAATATATAAAGCTAAACGAACCGTTCACTGGGTACTTATACGTACGAAAATCCCTATTGATTTACCTGTTTTTACAAGGAAATAAAATGTGAAAAAAATACTTCTACATCCCATGGCCTTTCCCAACCATTTAAATTTTTCTCTTACAGGTCTAACAGTTGCGAAAAACCAATACAACACCCACCCGGAACAATATATACATCTAAACGAACCGTTTACTGGGTACTAATCCATACGAAAATCCCTATTGATTTACCTGTTTTTACAAGGAGATAAAATGTGAAAAAAATATTTCTACATCCCATGGCCTTTCCCAACCATTTAAATTTTTCTCTTACAGGTCTAACACTTCCGAAAAACCAATACAACGCCCACCCGGAACAATATATAAAGCTAAACGAAGCGTTCACTGGGTACTTATCCGTACGAAAATCCCTATTGATTTACCTGTTTTTACAAGGAAATAAAATGTGAAAAAAATATTTCTACATCCCATGGCCTTTCCCAACCATTTAAATTTTTCTCTTACAGGTCTAACACTTCCGAAAAACCAATACAACGCCCACCCGGAAGAATATATAAAGCTAAACGAACCGTTCACTGGGTACTTATCCATACGAAAATCTCTATTGATTTACCTGTTTTTACAAGGAAATAAAATGTGAAAAAAATATTTATACATCCCATGGCCTTTCCCAACCATTTAATTTTTCTCTTACAGGTCTAACACTACCGAAAAACCAATACAACTCCCACCCGGAACAATATATAAAGCTAAACGAACCGTTCACTGGGTAATTATCCGTACGAAAATCCCTATTGATTTACCTGTTTTTACAAGGAAATAAAATGTGAAAAATATATATCTACATCCCATGGCCATTCCCAACCATTTAAATTTTTCTCTTACAGGTCTAACACTTCTGAAAAACCAATACAACGGCCACCCGGAACAATGTATAAAGCTAAACGAACCGTTCACTGGGTACTTATCCGTACGAAAATCCCTATTGATTTACCTGTTTTTACAAGGAAGTAAAATGTGAAAAAATTATTTCTACATCCCATGGCCTTTCCCAACCATTTAAATTTTTCTCTTACAGGTCTAACACTTCCGAAAAACCAATACAACGCCCACCCGGAACAATATATAAAGCTAAACGAACCGTTCACTGGGTACTTATACGTACGAAAATCCCTATTGATTTACCTGTTTTTACAAGGAAATAAAATGTGAAAAAAATATTTCTACATCCCATGGCCATTCCCAACCATTTAAATTTTTCTCTTACAGGTCTAACACTTCTGAAAAACCAATACAACGGCCACCCGGAACAATGTATAAAGCTAAACGAACCGTTCACTGGGTACTTATCCGTACGAAAATCCATATTGATTTACCTGTTTTTACAACGATGTAAAAGGTGAAAAAAATATTTCTACATCCCGTGGCCTTTCCCAACCATTTAAATTTTTCTCTTACAGGTCTAACACTTCCGAAAAACCAATACAACGCCCACCCGGAACAATATATAAAGCTAAACGAACCGTTTACTGGGTACTAATCTATACGAAAATCCCTATTGATTTACCTGTTTTTACAAGGAAATAAAATGTGAAAAAAATATTTCTACATCCCATGGCCTTTCCCAACCATTTAATTTTTTCTCTTACAGGTCTAACACTTCCGAAAAACCAATACAATGCCCACCCGGAACAATATATAAAGCTAAACGAACCGTTCACTGGGTACTTATCCGTACGAAAATCCCTATTGATTTACCTGTTTTTACAACGATGTAAAAGGTGAAAAAAATATTTCTACATCCCGTGGCCTTTCCCAACCATTTAAATTTTTCTCTTACAGGTCTAACACTTCCGAAAAACCAATACAACGCCACCCGGAACAATATATAAAGCTAAACGAACCGTTTACTGGGTACTAATCTATACGAAAATCCCTATTGATTTACCTGTTTTTACAAGGAAATAAAATGTGAAAAAAATATTTCTACATCCCATGGCCTTTCCCAACCATTTAAATTTTTCTCTTACAGGTCTAATGCTTCCGAAAAACCAATACAACGCCCACCCAGAACAATATATAAAGCTAAACAAACCGTTCACTGGGTACTTATCCGTACGAAAATCCCTATTGATTTACCTGTTTTTACAAGGAAATAAAATGTGAAAAAAATATTTCTACATCCCATGGTCTTTCCCAACCATTTAAATTTTTCTCTTACAGGTCTAACACTTCTGAAAAACCAATACAACGGCCACCCGGAACAATGTATAAAGCTAAACGAACCGTTCACTGGGTACTTATCCGTACGAAAATCCCTATTGATTTACCTGTTTTTACAACGAAGTAAAATGTGAAAAAAATATTTCTACATCCCATGGCCTTTCCCAACCATTTAAACTTTTCTCTTACATGTCTAACACTTCCGAAAAACCAATACAACGCCCACCCGGAACAATATATAAAGCTAAACAAACCGTTCACTGGGTACTTATACGTACGAAAATCCCTATTGATTTACCTGTTTTTACAAGGAAATAAAATGTGAAAAAAATATTTCTACATCCCATGGCCTTTCCCAACCATTTAAATTTTTCTCTTACAGGTCTAACAGTTGCGAAAAACCAATACAACACCCACCCGGAACAATATATACATCTAAACGAACCGTTTACTGGGTACTAATCCATACGAAAATCCCTATTGATTTACCTGTTTTTACAAGGAAATAAAATGTGAAAAAAATATTTCTACATCCCATGGCCTTTCCCAACCATTTAAATTTTTCTCTTACAGGTCTAACACTTCCGAAAAACCAATACAACGCCCACCCGGAACAATATATAAAGCTAAACGAACCGTTCACTGGGTACTTATCCGTACGAAAATCCCTATTGATTTACCTGTTTTTACAAGGAAATAAAATGTGAAAAAAATATTTCTACATCCCATGGCCTTTCCCAACCATTTAAATTTTTCTCTTACAGGTATAACACTTCCGAAAAACCAATACAACGCCCACCCGGAACAATATATAAAGCTAAACGAACCGTTCACTGGGTACTTATTCGTACGAAAATCCCTATTGATTTACCTGTTTTTACAAGGAAATAAAATGTGAAAAAAATATTTCTACATCCCATGGTCTTTCCCAACCATTTAAATTTTTCTCTTACAGGTCTAACACTTCTGAAAAACCAATATAACGCCCACCCGGAACAATATATAAAGCTAAACAAACCGTTCACTGGGTACTTATCCGTACGAAAATCCCTATTGATTTACCTGTTTTTACAACGAAGTAAAATGTGAAAAAAATATTTCTACATCCCATGGCCTTTCCCAACCATTTAAATTTTTCTCTTACATGTCTAACACTTCCGAAAAACCAATACAACGCCCACCCGGAACAATATATAAAGCTAAACGAACCGTTCACTGGGTACTTATACGTACGAAAATCCCTATTGATTTACCTGTTTTTACAAGGAAATAAAATGTGAAAAAAATACTTCTACATCCCATGGCCTTTCCCAACCATTTAAATTTTTCTCTTACAGGTCTAACAGTTGCGAAAAACCAATACAACACCCACCCGGAACAATATATACATCTAAACGAACCGTTTACTGGGTACTAATCCATACGAAAATCCCTATTGATTTACCTGTTTTTACAAGGAGATAAAATGTGAAAAAAATATTTCTACATCCCATGGCCTTTCCCAACCATTTAAACTTTTCTCTTACAGGTCTAACACTTCCGAAAAACCAATACAACGCCCACCCGGAACAATATATAAAGCTAAACGAACCGTTCACTGGGTACTTATCCGTACGAAAATCCCTATTGATTTACCTGTTTTTACAAGGAAATAAAATGTGAAAAAAATATTTCTACATCCCATGGCCTTTCCCAACCATTTAAACTTTTCTCTTACAGGTCTAACACTTCCGAAAAACCAATACAACGCCCACCCGGAACAATATATAAAGCTAAACGAACCGTTCACTGGGTACTAATCCATACGAAAATCCCTATTGATTTACCTGTTTTTACAAGGAAATAAAATGTGAAAAAAATATTTCTACATCCCATGGCCTTTCCCAACCATTTAAACTTTTCTCTTACAGGTCTAACACTTCCGAAAAACCAATACAACGCCCACCCGGAACAATATATAAAGCTAAACGAACCGTTCACTGGGTAATTATCCGTACGAAAATCCCTATTGATTTACCTGTTTTTACAAGGAAATAAAATGTGAAAAATATATATCTACATCCCATGGCCATTCCCAACCATTTAAATTTTTCTCTTACAGGTCTAACACTTCTGAAAAACCAATACAACGGCCACCCGGAACAATGTATAAAGCTAAACGAACCGTTCACTGGGTACTTATCCGTACGAAAATCCCTATTGATTTACCTGTTTTTACAAGGAAGTAAAATGTGAAAAAATTATTTCTACATCCCATGGCCTTTCCCAACCATTTAAATTTTTCTCTTACAGGTCTAACACTTCCGAAAAACCAATACAACGCCCACCCGGAACAATATATAAAGCTAAACGAACCGTTCACTGGGTACTTATACGTACGAAAATCCCTATTGATTTACCTGTTTTTACAAGGAAATAAAATGTGAAAAAAATATTTCTACATCCCATGGCCTTTCGCAACCATTTAAACTTTTCTCTTACAGGTCTAACACTTCCGAAAAACCAATACAACGCCCACCCGGAACAATATATAAAGCTAAACGAACCGTTCACTGGGTACTTATACGTACGAAAATCCCTATTGATTTACCTGTTTTTACAAGGAAATAAAATGTGAAAAAAATATTTCTACATCCCATGGCCTTTCGCAACCATTTAAACTTTTCTCTTACAGGTCTAACACTTCCGAAAAACCAATACAACGCCCACCCGGAACAATATATAAAGCTAAACGAACTGGGTACTTATACGTACGAAAATCCCTATTGATTTACCTGTTTTTACAAGGAAATAAAATGTGAAAAAAATATTTCTACATCCCATGGCCTTTCCCAACCATTTAAATTTTTCTCTTAAAGGTCTGACACTTCCGAAAAACCAATACAACGCCCACCCGGAACAATATATAAAGCTAAACGAACCGTTCACTGGGTACTTATCCGTACGAAAATCCCTATTGATTTACCTGTTTTTACAAGGAAATAAAATGTGAAAAAAATATTTCTACATCCCATGGCCTTTCCCAACCATTTAAATTTTTCTCTTAAAGGTCTGACACTTCCGAAAAACCAATACAACGCCCACCCGGAACAATATATAAAGCTAAACGAACCGTTCACTGGGTACTTATCCGTACGAAAATCCCTATTGATTTACCTGTTTTTACAAGGAAATAAAATGTGAAAAAAATATTTCTACATCCCATGGCCTTTCCCAACCATTTAAACTTTTCTCTTACAGGTCTAACACTTCCGAAAAACCAATACAACGCCCACCCGGAACAATATATAAAGCTAAACGAACCGTTCACTGGGTACTAATCCATACGAAAATCCCTATTGATTTACCTGTTTTTACAAGGAAATAAAATGTGAAAAAAATATTTCTACATCCCATGGCCTTTCCCAACCATTTAAACTTTTCTCTTACAGGTCTAACACTTCCGAAAAACCAATACAACGCCCACCCGGAACAATATATAAAGCTAAACGAACTGGGTACTTATCCGTACGAAAATCCCTATTGATTTACCTGTTTTTACAAGGAAATAAAATGTGAAAAAAATATTTCTACATCCCATGGCCTTTCCCAACCATTTAAATTTTTCTCTTAAAGGTCTGACACTTCCGAAAAACCAATACAACGCCCACCCGGAACAATACATAAAGCTAAACGAACCGTTCACTGGGTACTTATCCGTACGAAAATCCCTATTGATTTACCTGTTTTTACAAGGAAGTAAAATGTGAAAAAATTATTTCTACATCCCATGGCCTTTCCCAACCATTTAAATTTTTCTCTTACAGGTCTAACACTTCCGAAAAACCAATACAACGCCCACCCGGAACAATATATAAAGCTAAACGAACCGTTCACTGGGTACTTATACGTACGAAAATCCCTATTGATTTACCTGTTTTTACAAGGAAATAAAATGTGAAAAAAATATTTCTACATCCCATGGCCTTTCGCAACCATTTAAACTTTTCTCTTACAGGTCTAACACTTCCGAAAAACCAATACAACGCCCACCCGGAACAATATATAAAGCTAAACGAACCGTTCACTGGGTACTTATACGTACGAAAATCCCTATTGATTTACCTGTTTTTACAAGGAAATAAAATGTGAAAAAAATATTTCTACATCCCATGGCCTTTCGCAACCATTTAAACTTTTCTCTTACAGGTCTAACACTTCCGAAAAACCAATACAACGCCCACCCGGAACAATATATAAAGCTAAACGAACTGGGTACTTATACGTACGAAAATCCCTATTGATTTACCTGTTTTTACAAGGAAATAAAATGTGAAAAAAATATTTCTACATCCCATGGCCTTTCCCAACCATTTAAATTTTTCTCTTAAAGGTCTGACACTTCCGAAAAACCAATACAACGCCCACCCGGAACAATATATAAAGCTAAACGAACCGTTCACTGGGTACTTATCCGTACGAAAATCTCTATTGATTTACCTGTTTTTACAAGGAAATAAAATGTGAAAAAAATATTTCTACATCCCATGGCCTTTCCCAACCATTTAAATTTTTCTCTTAAAGGTCTGACACTTCCGAAAAACCAATACAACGCCCACCCGGAACAATATATAAAGCTAAACGAACCGTTCACTGGGTACTTATCCGTACGAAAATCCCTATTGATTTACCTGTTTTTACAAGGAAATAAAATGTGAAAAAAATATTTCTACATCCCATGGCCTTTCCCAACCATTTAAACTTTTCTCTTACAGGTCTAACACTTCCGAAAAACCAATACAACGCCCACCCGGAACAATATATAAAGCTAAACGAACCGTTCACTGGGTACTAATCCATACGAAAATCCCTATTGATTTACCTGTTTTTACAAGGAAATAAAATGTGAAAAAAATATTTCTACATCCCATGGCCTTTCCCAACCATTTAAACTTTTCTCTTACAGGTCTAACACTTCCGAAAAACCAATACAACGCCCACCCGGAACAATATATAAAGCTAAACGAACTGGGTACTTATCCGTACGAAAATCCCTATTGATTTACCTGTTTTTACAAGGAAATAAAATGTGAAAAAAATATTTCTACATCCCATGGCCTTTCCCAACCATTTAAATTTTTCTCTTAAAGGTCTGACACTTCCGAAAAACCAATACAACGCCCACCCGGAACAATATATAAAGCTAAACGAACCGTTCACTGGGTACTTATCCGTACGAAAATCCCTATTGATTTACCTGTTTTTACAAGGAAATAAAATGTGAAAAAAATATTTCTACATCCCATGGCCTTTCGCAACCATTTAAACTTTTCTCTTACAGGTCTAACACTTCCGAAAAACCAATACAACGCCCACCCGGAACAATATATAAAGCTAAACGAACTGGGTACTTATCCGTACGAAAATCCCTATTGATTTACCTGTTTTTACAAGGAAATAAAATGTGAAAAAAATATTTCTACATCCCATGGCCTTTCCCAACCATTTAAATTTTTCTCTTAAAGGTCTGACACTTCCGAAAAACCAATACAACGCCCACCCGGAACAATATATAAAGCTAAACGAACCGTTCACTGGGTACTTATCCGTACGAAAATCCCTATTGATTTACCTGTTTTTACAAGGAAATAAAATGTGAAAAAAATATTTCTACATCCCATGGCCTTTCCCAACCATTTAAATTTTTCTCTTAAAGGTCTGACACTTCCGAAAAACCAATACAACGCCCACCCGGAACAATATATAAAGCTAAACGAACCGTTCACTGGGTACTTATCCGTACGAAAATCCCTATTGATTTACCTGTTTTTACAAGGAAATAAAATGTGAAAAAAATATTTCTACATCCCATGGCCTTTCCCAACCATTTAAACTTTTCTCTTACAGGTCTAACACTTCCGAAAAACCAATACAACGCCCACCCGGAACAATATATAAAGCTAAACGAACCGTTCACTGGGTACTAATCCATACGAAAATCCCTATTGATTTACCTGTTTTTACAAGGAAATAAAATGTGAAAAAAATATTTCTACATCCCATGGCCTTTCCCAACCATTTAAACTTTTCTCTTACAGGTCTAACACTTCCGAAAAACCAATACAACGCCCACCCGGAACAATATATAAAGCTAAACGAACTGGGTACTTATCCGTACGAAAATCCCTATTGATTTACCTGTTTTTACAAGGAAATAAAATGTGAAAAAAATATTTCTACATCCCATGGCCTTTCCCAACCATTTAAATTTTTCTCTTAAAGGTCTGACACTTCCGAAAAACCAATACAACGCCCACCCGGAACAATATATAAAGCTAAACGAACCGTTCACTGGGTACTTATCCGTACGAAAATCCCTATTGATTTACCTGTTTTTACAAGGAAATAAAATGTGAAAAAAATATTTCTACATCCCATGGCCTTTCCCAACCATTTAAATTTTTCTCTTAAAGGTCTGACACTTCCGAAAAACCAATACAACGCCCACCCGGAACAATATATAAAGCTAAACGAACCGTTCACTGGGTACTTATCCGTACGAAAATCCCTATTGATTTACCTGTTTTTACAAGGAAATAAAATGTGAAAAAAATATTTCTACATCCCATGGCCTTTCCCAACCATTTAAACTTTTCTCTTACAGGTCTAACACTTCCGAAAAACCAATACAACGCCCACCCGGAACAATATATAAAGCTAAACGAACCGTTCACTGGGTACTAATCCATACGAAAATCCCTATTGATTTACCTGTTTTTACAAGGAAATAAAATGTGAAAAAAATATTTCTACATCCCATGGCCTTTCCCAACCATTTAAACTTTTCTCTTACAGGTCTAACACTTCCGAAAAACCAATACAACGCCCACCCGGAACAATATATAAAGCTAAACGAACCGTTCACTGGGTACTAATCCATACGAAAATCCCTATTGATTTACCTGTTTTTACAAGGAAATAAAATGTGAAAAAAATATTTCTACATCCCATGGCCTTTCCCAACCATTTAAACTTTTCTCTTACAGGTCTAACACTTCCGAAAAACCAATACAACGCCCACCCGGAACAATATATAAAGCTAAACGAACTGGGTACTTATCCGTACGAAAATCCCTATTGATTTACCTGTTTTTACAAGGAAATAAAATGTGAAAAAAATATTTCTACATCCCATGGCCTTTCCCAACCATTTAAATTTTTCTCTTAAAGGTCTGACACTTCCGAAAAACCAATACAACGCCCACCCGGAACAATATATAAAGCTAAACGAACCGTTCACTGGGTACTTATCCGTACGAAAATCCCTATTGATTTACCTGTTTTTACAAGGAAATAAAATGTGAAAAAAATATTTCTACATCCCATGGCCTTTCCCAACCATTTAAATTTTTCTCTTAAAGGTCTGACACTTCCGAAAAACCAATACAACGCCCACCCGGAACAATATATAAAGCTAAACGAACCGTTCACTGGGTACTTATCCGTACGAAAATCCCTATTGATTTACCTGTTTTTACAAGGAAATAAAATGTGAAAAAAATATTTCTACATCCCATGGCCTTTCCCAACCATTTAAACTTTTCTCTTACAGGTCTAACACTTCCGAAAAACCAATACAACGCCCACCCGGAACAATATATAAAGCTAAACGAACCGTTCACTGGGTACTAATCCATACGAAAATCCCTATTGATTTACCTGTTTTTACAAGGAAATAAAATGTGAAAAAAATATTTCTACATCCCATGGCCTTTCCCAACCATTTAAACTTTTCTCTTACAGGTCTAACACTTCCGAAAAACCAATACAACGCCCACCCGGAACAATATATAAAGCTAAACGAACTGGGTACTTATCCGTACGAAAATCCCTATTGATTTACCTGTTTTTACAAGGAAATAAAATGTGAAAAAAATATTTCTCCATCCCATGGCCTTTCCCAGCCACTTCGGTTTTTCTCCCTCAGGTCTAACACTTCCGAAAAACCAATACAACGCCCTCCCGGAACAATATATAAAGCTAAACGAACCGTGAACTGGGTACTTATCCGTAAGAAAATCCCTATTGATTTTCCTGTTTCTACAAGGAAGTAAAATGTGAAAAAATATTTCTACATCCCATGGCCTTTCCCAGCCATTTAAACTTTTCTCTTACATGCCTAACACTTCTGAAAAACCAATACAATGGCCACCCGGAACAATATATAAAGCTAAACGAACCGTTCACTGGGCACTTATCCGTACGAAAATCCCTATTGATTTACCTGTTTTTACAAGGAAATAAAATGTGAAAAAAATATTTCTCCATCCCATGGCCTTTCCCAACCATTTACATTTTTATCTTACATGTATAACACTTCCGAAAAACCAATACAACGGCCACCCGGAACAATATATAAAGCTAAACGAACGGTTCACTGGTTACTTATCCGTACGAAAATCCCTATTGATTTACCTGTTTTTACAAGGAAATAAAATGTGAAAAAAATATTTCTACATCCCATGGCCTTTCGCAACCATTTAAACTTTTCTCTTACAGGTCTAACACTTCCGAAAAACCAATACAACGCCCACCCGGAACAATATATAAAGCTAAACGAACTGGGTACTTATCCGTACGAAAATCCCTATTGATTTACCTGTTTTTACAAGGAAATAAAATGTGAAAAAAATATTTCTCCATCCCATGGCCTTTCCCAGCCACTTCGGTTTTTCTCCCTCAGGTCTAACACTTCCGAAAAACCAATACAACGCCCTCCCGGAACAATATATAAAGCTAAACGAACCGTGAACTGGGTACTTATCCGTACGAAAATCCCTATTGATTTTCCTCTTTTTACAAGGAAGTAAAATGTGAAAAAAATATTTCTACATCCCATGGCCTTTCACAACCATTTAAATTTTTATCTTACAGGTCTAACAGTTGCGAAAAACCAATACAACGCCCACCCGGAAAAATATATAAAGCTAAACGAACCGTTCACTGGGTACTAATCCATACGAAAATCCCTATTGATTTACCTGTTTTTACAAGGAAATAAAATGTGAAAAAAATATTTCTACATCCCATGGCCTTTCCCAACCATTTAAACTTTTCTCTTACAGGTCTAACACTTTCGAAAAACCAATACAACGCCCACCCGGAACAATATATAAAGCTAAACGAACTGGGTACTTATCCGTACGAAAATCCCTATTGATTTACCTGTTTTTACAAGGAAATAAAATGTGAAAAAAATATTTCTCCATCCCATGGCCTTTCCCAGCCACTTCGGTTTTTCTCCCTCAGGTCTAACACTTCCGAAAAACCAATACAACGCCCTCCCGGAACAATATATAAAGCTAAACGAACCGTGAACTGGGTACTTATCCGTAAGAAAATCCCTATTGATTTACCTGTTTTTACAAGGAAGTAAAATGTGAAAAAATATTTCTACATCCCATGGCCTTTCCCAGCCATTTAAACTTTTCTCTTACATGCCTAACACTTCTGAAAAACCAATACAATGGCCACCCGGAACAATATATAAAGCTAAACGAACCGTTCACTGGGCACTTATCCGTACGAAAATCCCTATTGATTTACCTGTTTTTACAAGGAAATAAAATGTGAAAAAAATATTTCTCCATCCCATGGCCTTTCCCAACCATTTACATTTTTATCTTACATGTATAACACTTCCGAAAAACCAATACAACGGCCACCCGGAACAATATATAAAGCTAAACGAACGGTTCACTGGTTACTTATCCGTACGAAAATCCCTATTGATTTACCTGTTTTTACAAGGAAATAAAATGTGAAAAAAATATTTCTACATCCCATGGCCTTTCGCAACCATTTAAACTTTTCTCTTACAGGTCTAACACTTCCGAAAAACCAATACAACGCCCACCCGGAACAATATATAAAGCTAAACGAACTGGGTACTTATCCGTACGAAAATCCCTATTGATTTACCTGTTTTTACAAGGAAATAAAATGTGAAAAAAATATTTCTACATCCCATGGCCTTTCCCAACCATTTAAATTTTTCTCTTAAAGGTCTGACACTTCCGAAAAACCAATACAACGCCCACCCGGAACAATATATAAAGCTAAACGAACCGTTCACTGGGTACTTATCCGTACGAAAATCCCTATTGATTTACCTGTTTTTACAAGGAAATAAAATGTGAAAAAAATATTTCTACATCCCATGGCCTTTCCCAACCATTTAAATTTTTATCTTACAGGTCTAACACTTCTGAAAAACCAATACAACGCCCTCCCGGAACAATGTATAAAGCTAAACGAACCGTTCACTGGGTACTTATCCGTGCGAAAAGCCCTATTGATTTTCCTCTTTTTACAAGGAAGTAAAATGTGAAAAAAATATTTCTACATCCCATGGCCTTTCACAACCATTTAAATTTTTATCTTACAGGTCTAACAGTTGCGAAAAACCAATACAACGCCCACCCGGAAAAATATATAAAGCTAAACGAACCGTTCACTGGGTACTAATCCATACGAAAATCCCTATTGATTTACCTGTTTTTACAAGGAAATAAAATGTGAAAAAAATATTTCTACATCCCATGGCCTTTCCCAACCATTTAAACTTTTCTCTTACAGGTCTAACACTTCCGAAAAACCAATACAACGCCCACCCGGAACAATATATAAAGCTAAACGAACTGGGTACTTATCCGTACGAAAATCCCTATTGATTTACCTGTTTTTACAAGGAAATAAAATGTGAAAAAAATATTTCTCCATCCCATGGCCTTTCCCAGCCACTTCGGTTTTTCTCCCTCAGGTCTAACACTTCCGAAAAACCAATACAACGCCCTCCCGGAACAATATATAAAGCTAAACGAACCGTGAACTGGGTACTTATCCGTAAGAAAATCCCTATTGATTTACCTGTTTTTACAAGGAAGTAAAATGTGAAAAAATATTTCTACATCCCATGGCCTTTCCCAGCCATTTAAACTTTTCTCTTACATGCCTAACACTTCTGAAAAACCAATACAATGGCCACCCGGAACAATATATAAAGCTAAACGAACCGTTCACTGGGCACTTATCCGTACGAAAATCCCTATTGATTTACCTGTTTTTACAAGGAAATAAAATGTGAAAAAAATATTTCTCCATCCCATGGCCTTTCCCAACCATTTACATTTTTATCTTACATGTATAACACTTCCGAAAAACCAATACAACGGCCACCCGGAACAATATATAAAGCTAAACGAACGGTTCACTGGTTACTTATCCGTACGAAAATCCCTATTGATTTACCTGTTTTTACAAGGAAATAAAATGTGAAAAAAATATTTCTACATCCCATGGCCTTTCGCAACCATTTAAACTTTTCTCTTACAGGTCTAACACTTCCGAAAAACCAATACAACGCCCACCCGGAACAATATATAAAGCTAAACGAACTGGGTACTTATCCGTACGAAAATCCCTATTGATTTACCTGTTTTTACAAGGAAATAAAATGTGAAAAAAATATTTCTACATCCCATGGCCTTTCCCAACCATTTAAATTTTTCTCTTAAAGGTCTGACACTTCCGAAAAACCAATACAACGCCCACCCGGAACAATATATAAAGCTAAACGAACCGTTCACTGGGTACTTATCCGTACGAAAATCCCTATTGATTTACCTGTTTTTACAAGGAAATAAAATGTGAAAAAAATATTTCTACATCCCATGGCCTTTCCCAACCATTTAAATTTTTCTCTTAAAGGTCTGACACTTCCGAAAAACCAATACAACGCCCACCCGGAACAATATATAAAGCTAAACGAACCGTTCACTGGGTACTTATCCGTACGAAAATCCCTATTGATTTACCTGTTTTTACAAGGAAATAAAATGTGAAAAAAATATTTCTACATCCCATGGCCTTTCCCAACCATTTAAATTTTTCTCTTACAGGTCTAACACTTCCGAAAAACCAATACAACGCCCACCCGGAACAATATATAAAGCTAAACGAACCGTTCACTGGGTACTTATCCGTACCAAAATCCCTATTGATTTACCTGTTTTTACAAGGAAATAAAATATGAAAAAAATATTTCTACATCCCCTGGCCTTTCCCAACCATTTAAATTTTTCTCTTACATGTCTAACACTTCCGAAAAACCAATACAACGCCCACCCGGAACAATACATAAAGCTAAACGAACCGTTCACTGGGTACTTATACGTACGAAAATCCCTATTGATTTACCTGTTTTTACAAGGAAATAAAATGTGAAAAAATATTTCTACATCCCATGGCCTTTCCCAACCATATAAATTTTTCTCTTACATGTCTAACACTTCCCAAAAACCAATACAACGCCCACCCGGAACAATGTATAAAGCTAAACGAACCGTTCACTGGGTACTTATCCGTGCGAAAAGCCCTATTGATTTACCTGTTTTTACAAGGAAGTAAAATGTGAAAAAAATATTTCTACATCCCATGGCCTTTTCCAGCCATTTAAATTTTTCTCTTACAGGTCTAACACTTCCGAAAAACCAATACAACGCCTACCCGGAACAATATATAAAGCTAAACGAACAGTTCACTTGGTACTTATCCGTACGAAAAGCCCTATTGATTTACCTGTTTTTACAAGGAAGTAAAATGTGAAAAAAATATTTCTACATCCCATGGCCTTTCCCAACCATTTAAATTTTCCTCTTACAGGTCTAACAGTTGCGAAAAACCAATACAACACCAACCCGGAAAAATATATACAGCTAAACGAACCGTTTACTGGGTACTAATCCATACGAAAATCCCTATTGATTTAGCTATTTTTACAAGGAAATAAAATGTGAAAAAAATATTTCTACATCCCATGGCCTTTCCCAACCATTTAAATTTTTCTCTTACAGGTCTAACACTTCCGAAAAACCAATACAACTCCCACCCGGAACAATATATAAAGCTAAACGAACCGTTCACTGGGTACTTATCCGTACGAAAATCCCTATTGATTTACCTGTTTTTACAAGGAAATAAAATGTGAAAAAAATATTTCTACATCCCATGGCCATTCCCAACCATTTAAATTTTTCTCTTACAGATCTAACACTTCTGAAAAACCAATACAACGGCCACCCGGAACAATGTATAAAGCTAAACGAACCGTTCACTGGGTACTTATCCGTACGAAAATCCCTATTGATTTACCTGTTTTTACAAGGAAATAAAATGTGAAAAAAATATTTCTACATCCCATGGCCTTTCCCAACCATTTAAATTTTTCTCTTACAGGTCTAACGCTTCTGAAAAACCAATACAACGCCCACCCGGAACAATATATAAAGCTAAACAAACCGTTCACTGGGTACTTATCCGTACGAAAATCCCTATTGATTTACCTGTTTTTACAAGGAAATAAAATGTGAAAAAAATATTTCTACATCCCATGGCCTTTCCCAACCATTTAAATTTTTCTCTTACATGTCTAACACTACCGAAAAACCAATACAACTCCCACCCGGAACAATGTATAAAGCTAAACGAACCGTTCACTGGGTACTTATCCGTACGAAAATCCCTATTGATTTACCTGTTTTTACAACGATGTAAAATGTGAAAAAAATATTTCTACATCCCATGGCCTTTCCCAACCATTTAAATTTTTCTCTTACAGGTCTAACACTTCCGAAAAACCAATACAACGCCCACCCGGAACAATATATAAAGCTAAACGAACCGTTCACTGGGTACTTATCCGTACGAAAATCCCTATTGATTTACCTGTTTTTACAAGGAAATAAAATGTGAAAAAAATATTTCTACATCCCATGGCCTTTCCCAACCATTTAAATTTTTCTCTTACATGTCTAACACTTCCGAAAAACCAATACAACGCCCACCCGGAACAATATATAAAGCTAAACGAACCGTTCACTGGGTACTTATCCGTACGAAAATCCCTATTGATTTACCTGTTTTTACAAGGAAATAAAATATGAAAAAAATATTTCTACATCCCCTGGCGTTTCCCAACCATTTAAATTTTTCTCTTACATGTCTAACAGTTGCGAAAAACCAATACAACGCCCACCCGGAACAATACATAAAGCTAAACGAACCGTTCACTGGGTACTTATACGTACGAAAATCCCTATTGATTTACCTGTTTTTACAAGGAAATAAAATGTGAAAAAATATTTCTACATCCCATGGCCTTTCCCAACCATTTAAATTTTTCTCTTACATGTCTAACACTTCCGAAAAACCAATACAACGCCCACCCGGAACAATGTATAAAGCTAAACGAACCGTTCACTGGGTACTTATCCGTGCGAAAAGCCCTATTGATTTACCTGTTTTTACAAGGAAGTAAAATGTGAAAAAAATATTTCTAAATCCCATGGCCATTCCCAACCATTTAAATTTTTCTCTTACAGGTCTAACACTTCTGAAAAACCAATACAACGGCCACCCGGAACAATGTATAAAGCTAAACGAACCGTTCACTGGGTACTTATCCGTACGAAAATCCCTATTGATTTACCTGTTTTTACAACGATGTAAAATGTGAAAAAAATATTTCTACATCCCATGGCCTTTCCCAACCATTTAAATTTTTCTCTTACATGTCTAACACTTCCGAAAAACCAATACAACGCCCTCCCGGAACAATATATAAAGCTAAACGAACCGTTCACTGGGTACTTATACGTACGAAAATCCCTATTGATTTTCCTTTTTTTACAAGGAAATAAAATGTGAAAAAAATATTTCTACATCCCATGGCCTTTCCCCACCATTTAAATTTTTTTCTTACAGGTCTAACAGTTGCGAAAAACCAATACAACACCCACCCGGAAAAATATATACATCTAAACGAACCGTTTACTGGGTACCAATCCATACGAAAATCCCTATTGATTTACCTGTTTTTACAAGGAAATAAAATGTGAAAAAAATATTTCTACATCCCATGGCCTTTCCCAACCATTTAAATTTTTCTCTTAAAGGTCTGACACTTCCGAAAAACCAATACAACGCCCACCCGGAACAATATATAAAGCTAAACGAACCGTTCACTGGGTACTTATCCGTACGAAAATCCCTATTGATTTACCTGTTTTTACAAGGAAATAAAATGTGAAAAAAATATTTCTACATCCCATGGCCTTTCCCAACCATTTAAATTTTTCTCTTACATGTCTAACACTTCCGAAAAACCAATACAACGCCCACCCGGAACAATATATAAAGCTAAACGAACCGTTCACTGGGTACTTATCCGTACGAAAATCCCTATTGATTTACCTGTTTTTACAAGGAAATAAAATATGAAAAAAATATTTCTACATCCCCTGGCCTTTCCCAACCATTTAAATTTTTCTCTTACATGTCTAACACTTCCGAAAAACCAATACAACGCCCACCCGGAACAATACATAAAGCTAAACGAACCGTTCACTGGGTACTTATACGTACGAAAATCCCTATTGATTTACCTGTTTTTACAAGGAAATAAAATGTGAAAAAATATTTCTACATCCCATGGCCTTTCCCAACCATTTAAATTTTTCTCTTACATGTCTAACACTTCCGAAAAACCAATACAACGCCCACCCGGAACAATGTATAAAGCTAAACGAACCGTTCACTGGGTACTTATCCGTGCGAAAAGCCCTATTGATTTACCTGTTTTTACAAGGAAGTAAAATGTGAAAAAAATATTTCTACATCCCATGGCCTTTTCCAGCCATTTAAATTTTTCTCTTACAGGTCTAACACTTCCGAAAAACCAATACAACGCCTACCCGGAACAATATATAAAGCTAAACGAACAGTTCACTTGGTACTTATCCGTACGAAAAGCCCTATTGATTTACCTGTTTTTACAAGGAAGTAAAATGTGAAAAAAATATTTCTACATCCCATGGCCTTTCCCAACCATTTAAATTTTCCTCTTACAGGTCTAACAGTTGCGAAAAACCAATACAACACCAACCCGGAAAAATATATACAGCTAAACGAACCGTTTACTGGGTACTAATCCATACGAAAATCCCTATTGATTTACCTATTTTTACAAGGAAATAAAATGTGAAAAAAATATTTCTACATCCCATGGCCTTTCCCAACCATTTAAATTTTTCTCTTACAGGTCTAACACTTCCGAAAAACCAATACAACTCCCACCCGGAACAATATATAAAGCTAAACGAACCGTTCACTGGGTACTTATCCGTACGAAAATCCCTATTGATTTACCTGTTTTTACAAGGAAATAAAATGTGAAAAAAATATTTCTACATCCCATGGCCATTCCCAACCATTTAAATTTTTCTCTTACAGGTCTAACACTTCTGAAAAACCAATACAACGGCCACCCGGAACAATGTATAAAGCTAAACGAACCGTTCACTGGGTACTTATCCGTACGAAAATCCCTATTGATTTACCTGTTTTTACAAGGAAATAAAATGTGAAAAAAATATTTCTACATCCCATGGCCATTCCCAACCATTTAAATTTTTCTCTTACAGGTCTAACACTTCTGAAAAACCAATACAACGGCCACCCGGAACAATGTATAAAGCTAAACGAACCGTTCACTGGGTACTTATCCGTACGAAAATCCCTATTGATTTACCTGTTTTTACAAGGAAATAAAATGTGAAAAAAATATTTCTACATCCCATGGCCTTTCCCAACCATTTAAATTTTTCTCTTACAGGTCTAACGCTTCTGAAAAACCAATACAACGCCCACCCGGAACAATATATAAAGCTAAACAAACCGTTCACTGGGTACTTATCCGTACGAAAATCCCTATTGATTTACCTGTTTTTACAAGGAAATAAAATGTGAAAAAAATATTTCTACATCCCATGGCCTTTCCCAACCATTTAAATTTTTCTCTTACATGTCTAACACTACCGAAAAACCAATACAACTCCCACCCGGAACAATATATAAAGCTAAACGAACCGTTCACTGGGTACTTATCCGTACGAAAATCCCTATTGATTTACCTGTTTTTACAAGGAAATAAAATGTGAAAAAAATATTTCTACATCCCATGGCCATTCCCAACCATTTAAATTTTTCTCTTACAGGTCTAACACTTCTGAAAAACCAATACAACGGCCACCCGGAACAATGTATAAAGCTAAACGAACCGTTCACTGGGTACTTATCCGTACGAAAATCCCTATTGATTTACCTGTTTTTACAACGAAGTAAAATGTGAAAAAAATATTTCTACATCCCATGGCCTTTCCCAACCATTTAAATTTTTCTCTTACATGTCTAACACTTCCGAAAAACCAATACAACACCCACCCGGAAAAATATATAAAGCTAAACGAACCGTTTACTGGGTACTAATCCATATGAAAATCCCTATTGATTTACCTGTTTTTACAAGGAAATAAAATGTGAAAAAAATATTTCTACATCCCATGGCCTTTCCCAACCATTTAAATTTTTCTCTTACAGGTCTAACACTTCCGAAAAACCAATACAACGCCCACCTGGAACAATATATAAAGCTAAACGAACCGTTCACTGGGTACTTATCCGTACGAAAATCCCTATTGATTTACCTGTTTTTACAAGGAAGTAAAATGTGAAAAAAATATTTCTACATCCCATGGCCTTTCCCAACCATTTAAATTTTTCTCTTACAGGTCTAACACTTCTGAAAAACCAATACAACGCCCACCCGGAACAATATATAAAGCTAAACGAACCGTTCACTGGGTACTTATCCGTACGAAAATCCCTATTGATTTACCTGTTTTTACAAGAAGTAATATGTGAAAAAAATATTTCTACATCCCCTGGCCTTTCCCAACCATTTAAATTTTTCTCTTACATGTCTAACACTTCCGAAAAACCAATACAACGCCCACCCGGAACAATACATAAAGCTAAACGAACCGTTCACTGGGTACTTATACGTACGAAAATCCCTATTGATTTACCTGTTTTTACAAGGAAATAAAATGTGAAAAAAATATTTCTACATCCCATGGCCTTTCCCAACCATTTAAATTTTTCTCTTACAGGTCTAACACTTCCGAAAAACCAATACAACTCCCACCCGGAACAATATATAAAGATAAACGAACCGTTCACTGGGTACTTATCCGTACGAAAATCCCTATTGATTTACCTGTTTTTACAAGGAAATAAAATGTGAAAAAAATATTTCTACATCCCATGGCCATTCCCAACCATTTAAATTTTTCTCTTACAGGTCTAACACTTCTGAAAAACCAATACAACGGCCACCCGGAACAATGTATAAAGCTAAACGAACCGTTCACTGGGTTCTTATCCGTACGAAAATCCCTATTGATTTACCTGTTTTTACAAGGAAATAAAATGTGAAAAAAATATTTCTACATCCCATGGCCATTCCCAACCATTTAAATTTTTCTCTTACAGGTCTAACACTTCTGAAAAACCAATACAACGGCCACCCGGAACAATGTATAAAGCTAAACGAACCGTTCACTGGGTACTTATCCGTACGAAAATCCCTATTGATTTACCTGTTTTTACAAGGAAATAAAATGTGAAAAAAATATTTCTACATCCCATGGCCTTTCCCAACCATTTAAATTTTTCTCTTACAGGTCTAACGCTTCTGAAAAACCAATACAACGCCCACCCGGAACAATATATAAAGCTAAACAAACCGTTCACTGGGTACTTATCCGTACGAAAATCCCTATTGATTTACCTGTTTTTACAAGGAAATAAAATGTGAAAAAAATATTTCTACATCCCATGGCCTTTCCCAACCATTTAAATTTTTCTCTTACATGTCTAACACTACCGAAAAACCAATACAACTCCCACCCGGAACAATATATAAAGCTAAACGAACCGTTCACTGGGTACTTATCCGTACGAAAATCCCTATTGATTTACCTGTTTTTACAAGGAAATAAAATGTGAAAAAAATATTTCTACATCCCATGGCCATTCCCAACCATTTAAAATTTTCTCTTACAGGTCTAACACTTCTGAAAAACCAATACAACGGCCACCCGGAACAATGTATAAAGCTAAACAAACCGTTCACTGGGTACTTATCCGTACGAAAATCCCTATTGATTTACCTGTTTTTACAACGAAGTAAAATGTGAAAAGAATATTTCTACATCCCATGGCCTTTCCCAACCATTTAAATTTTTCTCTTACATGTCTAACACTTCCGAAAAACCAATACAACGCCCACCCGGAAAAATATATAAAGCTAAACGAACCGTTCACTGGGTACTTATACGTATGAAAATCCCTATTGATTTACCTGTTTTTACAAGGAAATAAAATGTGAAAAAAATATTTCTACATCCCATGGCCTTTCCCAACCATTTAAATTTTTCTCTTACAGGTCTAACAGTTGCGAAAAACCAATACAACACCCACCCGGAAAAATATATACATCTAAACGAACCGTTTACTGGGTACTAATCCATACGAAAATCCCTATTGATTTACCTTTTTTTTTACAAGGAAATAAAATGTGAAAAAAATATTTCTACATCCCATGGCCTTTCCCAACCATTTAAATTTTTCTCTTACAGGTCTAACACTTCCGAAAAACCAATACAACGCCCACCCGGAACAATATATAAAGCTAAACGAACCGTTCACTGGGTACTTATCCGTACGAAAATCCCTATTGATTTACCTGTTTTTACAAGGAAGTAAAATGTGAAAAAAATATTTCTACATCCCATGGCCTTTCCCAACCATTTAAATTTTTCTCTTACAGGTCTAACACTTCCGAAAAACCAATACAACGCCCACCCGGAACAATATATAAAGCTAAACGAACCGTTCACTGGGTACTTATACGTATGAAAATCCCTATTGATTTACCTGTTTTCACAAGGAAATAAAATGTGAAAAAAATATTTCTACATCCCATGGCCTTTCCCAACCATTTAAATTTTTCTCTTACAGGTCTAACGTTTCCGAAAAACCAATACAACGCCCACCCGGAACAATATATAAAGCTAAACAAACCGTTCACTGGGTACTTATCCGTACGAAAATCCCTATTGATTTACCTGTTTTTACAAGGAAATAAAATGTGAAAAAAATATTTCTACATCCCATGGCCATTCCCAACCATTTAAATATTTCTCTTACAGGTCTAACACTTCTGAAAAACCAATACAACGGCCACCCAGAACAATGTATAAAGCTAAACGAACCGTTCACTGGGTACTTATCCGTACGAAAATCCCTATTGATTTACCTGTTTTTACAACGAAGTAAAATGTGAAAAAAATATTTCTACATCCCATGGCCTTTCCCAACCATTTAAATTTTTCTCTTACATGTCTAACACTTCCGAAAAACCAATACAACGCCCACCCGGAACAATATATAAAGCTAAACGAACCGTTCACTGGGTACTTATACGTACGAAAATCCCTATTGATTTACCTGTTTTTACAAGGAAATAAAATGTGAAAAAAATATTTCTACATCCCATGGCCTTTCCCAACCATTTAAATTTTTCTCTTACATGTCTAACACTTCCGAAAAACAAATACAACGCCCACCCGGAAAAATATATAAAGCTAAACGAACCGTTCACTGGGTACTTATACGTACGAAAATCCCTATTGATTTACCTGTTTTTACAAGGAAATAAAATGTGAAAAAAATATTTCTACATCCCATGGCCTTTCCCAACCATTTAAATTTTTCTCTTACAGGTCTAACAGTTGCGAAAAACCAATACAACACCCACCCGGAAAAATATATACATCTAAACGAACCGTTTACTGGGTACTAATCCATACGAAAATCCCTATTGATTTACCTGTTTTTACAAGGAAATAAAATGTGAAAAAAATATTTCTACATCCCATAGCCTTTCCCAACCATTTAAATTTTTCTCTTACAGGTCTAACACTTCCGAAAAACCAATACAATGCCCACCTGGAACAATATATAAAGCTAAACGAACCGTTCACTGGGTACTTATCCGTACGAAAATCCCTATTGATTTACCTGTTTTTACAAGGAAGTAAAATGTGAAAAAAATATTTCTACATCCCATGGCCTTTCCCAACCATTTAAATTTTTCTCTTACAGGTCTAACAGTTGCGAAAAACCAATACAACACCAACCCGGAAAAATATATACAGCTAAACGAACCGTTTACTGGGTACTAATCCGTACGAAAATCCCTATTGATTTACCTATTTTTACAAGGAAATAAAATGTGAAAAAAATATTTCTACATCCCATGGCCTTTCCCAACCATTTAAATTTTTCTCTTACAGGTCTAACACTTCCGAAAAACCAATACAACTCCCACCCGGAACAATATATAAAGCTAAACGAACCGTTCACTGGGTACTTATCCGTACGAAAATCCCTATTGATTTACCTGTTTTTACAAGGAAATAAAATGTGAAAAAAATATTTCTACATCCCATGGCCATTCCCAACCATTTAAATTTTTCTCTTACAGGTCTAACACTTCTGAAAAACCAATACAACGGCCACCCGGAACAATGTATAAAGCTAAACGAACCGTTCACTGGGTACTTATCCGTACGAAAATCCCTATTGATTTACCTGTTTTTACAAGGAAATAAAATGTGAAAAAAATATTTCTACATCCCATGGCCATTCCCAACCATTTAAATTTTTCTCTTACAGGTCTAACACTTCTGAAACACCAATACAACGGCCACCCGGAACAATGTATAAAGCTAAACGAACCGTTCACTGGGTACTTATCCGTACGAAAATCCCTATTGATTTACCTGTTTTTACAAGGAAATAAAATGTGAAAAAAATATTTCTACATCCCATGGCCTTTCCCAACCATTTAAATTTTTCTCTTACAGGTCTAACGCTTCCGAAAAACCAATACAACGCCCACCCGGAACAATATATAAAGCTAAACAAACCGTTCACTGGGTACTTATCCGTACGAAAATCCCTATTGATTTACCTGTTTTTACAAGGAAATAAAATGTGAAAAAAATATTTCTACATCCCATGGCCTTTCCCAACCATTTAAATTTTTCTCTTACATGTCTAACACTACCGAAAAACCAATACAACTCCCACCCGGAACAATATATAAAGCTAAACGAACCATTCACTGGGTACTTATCCGTACGAAAATCCCTATTGATTTACCTGTTTTTACAAGGAAATAAAATGTGAAAAAAATATTTCTACATCCCATGGCCATTCCCAACCATTTAAATTTTTCTCTTACAGGTCTAACACTTCTGAAAAACCAATACAACGGCCACCCGGAACAATGTATAAAGCTAAACGAACCGTTCACTGGGTACTTATCCGTACGAAAATCCCTATTGATTTACCTGTTTTTACAACGAAGTAAAATGTGAAAAAAATATTTCTACATCCCATGGCCTTTCCCAACCATTTAAATTTTTCTCTTACATGTCTAACACTTCCGAAAAACCAATACAACGCCCACCCGGAACAATATATAAAGCTAAACGAACCGTTCACTGGGTACTTATACGTACGAAAATCCCTATTGATTTACCTGTTTTTACAAGGAAATAAAATGTGAAAAAAATATTTCTACATCCCATGGCCTTTCCCAACCATTTAAATTTTTCTCTTACATGTCTAACACTTCCGAAAAACAAATACAACGCCCACCCGGAAAAATATATAAAGCTCAACGAACCGTTCACTGGGTACTTATACGTACGAAAATCCCTATTGATTTACCTGTTTTTACAAGGAAATAAAATGTGAAAAAAATATTTCTACATCCCATGGCCTTTCCCAACCATTTAAATTTTTCTCTTACAGGTCTAACAGTTGCGAAAAACCAATACAACACCCACCCGGAAAAATATATACATCTAAACGAACCGTTTACTGGGTACTAATCCATACGAAAATCCCTATTGATTTACCTGTTTTTACAAGGAAATAAAATGTGAAAAAAATATTTCTACATCCCATGGCCTATCCCAACCATTTAAATTTTTCTCTTACAGGTCTAACACTTCTGAAAAACCAATACAACGCCCACCCGGAACAATATATAAAGCTAAACGAACCGTTCACTGGGTACTTATACGTACGAAAATCCCTATTGATTTACCTGTTTTTACAAGGAAATAAAATGTGAAAAAAATATTTCTACATCCCATGGCCTTTCCCAACCATTTAAATTTTTCTCTTACAGGTCTAACGCTTCCGAAAAACCAATACAACGCCCACCCGGAACAATATATAAAGCTAAACAAACCGTTCACTGGGTACTTATCCGTACGAAAATCCCTATTGATTTACCTGTTTTTACAACGAAGTAATATGTGAAAAAAAATATTTCTACATCCCATGGCCTTTCCCAACCATTTAAATTTTTCTCTTACAGGTCTAACACTTCCGAAAAACCAATACAACGCCCACCCGGAACAATATATAAAGCTAAACGAACCGTTCACTGGGTACTTATACGTACGAAAATCCTTATTGATTTACCTGTTTTTACAAGGAAATAAAATGTGAAAAAAATATTTCTACATCCCATGGCCTTTCCCAACCATTTAAATTTTTCTCTTACAGGTCTAACAGTTGCGAAAAACCAATACAACACCCACCCGGAAAAATATATACATCTAAACGAACCGTTTACTGGGTACTAATCCATACGAAAATCCCTATTGATTTACCTGTTTTTACAAGGAAATAAAATGTGAAAAAAATATTTCTACATCCCATGGCCTTTCCCAACCATTTAAATTTTTCTCTTACAGGTCTAACACTTCCGAAAAACCAATACAACGCCCACCCGGAACAATATATAAAGCTAAACGAACCGTTCACTGGGTACTTATCCGTACGAAAATCCCTATTGATTTACCTGTTTTTACAAGGAAATAAAATGTGAAAAAAATATTTCTACATCCCATGGCCTTTCCCAACCATTTAAATTTTTCTCTTACATGTCTAACACTTCCGAAAAACCAATACAACGCCCACCCGGAACAATATATAAAGCTAAACGAACCGTTCACTGGGTACTTATCCGTACGAAAATCCCTATTGATTTACCTGTTTTTACAAGGAAATAAAATATGAAAAAAATATTTCTACATCCCCTGGCCTTTCCCAACCATTTAAATTTTTCTCTTACAGGTCTAACAGTTGCGAAAAACCAATACAACACCCACCCGGAAAAATATATACATCTAAACGAACCGTTTACTGGGTACTAATCCATACGAAAATCCCTATTGATTTACCTGTTTTTACAAGGAAATAAAATGTGAAAAAAATATTTCTACATCCCATGGCCTTTCCCAACCATTTAAATTTTTCTCTTACAGGTCTAACACTTCCGAAAAACCAATACAACGCCCACCCGGAACAATATATAAAGCTAAACGAACCGTTCACTGGGTACTTATCCGTACGAAAATCCCTATTGATTTACCTGTTTTTACAAGGAAATAAAATGTGAAAAAAATATTTCTACATCCCATGGCCTTTCCCAACCATTTAAATTTTTCTCTTACATGTCTAACACTTCCGAAAAACAAATACAACGCCCACCCGGAAAAATATATAAAGCTAAACGAACCGTTCACTGGGTACTTATACGTACGAAAATCCCTATTGATTTACCTGTTTTTACAAGGAAATAAAATGTGAAAAAAATATTTCTACATCCCATGGCCTTTCCCAACCATTTAAATTTTTCTCTTACAGGTCTAACAGTTGCGAAAAACCAATACAACACCCACCCGGAAAAATATATACATCTAAACGAACCGTTTACTGGGTACTAATCCATACGAAAATCCCTATTGATTTACCTGTTTTTACAAGGAAATAAAATGTGAAAAAAATATTTCTACATCCCATGGCCTTTCCCAACCATTTAAATTTTTCTCTTACAGGTCTAACGCTTCCGAAAAACCAATACAACGCCCACCCGGAACAATATATAAAGCTAAACAAACCGTTCACTGGGTACTTATCCGTACGAAAATCCCTATTGATTTACCTGTTTTTACAACGAAGTAATATGTGAAAAAAAATATTTCTACATCCCATGGCCTTTCCCAACCATTTCAATTTTTCTCTTACAGGTCTAACACTTCCGAAAAACCAATACAACGCCCACCCGGAACAATATATAAAGCTAAACGAACCGTTCACTGGGTACTTATACGTACGAAAATCCTTATTGATTTACCTGTTTTTACAAGGAAATAAAATGTGAAAAAAATATTTCTACATCCCATGGCCTTTCCCAACCATTTAAATTTTTCTCTTACAGGTCTAACAGTTGCGAAAAACCAATACAACACCCACCCGGAAAAATATATACATCTAAACGAACCGTTTACTGGGTACTAATCCATACGAAAATCCCTATTGATTTACCTGTTTTTACAAGGAAATAAAATGTGAAAAAAATATTTCTACATCCCATGGCCTTTCCCAACCATTTAAATTTTTCTCTTACAGGTCTAACACTTCCGAAAAACCAATACAACGCCCACCCGGAACAATATATAAAGCTAAACGAACCGTTCACTGGGTACTTATCCGTACGAAAATCCCTATTGATTTACCAGTTTTTACAAGGAAATAAAATGTGAAAAAAATATTTCTACATCCCATGGCCTTTCCCAACCATTTAAATTTTTCTCTTACATGTCTAACACTTCCGAAAAACCAATACAACGCCCACCCGGAACAATATATAAAGCTAAACGAACCGTTCACTGGGTACTTATCCGTACGAAAATCCCTATTGATTTACCTGTTTTTACAAGGAAATAAAATATGAAAAAAATATTTCTACATCCCCTGGCCTTTCCCAACCATTTAAATTTTTCTCTTACAGGTCTAACAGTTGCGAAAAACCAATACAACACCCACCCGGAAAAATATATACATCTAAACGAACCGTTTACTGGGTACTAATCCATACGAAAATCCCTATTGATTTACCTGTTTTTACAAGGAAATAAAATGTGAAAAAAATATTTCTACATCCCATGGCCTTTCCCAACCATTTAAATTTTTCTCTTACAGGTCTAACACTTCCGAAAAACCAATACAACGCCCACCCGGAACAATATATAAAGCTAAACGAAGCGTTCACTGGGTACTTATCCGTACGAAAATCCCTATTGATTTACCTGTTTTTACAAGGAAATAAAATGTGAAAAAAATATTTCTACATCCCATGGGCTTTCCTAACCATTTAAATTTTTCTCTTACATGTCTAACACTTCCGAAAAACCAATACAACGCCCACCCGGAACAATATATAAAGCTAAACGAACCGTTCACTGGGTACTTATCCGTACGAAAATCCCTATTGATTTACCTGTTTTTACAAGGAAATAAAATATGAAAAAAATATTTCTACATCCCCTGGCCTTTCCCAACCATTTAAATTTTTCTCTTACATGTCTAACACTTCCGAAAAACCAATACAACGCCCACCCGGAACAATAAATAAAGCTAAACGAACCGTTCACTGGGTACTTATACGTACGAAAATCCCTATTGATTTACCTGTTTTTACAAGGAAGTAAAATGTGAAAAAAATATTTCTACATCCCATGGCCTTTCCCAACCATTTAAATTTTTCTCTTACAGGTCTAACACTTCTGAAAAACCAATACAACGGCCACCCGGAACAATGTATAAAGCTAAACGAACCGTTCACTGGGTACTTATCCGTACGAAAATCCCTATTGATTTTCCTGTTTTTACAAGGAAGTAAAATGTGAAAAAAATATTTCTACATCCCATGGCCTTTCCCAACCATTTAAATTTTTCTCTTACAGGTCTAACACTTCCGAAAAACCAATACAACGCCCACCCGGAACAATATATAAAGCTAAAGGAACCGTTCACTGGGTACTTATACGTACGAAAATCCCTATTGATTTACCTGTTTTTACAAGGAAATAAAATGTGAAAAAAATATTTCTACATCCCATGGCCTTTCCCAACCATTTAAATTTTTCTCTTACAGGTCTAACGCTTCCGAAAAACCAATACAACGCCCACCCGGAACAATATATAAAGCTAAACGAACCGTTCACTGGGTACTTATCCGTACGAAAATCCCTATTGATTTACCTGTTTTTACAAGGAAATAAAATGTGAAAAAAATATTTCTACATCCCATGGCCTTTCCCAACCGTTTAAATTTTTCTCTTACAGGTCTAACGCTTCCGAAAAACCAATACAACGCCCACCCGGAACAATATATAAAGCTAAACAAACCGTTCACTGGGTACTTATCCGTACGAAAATCCCTATTGATTTACCTGTTTTTACAAGGAAATAAAATGTGAAAAAAATATTTCTACATCCCATGGCCTTTCCCAACCATTTAAATTTTTCTCTTACATTTCTAACACTACCGAAAAACCAATACAACTCCCACCCGGAACAATATATAAAGCTAAACGAACCGTTCACTGGGTACTTATCCGTACGAAAATCCCTATTGATTTACCTGTTTTTACAACGAAGTAAAATGTGAAAAAAATATTTCTACATCCCATGGCCTTTCCCAACCATTTAAATTTTTCTCTTACAGGTCTAACACTTCTGAAAAATCAATACAACGGCCACCCGGAACAATGTATAAAGCTAAACGAACCGTTCACTGGGTACTTATCCGTACGAAAATCCCTATTGATTTACCTGTTTTTACAACGAAGTAAAATGTGAAAAAAATATTTCTACATCCCATGGCCTTTCCCAACCATTTAAATTTTTCTCTTACATGTCTAACACTTCCGAAAAACAAATACAACGCCCACCCGGAACAATATATAAAGCTAAACGAACCGTTCACTGGGTACTTATCCGTACGAAAATCCCTATTGATTTACCTGTTTTTACAAGGAAAGAAAATGTGAAAAAAATATTTCTACATCCCATGGCCTTTCCCAACCATTTAAATTTTTCTCTTACAGGTCTAACAGTTGCGAAAAACCAATACAACACCCACCCGGAAAAATATATACATCTAAACGAACCGTTTACTGGGTACTAATCCATACGAAAATCCCTATTGATTTACCTGTTTTTACAAGGAAATAAAATGTGAAAAAAATATTTCTACATCCCATGGCCTTTCCCAACCATTTAAATTTTTCTCTTACAGGTCTAACACTTCCGAAAAACCAATACAACGCCCACCCGGAACAATATATAAAGCTAAACGAACCGTTCACTGGGTACTTATCCGTACGAAAATTCCTATTGATTTACCTGTTTTTACAAGGAAATAAAATGTGAAAAAAAATTTCTACATCCCATGGCCTTTCCCAACCATTTAAATTTTTCTCTTACAGGTCTAACACTTCCGAAAAACCAATACAACGCCCACCCGGAACAATATATAAAGCTAAACGAACCGTTCATTGGGTACTTATCCGTACGAAAATCCCTATTGAATTACCTGTTTTTACAAGGAAATAAAATGTGAAAAAAATATTTCTACATCCCATGTCCTTTCCCAACCATTTAAATTTTTCTCTTACCTGTCTAACACTTCCGAAAAACCAATACAACGCCCACCCGGAACAATATATAAAGCTATACGAACCGTTCACTGGGTACTTATACGTACGAAAAGCCCTATTCATTTACCTGTTTTTACAAGGAAGTAAAATGTGAAAAAAATATTTCTACATCCCATGGCCTTTCCCAGCCATTTAAATTTTTCTCTTACAGGTCTAACACTTCCGAAAAACCAATACAACGCCCACCCGGAACAATATATAAAGCTAAACGAACCGTTCACTGGGTACTTATCCGTACGAAAATCCCTATTGATTTACCTGTTTTTACAAGGAAATAAAATGTGAAAAAAATATTTCTACATCCCATGGCCTTTCCCAACCATTTAAACTTTTCTCTTACAGGTCTAACACTTCCGAAAAACCAATATAACGGCCACCCGGAACAATATATAAAGCTAAACGAACCGTTCACTGGGCACTTATCCGTACAAAAATCCCTATTAATTTTCCTGTTTTTAAAAGGAAATAAAATGTGAAAAAAATATTTCTACATCCCATGGCCTTTCCCAACCATTTAAATATTTATCTTACAGGTCTAACACTACCGAAAAACCGATACAACTCCCACCCGGAAAAATATATAAAGCTAAACGAACCGTTCACTGGGTACTTACCCGTACGAAAATTCTATTGATTTACCTGTTTTTACAAGGAAGTAAAATGTGAAAAAAATATTTCTACATCCCATGGCCTTTCCCAACCATTTAGATTTTTCTCTTACATGTCTAACACTTCCGAAAAACCAATACAACGCCCACCCGTAACAATATATAAAGCTAAACGAACCGTTCACTGGGTACTTATCCGTACGAAAATCCCTATTGATTTACCTGTTTTTACAAGGAAATAAAATGTGAAAAAAATATTTCTACATCCCATGGCCATTCCCAACCATTTAAATTTTTCTCTTACAGGTATAACACTTCTGAAAAACCAATACAACGGCCACCCGGAACAATGTATAAAGCTAAACGAACCGTTCACTGGGTACTTATCCGTACGAAAATCCCTATTGATTTACCTGTTTTTACAAGGAAGTAAAATGTGAAAAAAATATTTCTACATCCCATGGCCTTTCCCAACCATTTAAATTTTTCTCTTACATGTCTAACACTTCCGAAAAACCGATACAACGCCCACCCGGAACAATATATAAAGCTAAACGAACCGTTCACTGGGTACTTATCCGTACGAAAATCCCTATTGTTTTACCGGTTTTACAAGGAAATAAAATGTGAAAAAAATATTTCTACATCCCATGGCCTTTCCCAACCATTTAAACTTTTCTCTTACAGGTCTAACACTTCCGAAAAACCAATATAACGGCCACCCGGAACAATATATAAAGCTAAACGAACCGTTCACTGGGCACTTATCCGTACAAAAATCCCTATTGATTTTCCTGTATTTAAAAGGAAATAAAATGTGAAAAAAATATTTCTACATCCCATGGCCTTTCCCAACCATTTAAATATTTATCTTACAGGTCTAACACTACCGAAAAACCGATACAACTCCCACCCGGAACAATATATAAAGCTAAACGAACCGTTCACTGGGTACTTATCCGTACGAAAATCCCTATTGATTTACCTGTTTTTACAAGGAAATAAAATGTGAAAAAAATATTTCTACATCCCATGGCCTTTCCCAACCATTTAAACGTTTCTCTTACAGGTCTAACACTTCCGAAAAACCAATACAACGCCCTCCCGGAACAATATATAAAGCTAAACGGACCGTTCACTGGGTAATTATCCATACAAAAAGCCCTATTGATTTACCTGTTTTTACAAGGAAGTAAAATGTGAAAAAAATATTTCTACATCCCATGGCCTTTCCCAGCCATGTAAATTTTTCTCTTACAGGTCTAACGCTTCCGAAAAACCAATACAACGCCCACCCGGAACAATATATAAAGCTAAACGAACCGTTCACTGGGTACTTATCCATACGAAAATCCCTATTGATTTACCTGTTTTGACAAGGAATTAAAATGTGAAAAAAATATTTCTACATCCCATGGCAATTCCCAACCATTTAAATTTTTCTCTTACAGGTCTAACACTTCTGAAAAACCAATACAACGGCCACCCGGAACAATGTATAAAGCTAAACGAACCATTCACTGGGCACTTATCCGTACGAAAATCCCTATTGATTTACCTGTTTTTACAAGGAAGTAAAATGTGAAAAAAATATTTCTATATCCCATGGCCTTTCCCAACCATTTAAATTTTTCTCTTACATGTCTAACACTTCCGAAAAACCAATACAACGCCCACCCGGAACAATATATAAAGCTAAACGAACCATTCATTGGTTACTTATCCGTACGAAAATCCCTATTGATTTACCTGTTTTTACAAGGAAATAAAATGTGAAAAAAATATTTCTACATCCCATGGCCATTCCCAACCATTTAAATTTTTCTCTTACAGGTCTAACACTTCCGAAAAACCGATACAACGCCCACCCGGAACAATATATAAAGCTAAACGAACCGTTCACTGGGTACTTATCCGTACGAAAATCCCTATTGTTTTACCTGTTTTTACAAGGAAATAAAATGTGAAAAAAATATTTCTACATCCCATGGCCTTTCCCAACCATTTAAACTTTTCTCTTACAGGTCTAACACTTCCGAAAAACCAATATAACGGCCACCCGGAACAATATATAAAGCTAAACGAACCGTTCACTGGGCACTTATCCGTACAAAAATCCCTATTGATTTTCCTGTATTTAAAAGGAAATAAAATGTGAAAAAAATATTTCTACATCCCATGGCCTTTCCCAACCATTTAAATATTTATCTTACAGGTCTAACACTACCGAAAAACCGATACAACTCCCACCCGGAACAATATATAAAGCTAAACGAACCGTTCACTGGGTACTTATCCGTACGAAAATCCCTATTGATTTACCTGTTTTTACAAGGAAATAAAATGTGAAAAAAATATTTCTACATCCCATGGCCTTTCCCAACCATTTAAACGTTTCTCTTACAGGTCTAACACTTCCGAAAAACCAATACAACGCCCTCCCGGAACAATATATAAAGCTAAACGGACCGTTCACTGGGTAATTATCCATACAAAAAGCCCTATTGATTTACCTGTTTTTACAAGGAAGTAAAATGTGAAAAAAATATTTCTACATCCCATGGCCTTTCCCAGCCATGTAAATTTTTCTCTTACAGGTCTAACGCTTCCGAAAAACCAATACAACGGCCACCCGGAACAATGTATAAAGCTAAACGAACCATTCACTGGCCAGTTATCCGTACGAAAATCCCTATTGATTTACCTGTTTTTACAAGGAAGTAAAATGTGAAAAAAATATTTCTATATCCCATGGCCTTTCCCAACCATTTAAATTTTTCTCTTACATGTCTAACACTTCCGAAAAACCAATACAACGCCCACCCGGAACAATATATAAAGCTAAACGAACCATTCATTGGTTACTTATCCGTACGAAAATCCCTATTGATTTACCTGTTTTTACAAGGAAATAAAATGTGAAAAAAATATTTCTACATCCCATGGCCATTCCCAACCATTTAAATTTTTCTCTTACAGGTCTAACACTTCTGAAAAACCAATACAACGCCCACCCGGAACAATATATAAAGCTAAACGAACCGTTCACTGGGTACTTATCCGTACGAAAATCCCTATTGATTTACCTGTTTTTACAAGGAAATAAAATGTGAAAAAAATATTTCTACATCCCATGGCCATTCCCAACCATTTAAATTTTTCTCTTACAGGTCTAACACTTCTGAAAAACCAATACAACGGCCACCCGGAACAATGTATAAAGCTAAACGAACCGTTCACTGGGCACTTATCCGTACGAAAATCCCTATTGATTTACCTGTTTTTACAAGGAAGTAAAATGTGAAAAAAATATTTCTATATCCCATGGCCTTTCCCAACCATTTAAATTTTTCTCTTACATGTCTAACACTTCCGAAAAACCAATACAACGCCCACCCGGAACAATATATAAAGCTAAACGAACCATTCATTGGTTACTTATCCGTACGAAAATCCCTATTGATTTACCTGTTTTTAAAAGGAAATAAAATGTGAAAAAAATATTTCTACATCCCATGGCCTTTCCCAACCATTTAAATTTTTCTCTTACATGTCTAACACTTCCGAAAAACCAATACAACGCCCACCCAGAACAATGTATAAAGCTAAACGAACCGTTCACTGGGTACTTATCCGTGCGAAAAGCCCTATTGATTTACCTGTTTTTACAAGGACGTAAAATGTGAAAAAAATATTTCTACATCCCATGGCCTTTACCAGCCATTTAAATTTTTCTCTTACAGGTCTAACACTTCCGAAAAACCAATACAACGCCCACCCGGAACAATATATAAAGCTAAACGTACAGTTCACTGGGTACTTATCCGTACGAAAAGCCCTATTGATTTACCTGTTTTTACAAGGAAGTAAAATGTGAAAAAAATATTTCTACATCCCATGGCCTTTACCAGCCATGTAAATTTTTCTCTTACAGGTCTAACACTTCCGAAAAATCAATACAACACCCACCCGGAAAAATATATACAGCTAAACGAACCGTTTACTGGGTACTAATCCATTCGTAAATCCCTATTGATTTACCTGTTTTTACAAGGAAATAAAATGTGAAAAAAATATTTCTACAACCCATGGCCTTTCCCAACCATTTAAATTTTTCTCTTACAGGTCTAAAGCTTCCGAAAAACCAATACAACGCCCACCCGGAACAATATATAAAGCTAAACGAACGGTTCACTGGGTACTTATCCGTACGAAAATCCCTATTGATTTACCTGTTTTTACAAGGAAATAAAATGTGAAAAAATATTTCTACATCCCATGGCCTTTCCCAACCATTTAAATTTTTCTCTTACATGTCTAACACTTCCGAAAAACCAATACAACGCCCACCCGGAACAATGTATAAAGCTAAACGAACCGTTCACTGGGTACTTATCCGTGCGAAAAGCCCTATTGATTTAGCTGTTTTTACAAGGAAGTAAAATGTGAAAAAAATATTTCTACATCCCATGGCCTTTACCAGTCATTTAAATTTTTCTCTTACATGTCTAACACTTCCGAAAAACCAATACAACGCCCACCCGGAACAATATATAAAGCTAAACGAACCGTTCACTGGGTACTTATCCGTACAAAAATCCCTATTGATTTACCTGTTTTTACAAGGAAATAAAATGTGAAAAAAATATTTCTACATCCCATGGCCATTCCCAACCATTTAAATTTTTCTCTTACAGGTCTAACACTTCCGAAAAACCGATACAACGCCCACCCGGAACAATATATAAAGCTAAACGAACCGTTCACTGGGTACTTATCCGTACGAAAATCCCTATTGTTTTACCTGTTTTTACAAGGAAATAAAATGTGAAAAAAATATTTCTACATCCCATGGCCTTTCCCAACCATTTAAACTTTTCTCTTACAGGTCTAACACTTCCGAAAAACCAATATAACGGCCACCCGGAACAATATATAAAGCTAAACGAACCGTTCACTGGGCACTTATCCGTACAAAAATCCCTATTGATTTTCCTGTATTTAAAAGGAAATAAAATGTGAAAAAAATATTTCTACATCCCATGGCCTTTCCCAACCATTTAAATATTTATCTTACAGGTCTAACACTACCGAAAAACCGATACAACTCCCACCCGGAACAATATATAAAGCTAAACGAACCGTTCACTGGGTACTTATCCGTACGAAAATCCCTATTGATTTACCTGTTTTTACAAGGAAATAAAATGTGAAAAAAATATTTCTACATCCCATGGCCTTTCCCAACCATTTAAACGTTTCTCTTACAGGTCTAACACTTCCGAAAAACCAATACAACGCCCTCCCGGAACAATATATAAAGCTAAACGGACCGTTCACTGGGTAATTATCCATACAAAAAGCCCTATTGATTTACCTGTTTTTACAAGGAAGTAAAATGTGAAAAAAATATTTCTACATCCCATGGCCTTTCCCAGCCATGTAAATTTTTCTCTTACAGGTCTAACGCTTCCGAAAAACCAATACAACGGCCACCCGGAACAATGTATAAAGCTAAACGAACCATTCACTGGCCAGTTATCCGTACGAAAATCCCTATTGATTTACCTGTTTTTACAAGGAAGTAAAATGTGAAAAAAATATTTCTATATCCCATGGCCTTTCCCAACCATTTAAATTTTTCTCTTACATGTCTAACACTTCCGAAAAACCAATACAACGCCCACCCGGAACAATATATAAAGCTAAACGAACCATTCATTGGTTACTTATCCGTACGAAAATCCCTATTGATTTACCTGTTTTTACAAGGAAATAAAATGTGAAAAAAATATTTCTACATCCCATGGCCATTCCCAACCATTTAAATTTTTCTCTTACAGGTCTAACACTTCTGAAAAACCAATACAACGCCCACCCGGAACAATATATAAAGCTAAACGAACCGTTCACTGGGTACTTATCCGTACGAAAATCCCTATTGATTTACCTGTTTTTACAAGGAAATAAAATGTGAAAAAAATATTTCTACATCCCATGGCCATTCCCAACCATTTAAATTTTTCTCTTACAGGTCTAACACTTCTGAAAAACCAATACAACGGCCACCCGGAACAATGTATAAAGCTAAACGAACCGTTCACTGGGCACTTATCCGTACGAAAATCCCTATTGATTTACCTGTTTTTACAAGGAAGTAAAATGTGAAAAAAATATTTCTATATCCCATGGCCTTTCCCAACCATTTAAATTTTTCTCTTACATGTCTAACACTTCCGAAAAACCAATACAACGCCCACCCGGAACAATATATAAAGCTAAACGAACCATTCATTGGTTACTTATCCGTACGAAAATCCCTATTGATTTACCTGTTTTTAAAAGGAAATAAAATGTGAAAAAAATATTTCTACATCCCATGGCCTTTCCCAACCATTTAAATTTTTCTCTTACATGTCTAACACTTCCGAAAAACCAATACAACGCCCACCCAGAACAATGTATAAAGCTAAACGAACCGTTCACTGGGTACTTATCCGTGCGAAAAGCCCTATTGATTTACCTGTTTTTACAAGGACGTAAAATGTGAAAAAAATATTTCTACATCCCATGGCCTTTACCAGCCATTTAAATTTTTCTCTTACAGGTCTAACACTTCCGAAAAACCAATACAACGCCCACCCGGAACAATATATAAAGCTAAACGTACAGTTCACTGGGTACTTATCCGTACGAAAAGCCCTATTGATTTACCTGTTTTTACAAGGAAGTAAAATGTGAAAAAAATATTTCTACATCCCATGGCCTTTACCAGCCATGTAAATTTTTCTCTTACAGGTCTAACACTTCCGAAAAATCAATACAACACCCACCCGGAAAAATATATACAGCTAAACGAACCGTTTACTGGGTACTAATCCATACGTAAATCCCTATTGATTTACCTGTTTTTACAAGGAAATAAAATGTGAAAAAAATATTTCTACAACCCATGGCCTTTCCCAACCATTTAAATTTTTCTCTTACAGGTCTAAAGCTTCCGAAAAACCAATACAACGCCCACCCGGAACAATATATAAAGCTAAACGAACGGTTCACTGGGTACTTATCCGTACGAAAATCCCTATTGATTTACCTGTTTTTACAAGGAAATAAAATGTGAAAAAATATTTCTACATCCCATGGCCTTTCCCAACCATTTAAATTTTTCTCTTACATGTCTAACACTTCCGAAAAACCAATACAACGCCCACCCGGAACAATGTATAAAGCTAAACGAACCGTTCACTGGGTACTTATCCGTGCGAAAAGCCCTATTGATTTAGCTGTTTTTACAAGGAAGTAAAATGTGAAAAAAATATTTCTACATCCCATGGCCTTTACCAGTCATTTAAATTTTTCTCTTACATGTCTAACACTTCCGAAAAACCAATACAACGCCCACCCGGAACAATATATAAAGCTAAACGAACCGTTCACTGGGTACTTATCCGTACAAAAATCCCTATTGATTTACCTGTTTTTACAAGGAAATAAAATGTGAAAAAAATATTTCTACATCCCATGGCCATTCCCAACCATTTAAATTTTTCTCTTACAGGTCTAACACTTCTGAAAAACCAATACAACGGCCACCCGGAACAATGTATAAAGCTAAACGAACCGTTCACTGGGTACTTATCCGTACGAAAATCCCTAATGATTTACCTGTTTTTACAAGGAAGTAAAATGTGAAAAAAATATTTCTACATCCCATGGCCTTTCCCAACCATTTAAATTTTTCTCTTACATGTCTAACACTTCCGAAAAACCAATACAACGCCCACCCGGAACAATATATAAAGCTAAACGAACCATTCATTGGTTACTTATCCGTACGAAAATCCCTATTGATTTACCTGTTTTTACAAGGAAATAAAATGTGAAAAAAATATTTCTACATCCCATGGCCATTCCCAACCATTTAAATTTTTCTCTTACAGGTCTAACACTTCTGAAAAACCAATACAACTGCCATCCGGAACAATGTATAAAGCTAAACGAACCGTTCACTGGGTACTTATCCGTACGAAAATCCCTATTGATTTACCTGTTTTTACAAGGAAGTAAAATGTGAAAACAATATTTCTACATCCCATGGCCTTTCCCAACCATTTAAATTTTTCTCTTACATGTCTAACACTTCCGAAAAACCAATACAACGCCCACCCGGAACAATATATAAAGCTAAACGAACCGTTCACTGGGTACTTATACGTACGAAAATCCCTATTGATTTACCTGTTTTTAAAAGGAAATAAAATGTGAAAAAAATATTTCTACATCCCATAGCCTTTCCCAACCATTTAAATTTTTCTCTTACATGTCTAACACTTCCGAAAAACCAATACAACGCCCACCCAGAACAATGTATAAAGCTAAATGAACCGTTCACTGGGTACTTATCCGTGCGAAAAGCCCTATTGATTTAGCTGTTTTTACAAGGAAGTAAAATGTGAAAAAAATATTTCTACATCCCATGGCCTTTACCAGTCATTTAAATTTTTCTCTTACAGGTCTAAAACTTCCGAAAAACCAATACAACGCCTACCCGGAACAATATATAAAGCTAAACGAACAGTTCACTGGGTACTTATCCGTACGAAAAGCCCTATTGATTTACCTGTTTTTACAAGGAAGTAAAATGTGAAAAAATATTTCTACATCCCATGGCCTTTCCCAACCATTTAAATTTTTCTCTTACAGGTCTAACACTACCGAAAAACCGATACAACTCCCACCCGGAAACATATATACAGCTAAACTAACCGTTTACTGGGTACTAATCCATTCGAAAATCCCTATTGATTTAACTGTTTTTACAAGGAAATAAAATGTGAAAAAAATATTTCTACATCCCATGGCCTTTCCCAACCATTTAAATTTTTCTCTTACATGTCTAACACTTCCGAAAAACCAATACAACGCCCACCCGGAACAATATATAAAGCTAAACGAACCGTTCACTGGGTACTTATACGTACGAAAATCCCTATTGATTTACCTGTTTTTACAAGGAAATAAAATGTGAAAAAAATATTTCTACATCCCATGGCCTTTCCCAACCATTTAAATTTTTCTCTTACAGGTCTAACAGTTGTGAAAAACCAATACAACACCCACCCGGAAAAATATATACAGCTAAACGAACCGTTTACTGGGTACTAATCCATACGAAAATCCCTATTGATTTACCTGTTTTTACAAGGAAATAAAATGTGAAAAAAATTTTTCTACATCCCATGGCCTTTCCCAACCATTTAAATTTTTCTCTTACAGGTCTAACACTTCCTAAAAACCAATACAACTCCCACCCGGAACAATATATAAAGCTAAACGAACCGTTCACTGGGTACTTATACGTACGAAAATCCCTATTGATTTACCTGTTTTTACAAGGAAATAAAATGTGAAAAAAATATTTCTACATCCCATGGCCTTTCCCAACCATTTAAATTTTTCTCTTACATGTCTAACACTTCCGAAAAACCAATACAACGCCCACCCGGAACAATATATAAAGCTAAACGAACCGTTCACTGGGTACTTATACGTACGAAAATCCCTATTGATTTACCTGTTTTTACAAGGAAATAAAATGTGAAAAAAATATTTCTACATCCCATGGCCTTTCCCAACCATTTAAATTTTTCTCTTACAGGTCTAACAGTTGCGAAAAACCAATACAACACCCACCCGGAACAATGTATAAAGCTAAACGAACCGTTCACTGGGTACTTATCCGTACGAAAATCCCTAATGATTTACCTGTTTTTACAAGGAAGTAAAATGTGAAAAAAATATTTCTACATCCCATGGCCTTTCCCAACCATTTAAATTTTTCTCTTACATGTCTAACACTTCCGAAAAACCAATACAACGCCCACCCGGAACAATATATAAAGCTAAACGAACCATTCATTGGTTACTTATCCGTACGAAAATCCCTATTGATTTACCTGTTTTTACAAGAAAATAAAATGTGAAAAAAATATTTCTACATCCCATGGCCATTCCCAACCATTTAAATTTTTCTCTTACAGGTCTAACACTTCTGAAAAACCAATACAACGGCCATCCGGAACAATGTATAAAGCTAAACGAACCGTTCACTGGGTACTTATCCGTACGAAAATCCCTATTGATTTACCTGTTTTTACAAGGAAGTAAAATGTGAAAACAATATTTCTACATCCCATGGCCTTTCCCAACCATTTAAATTTTTCTCTTACATGTCTAAGACTTCCGAAAAACCAATACAACGCCCACCCGGAACAATATATAAAGCTAAACGAACCGTTCACTGGGTACTTATACGTACGAAAATCCCTATTGATTTACCTGTTTTGACAAGGAATTAAAATGTGAAAAAAATATTTCTACATCCCATGGCAATTCCCAACCATTTAAATTTTTCTCTTACAGGTCTAACACTTCTGAAAAACCAATACAACGGCCACCCGGAACAATGTATAAAGCTAAACGAACCATTCACTGGGCACTTATCCGTACGAAAATCCCTATTGATTTACCTGTTTTTACAAGGAAGTAAAATGTGAAAAAAATATTTCTATATCCCATGGCCTTTCCCAACCATTTAAATTTTTCTCTTACATGTCTAACACTTCCGAAAAACCAATACAACGCCCACCCGGAACAATATATAAAGCTAAACGAACCATTCATTGGTTACTTATCCGTACGAAAATCCCTATTGATTTACCTGTTTTTACAAGGAAATAAAATGTGAAAAAAATATTTCTACATCCCATGGCCATTCCCAACCATTTAAATTTTTCTCTTACAGGTCTAACACTTCCGAAAAACCGATACAACGCCCACCCGGAACAATATATAAAGCTAAACGAACCGTTCACTGGGTACTTATCCGTACGAAAATCCCTATTGTTTTACCTGTTTTTACAAGGAAATAAAATGTGAAAAAAATATTTCTACATCCCATGGCCTTTCCCAACCATTTAAACTTTTCTCTTACAGGTCTAACACTTCCGAAAAACCAATATAACGGCCACCCGGAACAATATATAAAGCTAAACGAACCGTTCACTGGGCACTTATCCGTACAAAAATCCCTATTGATTTTCCTGTATTTAAAAGGAAATAAAATGTGAAAAAAATATTTCTACATCCCATGGCCTTTCCCAACCATTTAAATATTTATCTTACAGGTCTAACACTACCGAAAAACCGATACAACTCCCACCCGGAACAATATATAAAGCTAAACGAACCGTTCACTGGGTACTTATCCGTACGAAAATCCCTATTGATTTACCTGTTTTTACAAGGAAATAAAATGTGAAAAAAATATTTCTACATCCCATGGCCTTTCCCAACCATTTAAACGTTTCTCTTACAGGTCTAACACTTCCGAAAAACCAATACAACGCCCTCCCGGAACAATATATAAAGCTAAACGGACCGTTCACTGGGTAATTATCCATACAAAAAGCCCTATTGATTTACCTGTTTTTACAAGGAAGTAAAATGTGAAAAAAATATTTCTACATCCCATGGCCTTTCCCAGCCATGTAAATTTTTCTCTTACAGGTCTAACGCTTCCGAAAAACCAATACAACGGCCACCCGGAACAATGTATAAAGCTAAACGAACCATTCACTGGCCAGTTATCCGTACGAAAATCCCTATTGATTTACCTGTTTTTACAAGGAAGTAAAATGTGAAAAAAATATTTCTATATCCCATGGCCTTTCCCAACCATTTAAATTTTTCTCTTACATGTCTAACACTTCCGAAAAACCAATACAACGCCCACCCGGAACAATATATAAAGCTAAACGAACCATTCATTGGTTACTTATCCGTACGAAAATCCCTATTGATTTACCTGTTTTTACAAGGAAATAAAATGTGAAAAAAATATTTCTACATCCCATGGCCATTCCCAACCATTTAAATTTTTCTCTTACAGGTCTAACACTTCTGAAAAACCAATACAACGCCCACCCGGAACAATATATAAAGCTAAACGAACCGTTCACTGGGTACTTATCCGTACGAAAATCCCTATTGATTTACCTGTTTTTACAAGGAAATAAAATGTGAAAAAAATATTTCTACATCCCATGGCCATTCCCAACCATTTAAATTTTTCTCTTACAGGTCTAACACTTCTGAAAAACCAATACAACGGCCACCCGGAACAATGTATAAAGCTAAACGAACCGTTCACTGGGCACTTATCCGTACGAAAATCCCTATTGATTTACCTGTTTTTACAAGGAAGTAAAATGTGAAAAAAATATTTCTATATCCCATGGCCTTTCCCAACCATTTAAATTTTTCTCTTACATGTCTAACACTTCCGAAAAACCAATACAACGCCCACCCGGAACAATATATAAAGCTAAACGAACCATTCATTGGTTACTTATCCGTACGAAAATCCCTATTGATTTACCTGTTTTTAAAAGGAAATAAAATGTGAAAAAAATATTTCTACATCCCATGGCCTTTCCCAACCATTTAAATTTTTCTCTTACATGTCTAACACTTCCGAAAAACCAATACAACGCCCACCCAGAACAATGTATAAAGCTAAACGAACCGTTCACTGGGTACTTATCCGTGCGAAAAGCCCTATTGATTTACCTGTTTTTACAAGGACGTAAAATGTGAAAAAAATATTTCTACATCCCATGGCCTTTACCAGCCATTTAAATTTTTCTCTTACAGGTCTAACACTTCCGAAAAACCAATACAACGCCCACCCGGAACAATATATAAAGCTAAACGTACAGTTCACTGGGTACTTATCCGTACGAAAAGCCCTATTGATTTACCTGTTTTTACAAGGAAGTAAAATGTGAAAAAAATATTTCTACATCCCATGGCCTTTACCAGCCATGTAAATTTTTCTCTTACAGGTCTAACACTTCCGAAAAATCAATACAACACCCACCCGGAAAAATATATACAGCTAAACGAACCGTTTACTGGGTACTAATCCATTCGTAAATCCCTATTGATTTACCTGTTTTTACAAGGAAATAAAATGTGAAAAAAATATTTCTACAACCCATGGCCTTTCCCAACCATTTAAATTTTTCTCTTACAGGTCTAAAGCTTCCGAAAAACCAATACAACGCCCACCCGGAACAATATATAAAGCTAAACGAACGGTTCACTGGGTACTTATCCGTACGAAAATCCCTATTGATTTACCTGTTTTTACAAGGAAATAAAATGTGAAAAAATATTTCTACATCCCATGGCCTTTCCCAACCATTTAAATTTTTCTCTTACATGTCTAACACTTCCGAAAAACCAATACAACGCCCACCCGGAACAATGTATAAAGCTAAACGAACCGTTCACTGGGTACTTATCCGTGCGAAAAGCCCTATTGATTTAGCTGTTTTTACAAGGAAGTAAAATGTGAAAAAAATATTTCTACATCCCATGGCCTTTACCAGTCATTTAAATTTTTCTCTTACATGTCTAACACTTCCGAAAAACCAATACAACGCCCACCCGGAACAATATATAAAGCTAAACGAACCGTTCACTGGGTACTTATCCGTACAAAAATCCCTATTGATTTACCTGTTTTTACAAGGAAATAAAATGTGAAAAAAATATTTCTACATCCCATGGCCATTCCCAACCATTTAAATTTTTCTCTTACAGGTCTAACACTTCCGAAAAACCGATACAACGCCCACCCGGAACAATATATAAAGCTAAACGAACCGTTCACTGGGTACTTATCCGTACGAAAATCCCTATTGTTTTACCTGTTTTTACAAGGAAATAAAATGTGAAAAAAATATTTCTACATCCCATGGCCTTTCCCAACCATTTAAACTTTTCTCTTACAGGTCTAACACTTCCGAAAAACCAATATAACGGCCACCCGGAACAATATATAAAGCTAAACGAACCGTTCACTGGGCACTTATCCGTACAAAAATCCCTATTGATTTTCCTGTATTTAAAAGGAAATAAAATGTGAAAAAAATATTTCTACATCCCATGGCCTTTCCCAACCATTTAAATATTTATCTTACAGGTCTAACACTACCGAAAAACCGATACAACTCCCACCCGGAACAATATATAAAGCTAAACGAACCGTTCACTGGGTACTTATCCGTACGAAAATCCCTATTGATTTACCTGTTTTTACAAGGAAATAAAATGTGAAAAAAATATTTCTACATCCCATGGCCTTTCCCAACCATTTAAACGTTTCTCTTACAGGTCTAACACTTCCGAAAAACCAATACAACGCCCTCCCGGAACAATATATAAAGCTAAACGGACCGTTCACTGGGTAATTATCCATACAAAAAGCCCTATTGATTTACCTGTTTTTACAAGGAAGTAAAATGTGAAAAAAATATTTCTACATCCCATGGCCTTTCCCAGCCATGTAAATTTTTCTCTTACAGGTCTAACGCTTCCGAAAAACCAATACAACGGCCACCCGGAACAATGTATAAAGCTAAACGAACCATTCACTGGCCAGTTATCCGTACGAAAATCCCTATTGATTTACCTGTTTTTACAAGGAAGTAAAATGTGAAAAAAATATTTCTATATCCCATGGCCTTTCCCAACCATTTAAATTTTTCTCTTACATGTCTAACACTTCCGAAAAACCAATACAACGCCCACCCGGAACAATATATAAAGCTAAACGAACCATTCATTGGTTACTTATCCGTACGAAAATCCCTATTGATTTACCTGTTTTTACAAGGAAATAAAATGTGAAAAAAATATTTCTACATCCCATGGCCATTCCCAACCATTTAAATTTTTCTCTTACAGGTCTAACACTTCTGAAAAACCAATACAACGCCCACCCGGAACAATATATAAAGCTAAACGAACCGTTCACTGGGTACTTATCCGTACGAAAATCCCTATTGATTTACCTGTTTTTACAAGGAAATAAAATGTGAAAAAAATATTTCTACATCCCATGGCCATTCCCAACCATTTAAATTTTTCTCTTACAGGTCTAACACTTCTGAAAAACCAATACAACGGCCACCCGGAACAATGTATAAAGCTAAACGAACCGTTCACTGGGCACTTATCCGTACGAAAATCCCTATTGATTTACCTGTTTTTACAAGGAAGTAAAATGTGAAAAAAATATTTCTATATCCCATGGCCTTTCCCAACCATTTAAATTTTTCTCTTACATGTCTAACACTTCCGAAAAACCAATACAACGCCCACCCGGAACAATATATAAAGCTAAACGAACCATTCATTGGTTACTTATCCGTACGAAAATCCCTATTGATTTACCTGTTTTTAAAAGGAAATAAAATGTGAAAAAAATATTTCTACATCCCATGGCCTTTCCCAACCATTTAAATTTTTCTCTTACATGTCTAACACTTCCGAAAAACCAATACAACGCCCACCCAGAACAATGTATAAAGCTAAACGAACCGTTCACTGGGTACTTATCCGTGCGAAAAGCCCTATTGATTTACCTGTTTTTACAAGGACGTAAAATGTGAAAAAAATATTTCTACATCCCATGGCCTTTACCAGCCATTTAAATTTTTCTCTTACAGGTCTAACACTTCCGAAAAACCAATACAACGCCCACCCGGAACAATATATAAAGCTAAACGTACAGTTCACTGGGTACTTATCCGTACGAAAAGCCCTATTGATTTACCTGTTTTTACAAGGAAGTAAAATGTGAAAAAAATATTTCTACATCCCATGGCCTTTACCAGCCATGTAAATTTTTCTCTTACAGGTCTAACACTTCCGAAAAATCAATACAACACCCACCCGGAAAAATATATACAGCTAAACGAACCGTTTACTGGGTACTAATCCATACGTAAATCCCTATTGATTTACCTGTTTTTACAAGGAAATAAAATGTGAAAAAAATATTTCTACAACCCATGGCCTTTCCCAACCATTTAAATTTTTCTCTTACAGGTCTAAAGCTTCCGAAAAACCAATACAACGCCCACCCGGAACAATATATAAAGCTAAACGAACGGTTCACTGGGTACTTATCCGTACGAAAATCCCTATTGATTTACCTGTTTTTACAAGGAAATAAAATGTGAAAAAATATTTCTACATCCCATGGCCTTTCCCAACCATTTAAATTTTTCTCTTACATGTCTAACACTTCCGAAAAACCAATACAACGCCCACCCGGAACAATGTATAAAGCTAAACGAACCGTTCACTGGGTACTTATCCGTGCGAAAAGCCCTATTGATTTAGCTGTTTTTACAAGGAAGTAAAATGTGAAAAAAATATTTCTACATCCCATGGCCTTTACCAGTCATTTAAATTTTTCTCTTACATGTCTAACACTTCCGAAAAACCAATACAACGCCCACCCGGAACAATATATAAAGCTAAACGAACCGTTCACTGGGTACTTATCCGTACAAAAATCCCTATTGATTTACCTGTTTTTACAAGGAAATAAAATGTGAAAAAAATATTTCTACATCCCATGGCCATTCCCAACCATTTAAATTTTTCTCTTACAGGTCTAACACTTCTGAAAAACCAATACAACGGCCACCCGGAACAATGTATAAAGCTAAACGAACCGTTCACTGGGTACTTATCCGTACGAAAATCCCTAATGATTTACCTGTTTTTACAAGGAAGTAAAATGTGAAAAAAATATTTCTACATCCCATGGCCTTTCCCAACCATTTAAATTTTTCTCTTACATGTCTAACACTTCCGAAAAACCAATACAACGCCCACCCGGAACAATATATAAAGCTAAACGAACCATTCATTGGTTACTTATCCGTACGAAAATCCCTATTGATTTACCTGTTTTTACAAGGAAATAAAATGTGAAAAAAATATTTCTACATCCCATGGCCATTCCCAACCATTTAAATTTTTCTCTTACAGGTCTAACACTTCTGAAAAACCAATACAACTGCCATCCGGAACAATGTATAAAGCTAAACGAACCGTTCACTGGGTACTTATCCGTACGAAAATCCCTATTGATTTACCTGTTTTTACAAGGAAGTAAAATGTGAAAACAATATTTCTACATCCCATGGCCTTTCCCAACCATTTAAATTTTTCTCTTACATGTCTAACACTTCCGAAAAACCAATACAACGCCCACCCGGAACAATATATAAAGCTAAACGAACCGTTCACTGGGTACTTATACGTACGAAAATCCCTATTGATTTACCTGTTTTTAAAAGGAAATAAAATGTGAAAAAAATATTTCTACATCCCATAGCCTTTCCCAACCATTTAAATTTTTCTCTTACATGTCTAACACTTCCGAAAAACCAATACAACGCCCACCCAGAACAATGTATAAAGCTAAATGAACCGTTCACTGGGTACTTATCCGTGCGAAAAGCCCTATTGATTTAGCTGTTTTTACAAGGAAGTAAAATGTGAAAAAAATATTTCTACATCCCATGGCCTTTACCAGTCATTTAAATTTTTCTCTTACAGGTCTAAAACTTCCGAAAAACCAATACAACGCCTACCCGGAACAATATATAAAGCTAAACGAACAGTTCACTGGGTACTTATCCGTACGAAAAGCCCTATTGATTTACCTGTTTTTACAAGGAAGTAAAATGTGAAAAAATATTTCTACATCCCATGGCCTTTCCCAACCATTTAAATTTTTCTCTTACAGGTCTAACACTACCGAAAAACCGATACAACTCCCACCCGGAAACATATATACAGCTAAACTAACCGTTTACTGGGTACTAATCCATTCGAAAATCCCTATTGATTTAACTGTTTTTACAAGGAAATAAAATGTGAAAAAAATATTTCTACATCCCATGGCCTTTCCCAACCATTTAAATTTTTCTCTTACATGTCTAACACTTCCGAAAAACCAATACAACGCCCACCCGGAACAATATATAAAGCTAAACGAACCGTTCACTGGGTACTTATACGTACGAAAATCCCTATTGATTTACCTGTTTTTACAAGGAAATAAAATGTGAAAAAAATATTTCTACATCCCATGGCCTTTCCCAACCATTTAAATTTTTCTCTTACAGGTCTAACAGTTGTGAAAAACCAATACAACACCCACCCGGAAAAATATATACAGCTAAACGAACCGTTTACTGGGTACTAATCCATACGAAAATCCCTATTGATTTACCTGTTTTTACAAGGAAATAAAATGTGAAAAAAATTTTTCTACATCCCATGGCCTTTCCCAACCATTTAAATTTTTCTCTTACAGGTCCAACACTTCCTAAAAACCAATACAACTCCCACCCGGAACAATATATAAAGCTAAACGAACCGTTCACTGGGTACTTATACGTACGAAAATCCCTATTGATTTACCTGTTTTTACAAGGAAATAAAATGTGAAAAAAATATTTCTACATCCCATGGCCTTTCCCAACCATTTAAATTTTTCTCTTACATGTCTAACACTTCCGAAAAACCAATACAACGCCCACCCGGAACAATATATAAAGCTAAACGAACCGTTCACTGGGTACTTATACGTACGAAAATCCCTATTGATTTACCTGTTTTTACAAGGAAATAAAATGTGAAAAAAATATTTCTACATCCCATGGCCTTTCCCAACCATTTAAATTTTTCTCTTACAGGTCTAACAGTTGCGAAAAACCAATACAACACCCACCCGGAACAATGTATAAAGCTAAACGAACCGTTCACTGGGTACTTATCCGTACGAAAATCCCTAATGATTTACCTGTTTTTACAAGGAAGTAAAATGTGAAAAAAATATTTCTACATCCCATGGCCTTTCCCAACCATTTAAATTTTTCTCTTACATGTCTAACACTTCCGAAAAACCAATACAACGCCCACCCGGAACAATATATAAAGCTAAACGAACCATTCATTGGTTACTTATCCGTACGAAAATCCCTATTGATTTACCTGTTTTTACAAGAAAATAAAATGTGAAAAAAATATTTCTACATCCCATGGCCATTCCCAACCATTTAAATTTTTCTCTTACAGGTCTAACACTTCTGAAAAACCAATACAACGGCCATCCGGAACAATGTATAAAGCTAAACGAACCGTTCACTGGGTACTTATCCGTACGAAAATCCCTATTGATTTACCTGTTTTTACAAGGAAGTAAAATGTGAAAACAATATTTCTACATCCCATGGCCTTTCCCAACCATTTAAATTTTTCTCTTACATGTCTAAGACTTCCGAAAAACCAATACAACGCCCACCCGGAACAATATATAAAGCTAAACGAACCGTTCACTGGGTACTTATACGTACGAAAATCCCTATTGATTTACCTGTTTTTAAAAGGAAATAAAATGTGAAAAAAATATTTCTACATCCCATGGCCTTTCCCAACCATTTAAATTTTTCTCTTACATGTCTAACACTTCCGAAAAACCAATACAACGCCCACCCAGAACAATGTATAAAGCTAAACAAACCGTTCACTGGGTACTTATCCGTGCGAAAAGCCCTATTGATTTACCTGTTTTTACAAGGACGTAAAATGTGAAAAAAATATTTCTACATCCCATGGCCTTTACCAGCCATTTAAATTTTTCTCTTACAGGTCTAACACTTCCGAAAAACCAATACAACGCCCACCCGGAACAATATATAAAGCTAAACGAACAGTTCACTGGGTACTTATCCGTACAAAAAGCCCTATTGATTTACCTGTTTTTACAAGGAAGTAAAATGTGAAAAAAATATTTCTACATCCCATGGCCTTTCCCAACCATTTAAATTTTTCTCTTACAGGTCTAACAGTTGCGAAAAATCAATACAACACCCACCCGGAAAAATATATACAGCTAAACGAACCGTTTACTGGGTACTAATCCATACGTAAATCCCTATTGATTTACCTGTTTTTACAAGGAAATAAAATGTGAAAAAATATTTCTACATCCCATGGCCTTTCCCAACCATTTAAATTTTTCTCTTACATGTCTAACACTTCCGAAAAACCAATACAACGCCCACCCGGAACAATGTATAAAGCTAAACGAACCGTTCACTGGGTACTTATCCGTGCGAAAAGCCCTATTGATTTAGCTGTTTTTACAAGGAAGTAAAATGTGAAAAAAATATTTCTACATCCCATGGCCTTTACCAGTCATTTAAATTTTTCTCTTACATGTCTAACACTTCCGAAAAACCAATACAACGCCCACCCGGAACAATATATAAAGCTAAACGAACCGTTCATTGGTTACTTATCCGTACGAAAATCCCTATTGATTTACCTGTTTTTACAAGGAAATAAAATGTGAAAAAAATATTTCTACATCCCATGGCCATTCCCAACCATTTAAATTTTTCTCTTACAGGTCTAACACTTCTGAAAAACCAATACAACGGCCACCCGGAACAATGTATAAAGCTAAACGAACCGTTCACTGGGTACTTATCCGTACGAAAATCCCTAATGATTTACCTGTTTTTACAAGGAAGTAAAATGTGAAAAAAATATTTCTACATCCCATGGCCTTTCCCAACCATTTAAATTTTTCTCTTACATGTCTAACACTTCCGAAAAACCAATACAACGCCCACCCGGAACAATATATAAAGCTAAACGAACCATTCATTGGTTACTTATCCGTACGAAAATCCCTATTGATTTACCTGTTTTTACAAGGAAATAAAATGTGAAAAAAATATTTCTACATCCCATGGCCATTCCCAACCATTTAAATTTTTCTCTTACAGGTCTAACACTTCTGAAAAACCAATACAACTGCCATCCGGAACAATGTATAAAGCTAAACGAACCGTTCACTGGGTACTTATCCGTACGAAAATCCCTATTGATTTACCTGTTTTTACAAGGAAGTAAAATGTGAAAACAATATTTCTACATCCCATGGCCTTTCCCAACCATTTAAATTTTTCTCTTACATGTCTAACACTTCCGAAAAACCAATACAACGCCCACCCGGAACAATATATAAAGCTAAACGAACCGTTCACTGGGTACTTATACGTACGAAAATCCCTATTGATTTACCTGTTTTTAAAAGGAAATAAAATGTGAAAAAAATATTTCTACATCCCATAGCCTTTCCCAACCATTTAAATTTTTCTCTTACATGTCTAACACTTCCGAAAAACCAATACAACGCCCACCCAGAACAATGTATAAAGCTAAATGAACCGTTCACTGGGTACTTATCCGTGCGAAAAGCCCTATTGATTTAGCTGTTTTTACAAGGAAGTAAAATGTGAAAAAAATATTTCTACATCCCATGGCCTTTACCAGTCATTTAAATTTTTCTCTTACAGGTCTAAAACTTCCGAAAAACCAATACAACGCCTACCCGGAACAATATATAAAGCTAAACGAACAGTTCACTGGGTACTTATCCGTACGAAAAGCCCTATTGATTTACCTGTTTTTACAAGGAAGTAAAATGTGAAAAAATATTTCTACATCCCATGGCCTTTCCCAACCATTTAAATTTTTCTCTTACAGGTCTAACACTACCGAAAAACCGATACAACTCCCACCCGGAAACATATATACAGCTAAACTAACCGTTTACTGGGTACTAATCCATTCGAAAATCCCTATTGATTTAACTGTTTTTACAAGGAAATAAAATGTGAAAAAAATATTTCTACATCCCATGGCCTTTCCCAACCATTTAAATTTTTCTCTTACATGTCTAACACTTCCGAAAAACCAATACAACGCCCACCCGGAACAATATATAAAGCTAAACGAACCGTTCACTGGGTACTTATACGTACGAAAATCCCTATTGATTTACCTGTTTTTACAAGGAAATAAAATGTGAAAAAAATATTTCTACATCCCATGGCCTTTCCCAACCATTTAAATTTTTCTCTTACAGGTCTAACAGTTGCGAAAAACCAATACAACACCCACCCGGAAAAATATATACAGCTAAACGAACCGTTTACTGGGTACTAATCCATACGAAAATCCCTATTGATTTACCTGTTTTTACAAGGAAATAAAATGTGAAAAAAATTTTTCTACATCCCATGGCCTTTCCCAACCATTTAAATTTTTCTCTTACAGGTCTAACACTTCCTAAAAACCAATACAACTCCCACCCGGAACAATATATAAAGCTAAACGAACCGTTCACTGGGTACTTATACGTACGAAAATCCCTATTGATTTACCTGTTTTTACAAGGAAATAAAATGTGAAAAAAATATTTCTACATCCCATGGCCTTTCCCAACCATTTAAATTTTTCTCTTACATGTCTAACACTTCCGAAAAACCAATACAACGCCCACCCGGAACAATATATAAAGCTAAACGAACCGTTCACTGGGTACTTATACGTACGAAAATCCCTATTGATTTACCTGTTTTTACAAGGAAATAAAATGTGAAAAAAATATTTCTACATCCCATGGCCTTTCCCAACCATTTAAATTTTTCTCTTACAGGTCTAACAGTTGCGAAAAACCAATACAACACCCACCCGGAACAATGTATAAAGCTAAACGAACCGTTCACTGGGTACTTATCCGTACGAAAATCCCTAATGATTTACCTGTTTTTACAAGGAAGTAAAATGTGAAAAAAATATTTCTACATCCCATGGCCTTTCCCAACCATTTAAATTTTTCTCTTACATGTCTAACACTTCCGAAAAACCAATACAACGCCCACCCGGAACAATATATAAAGCTAAACGAACCATTCATTGGTTACTTATCCGTACGAAAATCCCTATTGATTTACCTGTTTTTACAAGAAAATAAAATGTGAAAAAAATATTTCTACATCCCATGGCCATTCCCAACCATTTAAATTTTTCTCTTACAGGTCTAACACTTCTGAAAAACCAATACAACGGCCATCCGGAACAATGTATAAAGCTAAACGAACCGTTCACTGGGTACTTATCCGTACGAAAATCCCTATTGATTTACCTGTTTTTACAAGGAAGTAAAATGTGAAAACAATATTTCTACATCCCATGGCCTTTCCCAACCATTTAAATTTTTCTCTTACATGTCTAAGACTTCCGAAAAACCAATACAACGCCCACCCGGAACAATATATAAAGCTAAACGAACCGTTCACTGGGTACTTATACGTACGAAAATCCCTATTGATTTACCTGTTTTTAAAAGGAAATAAAATGTGAAAAAAATATTTCTACATCCCATGGCCTTTCCCAACCATTTAAATTTTTCTCTTACATGTCTAACACTTCCGAAAAACCAATACAACGCCCACCCAGAACAATGTATAAAGCTAAACAAACCGTTCACTGGGTACTTATCCGTGCGAAAAGCCCTATTGATTTACCTGTTTTTACAAGGAAGTAAAATGTGAAAAAAATATTTCTACATCCCATGGCCTTTCCCAACCATTTAAATTTTTCTCTTACAGGTCTAACAGTTGCGAAAAATCAATACAACACCCACCCGGAAAAATATATACAGCTAAACGAACCGTTTACTGGGTACTAATCCATACGTAAATCCCTATTGATTTACCTGTTTTTACAAGGAAATAAAATGTGAAAAAATATTTCTACATCCCATGGCCTTTCCCAACCATTTAAATTTTTCTCTTACATGTCTAACACTTCCGAAAAACCAATACAACGCCCACCCGGAACAATGTATAAAGCTAAACGAACCGTTCACTGGGTACTTATCCGTGCGAAAAGCCCTATTGATTTAGCTGTTTTTACAAGGAAGTAAAATGTGAAAAAAATATTTCTACATCCCATGGCCTTTACCAGTCATTTAAATTTTTCTCTTACATGTCTAACACTTCCGAAAAACCAATACAACGCCCACCCGGAACAATATATAAAGCTAAACGAACCGTTCATTGGTTACTTATCCGTACGAAAATCCCTATTGATTTACCTGTTTTTACAAGGAAATAAAATGTGAAAAAAATATTTCTACATCCCATGGCCATTCCCAACCATTTAAATTTTTCTCTTACAGGTCTAACACTTCCGAAAAACCAATACAACGCCCACCCGGAACAATATATAAAGCTAAACGAACCGTTCACTGGGTACTTATCCGTACGAAAATCCCTATTGATTTACCTGTTTTTACAAGGAAGTAAAATGTGAAAAAAATATTTCTACATCCCATGGCCTTTCCCAACCATTTAAATTTTTCTCTTACAGGTCTAAAACTGCCGAAAAACCAATACAACGCCCACCCGGAACAATATATAAAGCTAAACGAACGGTTCACTGGGTACTTATCCGTACGAAAATCCCTATTGATTTACCTGTTTTTACAAGGAAATAAAATGTGAAAAAATATGTCTACATCCCATGGCCTTTCCCAACCATTTAAATTTTTCTCTTACATGTCTAACACTTCCGAAAAACCAATACAACGCCCACCCGGAACAATGTATAAAGCTAAACGAACAGTTCACTGGGTACTTATCCGTACGAAAAGCCCTATTGATTTACCTGTTTTTACAAGGAAGTAAAATGTGAAAAAAATATTTCTACATCCCATGGCCTTTCCCAACCATTTAAATTTTTCTCTTACAGGTCTAACAGTTGCGAAAAATCAATACAACACCCACCCGGAAAAATATATACAGCTAAACGAACCGTTTACTGGGTACTAATCCATACGTAAATCCCTATTGATTTACCTGTTTTTACAAGGAAATAAAATGTGAAAAAAATATTTCTACATCCCATGGCCTTTCCCAACCTTTTAAATTTTTCTCTTACAGGTCTAAAGCTTCCGAAAAACCAATACAACGCCCACCCGGAACAATATATAAAGCTAAACGAACGGTTCACTGGGTACTTATCCGTACGAAAATCCCTATTGATTTACCTGTTTTTACAAGGAAATAAAATGTGAAAAAATATTTCTACATCCCATGGCCTTTCCCAACCATTTAAATTTTTCTCTTACATGTCTAACACTTCCGAAAAACCAATACAACGCCCACCCGGAACAATGTATAAAGCTAAACGAACCGTTCACTGGGTACTTATCCGTGCGAAAAGCCCTATTGATTTAGCTGTTTTTACAAGGAAGTAAAATGTGAAAAAAATATTTCTACATCCCATTGCCTTTACCAGTCATTTAAATTTTTCTCTTACATGTCTAACACTTCCGAAAAACCAATACAACGCCCACCCGGAACAATATATAAAGCTAAACGAATCGTTCATTGGTTACTTATCCGTACGAAAATCCTTATTGATTTACCTGTTTTTACAAGGAAATAAAATGTGAAAAAATATGTCTACATCCCATGGCCTTTCCCAACCATTTAAATTTTTCTCTTACATGTCTAACACTTCCGAAAAACCAATACAACGCCCACCCGGAACAATGTATAAAGCTAAACGAACCGTTCACTGGGTACTTATCCGTGCGAAAAGCCCTATTGATTTACCTGTTTTTACAAGGAAGTAAAATGTGAAAAAAATATTTCTACATCCCATGGCCTTTCCCAACCATTTAAATTTTTCTCTTACAGGTCTAACACTACCGAAAAACCGATACAACTCCCACCCGGAAACATATATACAGCTAAACTAACCGTTTACTGGGTACTAATCCATACGAAAATCCCTATTGATTTAACTGTTTTTACAAGGAAATAAAATGTGAAAAAAATATTTCTACATCCCATGGCCTTTCCCAACCATTTAAATTTTTTTCTTACATGTCTAACACTTCCGAAAAACCAATACAACGCCCACCCGGAACAATATATAAAGCTAAACGAACCGTTCACTGGGTACTTATACGTACGAAAATCCCTATTGATTTACCTGTTTTTACAAGGAAATAAAATGTGAAAAAAATATTTCTACATCCCATGGCCTTTCCCAACCATTTAAATTTTTCTCTTACAGGTCTAACAGTTGCGAAAAACCAATACAACACCCACCCGGAAAAATATATACAGCTAAACGAACCGTTTACTGGGTACTAATCCATACGAAAATCCCTATTGATTTACCTGTTTTTACAAGGAAATAAAATGTGAAAAAAATATTTCTACATCCCATGGCCTTTCCCAACCATTTAAATTTTTCTCTTACAGGTCTAACACTTCCGAAAAACCAATACAACGCCCACCCGGAACAATATATAAAGCTAAACGAACCGTTCACTGGGTACTTATCCGTACGAAAATCCCTATTGATTTACCTGTTTTTACAAGGAAATAAAATGTGAAAAAATATTTCTACATCCCATGGCCTTTCCCAACCATTTAAATTTTTCTCTTACAGGTCTAACGCTTCCGAAAAACCAATACAACGCCCACCCGGAACAATATATAAAGCTAAACAAACCGTTCACTGGGTACTTATCCGTACGAAAATCCCTATTGATTTACCTGTTTTTACAAGGAAATAAAATGTGAAAAAAATATTTCTACATCCCATGGCCTTTCCCAACCATTTAAATTTTTCTCTTACATTTCTAACACTACCGAAAAACCAATACAACTCCCACCCGGAACAATATATAAAGCTAAACGAACCGTTCACTGGGTACTTATCCGTACGAAAATCCCTATTGATTTACCTGTTTTTACAACGAAGTAAAATGTGAAAAAAATATTTCTACATCCCATGGCCTTTCCCAACCATTTAAATTTTTCTCTTACAGGTCTAACACTTCTGAAAAACCAATACAACGGCCACCCGGAACAATGTATAAAGCTAAACGAACCGTTCACTGGGTACTTATCCGTACGAAAATCCCTATTGATTTACCTGTTTTTACAACGAAGTAAAATGTGAAAAAATATTTCTACATCCCATGGCCTTTCCCAACCATTTAAATTTTTCTCTTACATGTCTAACACCTCCGAAAAACAAATACAACGCCCACCCGGAACAATATATAAAGCTAAACGAACCGTTCACTGGGTACTTATCCGTACGAAAATCCCTATTGATTTGCCTGTTTTTACAAGGAAAGAAAATGTGAAAAAAATATTTCTACATCCCATGGCCTTTCCCAACCATTTAAATTTTTCTCTTACAGGTCTAACAGTTGCGAAAAACCAATACAACACCCACCCGGAAAAATATATACATCTAAACGAACCGTTTACTGGGTACTAATCCATACGAAAATCCCTATTGATTTACCTGTTTTTACAAGGAAATAAAATGTGAAAAAAATATTTCTACATCCCATGGCCTTTCCCAACCATTTAAATATTTCTCTTACAGGTCTAACACTTCCGAAAAACCAATACAACGCCCACCCGGAACAATGTATAAAGCTAAAAGAACCGTTCACTGGGTACTTATCCGTGCGAAAAGCCCTATTGATTTAGCTGTTTTTACAAGGAAGTAAAATGTGAAAAAAATATTTCTACATCCCATGGCCTTTACCAGTCATTTAAATTTTTCTCTTACATGTCTAACACTTCCGAAAAACCAATACAACGCCCACCTGGAACAATATATAAAGCTAAACGAACCGTTCATTGGTTACTTATCCGTACGAAAATCCCTATTGATTTACCTGTTTTTACAAGGAAATAAAATGTGAAAAAAATATTTCTACATCCCATGGCCTTTCCCAACCATTTAAATTTTTCTCTTACAGGTCTAAAACTTCCGAAAAACCAATACAACGCCCACCCGGAACAATATATAAAGCTAAACGAACGGTTCACTGGGTACTTATCCGTACGAAAATCCCTATTGATTTACCTGTTTTTACAAGGAAATAAAATGTGAAAAAATATGTCTACATCCCATGGCCTTTCCCAACCACTTAAATTTTTCTCTTACATGTCTAACACTTCCGAAAAACCAATACAACGCCCACCCGGAACAATGTATAAAGCTAAACGAACAGTTCACTGGGTACTTATCCGTACGAAAAGCCCTATTGATTTAACTGTTTTTACAAGGAAGTAAAATGTGAAAAAAATATTTCTACATCCCATGGCCTTTCCCAACCATTTAAATTTTTCTCTTACAGGTCTAACAGTTGCGAAAAATCAATACAACACCCACCCGGAAAAATATATACAGCTAAACGAACCGTTTACTGGGTACTAATCCATACGTAAATCCCTATTGATTTACCTGTTTTTACAAGGAAATAAAATGTGAAAAAAATATTTCTACATCCCATGGCCTTTCCCAACCATTTAAATTTTTCTCTTACAGGTCTAAAGCTTCCGAAAAACCAATACAACGCCCACCCGGAACAATATATAAAGCTAAACGAACGGTTCACTGGGTACTTATCCGTACGAAAATCCCTATTGATTTACCTGTTTTTACAAGGAAATAAAATGTGAAAAAATATTTCTACATCCCATGGCCTTTCCCAACCATTTAAATTTTTCTCTTACATGTCTAACACTTCCGAAAAACCAATACAACGCCCACCCGGAACAATGTATAAAGCTAAACGAACCGTTCACTGGGTACTTATCCGTGCGAAAAGCCCTATTGATTTAGCTGTTTTTACAAGGAAGTAAAATGTGAAAAAAATATTTCTACATCCCATGGCCTTTACCAGTCATTTAAATTTTTCTCTTACATGTCTAACACTTCCGAAAAACCAATACAACGCCCACCCGGAACAATATATAAAGCTAAACGAACCGTTCATTGGTTACTTATCCGTACGAAAATCCCTATTGATTTACCTGTTTTTACAAGGAAATAAAATGTGAAAAAAATATTTCTACATCCCATGGCCATTCCCAACCATTTAAATTTTTCTCTTACAGGTCTAACACTTCCGAAAAACCAATACAACGCCCACCCGGAACAATATATAAAGCTAAACGAACCGTTCACTGGGTACTTATCCGTACGAAAATCCCTATTGATTTACCTGTTTTTACAAGGAAGTAAAATGTGAAAAAAATATTTCTACATCCCATGGCCTTTCCCAACCATTTAAATTTTTCTCTTACAGGTCTAAAACTGCCGAAAAACCAATACAACGCCCACCCGGAACAATATATAAAGCTAAACGAACGGTTCACTGGGTACTTATCCGTACGAAAATCCCTATTGATTTACCTGTTTTTACAAGGAAATAAAATGTGAAAAAATATGTCTACATCCCATGGCCTTTCCCAACCATTTAAATTTTTCTCTTACATGTCTAACACTTCCGAAAAACCAATACAACGCCCACCCGGAACAATGTATAAAGCTAAACGAACAGTTCACTGGGTACTTATCCGTACGAAAAGCCCTATTGATTTACCTGTTTTTACAAGGAAGTAAAATGTGAAAAAAATATTTCTACATCCCATGGACTTTCCCAACCATTTAAATTTTTCTCTTACAGGTCTAACAGTTGCGAAAAATCAATACAACACCCACCCGGAAAAATATATACAGCTAAACGAACCGTTTACTGGGTACTAATCCATACGTAAATCCCTATTGATTTACCTGTTTTTACAAGGAAATAAAATGTGAAAAAAATATTTCTACATCCCATGGCCTTTCCCAACCATTTAAATTTTTCTCTTACAGGTCTAAAGCTTCCGAAAAACCAATACAACGCCCACCCGGAACAATATATAAAGCTAAACGAACGGTTCACTGGGTACTTATCCGTACGAAAAGCCCTATTGATTTACCTGTTTTTACAAGGAAGTAAAATGTGAAAAAAATATTTCTACATCCCATGGCCTTTCCCAACCATTTAAATTTTTCTCTTACAGGTCTAACAGTTGCGAAAAATCAATACAACACCCACCCGGAAAAATATATACAGCTAAACGAACCGTTTACTGGGTACTAATCCATACGTAAATCCCTATTGATTTACCTGTTTTTACAAGGAAATAAAATGTGAAAAAAATATTTCTACATCCCATGGCCTTTCCCAACCATTTAAATTTTTCCCTTACAGGTCTAAAGCTTCCGAAAAACCAATACAACGCCCACCCGGAACAATATATAAAGCTAAACGAACGGTTCACTGGGTACTTATCCGTACGAAAATCCCTATTGATTTACCTGTTTTTACAAGGAAATAAAATGTGAAAAAATATTTCTACATCCCATGGCCTTTCCCAACCATTTAAATTTTTCTCTTACATGTCTAACACTTCCGAAAAACCAATACAACGCCCACCCGGAACAATGTATAAAGCTAAACGAACCGTTCACTGGGTACTTATCCGTGCGAAAAGCCCTATTGATTTAGCTGTTTTTACAAGGAAGTAAAATGTGAAAAAAATATTTCTAAATCCCATGGCCTTTACCAGTCATTTAAATTTTTCTCTTACATGTCTAACACTTCCGAAAAACCAATACAACGCCCACCCGGAACAATACATAAAGCTAAACGAACCGTTCATTGGTTACTTATCCGTACGAAAATCCCTATTGATTTACCTGTTTTTACAAGGAAATAAAATGTGAAAAAAATATTTCTACATCCCATGGCCATTCCCAACCATTTAAATTTTTCTCTTACAGGTCTAACACTTCCGAAAAACCAATACAACGCCCACCCGGAACAATATATAAAGCTAAACGAACGGTTCACTGGGTACTTATCCGTACGAAAATCCCTATTGATTTACCTGTTTTTACAAGGAAATAAAATGTGAAAAAATATTTCTACATCCCATGGCCTTTCCCAACCATTTAAATTTTTCTCTTACATGTCTAACACTTCCGAAAAACCAATACAACGCCCACCCGGAACAATGTATAAAGCTAAACGAACCGTTCACTGGGTACTTATCCGTGCGAAAAGCCCTATTGATTTAGCTGTTTTTACAAGGAAGTAAAATGTGAAAAAAATATTTCTACATCCCATGGCCTTTACCAGTCATTTAAATTTTTCTCTTACATGTCTAACACTTCCGAAAAACCAATACAACGCCCACCCGGAACAATATATAAAGCTAAACGAACCGTTCATTGGTTACTTATCCGTACGAAAATCCCTATTGATTTACCTGTTTTTACAAGGAAATAAAATGTGAAAAAAATATTTCTACATCCCATGGCCATTCCCAACCATTTAAATTTTTCTCTTACAGGTCTAACACTTCCGAAAAACCAATACAACGCCCACCCGGAACAATATATAAAGCTAAACGAACCGTTCACTGGGTACTTATCCGTACGAAAATCCCTATTGATTTACCTGTTTTTACAAGGAAGTAAAATGTGAAAAAAATATTTCTACATCCCATGGCCTTTCCCAACCATTTAAATTTTTCTCTTACAGGTCTAAAACTGCCGAAAAACCAATACAACGCCCACCCGGAACAATATATAAAGCTAAACGAACGGTTCACTGGGTACTTATCCGTACGAAAATCCCTATTGATTTACCTGTTTTTACAAGGAAATAAAATGTGAAAAAATATGTCTACATCCCATGGCCTTTCCCAACCACTTAAATTTTTCTCTTACATGTCTAACACTTCCGAAAAACCAATACAACGCCCACCCGGAACAATGTATAAAGCTAAACGAACAGTTCACTGGGTACTTATCCGTACGAAAAGCCCTATTGATTTACCTGTTTTTACAAGGAAGTAAAATGTGAAAAAAATATTTCTACATCCCATGGCCTTTCCCAACCATTTAAATTTTTCTCTTACAGGTCTAACAGTTGCGAAAAATCAATACAACACCCACCCGGAAAAATATATACAGCTAAACGAACCGTTTACTGGGTACTAATCCATACGTAAATCCCTATTGATTTACCTGTTTTTACAAGGAAATAAAATGTGAAAAAAATATTTCTACATCCCATGGCCTTTCCCAACCATTTAAATTTTTCTCTTACAGGTCTAAAGCTTCCGAAAAACCAATACAACGCCCACCCGGAACAATATATAAAGCTAAACGAACGGTTCACTGGGTACTTATCCGTACGAAAATCCCTATTGATTTACCTGTTTTTACAAGGAAATAAAATGTGAAAAAATATTTCTACATCCCATGGCCTTTCCCAACCATTTAAATTTTTCTCTTACATGTCTAACACTTCCGAAAAACCAATACAACGCCCACCCGGAACAATGTATAAAGCTAAACGAACCGTTCACTGGGTACATATCCGTGCGAAAAGCCCTATTGATTTAGCTGTTTTTACAAGGAAGTAAAATGTGAAAAAAATATTTCTACATCCCATGGCCTTTACCAGTCATTTAAATTTTTCTCTTACATGTCTAACACTTCCGAAAAACCAATACAACGCCCACCCGGAACAATATATAAAGCTAAACGAACCGTTCATTGGTTACTTATCCGTACGAAAATCCCTATTGATTTACCTGTTTTTACAAGGAAATAAAATGTGAAAAAAATATTTCTACATCCCATGGCCATTCCCAACCATTTAAATTTTTCTCTTACAGGTCTAACACTTCCGAAAAACCAATACAACGCCCACCCGGAACAATATATAAAGCTAAACGAACCGTTCACTGGGTACTTATCCGTACGAAAATCCCTATTGATTTACCTGTTTTTACAAGGAAGTAAAATGTGAAAAAAATATTTCTACATCCCATGGCCTTTCCCAACCATTTAAATTTTTCTCTTACAGGTCTAAAACTGCCGAAAAACCAATACAACGCCCACCCGGAACAATATATAAAGCTAAACGAACGGTTCACTGGGTACTTATCCGTACGAAAATCCCTATTGATTTACCTGTTTTTACAAGGAAATAAAATGTGAAAAAATATGTCTACATCCCATGGCCTTTCCCAACCATTTAAATTTTTCTCTTACATGTCTAACACTTCCGAAAAACCAATACAACGCCCACCCGGAACAATGTATAAAGCTAAACGAACAGTTCACTGGGTACTTATCCGTACGAAAAGCCCTATTGATTTACCTGTTTTTACAAGGAAGTAAAATGTGAAAAAAATATTTCTACATCCCATGGACTTTCCCAACCATTTAAATTTTTCTCTTACAGGTCTAACAGTTGCGAAAAATCAATACAACACCCACCCGGAAAAATATATACAGCTAAACGAACCGTTTACTGGGTACTAATCCATACGTAAATCCCTATTGATTTACCTGTTTTTACAAGGAAATAAAATGTGAAAAAAATATTTCTACATCCCATGGCCTTTCCCAACCATTTAAATTTTTCTCTTACAGGTCTAAAGCTTCCGAAAAACCAATACAACGCCCACCCGGAACAATATATAAAGCTAAACGAACGGTTCACTGGGTACTTATCCGTACGAAAAGCCCTATTGATTTACCTGTTTTTACAAGGAAGTAAAATGTGAAAAAAATATTTCTACATCCCATGGCCTTTCCCAACCATTTAAATTTTTCTCTTACAGGTCTAACAGTTGCGAAAAATCAATACAACACCCACCCGGAAAAATATATACAGCTAAACGAACCGTTTACTGGGTACTAATCCATACGTAAATCCCTATTGATTTACCTGTTTTTACAAGGAAATAAAATGTGAAAAAAATATTTCTACATCCCATGGCCTTTCCCAACCATTTAAATTTTTCTCTTACAGGTCTAAAGCTTCCGAAAAACCAATACAACGCCCACCCGGAACAATATATAAAGCTAAACGAACGGTTCACTGGGTACTTATCCGTACGAAAATCCCTATTGATTTACCTGTTTTTACAAGGAAATAAAATGTGAAAAAATATTTCTACATCCCATGGCCTTTCCCAACCATTTAAATTTTTCTCTTACATGTCTAACACTTCCGAAAAACCAATACAACGCCCACCCGGAACAATGTATAAAGCTAAACGAACCGTTCACTGGGTACTTATCCGTGCGAAAAGCCCTATTGATTTAGCTGTTTTTACAAGGAAGTAAAATGTGAAAAAAATATTTCTACATCCCATGGCCTTTACCAGTCATTTAAATTTTTCTCTTACATGTCTAACACTTCCGAAAAACCAATACAACGCCCACCCGGAACAATATATAAAGCTAAACGAACCGTTCATTGGTTACTTATCCGTACGAAAATCCCTATTGATTTACCTGTTTTTACAAGGAAATAAAATGTGAAAAAAATATTTCTACATCCCATGGCCATTCCCAACCATTTAAATTTTTCTCTTACAGGTCTAACACTTCCGAAAAACCAATACAACGCCCACCCGGAACAATATATAAAGCTAAACGAACCGTTCACTGGGTACTTATCCGTACGAAAATCCCTATTGATTTACCTGTTTTTACAAGGAAGTAAAATGTGAAAAAAATATTTCTACATCCCATGGCCTTTCCCAACCATTTAAATTTTTCTCTTACAGGTCTAAAACTGCCGAAAAACCAATACAACGCCCACCCGGAACAATATATAAAGCTAAACGAACGGTTCACTGGGTACTTATCCGTACGAAAATCCCTATTGATTTACCTGTTTTTACAAGGAAATAAAATGTGAAAAAATATGTCTACATCCCATGGCCTTTCCCAACCATTTAAATTTTTCTCTTACATGTCTAACACTTCCGAAAAACCAATACAACGCCCACCCGGAACAATGTATAAAGCTAAACGAACAGTTCACTGGGTACTTATCCGTACGAAAAGCCCTATTGATTTACCTGTTTTTACAAGGAAGTAAAATGTGAAAAAAATATTTCTACATCCCATGGACTTTCCCAACCATTTAAATTTTTCTCTTACAGGTCTAACAGTTGCGAAAAATCAATACAACACCCACCCGGAAAAATATATACAGCTAAACGAACCGTTTACTGGGTACTAATCCATACGTAAATCCCTATTGATTTACCTGTTTTTACAAGGAAATAAAATGTGAAAAAAATATTTCTACATCCCATGGCCTTTCCCAACCATTTAAATTTTTCTCTTACAGGTCTAAAGCTTCCGAAAAACCAATACAACGCCCACCCGGAACAATATATAAAGCTAAACGAACGGTTCACTGGGTACTTATCCGTACGAAAATCCCTATTGATTTACCTGTTTTTACAAGGAAATAAAATGTGAAAAAATATTTCTACATCCCATGGCCTTTCCCAACCATTTAAATTTTTCTCTTACATGTCTAACACTTCCGAAAAACCAATACAACGCCCACCCGGAACAATGTATAAAGCTAAACGAACCGTTCACTGGGTACTTATCCGTGCGAAAAGCCCTATTGATTTAGCTGTTTTTACAAGGAAGTAAAATGTGAAAAAAATATTTCTACATCCCATTGCCTTTACCAGTCATTTAAATTTTTCTCTTACATGTCTAACACTTCCGAAAAACCAATACAACGCCCACCCGGAACAATATATAAAGCTAAACGAACCGTTCATTGGTTACTTATCCGTACGAAAATCACTATTGATTTACCTGTTTTTACAAGGAAATAAAATGTGAAAAAATATGTCTACATCCCATGGCCTTTCCCAACCATTTAAATTTTTCTCTTACATGTCTAACACTTCCGAAAAACCAATACAACGCCCACCCGGAACAATGTATAAAGCTAAACGAACCGTTCACTGGGTACTTATCCGTGCGAAAAGCCCTATTGATTTGGCTGTTTTTACAAGGAAGTAAAATGTGAAAAAAATATTTCTACATCCCATGGCCTTTACCAATCATTTAAATTTTTCTCTTACAGGTCTAACACTTCCGAAAAACCAATACAACGCCTACCCGGAACAATATATAAAGCTAAACGAACAGTTCACTGGGTACTTATACATACGAAAATCCCTATTGATTTACCTGTTTTTACAAGGAAATAAAATGTGAAAAAATATTTCTACATCCCATGGCCTTTCCCAACCATTTAAATTTTTCTCTTACAGGTCTAACGCTTCCGAAAAACCAATACAACGCCCACCCGGAACAATATATAAAGTTAAACAAACCGTTCACTGGGTACTTATCCGTACGAAAATCCCTATTGATTTACCTGTTTTTACAAGGAAATAAAATGTGAAAAAAATATTTCTACATCCCATGGCCTTTCCCAACCATTTAAATTTTTCTCTTACATTTCTAACACTACCGAAAAACCAATACAACTCCCACCCGGAACAATATATAAAGCTAAACGAACCGTTCACTGGGTACTTATCCGTACGAAAATCCCTATTGATTTACCTGTTTTTACAACGAAGTAAAATGTGAAAAAAATATTTCTACATCCCATGGCCTTTCCCAACCATTTAAATTTTTCTCTTACAGGTCTAACACTTCTGAAAAACCAATACAACGGCCACCCGGAACAATGTATAAAGCTAAACGAACCGTTCACTGGGTACTTATCCGTACGAAAATCCCTATTGATTTACCTGTTTTTACAACGAAGTAAAATGTGAAAAAATATTTCTACATCCCATGGCCTTTCCCAACCATTTAAATTTTTCTCTTACATGTCTAACTCCTCCGAAAAACAAATACAACGCCCACCCGGAACAATATATAAAGCTAAACGAACCGTTCACTGGGTACTTATCCGTACGAAAATCCCTATTGATTTGCCTGTTTTTACAAGGAAAGAAAATGTGAAAAAAATATTTCTACATCCCATGGCCTTTCCCAACCATTTAAATTTTTCTCTTACAGGTCTAACAGTTGCGAAAAACCAATACAACACCCACCCGGAAAAATATATACATCTAAACGAACCGTTTACTGGGTACTAATCCATACGAAAATCCCTATTGATTTACCTGTTTTTACAAGGAAATAAAATGTGAAAAAAATATTTCTACATCCCATGGCCTTTCCCAACCATTTAAATATTTCTCTTACAGGTCTAACACTTCCGAAAAACCAATACAACGCCCACCCGGAACAATGTATAAAGCTAAACGAACCGTTCATTGGTTACTTATCCGTACGAAAATCCCTATTGATTTACCTGTTTTTACAAGGAAATAAAATGTGAAAAAAATATTTCTACATCCCATGGCCATTCCCAACCATTTAAATTTTTCTCTTACAGGTCTAACACTTCCGAAAAACCAATACAATGCCCACCCGGAACAATATATAAAGCTAAACGAACCGTTCACTGGGTACTTATCCGTACGAAAATCCCTATTGATTTACCTGTTTTTACAAGGAAGTAAAATGTGAAAAAAATATTTCTACATCCCATGGCCTTTCCCAACCATTTAAATTTTTCTCTTACAGGTCTAAAACTTCCGAAAAACCAATACAACGCCCACCCGGAACAATATATAAAGCTAAACGAACGGTTCACTGGGTACTTATCCGTACGAAAATCCCTATTGATTTACCTGTTTTTACAAGGAAATAAAATGTGAAAAAATATGTCTACATCCCATGGCCTTTCCCAACCACTTAAATTTTTCTCTTACATGTCTAACACTTCCGAAAAACCAATACAACGCCCACCCGGAACAATGTATAAAGCTAAACGAACAGTTCACTGGGTACTTATCCGTACGAAAAGCCCTATTGATTTAACTGTTTTTACAAGGAAGTAAAATGTGAAAAAAATATTTCTACATCCCATGGCCTTTCCCAACCATTTAAATTTTTCTCTTACAGGTCTAACAGTTGCGAAAAATCAATACAACACCCACCCGGAAAAATATATACAGCTAAACGAACCGTTTACTGGGTACTAATCCATACGTAAATCCCTATTGATTTACCTGTTTTTACAAGGAAATAAAATGTGAAAAAAATATTTCTACATCCCATGGCCTTTCCCAACCATTTAAATTTTTCTCTTACAGGTCTAAAGCTTCCGAAAAACCAATACAACGCCCACCCGGAACAATATATAAAGCTAAACGAACGGTTCACTGGGTACTTATCCGTACGAAAATCCCTATTGATTTACCTGTTTTTACAAGGAAATAAAATGTGAAAAAATATTTCTACATCCCATGGCCTTTCCCAACCATTTAAATTTTTCTCTTACATGTCTAACACTTCCGAAAAACCAATACAACGCCCACCCGGAACAATGTATAAAGCTAAACGAACCGTTCACTGGGTACTTATCCGTGCGAAAAGCCCTATTGATTTAGCTGTTTTTACAAGGAAGTAAAATGTGAAAAAAATATTTCTACATCCCATTGCCTTTACCAGTCATTTAAATTTTTCTCTTACATGTCTAACACTTCCGAAAAACCAATACAACGCCCACCCGGAACAATATATAAAGCTAAACGAACCGTTCATTGGTTACTTATCCGTACGAAAATCCCTATTGATTTACCTGTTTTTACAAGGAAATAAAATGTGAAAAAATATGTCTACATCCCATGGCCTTTCCCAACCATTTAAATTTTTCTCTTACATGTCTAACACTTCCGAAAAACCAATACAACGCCCACCCGGAACAATGTATAAAGCTAAACGAACCGTTCACTGGGTACTTATCCGTGCGAAAAGCCCTATTGATTTAGCTGTTTTTACAAGGAAGTAAAATGTGAAAAAAATATTTCTACATCCCATGGCCTTTACCAGTCATTTAAATTTTTCTCTTACAGGTCTAACACTTCCGAAAAACCAATACAACGCCTACCCGGAACAATATATAAAGCTAAACGAACAGTTCACTGGGTACTTATCCGTACGAAAATCCCTATTGATTTACCTGTTTTTACAAGGAAGTAAAATGTGAAAAAAATATTTCTACATCCCATGGCCTTTCCCAACCATTTAAATTTTTCTCTTACAGGTCTAACACTACCGAAAAACCGATACAACTCCCACCCGGAAACATATATACAGCTAAACTAACCGTTTACTGGGTACTAATCCATACGAAAATCCCTATTGATTTAACTGTTTTTACAAGGAAATAAAATGTGAAAAAAATATTTCTACATCCCATGGCCTTTCCCAACCATTTAAATTTTTCTCTTACATGTCTAACACTTCCGAAAAACCAATACAACGCCCACCCGGAACAATATATAAAGCTAAACGAACCGTTCACTGGGTACTTATACGTACGAAAATCCCTATTGATTTACCTGTTTTTTCCAAGGAAATAAAATGTGAAAAAAATATTTCTACATCCCATGGCCTTTCCCAACCATTTAAATTTTTCTCTTACAGGTCTAACAGTTGCGAAAAACCAATACAACACCCACCCGGAAAAATATATACAGCTAAACGAACCGTTTACTTGGTACTAATCCATACGACAATCCCTATTGATTTACCTGTTTTTACAAGGAAATAAAATGTGAAAAAAATATTTCTACATCCCATGGCCTTTCCCAACCATTTAAATTTTTCTCTTACAGGTCTAACACTTCCGAAAAACCAATACAACGCCCACCCGGAACAATATATAAAGCTAAACGAACCGTTCACTGGGTACTTATCCGTACGAAAATCCCTATTGATTTACCTGTTTTTACAGGGAAATAAAATGTGAAAAAAATATTTCTACATCCCATGGCCTTTCCCAACCATTTAAATTTTTCTCTTACATGTCTAACACTTCCGAAAAACCAATACAACGCCCACCCGGAACAATAAATAAAGCTAAACGAACCGTTCACTGGGTACTTATACATACGAAAATCCCTATTGATTTACCTGTTTTTACAAGGAAATAAAATGTGAAAAAATATTTCTACATCCCATGGCCTTTCCCAACCATTTAAATTTTTCTCTTACAGGTCTAACGCTTCCGAAAAACCAATACAACGCCCACCCGGAACAATATATAAAGCTAAACAAACCGTTCACTGGGTACTTATCCGTACGAAAATCCCTATTGATTTACCTGTTTTTACAAGGAAATAAAATGTGAAAAAAATATTTCTACATCCCATGGCCTTTCCCAACCATTTAAATTTTTCTCTTACATTTCTAACACTACCGAAAAACCAATACAACTCCCACCCGGAACAATATATAAAGCTAAACGAACCGTTCACTGGGTACTTATCCGTACGAAAATCCCTATTGATTTACCTGTTTTTACAACGAAGTAAAATGTGAAAAAAATATTTCTACATCCCATGGCCTTTCCCAACCATTTAAATTTTTCTCTTACAGGTCTAAAGCTTCCGAAAAACCAATACAACGCCCACCCGGAACAATATATAAAGCTAAACGAACGGTTCACTGGGTACTTATCCGTACGAAAATCCCTATTGATTTACCTGTTTTTACAAGGAAATAAAATGTGAAAAAATATTTCTACATCCCATGGCCTTTCCCAACCATTTAAATTTTTCTCTTACATGTCTAACACTTCCGAAAAACCAATACAACGCCCACCCGGAACAATGTATAAAGCTAAACGAACCGTTCACTGGGTACTTATCCGTGCGAAAAGCCCTATTGATTTAGCTGTTTTTACAAGGAAGTAAAATGTGAAAAAAATATTTCTACATCCCATTGCCTTTACCAGTCATTTAAATTTTTCTCTTACATGTCTAACACTTCCGAAAAACCAATACAACGCCCACCCGGAACAATATATAAAGCTAAACGAACCGTTCATTGGTTACTTATCCGTACGAAAATCCCTATTGATTTACCTGTTTTTACAAGGAAATAAAATGTGAAAAAATATGTCTACATCCCATGGCCTTTCCCAACCATTTAAATTTTTCTCTTACATGTCTAACACTTCCGAAAAACCAATACAACGCCCACCCGGAACAATGTATAAAGCTAAACGAACCGTTCACTGGGTACTTATCCGTGCGAAAAGCCCTATTGATTTAGCTGTTTTTACAAGGAAGTAAAATGTGAAAAAAATATTTCTACATCCCATGGCCTTTACCAGTCATTTAAATTTTTCTCTTACAGGTCTAACACTTCCGAAAAACCAATACAACGCCTACCCGGAACAATATATAAAGCTAAACGAACAGTTCACTGGGTACTTATCCGTACGAAAATCCCTATTGATTTACCTGTTTTTACAAGGAAGTAAAATGTGAAAAAAATATTTCTACATCCCATGGCCTTTCCCAACCATTTAAATTTTTCTCTTACAGGTCTAACACTACCGAAAAACCGATACAACTCCCACCCGGAAACATATATACAGCTAAACTAACCGTTTACTGGGTACTAATCCATACGAAAATCCCTATTGATTTAACTGTTTTTACAAGGAAATAAAATGTGAAAAAAAATATTTCTACATCCCATGGCCTTTCCCAACCATTTAAATTTTTCTCTTACATGTCTAACACTTCCGAAAAACCAATACAACGCCCACCCGGAACAATATATAAAGCTAAACGAACCGTTCACTGGGTACTTATACGTACGAAAATCCCTATTGATTTACCTGTTTTTTCCAAGGAAATAAAATGTGAAAAAAATATTTCTACATCCCATGGCCTTTCCCAACCATTTAAATTTTTCTCTTACAGGTCTAACAGTTGCGAAAAACCAATACAACACCCACCCGGAAAAATATATACAGCTAAACGAACCGTTTACTTGGTACTAATCCATACGACAATCCCTATTGATTTACCTGTTTTTACAAGGAAATAAAATGTGAAAAAAATATTTCTACATCCCATGGCCTTTCCCAACCATTTAAATTTTTCTCTTACAGGTCTAACACTTCCGAAAAACCAATACAACGCCCACCCGGAACAATATATAAAGCTAAACGAACCGTTCACTGGGTACTTATCCGTACGAAAATCCCTATTGATTTACCTGTTTTTACAGGGAAATAAAATGTGAAAAAAATATTTCTACATCCCATGGCCTTTCCCAACCATTTAAATTTTTCTCTTACATGTCTAACACTTCCGAAAAACCAATACAACGCCCACCCGGAACAATAAATAAAGCTAAACGAACCGTTCACTGGGTACTTATACATACGAAAATCCCTATTGATTTACCTGTTTTTACAAGGAAATAAAATGTGAAAAAATATTTCTACATCCCATGGCCTTTCCCAACCATTTAAATTTTTCTCTTACAGGTCTAACGCTTCCGAAAAACCAATACAACGCCCACCCGGAACAATATATAAAGCTAAACAAACCGTTCACTGGGTACTTATCCGTACGAAAATCCCTATTGATTTACCTGTTTTTACAAGGAAATAAAATGTGAAAAAAATATTTCTACATCCCATGGCCTTTCCCAACCATTTAAATTTTTCTCTTACATTTCTAACACTACCGAAAAACCAATACAACTCCCACCCGGAACAATATATAAAGCTAAACGAACCGTTCACTGGGTACTTATCCGTACGAAAATCCCTATTGATTTACCTGTTTTTACAACGAAGTAAAATGTGAAAAAAATATTTCTACATCCCATGGCCTTTCCCAACCATTTAAATTTTTCTCTTACAGGTCTAACACTTCTGAAAAACCAATACAACGGCCACCCGGAACAATGTATTAAGCTAAACGAACCGTTCACTGGGTACTTATCCGTACGAAAATCCCTATTGATTTACCTGTTTTTACAACGAAGTAAAATGTGAAAAAATATTTCTACATCCCATGGCCTTTCCCAACCATTTAAATTTTTCTCTTACATGTCTAACACTTCCGAAAAACAAATACAACGCCCACCCGGAACAATATATAAAGCTAAACGAACAGTTCACTGGGTACTTATCCGTACGAAAAGCCCTATTGATTTACCTGTTTTTACAAGGAAGTAAAATGTGAAAAAATATTTCTACATCCCATGGCCTTTCCCAACCATTTAAATTTTTCTCTTACAGGTCTAACAGTTGCGAAAAACCAATACAACACCCACCCGGAAAAATATATACAGCTAAACGAACCGTTTACTGGGTACTAATCCATACGAAAATCCCTATTGATTTACCTGTTTTTACAAGGAAATAAAATGTGAAAAAAATATTTCTTCATCCCATGGCCTTTCCCAACCATTTAAATTTTTCTCTTACAGGTCTAACACTTCCGAAAAACCAATACAACGCCCACCCGGAACAATATATAAAGCTAAACGAACCGTTCATTGGGTACTTATCCATACGAAAATCCCTATTGATTTACCTGTTTTTACAAGGAAATAAAATGTGAAAAAAATATTTCTACATCCCATGGCCTTTCCCAACCATTTAAATTTTTCTCTTACCTGTCTAACACTTCCGAAAAACCAATACAACGCCCACCCGGAACAATATATAAAGCTATACGAACCGTTCACTGGGTACTTATACGTACGAAAAGCCCTATTCATTTACCTGTTTTTACAAGGAAGTAAAATGTGAAAAAAATATTTCTACATCCCATGGCCTTTACCAGTCATTTAAATTTTTCTCTTACATGTCTAGCACTTCCGAAAAACCAATACAACGCCCACCCGGAACAATATATAAAGCTAAACGAACCGTTCACTGGGTACTTATCCGTACGAAAATCCCTATTGATTTACCTGTTTTTACAGGGAAATAAAATGTGAAAAAAATATTTCTACATCCCATGGCCTTTCCCAACCATTTAAATTTTTCTCTTACATGTCTAACACTTCCGAAAAACCAATACAACGCCCACCCGGAACAATAAATAAAGCTAAACGAACCGTTCACTGGGTACTTATACATACGAAAATCCCTATTGATTTACCTGTTTTTACAAGGAAATAAAATGTGAAAAAATATTTCTACATCCCATGGCCTTTCCCAACCATTTAAATTTTTCTCTTACAGGTCTAACGCTTCCGAAAAACCAATACAACGCCCACCCGGAACAATATATAAAGCTAAACAAACCGTTCACTGGGTACTTATCCGTACGAAAATCCCTATTGATTTACCTGTTTTTACAAGGAAATAAAATGTGAAAAAAATATTTCTACATCCCATGGCCTTTCCCAACCATTTAAATTTTTCTCTTACATTTCTAACACTACCGAAAAACCAATACAACTCCCACCCGGAACAATATATAAAGCTAAACGAACCGTTCACTGGGTACTTATCCGTACGAAAATCCCTATTGATTTACCTGTTTTTACAACGAAGTAAAATGTGAAAAAAATATTTCTACATCCCATGGCCTTTCCCAACCATTTAAATTTTTCTCTTACAGGTCTAACACTTCTGAAAAACCAATACAACGGCCACCCGGAACAATGTATTAAGCTAAACGAACCGTTCACTGGGTACTTATCCGTACGAAAATCCCTATTGATTTACCTGTTTTTACAACGAAGTAAAATGTGAAAAAATATTTCTACATCCCATGGCCTTTCCCAACCATTTAAATTTTTCTCTTACATGTCTAACACTTCCGAAAAACAAATACAACGCCCACCCGGAACAATATATAAAGCTAAACGAACAGTTCACTGGGTACTTATCCGTACGAAAAGCCCTATTGATTTACCTGTTTTTACAAGGAAGTAAAATGTGAAAAAATATTTCTACATCCCATGGCCTTTCCCAACCATTTAAATTTTTCTCTTACAGGTCTAACAGTTGCGAAAAACCAATACAACACCCACCCGGAAAAATATATACAGCTAAACGAACCGTTTACTGGGTACTAATCCATACGAAAATCCCTATTGATTTACCTGTTTTTACAAGGAAATAAAATGTGAAAAAAATATTTCTTCATCCCATGGCCTTTCCCAACCATTTAAATTTTTCTCTTACAGGTCTAACACTTCCGAAAAACCAATACAACGCCCACCCGGAACAATATATAAAGCTAAACGAACCGTTCATTGGGTACTTATCCATACGAAAATCCCTATTGATTTACCTGTTTTTACAAGGAAATAAAATGTGAAAAAAATATTTCTACATCCCATGGCCTTTCCCAACCATTTAAATTTTTCTCTTACCTGTCTAACACTTCCGAAAAACCAATACAACGCCCACCCGGAACAATATATAAAGCTATACGAACCGTTCACTGGGTACTTATACGTACGAAAAGCCCTATTCATTTACCTGTTTTTACAAGGAAGTAAAATGTGAAAAAAATATTTCTACATCCCATGGCCTTTACCAGTCATTTAAATTTTTCTCTTACATGTCTAGCACTTCCGAAAAACCAATACAACGCCCACCCGGAACAATATATAAATCTAAACGAACCGTTCACTGGGTACTTATCCGTACGAAAATCCCTATTGATTTACCTGTTTTTACAAGGAAATAAAATGTGAAAAAAATATTTCTACATCCCATGGCCATTCCCAACCATTTAAATTTTTCTCTTAGAGGTCTAACACTTCTGAAAAACCAATACAACGGCCACCCGGAACAATGTATAAAGCTAAACGAACCGTTCACTGGGTACTTATCCGTACGAAAATCCCTAATGATTTACCTGTTTTTACAAGGAAGTAAAATGTGAAAAAAATATTTCTACATCCCATGGCCTTTCCCAACCATTTAAATTTTTCTCTTACATGTCTAACACTTCCGAAAAATCAATACAACGCCCACCCGGAACAATATATAAAGCTAAACGAACCATTCATTGGTTACTTATCCGTACGATAATCCCTATTGATTTACCTGTTTTTACAAGGAAATAAAATGTGAAAAAAATATTTCTACATCCCATGGCCATTCCCAACCATTTAAATTTTTCTCTTACAGGTCTAACACTTCTGAAAAACCAATACAACGGCCATCCGGAACAATGTATAAAGCTAAACGAACCGTTCACTGGGTACTTATCCGTACGAAAATCCCTATTGATTTACCTGTTTTTACAAGGAAGTAAAATGTGAAAACAATATTTCTACATCCCATGGCCTTTCCCAACCATTTAAATTTTTCTCTTACATGTCTAACACTTCCGAAAAACCAATACAACGCCCACCCAGAACAATGTATAAAGCTAAACGAACCGTTCACTGGGTACTTATCCGTGCGAAAAGCCCTATTGATTTACCTGTTTTTACAAGGACGTAAAATGTGAAAAAAATATTTCTACATCCCATGGCCTTTACCAGCCATTTAAATTTTTCTCTTACAGGTCTAACACTTCCGAAAAACCAATACAACGCCCACCCGGAACAATATATAAAGCTAAACGAACAGTTCACTGGGTACTTATCCGTACGAAAAGCCCTATTGATTTACCTGTTTTTACAAGGAAGTAAAATGTGAAAAAAATATTTCTACATCCCATGGCCTTTCCCAACCATTTAAATTTTTCTCTTACAGGTCTAACAGTTGCGAAAAATCAATACAACACCCACCCGGAAAAATATATACAGCTAAACGAACCGTTTACTGGGTACTAATCCATACGTAAATCCCTAATGATTTACCTGTTTTTACAAGGAAATAAAATGTGAAAAAAATATTTCTACATCCCATGGCCTTTCCCAACCATTTAAATTTTTCTCTTACAGGTCTAAAGCTTCCGAAAAACCAATACAACGCCCACCCGGAACAATATATAAAGCTAAACGAACGGTTCACTGGGTACTTATCCGTACGAAAATCCCTATTGATTTACCTGTTTTTACAAGGAAATAAAATGTGAAAAAATATTTCTACATCCCATGGCCTTTCCCAACGATTTAAATTTTTCTCTTACATGTCTAACACTTCCGAAAAACCAATACAACGCCCACCCGGAACAATGTATAAAGCTAAACGAACCGTTCACTGGGTACTTATCCATGCGAAAAGCCCTATTGATTTAGCTGTTTTTACAAGGAAGTAAAATGTGAAAAAAATATTTCTACATCCCATGGCCTTTACCAGTCATTTAAATTTTTCTCTTAAATGTCTAACACTTCCGAAAAACCAATACAACGCCCACCCGGAACAATATATAAAGCTAAACGAACCGTTCATTGGTTACTTATCCGTACAAAAATCCCTATTGATTTACCTGTTTTTACAAGGAAATAAAATGTGAAAAAAATATTTCTACATCCCATGGCCATTCCCAACCATTTAAATTTTTCTCTTACAGGTCTAACACTTCTGAAAAACCAATACAACGGCCATCCGGAACAATGTATAAAGCTAAACGAACCGTTCACTGGGTACTTATCCGTACGAAAATCCCTATTGATTTACCTGTTTTTACAAGGAAGTAAAATGTGAAAAAAATATTTCTACATCCCATGGCCTTTCCCAAACATTTAAATTTTTCTCTTACAGGTCTAAAACTTCCGAAAAACCAATACAACGCCCACCCGGAACAATATATAAAGCTAAACGAACGGTTCACTGGGTACTTATCCGTACGAAAATCCCTATTGATTTACCTGTTTTTACAAGGAAATAAAATGTGAAAAAATATGTCTACATCCCATGGCCTTTCCCAACCATTTAAATTTTTCTCTTACATGTCTAACACATCCGAAAAACCAATACAACGCCCACCCGGAACAATGTATAAAGCTAAACGAACCGTTCACTGGGTACTTATCCGTGCGAAAATCCCTATTGATTTAGCTGTTTTTACAAGGAAGTAAAATGTGAAAAAAATATTTCTACATCCCATGGCCTTTACCAGTCATTTAAATTTTTCTCTTACAGGTCTAACACTTCCGAAAAACCAATACAACGCCTACCCGGAACAATATATAAAGCTAAACGAACAGTTCACTGGGTACTTATCCGTACGAAAAGCCCTATTGATTTACCTGTTTTTACAAGGAAGTAAAATGTGAAAAAAATATTTCTACATCCCATGGCCTTTCCCAACCATTTAAATTTTTCTCTTACAGGTCTAACACTACCGAAAAACCGATACAACTCCCACCCGGAAACATATATACAGCTAAACTAACCGTTTACTGGGTACTAATCCATACGAAAATCCCTATTGATTTAACTGTTTTTACAAGGAAATAAAATGTGAAAAAAATATTTCTACATCCCATGGCCTTTCCCAACCATTTAAATTTTTCTCTTACATGTCTAACACTTCCGAAAAACCAATACAACGCCCACCCGGAACAATATATAAAGCTAAACGAACCGTTCACTGGGTACTTATACGTACGAAAATCCCTATTGATTTACCTGTTTTTACAAGGAAATAAAATGTGAAAAAAATATTTCTACATCCCATGGCCTTTCCCAACCATTTAAATTTTTCTCTTACAGGTCTAACAGTTGCGAAAAACCAATACAACACCCACCCGGAAAAATATATACAGCTAAACGAACCGTTTACTGGGTACTAATCCATACGAAAACCCCTATTAATTTACCTGTTTTTACAAGGAAATAAAATGTGAAAAAAATATTTCTACATCCCATGGCCTTTCCCAACCATTTAAATTTTTCTCTTAAGGTCTAACACTTCCGAAAAACCAATACAACGCCCACCCGGAACAATATATAAAGCTAAACGAACCGTTCACTGGGTACTTATCCGTACGAAAATCCCTATTGATTTACCTGTTTTTACAAGGAAATAAAATGTGAAAAAAATATTTCTACATCCCATGGCCTTTCCCAACCATTTAAATTTTTCTCTTACATGTCTAACACTTCCGAAAAACCAATACAACGCCCACCCGGAACAATATATAAAGCTAAACGAACAGTTCACTGGGTACTTATACGTACGAAAATCCCTATTGATTTACCTGTTTTTACAAGGAAATAAAATGTGAAAAAAATATTTCTACATCCCATGGCCTTTCCCAACCATTTAAATTTTTCTCTTACAGGTCTAACAGTTGCGAAAAACCAATACAACACCCACCCGGAAAAATATATACAGCTAAACGAACCGTTCACTGGGTACTTATCCGTACGAAAATCCCTAATGATTTACCTGTTTTTACAAGGAAGTAAAATGTGAAAAAAATATTTCTACATCCCATGGCCTTTCCCAACCATTTAAATTTTTCTCTTACATGTCTAACACTTCCGAAAAACCAATACAACGCCCACCCGGAACAATATATAAAGCTAAACGAACCATTCATTGGTTACTTATCCGTACGAAAATCCCTATTGATTTACCTGTTTTTACAAGGAAATAAAATGTGAAAAAAATATTTCTACATCCCATGGCCATTCCCAACCATTTAAATTTTTCTCTTACAGGTCTAACACTTCTGAAAAACCAATACAACGGCCATCCGGAACAATGTATAAAGCTAAACGAACCGTTCACTGGGTACTTATCCGTACGAAAATCCCTATTGATTTACCTGTTTTTACAAGGAAGTAAAATGTGAAAACAATATTTCTACATCCCATGGCCTTTCCCAACCATTTAAATTTTACTCTTACATGTCTAACACTTCTGAAAAACCAATACAACGCCCACCCGGAACAATATATAAAGCTAAACGAACCGTTCACTGGGTACTTATACGTACGAGAATCCCTATTGATTTACCTGTTTTTAAAAGGAAATAAAATGTGAAAAAAATATTTCTACATCCCATGGCCTTTCCCAACCATTTAAATTTTTCTCTTACATGTCTAACACTTCCGAAAAACCAATACAACGCCCACCCAGAACAATGTATAAAGCTAAACGAACCGTTCACTGGGTACTTATCCGTGCGAAAAGCCCTATTGATTTACCTTTTTTTACAAGGACGTAAAATGTGAAAAAAATATTTCTACATCCCATGGCCTTTACCAGCCATTTAAATTTTTCTCTTACAGGTCTAATACTTCCGAAAAACCAATACAACGCCCACCCGGAACAATATATAAAGCTAAACGAACAGTTCACTGGGTACTTATCCGTACAAAAAGCCCTATTGATTTACCTGTTTTTACAAGGAAGTAAAATGTGAAAAAAATATTTCTACATCCCATGGCCTTTCCCAACCATTTAAATTTTTCTCTTACAGGTCTAACAGTTGCGAAAAATCAATACAACACCCACCCGGAAAAATATATACAGCTAAACGAACCGTTTACTGGGTACTAATCCATACGTAAATCCCTATTGATTTACCTGTTTTTACAAGGAAATAAAATGTGAAAAAAATATTTCTACATCCCATGGCCTTTCCCAACCATTTAAATTTTTCTCTTACAGGTCTAAAGCTTCCGAAAAACCAATACAACGCCCACCCGGAACAATATATAAAGCTAAACGAACGGTTCACTGGGTACTTATCCGTACGAAAATCCCTATTGATTTACCTGTTTTTACAAGGAAATAAAATGTGAAAAAATATTTCTACATCCCATGGCCTTTCCCAACCATTTAAATTTTTCTCTTACATGTCTAACACTTCTGAAAAACCAATACAACGCCCACCCGGAACAATGTATAAAGCTAAACGAACCGTTCACTGGGTACTTATCCGTGCGAAAAGCCCTATTGATTTAGCTGTTTTTACAAGGAAGTAAAATGTGAAAAAAATATTTCTACATCCCATGGCCTTTACCAGTCATTTAAATTTTTCTCTTACATGTCTAACACTTCCGAAAAACCAATACAACGCCCACCCGGAACAATATATAAAGCTAAACGAACCGTTCATTGGTTACTTATCCGTACGAAAATCCCTATTGATTTACCTGTTTTTACAAGGAAATAAAATGTGAAAAAAATATTTCTACATCCCATGGCCATTCCCAACCATTTAAATTTTTCTCTTACAGGTCTAACACTTCTGAAAAACCAATACAACGGCCATCCGGAACAATGTATAAAGCTAAACGAACCGTTCACTGGGTACTTATCCGTACGAAAATCCCTATTGATTTACCTGTTTTTACAAGGAAGTAAAATGTGAAAAAAATATTTCTACATCCCATGGCCTTTCCCAACCATTTAAATTTTTCTCTTACAGGTCTAAAACTTCCGAAAAACCAATACAACGCCCACCCGGAACAATATATAAAGCTAAACGAACGGTTCACTGGGTACTTATCCGTACGAAAATCCCTATTGATTTACCTGTTTTTACAAGGAAATAAAATGTGAAAAAATATGTCTACATCCCATGGCCTTTCCCAACCATTTAAATTTTTCTCTTACATGTCTAACACTTCCGAAAAACCAATACAACGCCCACCCGGAACAATGTATAAAGCTAAACGAACTGTTCACTGGGTACTTATCCGTGCGAAAAGCCCTATTGATTTAGCTGTTTTTACAAGGAAGTAAAATGTGAAAAAAATATTTCTACATCCCATGGCCTTTACCAGCCATTTAAATTTTTCTCTTACAGGTCTAAAACTTCTGAAAAACCAATACAACGCCCACCCGGAACAATATATAAAGCTAAACGAACAGTTCACTGGGTACTTATCCGTACGAAAAGCCCTATTGATTTACCTGTGTTTACAAGGAAGTAAAATGTGAAAAAAATATTTCTACATCCCATGGCCTTTCCCAACCATTTAAATTTTTCTCTTACAGGTCTAACAGTTGCGAAAAATCAATACAACACCCACCCGGAAAAATATATACAGCTAAACGAACCGTTTACTGGGTACTAATCCATACGTAAATCCCTATTGATTTACCTGTTTTTACAAGGAAATAAAATGTGAAAAAAATATTTCTACATCCCATGGCCTTTCCCAACCATTTAAATTTTTCTCTTACAGGTCTAAAGCTTCCGAAAAACCAATACAACGCCCACCCGGAACAATATATAAAGCTAAACGAACGGTTCACTGGGTACTTATCCGTACGAAAATCCCTATTGATTTACCTGTTTTTACAAGGAAATAAAATGTGAAAAAATATTTCTACATCCCATGGCCTTTCCCAACCATTTAAATTTTTCTCTTACATGTCTAAGACTTCCGAAAAACCAATACAACGCCCACCCGGAACAATGTATAAAGCTAAACGAACCGTTCACTGGGTACTTATCCGTGCGAAAAGCCCTATTGATTTAGCTGTTTTTACAAGGAAGTAAAATGTGAAAAAAATATTTCTACATCCCATTGCCTTTACCAGTCATTTAAATTTTTCTCTTACATGTCTAACACTTCCGAAAAACCAATACAACGCCCACCCGGAACAATATATAAAGGTAAACGAACCGTTCATTGGTTACTTATCCGTACGAAAATCCCTATTGATTTACCTGTTTTTACAAGGAAATAAAATGTGAAAAAATATGTCTACATCCCATGGCCTTTCCCAACCATTTAAATTTTTCTCTTACATGTCTAACACTTCCGAAAAACCAATACAACGCCCACCCGGAACAATGTATAAAGCTAAACGAACCGTTCACTGGGTACTTATCCGTGCGAAAAGCCCTATTGATTTAGCTGTTTTTACAAGGAAGTAAAATGTGAAAAAAATATTTCTACATCCCATGGCCTTTACCAGCCATTTAAATTTTTCTCTTACAGGTCTAACACTTCCGAAAAACCAATACAACGCCCACCCGGAACAATATATAAAGCTAAACGAACAGTTCACTGGGTACTTATCCGTACGAAAAGCCCTATTGATTTACCTGTTTTTACAAGGAAGTAAAATGTGAAAAAAATATTTCTACATCCCATGGCCTTTCCCAACCATTTAAATTTTTCTCTTACAGGTCTAACAGTTGCGAAAAATCAATACAACACCCACCCGGAAAAATATATACAGCTAAACGAACCGTTTACTGGGTACTAATCCATACGTAAATCCCTATTGATTTACCTGTTTTTACAAGGAAATAAAATGTGAAAAAAATATTTCTACATCCCATGGCCTTTCCCAACCATTTAAATTTTTCTCTTACAGGTCTAAAGGTTCCGAAAAACCAATACAACGCCCACCCGGAACAATATATAAAGCTAAACGAACGGTTCACTGGGTACTTATCCGTACGAAAATCCCTATTGATTTACCTGTTTTTACAAGGAAATAAAATGTGAAAAAATATTTCTACATCCCATGGCCTTTCCCAACCATTTAAATTTTTCTCTTACATGTCTAAGACTTCCGAAAAACCAATACAACGCCCACCCGGAACAATGTATAAAGCTAAACGAACCGTTCACTGGGTACTTATCCGTGCGAAAAGCCCTATTGATTTAGCTGTTTTTACAAGGAAGTAAAATGTGAAAAAAATATTTCTACATCCCATTGCCTTTACCAGTCATTTAAATTTTTCTCTTACATGTCTAACACTTCCGAAAAACCAATTCAACGCCCACCCGGAACAATATATAAAGCTAAACGAACCGTTCATTGGTTACTTATCCGTACGAAAATCCCTATTGATTTACCTGTTTTTACAAGGAAGTAAAATGTGAAAAAAATATTTCTACATCCCATGGCCTTTCCCAACCATTTAAATTTTTCTCTTACAGGTCTAACACTACCGAAAAACCGATACAACACCCACCCGGAAAAATATATACAGCTAAACGAACCGTTTACTGGGTACTAATCCATACGTAAATCCCTATTGATTTACCTGTTTTTACAAGGAAATAAAATGTGAAAAAAATATTTCTACATCCCATGACCTTTCCCAACCATTTAAATTTTTCTCTTACAGGTCTAAAGCTTCCGAAAAACCAATACAACGCCCACCCGGAACAATATATAAAGCTAAACGAACGGTTCACTGGGTACTTATCCGTACGAAAATCCCTATTGATTTACCTGTTTTTACAAGGAAATAAAATGTGAAAAAATATTTCTACATCCCATGGCCTTTCCCAACCATTTAAATTTTTCTCTTACATGTCTAAGACTTCCGAAAAACCAATACAACGCCCACCCGGAACAATGTATAAAGCTAAACGAACCGTTCACTGGGTACTTATCCGTGCGAAAAGCCCTATTGATTTAGCTGTTTTTACAAGGAAGTAAAATGTGAAAAAAATATTTCTACATCCCATTGCCTTTACCAGTCATTTAAATTTTTCTCTTACATGTCTAACACTTCCGAAAAACCAATTCAACGCCCACCCGGAACAATATATAAAGCTAAACGAACCGTTCATTGGTTACTTATCCGTACGAAAATCCCTATTGATTTACCTGTTTTTACAAGGAAATAAAATGTGAAAAAATATGTCTACATCCCATGGCCTTTCCCAACCATTTAAATTTTTCTCTTACATGTCTAACACTTCCGAAAAACCAATACAACGCCCACCCGGAACAATGTATAAAGCTAAACGAACCGTTCACTGGGTACTTATCCGTGCGAAAAGCCCTATTGATTTAGCTGTTTTTACAAGGAAGTAAAATGTGAAAAAAATATTTCTACATCCCATGGCCTTTACCAGTCATTTAAATTTTTCTCTTACAGGTCTAACACTTCCGAAAAACCAATACAACGCCTACCCGGAACAATATATAAAGCTTAACGAACAGTTCACTGGGTACTTATCCGTACGAAAAGCCCTATTGATTTACCTGTTTTTACAAGGAAGTAAAATGTGAAAAAAATATTTCTACATCCCATGGCCTTTCCCAACCATTTAAATTTTTCTCTTACAGGTCTAACACTACCGAAAAACCGATACAACTCCCACCCGGAAACATATATACAGCTAAACTAACCGTTTACTGGGTACTAATCCATACGAAAATCCCTATTGATTTAACTGTTTTTACAAGGAAATAAAATGTGAAAAAAATATTTCTACATCCCATGGCCTTTCCCAACCATTTAAATTTTTCTCTTACATGTCTAACACTTCCGAAAAACCAATACAACGCCCACCCGGAACAATATATAAAGCTAAACGAACCGTTCACTGGGTACTTATACGTACGAAAATCCCTATTGATTTACCTGTTTTTACAAGGAAATAAAATGTGAAAAAAATATTTCTACATCCCATGGCCTTTCCCAACCATTTAAATTTTTCTCTTACAGGTCTAACAGTTGCGAAAAACCAATACAACACCCACCCGGAAAAATATATACAGCTAAACGAACCGTTTATTGGGTACTAATCCATACGAAAATCCCTATTGATTTACCTGTTTTTACAAGGAAATAAAATGTGAAAAAAATATTTCTACATCCCATGGCCTTTCCCAACCATTTAAATTTTTCTCTTACAGGTCTAACACTTCCGAAAAACCAATACAACGCCCACCCGGAACAATATATAAAGCTAAACGAACCGTTCACTGGGTACTTATCCGTACGAAAATCCCTATTGATTTACCTGTTTTTACAGGGAAATAAAATGTGAAAAAAATATTTCTACATCCCATGGCCTTTCCCAACCATTTAAAATTTTCTCTTACATGTCTAACACTTCCGAAAAACCAATTCAACGCCCACCCGGAACAATATATAAAGCTAAACGAACCGTTCATTGGTTACTTATCCGTACGAAAATCCCTATTGATTTACCTGTTTTTACAAGGAAGTAAAATGTGAAAAAAATATTTCTACATCCCATGGCCTTTCCCAACCATTTAAATTTTTCTCTTACAGGTCTAACACTACCGAAAAACCGATACAACACCCACCCGGAAAAATATATACAGCTAAACGAACCGTTTACTGGGTACTAATCCATACGTAAATCCCTATTGATTTACCTGTTTTTACAAGGAAATAAAATGTGAAAAAAATATTTCTACATCCCATGACCTTTCCCAACCATTTAAATTTTTCTCTTACAGGTCTAAAGCTTCCGAAAAACCAATACAACGCCCACCCGGAACAATATATAAAGCTAAACGAACGGTTCACTGGGTACTTATCCGTACGAAAATCCCTATTGATTTACCTGTTTTTACAAGGAAATAAAATGTGAAAAAATATTTCTACATCCCATGGCCTTTCCCAACCATTTAAATTTTTCTCTTACATGTCTAACACTTCCGAAAAACCAATACAACGCCCACCCGGAACAATATATAAAGCTAAACGAACCGTTCACTGGGTACTTATACGTACGAAAATCCCTATTGATTTACCTGTTTTTACAAGGAAATAAAATGTGAAAAAAATATTTCTACATCCCATGGCCTTTCCCAACCATTTAAATTTTTCTCTTACAGGTCTAACAGTTGCGAAAAACCAATACAACACCCACCCGGAAAAATATATACAGCTAAACGAACCGTTTATTGGGTACTAATCCATACGAAAATCCCTATTGATTTACCTGTTTTTACAAGGAAATAAAATGTGAAAAAAATATTTCTACATCCCATGGCCTTTCCCAACCATTTAAATTTTTCTCTTACAGGTCTAACACTTCCGAAAAACCAATACAACGCCCACCCGGAACAATATATAAAGCTAAACGAACCGTTCACTGGGTACTTATCCGTACGAAAATCCCTATTGATTTACCTGTTTTTACAGGGAAATAAAATGTGAAAAAAATATTTCTACATCCCATGGCCTTTCCCAACCATTTAAAATTTTCTCTTACATGTCTAACACTTCCGAAAAACCAATACAACGCCCACCCGGAACAATAAATAAAGCTAAACGAACCGTTCACTGGGTACTTATACATACGAAAATCCCTATTGATTTACCTGTTTTTACAAGGAAATAAAATGTGAAAAAATATTTCTACATCCCATGGCCTTTCCCAACCATTTAAATTTTTCTCTTACATGTCTAACACTTCCGAAAAACCAATACAACGCCCACCCGGAACAATGTATAAAGCTAAACGAACCGTTCACTGGGTACTTATCCGTGCGAAAAGCCCTATTGATTTACCTGTTTTTACAAGGAAGTAAAATGTGAAAAAAATATTTCTATATCCCATGGCCTTTACCAGCCATTTAAATTTTTCTCTTACAGGTCTAACATTTCCGAAAAACCAATACAACGCCTACGCGGAACAATATATAAAGCTAAACGTTCAGTTCACTGGGTACTTATCCGTACGAAAAGCCCTATTGATTTACCTGTTTTTACAAGGAAGTAAAATGTGAAAAAAATATTTCTACATCCCATGGCCTTTCCCAACCATTTAAATTTTTCTCTTACAGGTCTAACAGTTGCGAAAAACCAATACAACGCCTACCCGGAAAAATATATACAGCTAAACGAACCGTTTACTGGGTACTAATCCATACGAAAATCCCGATTGATTTACCTGTTTTTACAAGGAAATAAAATGTGAAAAAAATATTTCTACATCCCATGGCCTTTCCCAACCATTAAAATTTTGCTCTTACAAGTCTAACACTTCCGAAAAACCAATACAACGCCCACCCGGAACAATGTATAAAGCTAAACGAACCGTTCACTGGGTACTTATCCGTACGAAAATCCCTATAGATTTACCTGTTTTTACAAGGAAATAAAATGTGAAAAAAATATTTCTACATCCCATGGCCTTTCCCAACCATTTAAACTTTTCTCTTACAGGTCTAACACTTCCGAAAAACCAATACAACGCCCTCCCGGAACAATATATAAAGCTAAACGAACCGTTCACTGGGTACTTATCCGTGCGAAAAGCCCTATTGATTTACCTCTTTTTACAAGGAAGTAAAATGTGAAAAAAATATTTCTACATCCCATGGCCTTTCCCAACCATTTAAATTTTTCTCTTACAGGTCTAACAGTTGCGAAAAACCAATACAACGCCTACCCGGAAAAATATATAAAGCTAAACGAACCGTTCACTGGGTAGTAATCCATACGAAAATCCCTATTGATTTACCTGTTTTTACAAGGAAATAAAATGTGAAAAAAATATTTCTACATCCCATGGCCTTTCCCAACCATTTAAATTTTTCTCTTACAGGTCTAACACTTCCGAAAAACCAATACAACGCCCACCCGGAAAAATATATAAAGCTAAACGAACCGTTCACTGGGTACTTATCCGTACGAAAATCCCTATTGATTTACCTGTTTTTACAAGGAAATAAAATGTGAAAAAAATATTTCTACATCCCATGGCCTCTCCCAACTATTTAAATTTTTATCTTACAGGTCTAACACTACCGAAAAACAAATACAACTCCCACCCGGAACAATATATAAAGCTAAAAGAACCGTTCACTGGGTACTTATACGTACAAAAATCCCTATTGATTTACCTGATTTTACAAGGAAATAAGATGTGAAAAAAATATTTCTACATCCCATGGCCTTTCCCAGCCATTTACATTTTTCTCTTACAGGTCTAACACTTCCGAAAAACCAATACAACGCCCACCCGGAACAATGTATAAAGCTAAACGAACCGTTCACTGGGTACTTATACGTACGAAAATCCCTATTGATTTACCTGTTTTTACAAGGAATGAGTACAAGGAATGAGTACCCAGCTTGCTGGGGGGTAAACGGTAATGACTGGGGAAGGCACTGGCAAACCACCCCGTATTGAGTCTGCCAAGAAAACGCTAGAGGGCGTCACCCCAAGGGTCAGACATGACTCGGTGCTTGCACAGGGGATACCTTTACCTTTACCTTTACAAGGAAATAAAATGTGAAAAAAATATTTCTACATCCCATGGCCTTTCCCAACCATTTAAATTTTTCTCTTACAGGTCTAACGCTTCCGAAAAACCAATACAACGCCCACCCAGAACAATATATAAAGCTAAACAAACCGTTCACTGGGTACTTATCCGTACGAAAATCCCTATTGATTTACCTGTTTTTACAAGGAAATAAAATGTGAAAAAAATATTTCTACGTCCCATGGCCTTTCCCAGCCATTTAAATTTTTCTCTTACATGTCTAACACTACCGAAAAACCAATACAATGGCCACCCGGAACAATGTATAAAGGTAAACGAACCGTTCACTGGGTACTTATCCGTACGAAAATCCCTATTGATTTACCTGTTTTTACAACGAAGTAAAATGTGAAAAAAATATTTCTACATCCCATGGCCTTTCCCAACCATTTAAATTTTTTTCTTACATGTCTAACACTTCCGAAAAACCAATACAACGCCCACCCGGAACAATATATAAAGCTAAACGAACCGTTCACTGGGTACTTATCCGTACGAAAATCCCTATTGATTTACCTGTTTTTACAAGGAAATAAAATGTGAGAAAAATATTTCTACATCCCATGGCCTTTCCCAACCATTTAAATTTTTCTCTTACATGTCTAACACTTCCGAAAAACCAATACAACGCCCACCCGGAACAATATATAAAGCTAAACGAACCGTTCACTGGGTACTTATCCGTCCGAAAATCCCTATTGATTGACCTGTTTTTACAAGGAAATAAAATGTGAAAAAAATATTTCTACATCCCCTGGCCTTTCCCAACCATTTAAATTTTTCTCTTACATGTCTAACACTTCTGAAAAACCAATACAACGCCCACCCGGAACAATGTATAAAGCTAAACGAACCGTTCACTGGGTACTTATCCGTACGAAAATCCCTATTGATTTACCTGTATTTACAAGGAAGTAAAATGTGAAAAAAATATTTCTACATCCCATGGCCTTTCCCAACCATTTAAATTTTTCTCTTACATGTCTAACACTTCCGAAAAACCAATACAACGCCCACCCGGAACAATATATAACGCTAAACGGACCGTTCACTGGGTACTTATACGTACGAAAATCCCTATTGATTTACCTGTTTTTACAAGGAAATAAAATGTGAAAAAATTTTTCTACATCCCATGGCCTTTCCCAACCATTTAAATTTTTCTCTTACATGTCTAACACTTCCGAAAAACCAATACAACGCCCACCCAGAACAATGTATAAAGCTAAACGAACCGTTCACTGGGTACTTATCCGTGCGAAAAGCCCTATTGATTTACCTGTTTTTACAAGGAAGTAAAATGTGAAAAAAATATTTCTACATCTCATGGCCTTTACCAGCCATTTAAATTTTTCTCTTACAGGTCTAACACTTCCGAAAAACCAATACAACGCCCACCCGGAACAATATATAAAGCTAAACGAACAGTTCACTGGGTACTTATCCGTACGAAAAGCCCTATTGATTTACCTCTTTTTACAAGGAAGTAAAATGTGAAAAAAATATTTCTACATCCCATGGCCTTTCCCAACCATTTAAATTTTTCTCTTACAGGTCTAACAGTTGCGAAAAACCAATACAACACCCACCCGGAAAAATATATACAGCTAAACGAACCGTTTACTGGGTACTAATCCATACGAAAATCCCTATTGATTTACCTGTTTTTACAAGGAAATAAAATGTGAAAAAAATATTTCTACATCCCATGGCCTTTCCCAACCATTTAAATTTTTCTCTTACAGGTCTAACACTTCCGAAAAACCAATACAACGCCCACCCGGAACAATATATAAAGCTAAACGAACCGTTCACTGGGTACTTATCAGTATGAAAATCCCTATTGATATACCTGTTTTTACAAGGAAATAAAATGTGAAAAAAATATTTCTACATCCCATGGCCTTTCCCAACCATTTAAATTTTTCTCTTACAGGTCTAACACTTCCGAAAAACCAATACAACGCCCACCCGGAACAATGTATAAATCTAAACGAACCGTTCACTGGGTACTTATCCGTGCGAAAAGCCCTATTGATTTACCTGTTTTTACAAGGAAGTAAAATGTGAAAAAAATATTTCTACATCCCATGGCCTTTCCCAACCATTTAAATTTTTCTCTTACAGGTCTAACATTTGCGAAAACCAATACAACACCCACCCGGAAAAATATATACAGCTAAACGAACCGTTTACTGGGTACTAATCCATACGGAAATCCCTATAGATTTACCTGTTTTTACAAGGAAATAAAATGTGAAAAAAATATTTCTACATCCCATGGCCTTTCCCAACCATTTGAATTTTTCTCTTACAGGTCTAACACTTCCGAAAAACCAATACAACGCCCACCCGGAACAATATATAAAGGTAAACGAACCGATCACTGGGTACTTATCCGTACGAAAATCCCTATTGATTTACCTGTTTTTACAAGGAAATAAAATGTGAAAAAAATATTTCTACATCCCATGGCCTTTCCCAACCATTTAAACTTTTCTCTTACAGGTCTAACACTTCCGAAAAACCAATACAACGCCCACCCGGAACAATATATAAAGCTAAACGAACCGTTCACTGGGTACTTATACGTACGAAAATCCCTATTGATTTACCTGTTTTTACAAGGAAATAAAATGTTAAAAAAATTTTCTACATCCCATGGCCTTTCCCAACCATTTAAATTTTTCTCTTACAGGTCTAACACTTCCGAAAAACCAATACAACGCCCACCCAGAACAATGTATAAAGCTAAACGAACCGTTCACTGGGTACTTATCCGTGCGAAAAGCCCTATTGATTTACCTGTTTTTACAAGGAAGTAAAATGTGAAAAAAATATTTCTACATCTCATGGCCTTTACCAGCCATTTAAATTTTACTCTTACAGGTCTAACACTTCCGAAAAACCAATACAACGCCCACCCGGAACAATATATAAAGCTAAACGAACAGTTCACTGGGTACTTATCCGTACGAAAAGCCCTATTGATTTACCTCTTTTTACAAGGAAGTAAAATGTGAAAAAAATATTTCTACATCCCATGGCCTTTCCCAACCATTTAAATTTTTCTCTTACAGGTCTAACATTTGCGAAAACCAATACAACACCCACCCGGAAAAATATATACAGCTAAACGAACCGTTCACTGGGTACTTATCCGTGCGAAAAGCCCTATTGATTTACCTGTTTTTACAAGGAAGTAAAATGTGAAAAAAATATTTCTACATCTCATGGCCTTTACCAGCCATTTAAATTTTTCTCTTACAGGTCTAACACTTCCGAAAAACCAATACAACGCCCACCCGGAACAATATATAAAGCTAAACGAACAGTTCACTGGATACTTATCCGTACGAAAAGCCCTATTGATTTACCTCTTTTTACAAGGAAGTAAAATGTGAAAAAAATATTTCTACATTCCATGGCCTTTCCCAACCATTTAAATTTTTCTCTTACAGGTCTAACAGTTGCGAAAAACCAATAGAACACCCACCCGGAAAAATATATACAGCTAAATGAACCGTTTACTGGGTACTAATCCATACGAAAATCCCTATTGATTTACCTGTTTTTACAAGGAAATAAAATGTGAAAAAAATATTTCTACATCCCATGGCCTTTCCCAACCATTTAAATTTTTCTCTTACAGGTCTAACACTTCCGAAAAACCAATACAACGCCCACCCGGAACAATATATAAAGCTAAACGAACAGTTCACTGGGTACTTATCCGTACGAAAAGCCCTATTGATTTACCTCTTTTTACAAGGAAGTAAAATGTGAAAAAAATATTTCTACATCCCATGGCCTTTCCCAACCATTTAAATTTTTCTCTTACAGGTCTAACAGTTGCGAAAAACCAATACAACACCCACCCGGAAAAATATATACAGCTAAACGAACCGTTTACTGGGTACTAATCCATACGAAAATCCCTATTGATTTACCTGTTTTTACAAGGAAATAAAATGTGAAAAAAATATTTCTACATCCCATGGCCTTTCCCAACCATTTAAATTTTTCTCTTACAGGTCTAACACTTCCGAAAAACCAATACAACGCCCACCCGGAACAATATATAAAGCTAAACGAACCGTTCACTGGGTACTTATCCGTATGAAAATCCCTATTGATTTACCTGTTTTTACAAGGAAATAAAATGTGAAAAAAATATTTCTACATCCCATGGCCTTTCCCAACCATTTAAATTTTTCTCTTACAGGTCTAACACTTCCGAAAAACCAATACAACGCCCACCCGGAACAATGTATAAATCTAAACGAACCGTTCACTGGGTACTTATCTGTGCGAAAAGCCCTATTGATTTACCTGTTTTTACAAGGAAGTAAAATGTGAAAAAAATATTTCTACATCCCATGGCCTTTCCCAACCATTTAAATTTTTCTCTTACAGGTCTAACATTTGCGAAAACCAATACAACACCCACCCGGAAAAATATATACAGCTAAACGAACCGTTTACTGGGTACTAATCCATACGGAAATCCCTATTGATTTACCTGTTTTTACAAGGAAATAAAATGTGAAAAAAATATTTCTACATCCCATGGCCTTTCCCAACCATTTGAATTTTTCTCTTACAGGTCTAACACTTCCGAAAAACCAATACAACGCCCACCCGGAACAATATATAAAGGTAAACGAACCGATCACTGGGTACTTATCCGTACGAAAATCCCTATTGATTTACCTGTTTTTACAAGGAAATAAAATGTGAAAAAAATATTTCTACATCCCATGGCCTTTCCCAACCATTTAAACTTTTCTCTTACAGGTCTAACACTTCCGAAAAACCAATACAACGCCCACCCGGAACAATATATAAAGCTAAACGAACCGTTCACTGGGTACTTATACGTACGAAAATCCCTATTGATTTACCTGTTTTTACAAGGAAATAAAATGTTAAAAAATTTTTCTACATACCATGGCCTTTCCCAACCATTTAAATTTTTCTCTTACATGTCTAACACTTCCGAAAAACCAATACAACGCCCACCCAGAACAATGTATAAAGCTAAACGAACCGTTCACTGGGTACTTATCCGTGCGAAAAGCCCTATTGATTTACCTGTTTTTACAAGGAAGTAAAATGTGAAAAAAATATTTCTACATCTCATGGCCTTTACCAGCCATTTAAATTTTTCTCTTACAGGTCTAACGCTTCCGAAAAACCAATACAACGCCCACCTGGAACAATATATAAAGCTAAACAAACCGTTCACTGGGTACTTATCCGTACGAAAATCCCTATTGATTTACCTGTTTTTACAAGGAAATAAAATGTGAAAAAAATATTTCTACATCCCATGGCCTTTCCCAACCATTTAAATTTTTCTCTTACATGTCTAACACTACCGAAAAACCAATACAACGGCCACCCGGAACAATATATAAAGCTAAACGAACCGTTCACTGGGTACTTATCCGTACGAAAATCCCTATTGATTTACCTGTTTTTACAACGAAGTAAAATGTGAAAAAAATATTTCTACATCCCATGGCCTTTCCCAACCATTTAAATTTTTCTCTTACAGGTCTAACACTTCCGAAAAACCAATACAACGCCCACCCGGAACAATGTATAAATCTAAACGAACCGTTCACTGGGTACTTATCCGTGCGAAAAGCCCTATTGATTTACCTGTTTTTACAAGGAAGTAAAATGTGAAAAAAATATTTCTACATCCCATGGCCTTTCCCAACCATTTAAATTTTTCTCTTACAGGTCTAACATTTGCGAAAAACCAATACAACACCCACCCGGAAAAATATATACAGCTAAACGAACCGTTTACTGGGTACTAATCCATACGGAAATCCCTATTGATTTACCTGTTTTTACAAGGAAATAAAATGTGAAAAAAATATTTCTACATCCCATGGCCTTTCCCAACCATTTGAATTTTTCTCTTACAGGTCTAACACTTCCGAAAAACCAATACAACGCCCACCCGGAACAATATATAAAGGTAAACGAACCGATCACTGGGTACTTATCCGTACGAAAATCCCTATTGATTTACCTGTTTTTACAAGGAAATAAAATGTGAAAAAAATATTTCTACATCCCATGGCCTTTCCCAACCATTTAAACTTTTCTCTTACAGGTCTAACACTTCCGAAAAACCAATACAACGCCCTCCCGGAACAATATATAAAGCTAAACGAACCGTTCACTGGGTACTTATCCGTACGAAAATCCCTATTGATTTACCTGTTTATACAAGGAAGTAAAATGTGAAAAAAATATTTCTACATCCCATGGCCTTTCCCAACCATTTAAATTTTTCTCTTACATGTCTAACACTTCCGAAAAACCAATACAACGCCCACCCGGAACAATATATAAAGCTAAACGAACCGTTCACTGGGTACTTATACGTACGAAAATCCCTATTGATTTACCTGTTTTTACAAGGAAATAAAATGTGAAAAAAATATTTTACATCCCATGGCCTTTCCCAACCATTTAAATTTTTCTCTTACATGTCTAACACTTCCGAAAAACCAATACAACGCCCACCCAGAACAATATATAAAGCTAAACGAACCATTCACTGGGTACTTATACGTACGAAAATCCCTATTGATTTACCTGTTTTCACAAGGAAATAAAATGTTAAAAAATTTTTCTACATCCCATGGCCTTTCCCAACCATTTAAATTTTTCTCTTACATGTCTAACACTTCCGAAAAACCAATACAACGCCCACCCAGAACAATGTATAAAGCTAAACGAACCGTTCACTGGGTACTTATCCGTGCGAAAAGCCCTATTGATTTACCTGTTTTTACAAGGAAGTAAAATGTGAAAAAAATATTTCTACATCTCATGGCCTTTACCAGCCATTTAAATTTTTCTCTTACAGGTCTAACACTTCCGAAAAACCAATACAACGCCCACCCGGAACAATATATAAAGCTAAACGAACAGTTCACTGGGTACTTATCCGTACGAAAAGCCCTATTGATTTACCTCTTTTTACAAGGAAGTAAAATGTGAAAAAAATATTTCTACATTCCATGGCCTTTCCCAACCATTTAAATTTTTCTCTTACAGGTCTAACAGTTGCGAAAAACCAATAGAACACCCACCCGGAAAAATATATACAGCTAAACGAACCGTTTACTGGGTACTAATCCATACGAAAATCCATATTGATTTACCTGTTTTTACAAGGAAATAAAATGTGAAAAAAATATTTCTACATCCCATGGCCTTTCCCAACCATTTAAATTTTTCTCTTACAGGTCTAACACTTCCGAAAAACCAATACAACGCCCACCCGGAACAATGTATAAATCTAAACGAACCGTTCACTGGGTACTTATCCATGCGAAAAGCCCTATTGATTTACCTGTTTTTACAAGGAAGTAAAATGTGAAAAAAATATTTCTACATCCCATGGCCTCTCCCAACCATTTAAATTTTTCTCTTACAGGTCTAACATTTGCGAAAAACCAATACAACACCCACCCGGAAAAATATATACAGCTAAACGAACCGTTTACTGGGTACTAATCCATACGGAAATCCCTATTGATTTACCTGTTTTTACAAGGAAATAAAATGTGAAAAAAATATTTCTACATCCCATGGCCTTTCCCAACCATTTGAATTTTTCTCTTACAGGTCTAACACTTCCGAAAAACCAATACAACGCCCTCCCGGAACAATATATAAAGCTAAACGAACCGTTCACTGGGTACTTATCCGTACGAAAATCCCTATTGATTTACCTGTTTATACAAGGAAGTAAAATGTGAAAAAAATATTTCTACATCCCATGGCCTTTCCCAACCATTTAAATTTTTCTCTTACATGTCTAACACTTCCGAAAAACCAATACAACGCCCACCCGGAACAATATATAAAGCTAAACGAACCGTTCACTGGGTACTTATACGTACGAAAATCCCTATTGATTTACCTGTTTTTACAAGGAAGTAAAATGTGAAAAAAATATTTCTACATCCCATGGCCTTTACCAGCCCTTTAAATTTTCCTCTTACAGGTCTAACACTTCCGAAAAACCAATACAACGCCCACCCGGAACAATATATAAAGCTAAACAAACCGTTCACTGGGTACTTATCCGTACGAAAATCCCTATTGATTTACCTGTTTTTACAACGAAGTAAAATGTGAAAAAAATATTTCTACATCCCATGGCCTTTCCCAACCATTTAAATTTTTCCCTTTCAGGTCTAACACTTCCGAAAAACCAATACAATGCCCACCCGGAACAATATATAAAGCTAAACGAACCGTTCACTGGGTACTTATAAGTACGAAAATCCCTATTGATTTACCTGTTTTTACAAGGAAATAAAATGTGAAAAAAATATTTCTACATCCCATGGCCTTTCCCAACCATTTAAATTTTTCTCTTACAGGTCTAACAGTTGCAAAAAACCAATACAACACCCACCCGGAAATATATATACAGCTAAACGAACCGTTTACTGGGTACTTATCCGTACGAAAATCCCTATTGATTTACCTGTTTTTACAAGGAAATAAAATGTGAAAAAAAATATTTCTACATCCCATGGCCTTTCCCAACCATTTAAATTTTTCTCTTACATGTCTAACACTTCCGAAAAACCAATACAACGCCCACCCGGAACAATATATAAAGCTAAATGAACCGTTCACTGGGTACTTATCCGTACGAAAATCCCTATTGATTTACCTGTTTTTACAAGGAAATAAAATGTGAAAAAAATATTTCTACATCCCCTGGCCTTTCCCAACCATTTAAATTTTTCTCTTACATGTCTAACACTTCCGAAAAACCAATACAACGCCCACCCGGAACAATAAATAAAGCTAAACAAACCGTTCACTGGGTACTTATACGTACGAAAATCCCTATTGATTTACCTGTTTTTACAAGGAAATAAAATGTGAAAAAAATATTTCTACATCCCATGGCCTTTCCCAACCATTTAAATTTTTCTCTTACAGGTCTAACACTACCGAAAAACCAATACAACTCCCACCCGGAACAATATATAAAGCTAAACGAACCGTTCACTGGGTACTTATACGTACGAAAAGCCCTATTGATTTACCTGTTTTTACAAGGAAATAAAATGTGAAAAAAATATTTCTACATCCCATGGCCATTCCCAACCATTTAAATTTTTCTCTTACAGGTCTAACACTTCTGAAAAACCAATACAACGGCCACCCGGAACAATGTATAAAGCTAAACGAACCGTTCACTGGGTACTTATCCGTACGAAAATCTCTATTGATCTACCTGTATTTACAAGGAAGTAAAATGTGAAAAAAAATTTTCTACATCCCATGGCCTTTCCCAACCATTTAAATTTTTCTCTTACAGGTCTAACACTTCCGAAAAACCAATACAACTCCCACCTGGAACAATATATAAAGCTAAAAGAACCGTTCACTGGGTACTTATACGTACAAAAATCCCTATTGATTTACCTGATTTTACAAGGAAATAAGATGTGAAAAAAATATTTCTACATCCCATGGCCTTTCCCAGCCATTTACATTTTTCTCTTACAGGTCTAACACTTCCGAAAAACCAATACAACGCCCACCCGGAACAATGTATAAAGCTAAACGAACCGTTCACTGGGTACTTATACGTACGAAAATCCCTATTGATTTACCTGTTTTTACAAGGAATGAGTACAAGGAATGAGTACCCAGCTTGCTGGGGGGTAAACGGTAATGACTGGGGAAGGCACTGGCAAACCACCACGTATTGAGTCTGCCAAGAAAACGCTAGAGGGCGTCACCCCAAGGGTCAGACATGACTCGGTGCTTGCACAGGGGATACCTTTACCTTTACCTTTACAAGGAAATAAAATGTGAAAAAAATATTTCTATATCCCATGGCCTTTCCCAACCATTTAAATTTTTCTCTTACAGGTCTAACGCTTCCGAAAAACCAATACAACGCCCACCTGGAACAATATATAAAGCTAAACAAACCGTTCACTGGGTACTTATCCGTACGAAAATCCCTATTGATTTACCTGTTTTTACAAGGAAATAAAATGTGAAAAAAATATTTCTACATCCCATGGCCTTTCCCAACCATTTAAATTTTTCTCTTACATGTCTAACACTACCGAAAAACCAATACAACGGCCACCCGGAACAATATATAAAGCTAAACGAACCGTTCACTGGGTACTTATCCGTACGGAAATCCCTATTGATTGACCTGTTTTTACAAGGAAATAAAATGTGAAAAAAATATTTCTACATCCCCTGGCCTTTCCCAACCATTTAAATTTTTCTCTTACATGTCTAACACTTCTGAAAAACCAATACAACGCCCACCCGGAACAATGTATAAAGCTAAACGAACCGTTCACTGGGTACTTATCCGTACGAAAATCCCTATTGATTTACCTGTATTTACAAGGAAGTAAAATGTGAAAAAAATATTTCTACATCCCATGGCCTTTCCCAACCATTTAAATTTTTCTCTTACATGTCTAACACTTTTGAAAAACCAATACAACGCCCACCCGGAACAATATATAACGCTAAACGGACCGTTCACTGGGTACTTATACGTACGAAAATCCCTATTGATTTACCTGTTTTTACAAGGAAATAAAATGTGAAAAAATTTTTCTACATCCCATGGCCTTTCCCAACCATTTAAATTTTTCTCTTACATGTCTAACACTTCCGAAAAACCAATACAACGCCCACCCAGAACAATGTATAAAGCTAAACGAACCGTTCACTGGGTACTTATCCGTGCGAAAAGCCCTATTGATTTACCTGTTTTTACAAGGAAGTAAAATGTGAAAAAAATATTTCTACATCTCATGGCCTTTACCAGCCATTTAAATTTTTCTCTTACAGGTCTAACACTTCCGAAAAACCAATACAACGCCCACCCGGAACAATATATAAAGCTAAACGAACAGTTCACTGGGTACTTATCCGTACGAAAAGCCCTATTGATTTACCTCTTTTTACAAGGAAGTAAAATGTGAAAAAAATATTTCTACATCCCATGGCCTTTCCCAACCATTTAAATTTTTCTCTTACAGGTCTAACAGTTGCGAAAAACCAATACAACACCCACCCGGAAAAATATATACAGCTAAACGAACCGTTTACTGGGTACTAATCCATACGAAAATCCCTATTGATTTACCTGTTTTTACAAGGAAATAAAATGTGAAAAAAATATTTCTACATCCCATGGCCTTTCCCAACCATTTAAATTTTTCTCTTACAGGTCTAACACTTCCGAAAAACCAATACAACGCCCACCCGGAACAATATATAAAGCTAAACGAACCGTTCACTGGGTACTTATCCGTATGAAAATCCCTATTGATTTACCTGTTTTTACAAGGAAATAAAATGTGAAAAAAATATTTCTACATCCCATGGCCTTTCCCAACCATTTAAATTTTTCTCTTACAGGTCTAACACTTCCGAAAAACCAATACAACGCCCACCCGGAACAATGTATAAATCTAAACGAACCGTTCACTGGGTACTTATCTGTGCGAAAAGCCCTATTGATTTACCTGTTTTTACAAGGAAGTAAAATGTGAAAAAAATATTTCTACATCCCATGGCCTTTCCCAACCATTTAAATTTTTCTCTTACAGGTCTAACATTTGCGAAAACCAATACAACACCCACCCGGAAAAATATATACAGCTAAACGAACCGTTTACTGGGTACTAATCCATACGGAAATCCCTATTGATTTACCTGTTTTTACAAGGAAATAAAATGTGAAAAAAATATTTCTACATCCCATGGCCTTTCCCAACCATTTGAATTTTTCTCTTACAGGTCTAACACTTCCGAAAAACCAATACAACGCCCACCCGGAACAATATATAAAGGTAAACGAACCGATCACTGGGTACTTATCCGTACGAAAATCCCTATTGATTTACCTGTTTTTACAAGGAAATAAAATGTGAAAAAAATATTTCTACATCCCATGGCCTTTCCCAACCATTTAAACTTTTCTCTTACAGGTCTAACACTTCCGAAAAACCAATACAACGCCCACCCGGAACAATATATAAAGCTAAACGAACCGTTCACTGGGTACTTATACGTACGAAAATCCCTATTGATTTACCTGTTTTTACAAGGAAATAAAATGTTAAAAAATTTTTCTACATACCATGGCCTTTCCCAACCATTTAAATTTTTCTCTTACATGTCTAACACTTCCGAAAAACCAATACAACGCCCACCCAGAACAATGTATAAAGCTAAACGAACCGTTCACTGGGTACTTATCCGTGCGAAAAGCCCTATTGATTTACCTGTTTTTACAAGGAAGTAAAATGTGAAAAAAATATTTCTACATCTCATGGCCTTTACCAGCCATTTAAATTTTTCTCTTACAGGTCTAACGCTTCCGAAAAACCAATACAACGCCCACCTGGAACAATATATAAAGCTAAACAAACCGTTCACTGGGTACTTATCCGTACGAAAATCCCTATTGATTTACCTGTTTTTACAAGGAAATAAAATGTGAAAAAAATATTTCTACATCCCATGGCCTTTCCCAACCATTTAAATTTTTCTCTTACATGTCTAACACTACCGAAAAACCAATACAACGGCCACCCGGAACAATATATAAAGCTAAACGAACCGTTCACTGGGTACTTATCCGTACGAAAATCCCTATTGATTTACCTGTTTTTACAACGAAGTAAAATGTGAAAAAAATATTTCTACATCCCATGGCCTTTCCCAACCATTTAAATTTTTCTCTTACAGGTCTAACACTTCCGAAAAACCAATACAACGCCCACCCGGAACAATGTATAAATCTAAACGAACCGTTCACTGGGTAGTTATCCGTGCGAAAAGCCCTATTGATTTACCTGTTTTTACAAGGAAGTAAAATGTGAAAAAAATATTTCTACATCCCATGGCCTTTCCCAACCATTTAAATTTTTCTCTTACAGGTCTAACATTTGCGAAAAACCAATACAACACCCACCCGGAAAAATATATACAGCTAAACGAACCGTTTACTGGGTACTAATCCATACGGAAATCCCTATTGATTTACCTGTTTTTACAAGGAAATAAAATGTGAAAAAAATATTTCTACATCCCATGGCCTTTCCCAACCATTTGAATTTTTCTCTTACAGGTCTAACACTTCCGAAAAACCAATACAACGCCCACCCGGAACAATATATAAAGGTAAACGAACCGATCACTGGGTACTTATCCGTACGAAAATCCCTATTGATTTACCTGTTTTTACAAGGAAATAAAATGTGAAAAAAATATTTCTACATCCCATGGCCTTTCCCAACCATTTAAACTTTTCTCTTACAGGTCTAACACTTCCGAAAAACCAATACAACGCCCTCCCGGAACAATATATAAAGCTAAACGAACCGTTCACTGGGTACTTATCCGTACGAAAATCCCTATTGATTTACCTGTTTATACAAGGAAGTAAAATGTGAAAAAAATATTTCTACATCCCATGGCCTTTCCCAACCATTTAAATTTTTCTCTTACATGTCTAACACTTCCGAAAAACCAATACAACGCCCACCCGGAACAATATATAAAGCTAAACGAACCGTTCACTGGGTACTTATACGTACGAAAATCCCTATTGATTTACCTGTTTTTACAAGGAAATAAAATGTGAAAAAAATATTTTACATCCCATGGCCTTTCCCAACCATTTAAATTTTTCTCTTACATGTCTAACACTTCCGAAAAACCAATACAACGCCCACCCAGAACAATATATAAAACTAAACGAACCATTCACTGGGTACTTATACGTACGAAAATCCCTATTGATTTACCTGTTTTTACAAGGAAATAAAATGTTAAAAAATTTTTCTACATCCCATGGCCTTTCCCAACCATTTAAATTTTTCTCTTACATGTCTAACACTTCCGAAAAACCAATACAACGCCCACCCAGAACAATGTATAAAGCTAAACGAACCGTTCACTGGGTACTTATCCGTGCGAAAAGCCCTATTGATTTACCTGTTTTTACAAGGAAGTAAAATGTGAAAAAAATATTTCTACATCTCATGGCCTTTACCAGCCATTTAAATTTTTCTCTTACAGGTCTAACACTTCCGAAAAACCAATACAACGCCCACCCGGAACAATATATAAAGCTAAACGAACAGTTCACTGGGTACTTATCCGTACGAAAAGCCCTATTGATTTACCTCTTTTTACAAGGAAGTAAAATGTGAAAAAAATATTTCTACATTCCATGGCCTTTCCCAACCATTTAAATTTTTCTCTTACAGGTCTAACAGTTGCGAAAAACCAATAGAACACCCACCCGGAAAAATATATACAGCTAAACGAACCGTTTACTGGGTACTAATCCATACGAAAATCCATATTGATTTACCTGTTTTTACAAGGAAATAAAATGTGAAAAAAATATTTCTACATCCCATGGCCTTTCCCAACCATTTAAATTTTTCTCTTACAGGTCTAACACTTCCGAAAAACCAATACAACGCCCACCCGGAACAATATATAAAGCTAAACGAACCGTTCACTGGGTACTTATCCGTATGAAAATCCCTATTGATTTACCTGTTTTTACAAGGAAATAAAATGTGAAAAAAATATTTCTACATCCCATGGCCTTTCCCAACCATTTAAATTTTTCTCTTACAGGTCTAACACTTCCGAAAAACCAATACAACGCCCACCCGGAACAATGTATAAATCTAAACGAACCGTTCACTGGGTACTTATCCGTGCGAAAAGCCCTATTGATTTACCTGTTTTTACAAGGAAGTAAAATGTGAAAAAAATATTTCTACATCCCATGGCCTCTCCCAACCATTTAAATTTTTCTCTTACAGGTCTAACATTTGCGAAAAACCAATACAACACCCACCCGGAAAAATATATACAGCTAAACGAACCGTTTACTGGGTACTAATCCATACGGAAATCCCTATTGATTTACCTGTTTTTACAAGGAAATAAAATGTGAAAAAAATATTTCTACATCCCATGGCCTTTCCCAACCATTTGAATTTTTCTCTTACAGGTCTAACACTTCCGAAAAACCAATACAACGCCCTCCCGGAACAATATATAAAGCTAAACGAACCGTTCACTGGGTACTTATCCGTACGAAAATCCCTATTGATTTACCTGTTTATACAAGGAAGTAAAATGTGAAAAAAATATTTCTACATCCCATGGCCTTTCCCAACCATTTAAATTTTTCTCTAACAGGTCTAACACTTCCGAAAAACCAATACAACGCCCACCCGGAACAATATATAAAGCTAAACAAACCGTTCACTGGGTACTTATCCGTACGAAAATCCCTATTGATTTACCTGTTTTTACAACGAAGTAAAATGTGAAAAAAATATTTCTACATCCCATGGCCTTTCCCAACCATTTAAATTTTTCCCTTTCAGGTCTAACACTTCCGAAAAACCAATACAATGCCCACCCGGAACAATATATAAAGCTAAACGAACCGTTCACTGGGTACTTATAAGTACGAAAATCCCTATTGATTTACCTGTTTTTACAAGGAAATAAAATGTGAAAAAAATATTTCTACATCCCATGGCCTTTCCCAACCATTTAAATTTTTCTCTTACAGGTCTAACAGTTGCAAAAAACCAATACAACACCCACCCGGAAATATATATACAGCTAAACGAACCGTTTACTGGGTACTTATCCGTACGAAAATCCCTATTGATTTACCTGTTTTTACAAGGAAATAAAATGTGAAAAAAAATATTTCTACATCCCATGGCCTTTCCCAACCATTTAAATTTTTCTCTTACATGTCTAACACTTCCGAAAAACCAATACAACGCCCACCCGGAACAATATATAAAGCTAAATGAACCGTTCACTGGGTACTTATCCGTACGAAAATCCCTATTGATTTACCTGTTTTTACAAGGAAATAAAATGTGAAAAAAATATTTCTACATCCCCTGGCCTTTCCCAACCATTTAAATTTTTCTCTTACATGTCTAACACTTCCGAAAAACCAATACAACGCCCACCCGGAACAATAAATAAAGCTAAACAAACCGTTCACTGGGTACTTATACGTACGAAAATCCCTATTGATTTACCTGTTTTTACAAGGAAATAAAATGTGAAAAAAATATTTCTACATCCCATGGCCTTTCCCAACCATTTAAATTTTTCTCTTACAGGTCTAACACTACCGAAAAACCAATACAACTCCCACCCGGAACAATATATAAAGCTAAACGAACCGTTCACTGGGTACTTATACGTACGAAAAGCCCTATTGATTTACCTGTTTTTACAAGGAAATAAAATGTGAAAAAAATATTTCTACATCCCATGGCCATTCCCAACCATTTAAATTTTTCTCTTACAGGTCTAACACTTCTGAAAAACCAATACAACGGCCACCCGGAACAATGTATAAAGCTAAACGAACCGTTCACTGGGTACTTATCCGTACGAAAATCTCTATTGATCTACCTGTATTTACAAGGAAGTAAAATGTGAAAAAAAATTTTCTACATCCCATGGCCTTTCCCAACCATTTAAATTTTTCTCTTACAGGTCTAACACTTCCGAAAAACCAATACAACTCCCACCTGGAACAATATATAAAGCTAAAAGAACCGTTCACTGGGTACTTATACGTACAAAAATCCCTATTGATTTACCTGATTTTACAAGGAAATAAGATGTGAAAAAAATATTTCTACATCCCATGGCCTTTCCCAGCCATTTACATTTTTCTCTTACAGGTCTAACACTTCCGAAAAACCAATACAACGCCCACCCGGAACAATGTATAAAGCTAAACGAACCGTTCACTGGGTACTTATACGTACGAAAATCCCTATTGATTTACCTGTTTTTACAAGGAATGAGTACAAGGAATGAGTACCCAGCTTGCTGGGGGGTAAACGGTAATGACTGGGGAAGGCACTGGCAAACCACCACGTATTGAGTCTGCCAAGAAAACGCTAGAGGGCGTCACCCCAAGGGTCAGACATGACTCGGTGCTTGCACAGGGGATACCTTTACCTTTACCTTTACAAGGAAATAAAATGTGAAAAAAATATTTCTATATCCCATGGCCTTTCCCAACCATTTAAATTTTTCTCTTACAGGTCTAACGCTTCCGAAAAACCAATACAACGCCCACCTGGAACAATATATAAAGCTAAACAAACCGTTCACTGGGTACTTATCCGTACGAAAATCCCTATTGATTTACCTGTTTTTACAAGGAAATAAAATGTGAAAAAAATATTTCTACATCCCATGGCCTTTCCCAACCATTTAAATTTTTCTCTTACATGTCTAACACTACCGAAAAACCAATACAACGGCCACCCGGAACAATATATAAAGCTAAACGAACCGTTCACTGGGTACTTATCCGTACGAAAATCCCTATTGATTTACCTGTTTTTACAAGGAAATAAAATGTGAAAAAAATATTTCTACATCCCCTGGCCTTTCCCAACCATTTAAATTTTTCTCTTACATGTCTAACACTTCTGAAAAACCAATACAACGCCCACCCGGAACAATGTATAAAGCTAAACGAACCGTTCACTGGGTACTTATCCGTACGAAAATCCCTATTGATTTACCTGTTTTTACAAGGAAGTAAAATGTGAAAAAAATATTTCTACATCCCATGGCCTTTCCCAACCATTTAAATTTTTCTCTTACAGGTCTAACACTACCGAAAAACCAATACAACTCCCACCCGGAACAATATATAAAGCTAAACGAACCGTTCACTGGGTACTTATACGTACGAAAAGCCCTATTGATTTACCTGTTTTTACAAGGAAATAAAATGTGAAAAAAATATTTCTACATCCCATGGCCATTCCCAACCATTTAAATTTTTCTCTTACAGGTCTAACACTTCTGAAAAACCAATACAACGGCCACCCGGAACAATGTATAAAGCTAAACGAACCGTTCACTGGGTACTTATACGTACGAAAATCCCTATTGATTTACCTGTTTTTACAAGGAATGAGTACAAGGAATGAGTACCCAGCTTGCTGGGGGGTAAACGGTAATGACTGGGGAAGGCACTGGCAAACCACCACGTATTGAGTCTGCCAAGAAAACGCTAGAGGGCGTCACCCCAAGGGTCAGACATGACTCGGTGCTTGCACAGGGGATACCTTTACCTTTACCTTTACAAGGAAATAAAATGTGAAAAAAATATTTCTATATCCCATGGCCTTTCCCAACCATTTAAATTTTTCTCTTACAGGTCTAACGCTTCCGAAAAACCAATACAACGCCCACCTGGAACAATATATAAAGCTAAACAAACCGTTCACTGGGTACTTATCCGTACGAAAATCCCTATTGATTTACCTGTTTTTACAAGGAAATAAAATGTGAAAAAAATATTTCTACATCCCATGGCCTTTCCCAACCATTTAAATTTTTCTCTTACATGTCTAACACTACCGAAAAACCAATACAACGGCCACCCGGAACAATATATAAAGCTAAACGAACCGTTCACTGGGTACTTATCCGTCCGAAAATCCCTATTGATTGACCTGTTTTTACAAGGAAATAAAATGTGAAAAAAATATTTCTACATCCCCTGGCCTTTCCCAACCATTTAAATTTTTCTCTTACATGTCTAACACTTCTGAAAAACCAATACAACGCCCACCCGGAACAATGTATAAAGCTAAACGAACCGTTCACTGGGTACTTATCCGTACGAAAATCCCTATTGATTTACCTGTATTTACAAGGAAGTAAAATGTGAAAAAAATATTTCTACATCCCATGGCCTTTCCCAACCATTTAAATTTTTCTCTTACATGTCTAACACTTTTGAAAAACCAATACAACGCCCACCCGGAACAATATATAACGCTAAACGGACCGTTCACTGGGTACTTATACGTACGAAAATCCCTATTGATTTACCAGTTTTTACAAGGAAATAAAATGTGAAAAAATTTTTCTACATCCCATGGCCTTTCCCAACCATTTAAATTTTTCTCTTACATGTCTAACACTTCCGAAAAACAAATACAACGCCCACCCAGAACAATGTATAAAGCTAAACGAACCGTTCACTGGGTACTTATCCGTGCGAAAAGCCCTATTGATTTACCTGTTTTTACAAGGAAGTAAAATGTGAAAAAAATATTTCTACATCTCATGGCCTTTACCAGCCATTTAAATTTTTCTCTTACAGGTCTAACACTTCCGAAAAACCAATACAACGCCCACCCGGAACAATATATAAAGCTAAACGAACAGTTCACTGGGTACTTATCCGTACGAAAAGCCCTATTGATTTACCTCTTTTTACAAGGAAGTAAAATGTGAAAAAAATATTTCTACATCCCATGGCCTTTCCCAACCATTTAAATTTTTCTCTTACAGGTCTAACAGTTGCGAAAAACCAATACAACACCCACCCGGAAAAATATATACAGCTAAACGAACCGTTTACTGGGTACTAATCCATACGAAAATCCCTATTGATTTACCTGTTTTTACAAGGAAATAAAATGTGAAAAAAATATTTCTACATCCCATGGCCTTTCCCAACCATTTAAATTTTTCTCTTACAGGTCTAACACTTCCGAAAAACCAATACAACGCCCACCCGGAACAATATATAAAGCTAAACGAACCGTTCACTGGGTACTTATCCGTATGAAAATCCCTATTGATTTACCTGTTTTTACAAGGAAATAAAATGTGAAAAAAATATTTCTACATCCCATGGCCTTTCCCAACCATTTAAATTTTTCTCTTACAGGTCTAACACTTCCGAAAAACCAATACAACGCCCACCCGGAACAATGTATAAATCTAAACGAACCGTTCACTGGGTACTTATCTGTGCGAAAAGCCCTATTGATTTACCTGTTTTTACAAGGAAGTAAAATGTGAAAAAAATATTTCTACATCCCATGGCCTTTCCCAACCATTTAAATTTTTCTCTTACAGGTCTAACATTTGCGAAAACCAATACAACACCCACCCGGAAAAATATATACAGCTAAACGAACCGTTTACTGGGTACTAATCCATACGGAAATCCCTATTGATTTACCTGTTTTTACAAGGAAATAAAATGTGAAAAAAATATTTCTACATCCCATGGCCTTTCCCAACCATTTGAATTTTTCTCTTACAGGTCTAACACTTCCGAAAAACCAATACAACGCCCACCCGGAACAATATATAAAGGTAAACGAACCGATCACTGGGTACTTATCCGTACGAAAATCCCTATTGATTTACCTGTTTTTACAAGGAAATAAAATGTGAAAAAAATATTTCTACATCCCATGGCCTTTCCCAACCATTTAAACTTTTCTCTTACAGGTCTAACACTTCCGAAAAACCAATACAACGCCCACCCGGAACAATATATAAAGCTAAACGAACCGTTCACTGGGTACTTATACGTACGAAAATCCCTATTGATTTACCTGTTTTTACAAGGAAATAAAATGTTAAAAAATTTTTCTACATACCATGGCCTTTCCCAACCATTTAAATTTTTCTCTTACATGTCTAACACTTCCGAAAAACCAATACAACGCCCACCCAGAACAATGTATAAAGCTAAACGAACCGTTCACTGGGTACTTATCCGTGCGAAAAGCCCTATTGATTTACCTGTTTTTACAAGGAAGTAAAATGTGAAAAAAATATTTCTACATCTCATGGCCTTTACCAGCCATTTAAATTTTTCTCTTACAGGTCTAACGCTTCCGAAAAACCAATACAACGCCCACCTGGAACAATATATAAAGCTAAACAAACCGTTCACTGGGTACTTATCCGTACGAAAATCCCTATTGATTTACCTGTTTTTACAAGGAAATAAAATGTGAAAAAAATATTTCTACATCCCATGGCCTTTCCCAACCATTTAAATTTTTCTCTTACATGTCTAACACTACCGAAAAACCAATACAACGGCCACCCGGAACAATATATAAAGCTAAACGAACCGTTCACTGGGTACTTATCCGTACGAAAATCCCTATTGATTTACCTGTTTTTACAACGAAGTAAAATGTGAAAAAAATATTTCTACATCCCATGGCCTTTCCCAACCATTTAAATTTTTTTCTTACATGTCTAACACTTCCGAAAAACCAATACAACGCCCACCCGGAACAATATATAAAGCTAAACGAACCGTTCACTGGGTACTTATCCGTCCGAAAATCCCTATTGATTGACCTGTTTTTACAAGGAAATAAAATGTGAAAAAAATATTTCTACATCCCCTGGCCTTTCCCAACCATTTAAATTTTTCTCTTACATGTCTAACACTTCTGAAAAACCAATACAACGCCCACCCGGAACAATGTATAAAGCTAAACGAACCGTTCACTGGGTACTTATCCGTACGAAAATCCCTATTGATTTACCTGTATTTACAAGGAAGTAAAATGTGAAAAAAATATTTCTACATCCCATGGCCTTTCCCAACCATTTAAATTTTTCTCTTACATGTCTAACACTTTTGAAAAACCAATACAACGCCCACCCGGAACAATATATAACGCTAAACGGACCGTTCACTGGGTACTTATACGTACGAAAATCCCTATTGATTTACCTGTTTTTACAAGGAAATAAAATGTGAAAAAATTTTTCTACATCCCATGGCCTTTCCCAACCATTTAAATTTTTCTCTTACATGTCTAACACTTCCGAAAAACCAATACAACGCCCACCCAGAACAATGTATAAAGCTAAACGAACCGTTCACTGGGTACTTATCCGTGCGAAAAGCCCTATTGATTTACCTGTTTTTACAAGGAAGTAAAATGTGAAAAAAATATTTCTACATCTCATGGCCTTTACCAGCCATTTAAATTTTTCTCTTACAGGTCTAACACTTCCGAAAAACCAATACAACGCCCACCCGGAACAATATATAAAGCTAAACGAACCGTTCACTGGGTACTTATCCGTACGAAAATCCCTATTGATTTACCTCTTTTTACAAGGAAGTAAAATGTGAAAAAAATATTTCTACATCCCATGGCCTTTCCCAACCATTTAAATTTTTCTCTTACAGGTCTAACAGTTGCGAAAAACCAATACAACACCCACCCGGAAAAATATATACAGCTAAACGAACCGTTTACTGGGTACTAATCCATACGAAAATCCCTATTGATTTACCTGTTTTTACAAGGAAATAAAATGTGAAAAAAATATTTCTACATCCCATGGCCTTTCCCAACCATTTAAATTTTTCTCTTACAGGTCTAACACTTCCGAAAAACCAATACAACGCCCACCCGGAACAATGTATAAATCTAAACGAACCGTTCACTGGGTACTTATCTGTGCGAAAAGCCCTATTGATTTACCTGTTTTTACAAGGAAGTAAAATGTGAAAAAAATATTTCTACATCCCATGGCCTTTCCCAACCATTTAAATTTTTCTCTTACAGGTCTAACATTTGCGAAAACCAATACAACACCCACCCGGAAAAATATATACAGCTAAACGAACCGTTTACTGGGTACTAATCCATACGGAAATCCCTATTGATTTACCTGTTTTTACAAGGAAATAAAATGTGAAAAAAATATTTCTACATCCCATGGCCTTTCCCAACCATTTGAATTTTTCTCTTACAGGTCTAACACTTCCGAAAAACCAATACAACGCCCACCCAGAACAATGTATAAAGCTAAACGAACCGTTCACTGGGTACTTATCCGTGCGAAAAGCCCTATTGATTTACCTGTTTTTACAAGGAAGTAAAATGTGAAAAAAATATTTCTACATCTCATGGCCTTTACCAGCCATTTAAATTTTTCTCTTACAGGTCTAACACTTCCGAAAAACCAATACAACGCCCACCCGGAACAATGTATAAATCTAAACGAACCGTTCACTGGGTACTTATCTGTGCGAAAAGCCCTATTGATTTACCGGTTTTTACAAGGAAGTAAAATGTGAAAAAAATATTTCTACATCCCATGGCCTTTCCCAACCATTTAAATTTTTCTCTTACAGGTCTAACATTTGCGAAAACCAATACAACACCCACCCGGAAAAATATATACAGCTAAACGAACCGTTTACTGGGTACTAATCCATACGGAAATCCCTATTGATTTACCTGTTTTTACAAGGAAATAAAATGTGAAAAAAATATTTCTACATCCCATGGCCTTTCCCAACCATTTGAATTTTTCTCTTACAGGTCTAACACTTCCGAAAAACCAATACAACGCCCACCCAGAACAATGTATAAAGCTAAACGAACCGTTCACTGGGTACTTATCCGTGCGAAAAGCCCTATTGATTTACCTGTTTTTACAAGGAAGTAAAATGTGAAAAAAATATTTCTACATCTCATGGCCTTTACCAGCCATTTAAATTTTTCTCTTACAGGTCTAACACTTCCGAAAAACCAATACAACGCCCACCCGGAACAATATATAAAGCTAAACGAACAGTTCACTGGATACTTATCCGTACGAAAAGCCCTATTGATTTACCTCTTTTTACAAGGAAGTAAAATGTGAAAAAAATATTTCTACATTCCATGGCCTTTCCCAACCATTTAAATTTTTCTCTTACAGGTCTAACAGTTGCGAAAAACCAATAGAACACCCACCCGGAAAAATATATACAGCTAAACGAACCGTTTACTGGGTACTAATCCATACGAAAATCCCTATTGATTTACCTGTTTTTACAAGGAAATAAAATGTGAAAAAAATATTTCTACATCCCATGGCCTTTCCCAACCATTTAAATTTTTCTCTTACAGGTCTAACACTTCCGAAAAACCAATACAACGCCCACCCGGAACAATATATAAAGCTAAACGAACCGTTCACTGGGTACTTATCCGTATGAAAATCCCTATTGATTTACCTGTTTTTACAAGGAAATAAAATGTGAAAAAAATATTTCTACATCCCATGGCCTTTCCCAACCATTTAAATTTTTCTCTTACAGGTCTAACACTTCCGAAAAACCAATACAACGCCCACCCGGAACAATGTATAAATCTAAACGAACCGTTCACTGGGTACTTATCCGTGCGAAAAGCCCTATTGATTTACCTGTTTTTACAAGGAAGTAAAATGTGAAAAAAATATTTCTACATCCCATGGCCTTTCCCAACCATTTAAATTTTTCTCTTACAGGTCTAACATTTGCGAAAAACCAATACAACACCCACCCGGAAAAATATATACAGCTAAACGAACCGTTTACTGGGTACTAATCCATACGGAAATCCCTATTGATTTACCTGTTTTTACAAGGAAATAAAATGTGAAAAAAATATTTCTACATCCCATGGCCTTTCCCAACCATTTGAATTTTTCTCTTACAGGTCTAACACTTCCGAAAAACCAATACAACGCCCACCCGGAACAATATATAAAGGTAAACGAACCGATCACTGGGTACTTATCCGTACGAAAATCCCTATTGATTTACCTGTTTTTACAAGGAAATAAAATGTGAAAAAAATATTTCTACATCCCATGGCCTTTCCCAACCATTTAAACTTTTCTCTTACAGGTCTAACACTTCCGAAAAACCAATACAACGCCCTCCCGGAACAATATATAAAGCTAAACGAACCGTTCACTTGGTACTTATCCGTACGAAAATCCCTATTGATTTACCTGTTTATACAAGGAAGTAAAATGTGAAAAAAATATTTCTACATCCCATGGCCTTTCCCAACCATTTAAATTTTTCTCTTACATGTCTAACACTTCCGAAAAACCAATACAACGCCCACCCGGAACAATATATAAAGCTAAACGAACCGTTCACTGGGTACTTATACGTACGAAAATCCCTATTGATTTACCTGTTTTTACAAGGAAATAAAATGTGAAAAAAATATTTTACATCCCATGGCCTTTCCCAACCATTTAAATTTTTCTCTTACATGTCTAACACTTCCGAAAAACCAATACAACGCCCACCCAGAACAATATATAAAGCTAAACGAACCATTCACTGGGTACTTATACGTACGAAAATCCCTATTGATTTACCTGTTTTTAAAAGGAAATAAAATGTTAAAAAATTTTTCTACATCCCATGGCCTTTCCCAACCATTTAAATTTTTCTCTTACATGTCTAACACTTCCGAAAAACCCATACAACGCCCACCCAGAACAATGTATAAAGCTAAACGAACCGTTCACTGGGTACTTATCCGTGCGAAAAGCCCTATTGATTTACCTGTTTTTACAAGGAAGTAAAATGTGAAAAAAATATTTCTACATCTCATGGCCTTTACCAGCCATTTAAATTTTTCTCTTACAGGTCTAACACTTCCGAAAAACCAATACAACGCCCACCCGGAACAATATATAAAGCTAAACGAACCGTTCACTGGGTACTTATACGTACGAAAATCCCTATTGATTTACCTGTTTTTACAAGGAAATAAAATGTTAAAAAATTTTTCTACATACCATGGCCTTTCCCAACCATTTAAATTTTTCTCTTACATGTCTAACACTTCCGAAAAACCAATACAACGCCCACCCAGAACAATGTATAAAGCTAAACGAACCGTTCACTGGGTACTTATCCGTGCGAAAAGCCCTATTGATTTACCTGTTTTTACAAGGAAGTAAAATGTGAAAAAAATATTTCTACATCTCATGGCCTTTACCAGCCATTTAAATTTTTCTCTTACAGGTCTAACACTTCCGAAAAACCAATACAACGCCCACCCGGAACAATATATAAAGCTAAACGAACAGTTCACTGGATACTTATCCGTACGAAAAGCCCTATTGATTTACCTCTTTTTACAAGGAAGTAAAATGTGAAAAAAATATTTCTACATTCCATGGCCTTTCCCAACCATTTAAATTTTTCTCTTACAGGTCTAACAGTTGCGAAAAACCAATAGAACACCCACCCGGAAAAATATATACAGCTAAACGAACCGTTTACTGGGTACTAATCCATACGAAAATCCCTATTGATTTACCTGTTTTTACAAGGAAATAAAATGTGAAAAAAATATTTCTACATCCCATGGCCTTTCCCAACCATTTAAATTTTTCTCTTACAGGTCTAACACTTCCGAAAAACCAATACAACGCCCACCCGGAACAATATATAAAGCTAAACGAACCGTTCACTGGGTACTTATCCGTATGAAAATCCCTATTGATTTACCTGTTTTTACAAGGAAATAAAATGTGAAAAAAATATTTCTACATCCCATGGCCTTTCCCAACCATTTAAATTTTTCTCTTACAGGTCTAACACTTCCGAAAAACCAATACAACGCCCACCCGGAACAATGTATAAATCTAAACGAACCGTTCACTGGGTACTTATCCGTGCAAAAAGCCCTATTGATTTACCTGTTTTTACAAGGAAGTAAAATGTGAAAAAAATATTTCTACATCCCATGGCCTTTCCCAACCATTTAAATTTTTCTCTTACAGGTCTAACATTTGCGAAAAACCAATACAACACCCACCCGGAAAAATATATACAGCTAAACGAACCGTTTACTGGGTACTAATCCATACGGAAATCCCTATTGATTTACCTGTTTTTACAAGGAAATAAAATGTGAAAAAAATATTTCTACATCCCATGGCCTTTCCCAACCATTTGAATTTTTCTCTTACAGGTCTAACACTTCCGAAAAACCAATACAACGCCCACCCGGAACAATATATAAAGGTAAACGAACCGATCACTGGGTACTTATCCGTACGAAAATCCCTATTGATTTACCTGTTTTTACAAGGAAATAAAATGTGAAAAAAATATTTCTACATCCCATGGCCTTTCCCAACCATTTAAACTTTTCTCTTACAGGTCTAACACTTCCGAAAAACCAATACAACGCCCTCCCGGAACAATATATAAAGCTAAACGAACCGTTCACTGGGTACTTATCCGTACGAAAATCCCTATTGATTTACCTGTTTATACAAGGAAGTAAAATGTGAAAAAAATATTTCTACATCCCATGGCCTTTCCCAACCATTTAAATTTTTCTCTTACATGTCTAACACTTCCGAAAAACCAATACAACGCCCACCCGGAACAATATATAAAGCTAAACGAACCGTTCACTGGGTACTTATACGTACGAAAATCCCTATTGATTTACCTGTTTTTACAAGGAAATAAAATGTGAAAAAAATATTTTACATCCCATGGCCTTTCCCAACCATTTAAATTTTTCTCTTACATGTCTAACACTTCCGAAAAACCAATACAACGCCCACCCAGAACAATATATAAAGCTAAACGAACCATTCACTGGGTACTTATACGTACGAAAATCCCTATTGATTTACCTGTTTTTAAAAGGAAATAAAATGTTAAAAAATTTTTCTACATCCCATGGCCTTTCCCAACCATTTAAATTTTTCTCTTACATGTCTAACACTTCCGAAAAACCAATACAACGCCCACCCAGAACAATGTATAAAGCTAAACGAACCGTTCACTGGGTACTTATCCGTGCGAAAAGCCCTATTGATTTACCTGTTTTTACAAGGAAGTAAAATGTGAAAAAAATATTTCTACATCTCATGGCCTTTACCAGCCATTTAAATTTTTCTCTTACAGGTCTAACACTTCCGAAAAACCAATACAACGCCCACCCGGAACAATATATAAAGCTAAACGAACAGTTCACTGGGTACTTATCCGTACGAAAAGCCCTATTGATTTACCTCTTTTTACAAGGAAGTAAAATGTGAAAAAAATATTTCTACATTCCATGGCCTTTCCCAACCATTTAAATTTTTCTCTTACAGGTCTAACAGTTGCGAAAAACCAATAGAACACCCACCCGGAAAAATATATACAGCTAAACGAACCGTTTACTGGGTACTAATCCATACGAAAATCCATATTGATTTACCTGTTTTTACAAGGAAATAAAATGTGAAAAAAATATTTCTACATCCCATGGCCTTTCCCAACCATTTAAATTTTTCTCTTACAGGTCTAACACTTCCGAAAAACCAATACAACGCCCACCCGGAACAATATATAAAGCTAAACGAACCGTTCACTGGGTACTTATCCGTATGAAAATCCCTATTGATTTACCTGTTTTTACAAGGAAATAAAATGTGAAAAAAATATTTCTACATCCCATGGCCTTTCCCAACCATTTAAATTTTTCTCTTACAGGTCTAACACTTCCGAAAAACCAATACAACGCCCACCCGGAACAATGTATAAATCTAAACGAACCGTTCACTGGGTACTTATCCGTGCGAAAAGCCCTATTGATTTACCTGTTTTTACAAGGAAGTAAAATGTGAAAAAAATATTTCTACATCCCATGGCCTTTCCCAACCATTTAAATTTTTCTCTTACAGGTCTAACATTTGCGAAAAACCAATACAACACCCACCCGGAAAAATATATACAGCTAAACGAACCGTTTACTGGGTACTAATCCATACGGAAATCCCTATTGATTTACCTGTTTTTACAAGGAAATAAAATGTGAAAAAAATATTTCTACATCCCATGGCCTTTCCCAACCATTTGAATTTTTCTCTTACAGGTCTAACACTTCCGAAAAACCAATACAACGCCCACCCGGAACAATATATAAAGGTAAACGAACCGATCACTGGGTACTTATCCGTACGAAAATCCCTATTGATTTACCTGTTTTTACAAGGAAATAAAATGTGAAAAAAATATTTCTACATCCCATGGCCTTTCCCAACCATTTAAACTTTTCTCTTACAGGTCTAACACTTCCGAAAAACCAATACAACGCCCTCCCGGAACAATATATAAAGCTAAACGAACCGTTCACTGGGTACTTATCCGTACGAAAATCCCTATTGATTTACCTGTTTATACAAGGAAGTAAAATGTGAAAAAAATATTTCTACATCCCATGGCCTTTCCCAACCATTTAAATTTTTCTCTTACATGTCTAACACTTCCGAAAAACCAATACAACGCCCACCCGGAACAATATATAAAGCTAAACGAACCGTTCACTGGGTACTTATACGTACGAAAATCCCTATTGATTTACCTGTTTTTACAAGGAAGTAAAATGTGAAAAAAATATTTCTACATCCCATGGCCTTACCAGCCATTTAAATTTTCCTCTTACAGGTCTAACACTTCCGAAAAACCAATACAACGCCCACCCGGAACAATATATAAAGCTAAACGAACAGTTCACTGGGTACTTATCCGTACGAAAAGCCCTATTGATTTACCTGTTTTTACAAGGAAATAAAATGTGAAAAAAATATTTCTACATCCCATGGCCTTTCCCAACCATTTAAATTTTTCTCTAACAGGTCTAACGCTTCCGAAAAACCAATACAACGCCCACCCGGAACAATATATAAAGCTAAACAAACCGTTCACTGGGTACTTATCCGTACGAAAATCCCTATTGATTTACCTGTTTTTACAACGAAGTAAAATGTGAAAAAAATATTTCTACATCCCATGGCCTTTCCCAACCATTTAAATTTTTCCCTTTCAGGTCTAACACTTCCGAAAAACCAATACAATGCCCACCCGGAACAATATATAAAGCTAAACGAACCGTTCACTGGGTACTTATAAGTACGAAAATCCCTATTGATTTACCTGTTTTTACAAGGAAATAAAATGTGAAAAAAATATTTCTACATCCCATGGCCTTTCCCAACCATTTAAATTTTTCTCTTACAGGTCTAACAGTTGCAAAAAACCAATACAACACCCACCCGGAAATATATATACAGCTAAACGAACCGTTTACTGGGTACTTATCCGTACGAAAATCCCTATTGATTTACCTGTTTTTACAAGGAAATAAAATGTGAAAAAAAATATTTCTACATCCCATGGCCTTTCCCAACCATTTAAATTTTTCTCTTACATGTCTAACACTTCCGAAAAACCAATACAACGCCTACCCGGAACAATATATAAAGCTAAATGAACCGTTCACTGGGTACTTATCCGTACGAAAATCCCTATTGATTTACCTGTTTTTACAAGGAAATAAAATGTGAAAAAAATATTTCTACATCCCCTGGCCTTTCCCAACCATTTAAATTTTTCTCTTACATGTCTAACACTTCCGAAAAACCAATACAACGCCCACCCGGAACAATGTATAAATCTAAACGAACCGTTCACTGGGTACTTATCTGTGCGAAAAGCCCTATTGATTTACCTGTTTTTACAAGGAAGTAAAATGTGAAAAAAATATTTCTACATCCCATGGCCTTTCCCAACCATTTAAATTTTTCTCTTACAGGTCTAACATTTGCGAAAACCAATACAACACCCACCCGGAAAAATATATACAGCTAAACGAACCGTTTACTGGGTACTAATCCATACGGAAATCCCTATTGATTTACCTGTTTTTACAAGGAAATAAAATGTGAAAAAAATATTTCTACATCCCATGGCCTTTCCCAACCATTTGAATTTTTCTCTTACAGGTCTAACACTTCCGAAAAACCAATACAACGCCCACCCAGAACAATGTATAAAGCTAAACGAACCGTTCACTGGGTACTTATCCGTGCGAAAAGCCCTATTGATTTACCTGTTTTTACAAGGAAGTAAAATGTGAAAAAAATATTTCTACATCTCATGGCCTTTACCAGCCATTTAAATTTTTCTCTTACAAGTCTAACACTTCCGAAAAACCAATACAACGCCCACCCGGAACAATGTATAAATCTAAACGAACCGTTCACTGGGTACTTATCTGTGCGAAAAGCCCTATTGATTTACCTGTTTTTACAAGGAAGTAAAATGTGAAAAAAATATTTCTACATCCCATGGCCTTTCCCAACCATTTAAATTTTTCTCTTACAGGTCTAACATTTGCGAAAACCAATACAACACCCACCCGGAAAAATATATACAGCTAAACGAACCGTTTACTGGGTACTAATCCATACGGAAATCCCTATTGATTTACCTGTTTTTACAAGGAAATAAAATGTGAAAAAAATATTTCTACATCCCATGGCCTTTCCCAACCATTTGAATTTTTCTCTTACAGGTCTAACACTTCCGAAAAACCAATACAACGCCCACCCAGAACAATGTATAAAGCTAAACGAACCGTTCACTGGGTACTTATCCGTGCGAAAAGCCCTATTGATTTACCTGTTTTTACAAGGAAGTAAAATGTGAAAAAAATATTTCTACATCTCATGGCCTTTACCAGCCATTTAAATTTTTCTCTTACAGGTCTAACACTTCCGAAAAACCAATACAACGCCCACCCGGAACAATATATAAAGCTAAACGAACAGTTCACTGGATACTTATCCGTACGAAAAGCCCTATTGATTTACCTCTTTTTACAAGGAAGTAAAATGTGAAAAAAATATTTCTACATTCCATGGCCTTTCCCAACCATTTAAATTTTTCTCTTACAGGTCTAACAGTTGCGAAAAACCAATAGAACACCCACCCGGAAAAATATATACAGCTAAACGAACCGTTTACTGGGTACTAATCCATACGAAAATCCCTATTGATTTACCTGTTTTTACAAGGAAATAAAATGTGAAAAAAATATTTCTACATCCCATGGCCTTTCCCAACCATTTAAATTTTTCTCTTACAGGTCTAACACTTCCGAAAAACCAATACAACGCCCACCCGGAACAATATATAAAGCTAAACGAACCGTTCACTGGGTACTTATCCGTATGAAAATCCCTATTGATTTACCTGTTTTTACAAGGAAATAAAATGTGAAAAAAATATTTCTACATCCCATGGCCTTTCCCAACCATTTAAATTTTTCTCTTACAGGTCTAACACTTCCGAAAAACCAATACAACGCCCACCCGGAACAATGTATAAATCTAAACGAACCGTTCACTGGGTACTTATCCGTGCGAAAAGCCCTATTGATTTACCTGTTTTTACAAGGAAGTAAAATGTGAAAAAAATATTTCTACATCCCATGGCCTTTCCCAACCATTTAAATTTTTCTCTTACAGGTCTAACATTTGCGAAAAACCAATACAACACCCACCCGGAAAAATATATACAGCTAAACGAACCGTTTACTGGGTACTAATCCATACGGAAATCCCTATTGATTTACCTGTTTTTACAAGGAAATAAAATGTGAAAAAAATATTTCTACATCCCATGGCCTTTCCCAACCATTTGAATTTTTCTCTTACAGGTCTAACACTTCCGAAAAACCAATACAACGCCCACCCGGAACAATATATAAAGGTAAACGAACCGATCACTGGGTACTTATCCGTACGAAAATCCCTATTGATTTACCTGTTTTTACAAGGAAATAAAATGTGAAAAAAATATTTCTACATCCCATGGCCTTTCCCAACCATTTAAACTTTTCTCTTACAGGTCTAACACTTCCGAAAAACCAATACAACGCCCTCCCGGAACAATATATAAAGCTAAACGAACCGTTCACTTGGTACTTATCCGTACGAAAATCCCTATTGATTTACCTGTTTATACAAGGAAGTAAAATGTGAAAAAAATATTTCTACATCCCATGGCCTTTCCCAACCATTTAAATTTTTCTCTTACATGTCTAACACTTCCGAAAAACCAATACAACGCCCACCCGGAACAATATATAAAGCTAAACGAACCGTTCACTGGGTACTTATACGTACGAAAATCCCTATTGATTTACCTGTTTTTACAAGGAAATAAAATGTGAAAAAAATATTTTACATCCCATGGCCTTTCCCAACCATTTAAATTTTTCTCTTACATGTCTAACACTTCCGAAAAACCAATACAACGCCCACCCAGAACAATATATAAAGCTAAACGAACCATTCACTGGGTACTTATACGTACGAAAATCCCTATTGATTTACCTGTTTTTAAAAGGAAATAAAATGTTAAAAAATTTTTCTACATCCCATGGCCTTTCCCAACCATTTAAATTTTTCTCTTACATGTCTAACACTTCCGAAAAACCCATACAACGCCCACCCAGAACAATGTATAAAGCTAAACGAACCGTTCACTGGGTACTTATCCGTGCGAAAAGCCCTATTGATTTACCTGTTTTTACAAGGAAGTAAAATGTGAAAAAAATATTTCTACATCTCATGGCCTTTACCAGCCATTTAAATTTTTCTCTTACAGGTCTAACACTTCCGAAAAACCAATACAACGCCCACCCGGAACAATATATAAAGCTAAACGAACCGTTCACTGGGTACTTATACGTACGAAAATCCCTATTGATTTACCTGTTTTTACAAGGAAATAAAATGTTAAAAAATTTTTCTACATACCATGGCCTTTCCCAACCATTTAAATTTTTCTCTTACATGTCTAACACTTCCGAAAAACCAATACAACGCCCACCCAGAACAATGTATAAAGCTAAACGAACCGTTCACTGGGTACTTATCCGTGCGAAAAGCCCTATTGATTTACCTGTTTTTACAAGGAAGTAAAATGTGAAAAAAATATTTCTACATCTCATGGCCTTTACCAGCCATTTAAATTTTTCTCTTACAGGTCTAACACTTCCGAAAAACCAATACAACGCCCACCCGGAACAATATATAAAGCTAAACGAACAGTTCACTGGATACTTATCCGTACGAAAAGCCCTATTGATTTACCTCTTTTTACAAGGAAGTAAAATGTGAAAAAAATATTTCTACATTCCATGGCCTTTCCCAACCATTTAAATTTTTCTCTTACAGGTCTAACAGTTGCGAAAAACCAATAGAACACCCACCCGGAAAAATATATACAGCTAAACGAACCGTTTACTGGGTACTAATCCATACGAAAATCCCTATTGATTTACCTGTTTTTACAAGGAAATAAAATGTGAAAAAAATATTTCTACATCCCATGGCCTTTCCCAACCATTTAAATTTTTCTCTTACAGGTCTAACACTTCCGAAAAACCAATACAACGCCCACCCGGAACAATATATAAAGCTAAACGAACCGTTCACTGGGTACTTATCCGTATGAAAATCCCTATTGATTTACCTGTTTTTACAAGAAAATAAAATGTGAAAAAAATATTTCTACATCCCATGGCCTTTCCCAACCATTTAAATTTTTCTCTTACAGGTCTAACACTTCCGAAAAACCAATACAACGCCCACCCGGAACAATGTATAAATCTAAACGAACCGTTCACTGGGTACTTATCCGTGCAAAAAGCCCTATTGATTTACCTGTTTTTACAAGGAAGTAAAATGTGAAAAAAATATTTCTACATCCCATGGCCTTTCCCAACCATTTAAATTTTTCTCTTACAGGTCTAACATTTGCGAAAAACCAATACAACACCCACCCGGAAAAATATATACAGCTAAACGAACCGTTTACTGGGTACTAATCCATACGGAAATCCCTATTGATTTACCTGTTTTTACAAGGAAATAAAATGTGAAAAAAATATTTCTACATCCCATGGCCTTTCCCAACCATTTGAATTTTTCTCTTACAGGTCTAACACTTCCGAAAAACCAATACAACGCCCACCCGGAACAATATATAAAGGTAAACGAACCGATCACTGGGTACTTATCCGTACGAAAATCCCTATTGATTTACCTGTTTTTACAAGGAAATAAAATGTGAAAAAAATATTTCTACATCCCATGGCCTTTCCCAACCATTTAAACTTTTCTCTTACAGGTCTAACACTTCCGAAAAACCAATACAACGCCCTCCCGGAACAATATATAAAGCTAAACGAACCGTTCACTGGGTACTTATCCGTACGAAAATCCCTATTGATTTACCTGTTTATACAAGGAAGTAAAATGTGAAAAAAATATTTCTACATCCCATGGCCTTTCCCAACCATTTAAATTTTTCTCTTACATGTCTAACACTTCCGAAAAACCAATACAACGCCCACCCGGAACAATATATAAAGCTAAACGAACCGTTCACTGGGTACTTATACGTACGAAAATCCCTATTGATTTACCTGTTTTTACAAGGAAATAAAATGTGAAAAAAATATTTTACATCCCATGGCCTTTCCCAACCATTAAAATTTTTCTCTTACATGTCTAACACTTCCGAAAAACCAATACAACGCCCACCCAGAACAATATATAAAGCTAAACGAACCATTCACTGGGTACTTATACGTACGAAAATCCCTATTGATTTACCTGTTTTTAAAAGGAAATAAAATGTTAAAAAATTTTTCTACATCCCATGGCCTTTCCCAACCATTTAAATTTTTCTCTTACATGTCTAACACTTCCGAAAAACCAATACAACGCCCACCCAGAACAATGTATAAAGCTAAACGAACCGTTCACTGGGTACTTATCCGTGCGAAAAGCCCTATTGATTTACCTGTTTTTACAAGGAAGTAAAATGTGAAAAAAATATTTCTACATCTCATGGCCTTTACCAGCCATTTAAATTTTTCTCTTACAGGTCTAACACTTCCGAAAAACCAATACAACGCCCACCCGGAACAATATATAAAGCTAAACGAACAGTTCACTGGGTACTTATCCGTACGAAAAGCCCTATTGATTTACCTCTTTTTACAAGGAAGTAAAATGTGAAAAAAATATTTCTACATTCCATGGCCTTTCCCAACCATTTAAATTTTTCTCTTACAGGTCTAACAGTTGCGAAAAACCAATAGAACACCCACCCGGAAAAATATATACAGCTAAACGAACCGTTTACTGGGTACTAATCCATACGAAAATCCATATTGATTTACCTGTTTTTACAAGGAAATAAAATGTGAAAAAAATATTTCTACATCCCATGGCCTTTCCCAACCATTTAAATTTTTCTCTTACAGGTCTAACACTTCCGAAAAACCAATACAACGCCCACCCGGAACAATATATAAAGCTAAACGAACCGTTCACTGGGTACTTATCCGTATGAAAATCCCTATTGATTTACCTGTTTTTACAAGGAAATAAAATGTGAAAAAAATATTTCTACATCCCATGGCCTTTCCCAACCATTTAAATTTTTCTCTTACAGGTCTAACACTTCCGAAAAACCAATACAACGCCCACCCGGAACAATGTATAAATCTAAACGAACCGTTCACTGGGTACTTATCCGTGCGAAAAGCCCTATTGATTTACCTGTTTTTACAAGGAAGTAAAATGTGAAAAAAATATTTCTACATCCCATGGCCTTTCCCAACCATTTAAATTTTTCTCTTACAGGTCTAACATTTGCGAAAAACCAATACAACACCCACCCGGAAAAATATATACAGCTAAACGAACCGTTTACTGGGTACTAATCCATACGGAAATCCCTATTGATTTACCTGTTTTTACAAGGAAATAAAATGTGAAAAAAATATTTCTACATCCCATGGCCTTTCCCAACCATTTGAATTTTTCTCTTACAGGTCTAACACTTCCGAAAAACCAATACAACGCCCACCCGGAACAATATATAAAGGTAAACGAACCGATCACTGGGTACTTATCCGTACGAAAATCCCTATTGATTTACCTGTTTTTACAAGGAAATAAAATGTGAAAAAAATATTTCTACATCCCATGGCCTTTCCCAACCATTTAAACTTTTCTCTTACAGGTCTAACACTTCCGAAAAACCAATACAACGCCCTCCCGGAACAATATATAAAGCTAAACGAACCGTTCACTGGGTACTTATCCGTACGAAAATCCCTATTGATTTACCTGTTTATACAAGGAAGTAAAATGTGAAAAAAATATTTCTACATCCCATGGCCTTTCCCAACCATTTAAATTTTTCTCTTACATGTCTAACACTTCCGAAAAACCAATACAACGCCCACCCGGAACAATATATAAAGCTAAACGAACCGTTCACTGGGTACTTATACGTACGAAAATCCCTATTGATTTACCTGTTTTTACAAGGAAGTAAAATGTGAAAAAAATATTTCTACATCCCATGGCCTTACCAGCCATTTAAATTTTCCTCTTACAGGTCTAACACTTCCGAAAAACCAATACAACGCCCACCCGGAACAATATATAAAGCTAAACGAACAGTTCACTGGGTACTTATCCGTACGAAAAGCCCTATTGATTTACCTGTTTTTACAAGGAAATAAAATGTGAAAAAAATATTTCTACATCCCATGGCCTTTCCCAACCATTTAAATTTTTCTCTAACAGGTCTAACGCTTCCGAAAAACCAATACAACGCCCACCCGGAACAATATATAAAGCTAAACAAACCGTTCACTGGGTACTTATCCGTACGAAAATCCCTATTGATTTACCTGTTTTTACAACGAAGTAAAATGTGAAAAAAATATTTCTACATCCCATGGCCTTTCCCAACCATTTAAATTTTTCCCTTTCAGGTCTAACACTTCCGAAAAACCAATACAATGCCCACCCGGAACAATATATAAAGCTAAACGAACCGTTCACTGGGTACTTATAAGTACGAAAATCCCTATTGATTTACCTGTTTTTACAAGGAAATAAAATGTGAAAAAAATATTTCTACATCCCATGGCCTTTCCCAACCATTTAAATTTTTCTCTTACAGGTCTAACAGTTGCAAAAAACCAATACAACACCCACCCGGAAATATATATACAGCTAAACGAACCGTTTACTGGGTACTTATCCGTACGAAAATCCCTATTGATTTACCTGTTTTTACAAGGAAATAAAATGTGAAAAAAAATATTTCTACATCCCATGGCCTTTCCCAACCATTTAAATTTTTCTCTTACATGTCTAACACTTCCGAAAAACCAATACAACGCCTACCCGGAACAATATATAAAGCTAAATGAACCGTTCACTGGGTACTTATCCGTACGAAAATCCCTATTGATTTACCTGTTTTTACAAGGAAATAAAATGTGAAAAAAATATTTCTACATCCCCTGGCCTTTCCCAACCATTTAAATTTTTCTCTTACATGTCTAACACTTCCGAAAAACCAATACAACGCCCACCCGGAACAATAAATAAAGCTAAACGAACCGTTCACTGGGTACTTATACGTACGAAAATCCCTATTGATTTACCTGTTTTTACAAGGAAATAAAATGTGAAAAAAATATTTCTACATCCCATGGCCTTTCCCAACCATTTAAATTTTTCTCTTACAGGTCTAACACTACCGAAAAACCAATACAACTCCCACCCGGAACAATATATAAAGCTAAACGAACCGTTCACTGGGTACTTATACGTACGAAAAGCCCTATTGATTTACCTGTTTTTACAAGGAAATAAAATGTGAAAAAAATATTTCTACATCCCATGGCCATTCCCAACCATTTAAATTTTTCTCTTACAGGTCTAACACTTCTGAAAAACCAATACAACGGCCACCCGGAACAATGTATAAAGCTAAACGAACCGTTCACTGGGTACTTATCCGTACGAAAATCTCTATTGATCTACCTGTATTTACAAGGAAGTAAAATGTGAAAAAAAATTTTCTACATCCCATGGCCTTTCCCAACCATTTAAATTTTTCTCTTACAGGTCTAACACTTCCGAAAAACCAATACAACGCCCACCCGGAACAATATATAAAGCTAAACGAACCGTTCACTGGGTACTTATACGTACGAAAATCCCTATTGATTTACCTGTTTTTACAAGGAATGAGTACAAGGAATGAGTACCCAGCTTGCTGGGGGGTAAACGGTAATGACTGGGGAAGGCACTGGCAAACCACCCCGTATTGAGTCTGCCAAGAAAACGCTAGAGGGTGTCACCCCAAGGGTCAGACATGACTCGGTGCTTGCACAGGGGATACCTTTACCTTTACCTTTACAAGGAAATAAAATGTGAAAAAAATATTTCTACATCCCATGGCCTTTCCCAACCATTTAAATTTTTCTCTTACATGTCTAACACTTCCGAAAAACCAATACAACGCCCACCCGGAACAATATATAAAGCTAAACGAACCGTTCACTGGGTACTTATCCGTCCGAAAATCCCTATTGATTTACCTGTTTTTACAAGGAAATAAAATGTGAAAAAAATATTTCTACATCCCCTGGCCTTTCCCAACCATTTAAATTTTTCTCTTACATGTCTAACACTTCTGAAAAACCAATACAACGCCCACCCGGAACAATGTATAAAGCTAAACGAACCGTTCACTGGGTACTTATCCGTACGAAAATCCCTATTGATTTACCTGATTTTACAAGGAAGTAAAATGTGAAAAAAATATTTCTACATCCCATGGCCTTTCCCAACCATTTAAATTTTTCTCTTACATGTCTAACACTTCCGAAAAACCAATACAACGCCCACCCGGAACAATATATAACGCTAAACGGACCGTTCACTGGGTACTTATACGTACGAAAATCCCTATTGATTTACCTGTTTTTACAAGGAAATAAAATGTGAAAAAAATATTTCTACATCCCATGGCCTTTCCCAACCATTTAAATTTTTCTCTTACAGGTCTAACACTTCCGAAAAACCAATACAACGCCCACCCGGAACAATATATAAAGCTAAACGAACCGTTCACTGGGTACTTATCCGTACGAAAATCCCTATTGATTTACCTGTTTTTACAAGGAAATAAAATGTGAAAAAAATATTTCTACATCCCATGGCCTTTCCCAACCATTTAAATTTTTCTCTTACATGTCTAACACTTCTGAAAAACCAATACAACGCCCACCCGGAACAATGTATAAAGCTAAACGAACCGTTCACTGGGTACTTATCCGTACGAAAATCCCTATTGATTTACCTGTTTTTACAAGGAAGTAAAATGTGAAAAAAATATTTCTACATCCCATGGCCTTTCCCAACCATTTAAATTTTTCTCTTACATGTCTAACACTTCCGAAAAACCAATACAACGCCCACCTGGAACAATATATAACGCTAAACGGACCGTTCACTGGGTACTTATACGTACGAAAATCCCTATTGATTTACCTGTTTTTACAAGGAAATAAAATGTGAAAAAAATATTTCTACATCCAATGGCCTTTCCCAACCATTTAAATTTTTCTCTTACATGTCTAACACTTCCGAAAAACCAATACAACGTCCACCCAGAACAATGTATAAAGCTAAACGAACCGTTCACTGGGTACTTATCCGTGCTAAAAGCCCTATTGATTTACCTGTTTTTACAAGGAAGTAAAATGTGAAAAAAATATTTCTACATCTCATGGCCTTTACCAGCCATTTAAATTTTTCTCTTACAGGTCTAACACTTCCGAAAAACCAATACAACGCCCACCCAGGACAATATATAAAGCTAAACGAACAGTTCACTGGGTACTTATCCGTACGAAAAGCCCTATTGGTTTACCTCTTTTTACAAGGAAGTAAAATGTGAAAAAAATATTTCTACATCCCATGGCCTTTCCCAACCATTTAAATTTTTCTCTTACAGGTCTAACAGTTGCGAAAAACCAATACAACACCCACCCGGAAAAATATATACAGCTAAACGAACCGTTCACTGGGTACTTATCCGTGCAAAAAGCCCTATTGATTTACCTGTTTTTACAAGGAAGTAAAATGTGAAAAAAATATTTCTACATCCCATGGCCTTTCCCAACCATTTAAATTTTTCTCTTACAGGTCTAACATTTGCGATAAACCAATACAACACCCACCCGGAAAAATATATACAGCTAAACGAACCGTTAACTGGGTACTAATCCATACGGAAATCCCTATTGATTTACCTGTTTTTACAAGGAAATAAAATGTGAAAAAAATATTTCTACATCCCATGGCCTTTCCCAACCATTTGAATTTTTCTCTTACAGGTCTAACACTTCCGAAAAACCAATACAACGCCCACCCGGAACAATATATAAAGGTAAACGAACCGATCACTGGGTACTTATCCGTACGAAAATCCCTATTGATTTACCTGTTTTTACAAGGAAATAAAATGTGAAAAAAATATTTCTACATCCCATGGCCTTTCCCAACCATTTAAACTTTTCTCTTACAGGTATAACACTTCCGAAAAACCAATACAACGCCCTCCCGGAACAATATATAAAGCTAAACGGACCGTTCACTGGGTAATTATCCGTACAAAAAGCCCTATTGATTTACCTGTTTTTACAAGGAAGTAAAATGTGAAAAAAATATTTCTACATACCATGGCCTTTCCCAGCCATTTAAATTTTTCTCTTACAGGTCTAACGCTTCCGAAAAACCAATACAACGCCCACCCGGAACAATATATAAAGCTAAACGAACCGTTCACTGGGTACTTATCCGTACGAAAATCCCTATTGATTTACCTGTTTTTACAAGGAAATAAAATGTGAAAAAAATATTTCTACATCCCATGACCATTCCCAACCATTTAAATTTTTCTCTTACAGGTCTAACACTTCTGAAAAACCAATACAACGGCCACCCGGAACAATGTATAAAGCTAAACGAACCGTTCACTGGGTACTTATCCGTACGAAAATCCCTATTGATTTACCTGTTTTTACAAGGAAGTAAAATGTGAAAAAAATATGTCTACATCCCATGGCCTTTCCCAACCATTTAAATTTTTCTCTTACATGTCTAACACTTCCGAAAAACCAATACAACGCCCACCCGGAACAATATATAAAGCTAAACGAACCGTTCACTGGGTACTTATACGTACGAAAATCCCTATTGATTTACCTGTTTTTACAAGGAAATAAAATGTGAAAAAAATATTTCTACATCCCATGGCCTTTCCCAACCATTTAAATTTTTCTCTTACATGTCTAACACTTCCGAAAAACCAATACAACGCCCACCCAGAACAATGTATAAAGCTAAACAAACCGTTCACTGGGTACTTATCCGTGCGAAAAGCCCTATTGATTTACCTGTTTTTACAAGGAAGTAAAATGTGAAAAAAATATTTCTACATCCCATGGCCTTTACCAGCCATTTAAATTTTTCTCTTACAGGTCTAACACTTCCGAAAAACCAATACAACGCCCACCCGGAACAATATATAAAGCTAAACGAACAGTTCACTGGGTACTTATCCGTACGAAAAGCCCTATTGATTTACCTGTTTTTACAGGGAAGTAAAATGTGAAAAAAATATTTCTACATCCCATGGCCTTTCCCAACCATTTAAATTTTTCTCTTCCAGGTCTAACAGTTGCGAAAAACTAATACAACACCCACCCGGAAAAATATATACAGCTAAACGAACCGTTTACTGGGTACTAATCCATACGAAAATCCCTATTCATTTACCTGTTTTTACAAGGAAATAAAATGTGAAAAAAATATTTCTACATCCCATGGCCTTTCCCAACCATTTAAATTTTTCTCTTACATGTCTAACACTTCCGAAAAACCAATACAACGCCCACCCGGAACAATGTATAAAGCTAAACAAACCGTTCACTGGGTACTTATCCGTGCGAAAAGCCCTATTGATTTACCTGTTTTTACAAGGAAGTAAAATGTGAAAAAAATATTTCTACATCCCATGGCCTTTACCAGCCATTTAAATTTTTCTCTTACAGGTCTAACACTTCCGAAAAACCAATACAACGCCCACCCGGAACAATATATAAAGCTAAACGAACAGTTCACTGGGTACTTATCCGTGCGAAAAGCCCTATTGATTTAGCTGTTTTTACAAGGAAGTAAAATGTGAAAAAAATATTTCTACATCCCATGGCCTTTACCAGTCATTTAAATTTTTCTCTTACATGTCTAACACTTCCGAAAAACCAATACAACGCCCACCCGGAACAATATATAAAGCTAAACGAACCGTTCATTGGTTACTTATCCGTACGAAAATCCCTATTGATTTACCTGTTTTTACAAGGAAATAAAATGTGAAAAAAATATTTCTACATCCCATGGCCATTCCCAACCATTTAAATTTTTCTCTTACAGGTCTAACACTTCCGAAAAACCAATACAACGCCCACCCGGAACAATATATAAAGCTAAACGAACCGTTCACTGGGTACTTATCCGTACGAAAATCCCTATTGATTTACCTGTTTTTACAAGGAAGTAAAATGTGAAAAAAATATTTCTACATCCCATGGCCTTTCCCAACCATTTAAATTTTTCTCTTACAGGTCTAAAACTGCCGAAAAACCAATACAACGCCCACCCGGAACAATATATAAAGCTAAACGAACGGTTCACTGGGTACTTATCCGTACGAAAATCCCTATTGATTTACCTGTTTTTACAAGGAAATAAAATGTGAAAAAATATGTCTACATCCCATGGCCTTTCCCAACCATTTAAATTTTTCTCTTACATGTCTAACACTTCCGAAAAACCAATACAACGCCCACCCGGAACAATGTATAAAGCTAAACGAACAGTTCACTGGGTACTTATCCGTACGAAAAGCCCTATTGATTTACCTGTTTTTACAAGGAAGTAAAATGTGAAAAAAATATTTCTACATCCCATGGCCTTTCCCAACCATTTAAATTTTTCTCTTACAGGTCTAACAGTTGCGAAAAATCAATACAACACCCACCCGGAAAAATATATACAGCTAAACGAACCGTTTACTGGGTACTAATCCATACGTAAATCCCTATTGATTTACCTGTTTTTACAAGGAAATAAAATGTGAAAAAAATATTTCTACATCCCATGGCCTTTCCCAACCTTTTAAATTTTTCTCTTACAGGTCTAAAGCTTCCGAAAAACCAATACAACGCCCACCCGGAACAATATATAAAGCTAAACGAACGGTTCACTGGGTACTTATCCGTACGAAAATCCCTATTGATTTACCTGTTTTTACAAGGAAATAAAATGTGAAAAAATATTTCTACATCCCATGGCCTTTCCCAACCATTTAAATTTTTCTCTTACATGTCTAACACTTCCGAAAAACCAATACAACGCCCACCCGGAACAATGTATAAAGCTAAACGAACCGTTCACTGGGTACTTATCCGTGCGAAAAGCCCTATTGATTTAGCTGTTTTTACAAGGAAGTAAAATGTGAAAAAAATATTTCTACATCCCATTGCCTTTACCAGTCATTTAAATTTTTCTCTTACATGTCTAACACTTCCGAAAAACCAATACAACGCCCACCCGGAACAATATATAAAGCTAAACGAACCGTTCACTGGGTACTTATACGTACGAAAATCCCTATTGATTTACCTGTTTTTACAAGGAATGAGTACAAGGAATGAGTACCCAGCTTGCTGGGGGGTAAACGGTAATGACTGGGGAAGGCACTGGCAAACCACCCCGTATTGAGTCTGCCAAGAAAACGCTAGAGGGTGTCACCCCAAGGGTCAGACATGACTCGGTGCTTGCACAGGGGATACCTTTACCTTTACCTTTACAAGGAAATAAAATGTGAAAAAAATATTTCTACATCCCATGGCCTTTCCCAACCATTTAAATTTTTCTCTTACATGTCTAACACTTCCGAAAAACCAATACAACGCCCACCCGGAACAATATATAAAGCTAAACGAACCGTTCACTGGGTACTTATCCGTCCGAAAATCCCTATTGATTTACCTGTTTTTACAAGGAAATAAAATGTGAAAAAAATATTTCTACATCCCCTGGCCTTTCCCAACCATTTAAATTTTTCTCTTACATGTCTAACACTTCTGAAAAACCAATACAACGCCCACCCGGAACAATGTATAAAGCTAAACGAACCGTTCACTGGGTACTTATCCGTACGAAAATCCCTATTGATTTACCTGATTTTACAAGGAAGTAAAATGTGAAAAAAATATTTCTACATCCCATGGCCTTTCCCAACCATTTAAATTTTTCTCTTACATGTCTAACACTTCCGAAAAACCAATACAACGCCCACCCGGAACAATATATAACGCTAAACGGACCGTTCACTGGGTACTTATACGTACGAAAATCCCTATTGATTTACCTGTTTTTACAAGGAAATAAAATGTGAAAAAAATATTTCTACATCCCATGGCCTTTCCCAACCATTTAAATTTTTCTCTTACAGGTCTAACACTTCCGAAAAACCAATACAACGCCCACCCGGAACAATATATAAAGCTAAACGAACCGTTCACTGGGTACTTATCCGTACGAAAATCCCTATTGATTTACCTGTTTTTACAAGGAAATAAAATGTGAAAAAAATATTTCTACATCCCATGGCCTTTCCCAACCATTTAAATTTTTCTCTTACATGTCTAACACTTCTGAAAAACCAATACAACGCCCACCCGGAACAATGTATAAAGCTAAACGAACCGTTCACTGGGTACTTATCCGTACGAAAATCCCTATTGATTTACCTGTTTTTACAAGGAAGTAAAATGTGAAAAAAATATTTCTACATCCCATGGCCTTTCCCAACCATTTAAATTTTTCTCTTACATGTCTAACACTTCCGAAAAACCAATACAACGCCCACCTGGAACAATATATAACGCTAAACGGACCGTTCACTGGGTACTTATACGTACGAAAATCCCTATTGATTTACCTGTTTTTACAAGGAAATAAAATGTGAAAAAAATATTTCTACATCCAATGGCCTTTCCCAACCATTTAAATTTTTCTCTTACATGTCTAACACTTCCGAAAAACCAATACAACGTCCACCCAGAACAATGTATAAAGCTAAACGAACCGTTCACTGGGTACTTATCCGTGCTAAAAGCCCTATTGATTTACCTGTTTTTACAAGGAAGTAAAATGTGAAAAAAATATTTCTACATCTCATGGCCTTTACCAGCCATTTAAATTTTTCTCTTACAGGTCTAACACTTCCGAAAAACCAATACAACGCCCACCCAGGACAATATATAAAGCTAAACGAACAGTTCACTGGGTACTTATCCGTACGAAAAGCCCTATTGGTTTACCTCTTTTTACAAGGAAGTAAAATGTGAAAAAAATATTTCTACATCCCATGGCCTTTCCCAACCATTTAAATTTTTCTCTTACAGGTCTAACAGTTGCGAAAAACCAATACAACACCCACCCGGAAAAATATATACAGCTAAACGAACCGTTCACTGGGTACTTATCCGTGCAAAAAGCCCTATTGATTTACCTGTTTTTACAAGGAAGTAAAATGTGAAAAAAATATTTCTACATCCCATGGCCTTTCCCAACCATTTAAATTTTTCTCTTACAGGTCTAACATTTGCGATAAACCAATACAACACCCACCCGGAAAAATATATACAGCTAAACGAACCGTTAACTGGGTACTAATCCATACGGAAATCCCTATTGATTTACCTGTTTTTACAAGGAAATAAAATGTGAAAAAAATATTTCTACATCCCATGGCCTTTCCCAACCATTTGAATTTTTCTCTTACAGGTCTAACACTTCCGAAAAACCAATACAACGCCCACCCGGAACAATATATAAAGGTAAACGAACCGATCACTGGGTACTTATCCGTACGAAAATCCCTATTGATTTACCTGTTTTTACAAGGAAATAAAATGTGAAAAAAATATTTCTACATCCCATGGCCTTTCCCAACCATTTAAACTTTTCTCTTACAGGTATAACACTTCCGAAAAACCAATACAACGCCCTCCCGGAACAATATATAAAGCTAAACGGACCGTTCACTGGGTAATTATCCGTACAAAAAGCCCTATTGATTTACCTGTTTTTACAAGGAAGTAAAATGTGAAAAAAATATTTCTACATACCATGGCCTTTCCCAGCCATTTAAATTTTTCTCTTACAGGTCTAACGCTTCCGAAAAACCAATACAACGCCCACCCGGAACAATATATAAAGCTAAACGAACCGTTCACTGGGTACTTATCCGTACGAAAATCCCTATTGATTTACCTGTTTTTACAAGGAAATAAAATGTGAAAAAAATATTTCTACATCCCATGACCATTCCCAACCATTTAAATTTTTCTCTTACAGGTCTAACACTTCTGAAAAACCAATACAACGGCCACCCGGAACAATGTATAAAGCTAAACGAACCGTTCACTGGGTACTTATCCGTACGAAAATCCCTATTGATTTACCTGTTTTTACAAGGAAGTAAAATGTGAAAAAAATATGTCTACATCCCATGGCCTTTCCCAACCATTTAAATTTTTCTCTTACATGTCTAACACTTCCGAAAAACCAATACAACGCCCACCCGGAACAATATATAAAGCTAAACGAACCGTTCACTGGGTACTTATACGTACGAAAATCCCTATTGATTTACCTGTTTTTACAAGGAAATAAAATGTGAAAAAAATATTTCTACATCCCATGGCCTTTCCCAACCATTTAAATTTTTCTCTTACATGTCTAACACTTCCGAAAAACCAATACAACGCCCACCCAGAACAATGTATAAAGCTAAACAAACCGTTCACTGGGTACTTATCCGTGCGAAAAGCCCTATTGATTTACCTGTTTTTACAAGGAAGTAAAATGTGAAAAAAATATTTCTACATCCCATGGCCTTTACCAGCCATTTAAATTTTTCTCTTACAGGTCTAACACTTCCGAAAAACCAATACAACGCCCACCCGGAACAATATATAAAGCTAAACGAACAGTTCACTGGGTACTTATCCGTACGAAAAGCCCTATTGATTTACCTGTTTTTACAGGGAAGTAAAATGTGAAAAAAATATTTCTACATCCCATGGCCTTTCCCAACCATTTAAATTTTTCTCTTCCAGGTCTAACAGTTGCGAAAAACTAATACAACACCCACCCGGAAAAATATATACAGCTAAACGAACCGTTTACTGGGTACTAATCCATACGAAAATCCCTATTCATTTACCTGTTTTTACAAGGAAATAAAATGTGAAAAAAATATTTCTACATCCCATGGCCTTTCCCAACCATTTAAATTTTTCTCTTACATGTCTAACACTTCCGAAAAACCAATACAACGCCCACCCGGAACAATGTATAAAGCTAAACAAACCGTTCACTGGGTACTTATCCGTGCGAAAAGCCCTATTGATTTACCTGTTTTTACAAGGAAGTAAAATGTGAAAAAAATATTTCTACATCCCATGGCCTTTACCAGCCATTTAAATTTTTCTCTTACAGGTCTAACACTTCCGAAAAACCAATACAACGCCCACCCGGAACAATATATAAAGCTAAACGAACAGTTCACTGGGTACTTATCCGTACGAAAAGCCCTATTGATTTACCTGTTTTTACAGGGAAGTAAAATGTGAAAAAAATATTTCTACATCCCATGGCCTTTCCCAACCATTTAAATTTTTCTCTTCCAGGTCTAACAGTTGCGATAAACTAATACAACACCCACCCGGAAAAATATATACAGCTAAACGAACCGTTTACTGGGTACTAATCCATACGAAAATCCCTATTCATTTACCTGTTTTTACAAGGAAATAAAATGTGAAAAAAATATTTCTACATCCCATGGCCTTTCTCAACCATTTAAATTTTTCTCTTACAGGTCTAACACTTCCGAAAAACCAATACAACGCCCACCCGGAACAATATATAAAGCTAAACAAACCGTTTACTGGGTACTTATCCGTACGAAAATCCCTATTGATTTTCCTGTTTTTACAAGGAAATAAAATGTGAAAAAATATTTCTACATCCCATGGCCTTTCCCAACCATTTAAATTTTTATCTTACAGGTCTAACACTACCGAAAAACCGATACAACTCCTACCCGGAACAATATATAAAGCTAAACGAACCGTTCACTGGGTACTTATCCGTACGAAAATCCCTATTGATTTACCTGTTTTTACAAGGAAATAAAATGTGAAAAAAATATTTCTACATCCCATGGCCTTTCCCAACCATTTAAACTTTTCTCTTACAGGTCTAACACTTCCGAAAAACCAATACAACGCCCTCCCGGAACAATATATAAAGCTAAACGGACCGTTCCCTGGCTACTTATCCGTACAAAAAGCCCTATTGATTTACCTGTTTTTACAAGGAAGTAAAATGTGAAAAAAATATTTCTACATCCCATGGCCTTTCCCAGCCATTTAAATTTTTCTCTTACAGGTCTAACGCTTCCGAAAAACCAATACAACGCCCACCCGGAACAATATATAAAGCTAAACGAACTGGGTACTTATCCGTACGAAAATCCCTATTGATTTACCTGTTTTTACAAGGAAATAAAATGTGAAAAAAATATTTCTACATCCCATGGCCTTTCCCAACCATTTAAACATTTCTCTTACAGGTCTAACACTTCTGAAAAACCAATACAACGCCCACGCGGAACAATATATAAAGCTAAACGAACCGTTCACCGGGTACTAATCCATACAAAAATCCCTATTGATTTACCTGTTTTTACAAGGAAATAAAATGTGAAAAAAATATTTCTACATCCCATGGCCTTTCCCAACCATTTAAATTTTTCTCTTACAGGTCTAACACTTCCGAAAAACCAATACAATGCCCACCCGGAACAATATATAAAGCTAAACGAACCGTTCACTGGGTACTTATCCGTACGAAAAGCCCTATTGATTTACCTGTTTTTACAAGGAAGTAAAATGTGAAAAAAATATTTCTACATCCCATGGCCTTTCCCAACCATTTAAATTTTTCTCTTACAGGTCTAACAGTTGCGAAAAACCAATACAACACCCACCCGGAAAAATATATACAGCTAAACGAACCGTTTACTGGGTACTAATCCATACGAAAATCCCTATTGATTTACCTGTTTTTACAAGGAAATAAAATGTGAAAAAAATATTTCTACATCCCATGGCCTTTCCCAACCATTTAAATTTTTCTCTTACAGGTCTAACACTTCCGAAAAACCAATGCAACGGCGACCCGGAACAATATATAAAGCTAAACGAACCGTTCACTGGGCAATTATCCGTACAAAAATCCCTATTGATTTTCCTGATTTTACAAGGAAATAAAATGTGAAAAAAATATTTCTACATCCCATGGCCTTTCCCAACCATTTAAATTTTTATCTTACAGGTCTAACACTACCGAAAAACCGATACAACTCCCACCCGGAACAATATATAAAGCTAAACGAACCGTTCACTGGGTACTTTTCCGTACGAAAATCCCTATTGATTTACCTGTTTTTACAAGGAAATAAAATGTGAAAAAAATATTTCTACATCCCATGGCCTTTCCCAACCATTTAAACTTTTCTCTTACAGGTCTAACACTTCCGAAAAACCAATACAACGCCCTCCCGGAACAATATATAAAGCTAAACGGACCGTTCACTGGGTACTTATCCGTACAAAAAGCCCTATTGATTTACCTGTTTTTACAAGGAAGTAAAATGTGAAAAAAATATTTCTACATACCATGGCCTTTCCTAGCCATTTAAATTTTTCTCTTCCAGGTCTAACGCTTCCGAAAAACCAATACAACGCCCACCCGGAACAATATATAAACCTAAACGAACCGTTCACTGCGTACTTATCCGTACGAAAATCCCTATTGATTTACCTGTTTTTACAAGGAAATAAAATGTGAAAAAAATATTTCTACATCCCATGGCCTTTCCCAACCATTTAAATTTTTCTCTTACCTGTCTAACACTTCCGAAAAACCTATACAACGCCCACCCGGAACAATATATAAAGCTAAACGAACCGTTCACTGGGTACTTATACGTACAAAAAGCCCTATTCATTTACCTGTTTTTACAAGGAAGTAAAATGTGAAAAAAATATTTCTACCACCCATGGCCTTTCCCAGCCATTTAAATTTTACTCTTACAGGTCTAACACTTCCGAAAAACCAATACAACGCACACCGGGAACAATATATAAAGCTAAACGAACCGTTCACGGGGTACTTATCCGTACGAAAATCCCTATTGATTTACCTGTTTTTACAAGGAAATAAAATGTGAAAAAAATATTTCTACATCCCATGGCCTTTCCCAACCATTTAAACTTTTCTCTTACAGGTCTAACACTTCCGAAAAACCAATACAACGGCGACCCGGAACAATATATAAAGCTAAACGAACCGTTCACTGGGCAATTATCCGTACAAAAATCCCTATTGATTTTCCTGTTTTTACAAGGAAATAAAATGTGAAAAAAATATTTCTACATCCCATGGCCTTTCCCAACCATTTAAATTTTTATCTTACAGGTCTAACACTACCGAAAAACCGATACAACTCTCACCCGGAACAATATATAAAGCTAAACGAACCGTTCACTGGGTACTTATCCGTACGAAAATCCCTATTGATTTACCTGTTTTTACAAGGAAATAAAATGTGAAAAAAATATTTCTACATCCCATGGCCTTTCCCAACCATTTAAACTTTTCTCTTACAGGTCTAACACTTCCGAAAAACCAATACAACGCCCTCCCGGAACAATATATAAAGCTAAACGGACCGTTCACTGGGTACTTATCCATACAAAAAGCCCTATTGATTTACCTGTTTTTACAAGGAAGTAAAATGTGAAAAAAGTATTTCTACATCCCATGGCCTTTCCCAGCCATTTAAATTTTTCTCTTCCAGGTCTAACGCTTCCGAAAAACCAATACAACGCCCACCCGGAACAATATATAAAGCTAAACGAACCGTTCACTGGGTACTTATCCGTACGAAAATCCCTATTGATTTACCTGTTTTTACAAGGAAATAAAATGTGAAAAAAATATTTCTACATCCCATGGCCTTTCCCAACCATTTAAAATTTTCTCTTACATGTCTAACACTTCCGAAAAACCAATACAACGCCCACCCAGAACAATATATAAAGCTAAACGAACCGTTCACTTGGTACTTATACGTACGAAAAGCCCGATTCATTTACCTGTTTTTACAAGGAAGTAAAATGTGAAAAAAATATTTCTACATCCCATGGCCTTTCCCAGCCATTTAAATTTTTCTCTTACAGGTCTAACACTTCCGAAAAACCAATACAACTCCCACCCGGAACAATATATAAAGCTAAACGAACCGTTCACTGGGTACTTATCCGTACGAAAATCCCTATTGATTTACCTGTTTTTACAAGGAAATAAAATGTGAAAAAAATATTTCTACATCCCATGGCCTTTCCCAACCATTTAAACTTTTCTCTTACAGGTCTAACACTTCCGAAAAACCAATACAACGCCCTCCCGGAACAATATATAAAGCTAAACGGACCGTTCCCTGGCTACTTATCCGTACAAAAAGCCCTATTGATTTACCTGTTTTTACAAGGAAGTAAAATGTGAAAAAAATATTTCTACATCCCATGGCCTTTCCCAGCCATTTAAATTTTTCTCTTACAGGTCTAACGCTTCCGAAAAACCAATACAACGCCCACCCGGAACAATATATAAAGCTAAACGAACTGGGTACTTATCCGTACGAAAATCCCTATTGATTTACCTGTTTTTACAAGGAAATAAAATGTGAAAAAAATATTTCTACATCCCATGGCCTTTCCCAACCATTTAAACATTTCTCTTACAGGTCTAACACTTCTGAAAAACCAATACAACGCCCACGCGGAACAATATATAAAGCTAAACGAACCGTTCACCGGGTACTAATCCATACAAAAATCCCTATTGATTTACCTGTTTTTACAAGGAAATAAAATGTGAAAAAAATATTTCTACATCCCATGGCCTTTCCCAACCATTTAAATTTTTCTCTTACAGGTCTAACACTTCCGAAAAACCAATACAATGCCCACCCGGAACAATATATAAAGCTAAACGAACCGTTCACTGGGTACTTATCCGTACGAAAAGCCCTATTGATTTACCTGTTTTTACAAGGAAGTAAAATGTGAAAAAAATATTTCTACATCCCATGGCCTTTCCCAACCATTTAAATTTTTCTCTTACAGGTCTAACAGTTGCGAAAAACCAATACAACACCCACCCGGAAAAATATATACAGCTAAACGAACCGTTTACTGGGTACTAATCCATACGAAAATCCCTATTGATTTACCTGTTTTTACAAGGAAATAAAATGTGAAAAAAATATTTCTACATCCCATGGCCTTTCCCAACCATTTAAATTTTTCTCTTACAGGTCTAACACTTCCGAAAAACCAATGCAACGGCGACCCGGAACAATATATAAAGCTAAACGAACCGTTCACTGGGCAATTATCCGTACAAAAATCCCTATTGATTTTCCTGATTTTACAAGGAAATAAAATGTGAAAAAAATATTTCTACATCCCATGGCCTTTCCCAACCATTTAAATTTTTATCTTACAGGTCTAACACTACCGAAAAACCGATACAACTCCCACCCGGAACAATATATAAAGCTAAACGAACCGTTCACTGGGTACTTTTCCGTACGAAAATCCCTATTGATTTACCTGTTTTTACAAGGAAATAAAATGTGAAAAAAATATTTCTACATCCCATGGCCTTTCCCAACCATTTAAACTTTTCTCTTACAGGTCTAACACTTCCGAAAAACCAATACAACGCCCTCCCGGAACAATATATAAAGCTAAACGGACCGTTCACTGGGTACTTATCCGTACAAAAAGCCCTATTTATTTACCTGTTTTTACAAGGAAGTAAAATGTGAAAAAAATATTTCTACATACCATGGCCTTTCCTAGCCATTTAAATTTTTCTCTTCCAGGTCTAACGCTTCCGAAAAACCAATACAACGCCCACCCGGAACAATATATAAACCTAAACGAACCGTTCACTGCGTACTTATCCGTACGAAAATCCCTATTGATTTACCTGTTTTTACAAGGAAATAAAATGTGAAAAAAATATTTCTACATCCCATGGCCTTTCCCAACCATTTAAATTTTTCTCTTACCTGTCTAACACTTCCGAAAAACCTATACAACGCCCACCCGGAACAATATATAAAGCTAAACGAACCGTTCACTGGGTACTTATACGTACAAAAAGCCCTATTCATTTACCTGTTTTTACAAGGAAGTAAAATGTGAAAAAAATATTTCTACCACCCATGGCCTTTCCCAGCCATTTAAATTTTACTCTTACAGGTCTAACACTTCCGAAAAACCAATACAACGCACACCCGGAACAATATATAAAGCTAAACGAACCGTTCACGGGGTACTTATCCGTACGAAAATCCCTATTGATTTACCTGTTTTTACAAGGAAATAAAATGTGAAAAAAATATTTCTACATCCCATGGCCTTTCCCAACCATTTAAACTTTTCTCTTACAGGTCTAACACTTCCGAAAAACCAATACAACGGCGACCCGGAACAATATATAAAGCTAAACGAACCGTTCACTGGGCAATTATCCGTACAAAAATCCCTATTGATTTTCCTGTTTTTACAAGGAAATAAAATGTGAAAAAAATATTTCTACATCCCATGGCCTTTCCCAACCATTTAAATTTTTATCTTACAGGTCTAACACTACCGAAAAACCGATACAACTCTCACCCGGAACAATATATAAAGCTAAACGAACCGTTCACTGGGTACTTATCCGTACGAAAATCCCTATTGATTTACCTGTTTTTACAAGGAAATAAAATGTGAAAAAAATATTTCTACATCCCATGGCCTTTCCCAACCATTTAAACTTTTCTCTTACAGGTCTAACACTTCCGAAAAACCAATACAACGCCCTCCCGGAACAATATATAAAGCTAAACGGACCGTTCACTGGGTACTTATCCATACAAAAAGCCCTATTGATTTACCTGTTTTTACAAGGAAGTAAAATGTGAAAAAAGTATTTCTACATCCCATGGCCTTTCCCAACCATTTAAAATTTTCTCTTACATGTCTAACACTTCCGAAAAACCAATACAACGCCCACCCAGAACAATATATAAAGCTAAACGAACCGTTCACTTGGTACTTATACGTACGAAAAGCCCGATTCATTTACCTGTTTTTACAAGGAAGTAAAATGTGAAAAAAATATTTCTACATCCCATGGCCTTTCCCAGCCATTTAAATTTTTCTCTTACAGGTCTAACACTTCCGAAAAACCAATACAACTCCCACCCGGAACAATATATAAAGCTAAACGAACCGTTCACTGGGTACTTATCCGTACGAAAATCCCTATTGATGTACCTGTTTTTACAAGGAAATAAAATGTGAAAAAAATATTTCTACATCCCATGGCCTTTCCCAACCATTTAAACTTTTCTCTTACAGGTCTAACACTTCCGAAAAACCAATACAACGCCCTCCCGGAACAATATATAAAGCGAAAGGGACCGTTCACTGGGTACTTATCCGTACAAAAAGCCCTATTGATTTACCTGTTTTTACAAGGAAGTAAAATGTGAAAAAAATATTTCTACCACCCATGGCCTTTCCCAGCCATTTAAATTTTTCTCTTACAGGTCTAACGCTTCCGAAAAACCAATACAACGCCCACCCGGAACAATATATAAAGCTAAACAAACCGTTCACTGGGTACTTAACCGTACGAAAATCCCTATTGATTTACCTGTTTTTACAAGGAAATAAAATGTGAAAAAAATATTTCTACATCCCATGGCCTTTCCCAACCATTTAAATTTTTCTCTTACATGTCTAACACTTCCGAAAAACCAATACAACGGCCACCCGGAACAATATATAAAGCTAAACGAACCGTTCACTGGGTACTAATCCATACGAAAATCCCTATTGATTTACCTGTTTTTACAAGGAAATAAAATGTGAAAAAAATATTTCTACATCCCATGGCCTTTCCCAGCCATTTAAATTTTTCTCTTCCAGGTCTAACGCTTCCGAAAAACCAATACAACGCCCACCCGGAACAATATATAAAGCTAAACAAACCGTTCACTGGGTACTTATCCGTACGAAAATCCCTATTGATTTACCTGTTTTTACAAGGAAATAAAATGTGAAAAAAATATTTCTACATTACATGGCCTTTCCCAACCATTTAAATTTTTCTCTTACATGTCTAACACTTCCGAAAAACCAATACAACGGCCACCCGGAACAATATATAAAGCTAAACGAACCGTTCACTGGGCACTTATCCATACGAAAATCCCTATTGATTGACCTGTTTTTACAAGGAAATAAAATGTGAAAAAAATATTTCTACATCCCATGGCCTTTCCCAACCATTTAAATTTTTATCTTACAGGTCTAACACTACAGAAAAACCGATACAACTCCCACCCGGAACAATATATAAAGCAAAATGAACCGTTCACTGGGTACTTATACGTATGAAAATCCCTATTGATTTCCCTGTTTTTACAAGGAAGTAAAATGTGAAAAAAATATTTCTACATCCCATGGCCTTTCCCAACCATTTAAACATTTCTCTTACAGGTCTAACACTTCCGAAAAACCAATACAACGGCCACCCGGAACAATATATAAAGCTAAACGAACCGTTCACTGGGCACTTATCCGTATGAAAATCCCTATTGATTTTACTGTTTTTACAAGGAAATAAAATGTGAAAAAAATATTTCTACATCCCATAGCCTTTCCCAACCATTTAAATTTTTATCTTACAGGTCTAACACTACAGAAAAACCGATACAACTCCCACCCAGAACAATATATAAAGCTAAATGAACCGTTAACTGGGTACTTATACGTATGAAAATCCCTATTGATTTCCCTGTTTTTACAAGGAAGTAAAATGTGAAAAAAATATTTCTACATCCCATGGCCTTTCCCAACCATTTAAACATTTCTCTTACAGGTCTAACACTTCTGAAAAACCAATACAACACCCACGCGGAACAATATATAAAGCTAAACGAACCGTTCACTGGGTACTAATCCATACAAAAATCCCTATTGATTTACCTGTTTTTACAAGGAAGTAAAATGTGAAAAAAATATTTCTACATCCCATGGCCTTTCCCAACCATTTAAATTTTTCTCTTACAGGTCTAACACTTCCGAAAAACCAATACAACGCCCACCCGGAACAATATATAAAGCTAAACGAACCGTTTACTGGGTACTAATCCATACGAAAATCCCTATTGATTTTCCTGTTTTTACAAGGAAATAAAATGTGAAAAAAATATTTCTACATCCCATGGCCTTTCCCAGCCATTTAAATTTTTCTCTTACAGGTCTAACGCTTCCGAAAAACCAATACAACGCCCACCCGGAACAATATATAAAGCTAAACAAACCGTTCACTGGGTACTTATCCGTACGAAAATCCCTATTGATTTACCTGTTTTTACAAGGAAATAAAATGTGAAAAAAATATTTCTACATCCCATGGCCTTTCCCAACCATTTAAATTTTTATCTTACAGGTCTAACACTACAGAAAAACCGATACAACTCCCACCCAGAACAATATATAAAGCTAAACGAACCGTTCACTGGGTACTTATACGTATGAAAATCCCTATTGATTTCCCTGTTTTTACAAGGAAGTAAAATGTGAAAAAAATATTTCTACATCCCATGGCCTTTCCCAACCATTTAAACTTTTCTCTTACAGGTCTAACACTTCCGAAAAACCAATACAACGGCGACCCGGAACAATATATAAAGCTAAACGAACCGTTCACTGGGCAATTATCCGTACAAAAATCCCTATTGATTTTCCTGTTTTTACAAGGAAATAAAATGTGAAAAAAATATTTCTACATCCCATGGCCTTTCCCAACCATTTAAATTTTTATCTTACAGGTCTAACGCTACCGAAAAACCGATACAACTCCCACCCAGAACAATATATAAAGCTAAATGAACCGTTAACTGGGTACTTATACGTATGAAAATCCCTATTGATTTCCCTGTTTTTACAAGGAAGTAAAATGTGAAAAAAATATTTCTACATCCCATGGCCTTTCCCAACCATTTAAACATTTCTCTTACAGGTCTAACACTTCTGAAAAACCAATACAACACCCACGCGGAACAATATATAAAGCTAAACGAACCGTTCACTGGGTACTAATCCATACAAAAATCCCTATTGATTTACCTGTTTTTACAAGGAAGTAAAATGTGAAAAAAATATTTCTACATCCCATGGCCTTTCCCAACCATTTAAATTTTTCTCTTACAGGTCTAACACTTCCGAAAAACCAATACAACGCCCACCCGGAACAATATATAAAGCTAAACGAACCGTTTACTGGGTACTAATCCATACGAAAATCCCTATTGATTTTCCTGTTTTTACAAGGAAATAAAATGTGAAAAAAATATTTCTACATCCCATGGCCTTTCCCAGCCATTTAAATTTTTCTCTTACAGGTCTAACGCTTCCGAAAAACCAATACAACGCCCACCCGGAACAATATATAAAGCTAAACAAACCGTTCACTGGGTACTTATCCGTACGAAAATCCCTATTGATTTACCTGTTTTTACAAGGAAATAAAATGTGAAAAAAATATTTCTACATCCCATGGCCTTTCCCAACCATTTAAATTTTTATCTTACAGGTCTAACACTACAGAAAAACCGATACAACTCCCACCCAGAACAATATATAAAGCTAAACGAACCGTTCACTGGGTACTTATACGTATGAAAATCCCTATTGATTTCCCTGTTTTTACAAGGAAGTAAAATGTGAAAAAAATATTTCTACATCCCATGGCCTTTCCCAACCATTTAAACATTTCTCTTACAGGTCTAACACTTCCGAAAAACCAATACAACGGCGACCCGGAACAATATATAAAGCTAAACGAACCGTTCACTGGGCAATTATCCGTACAAAAATCCCTATTGATTTTCCTGTTTTTACAAGGAAGTAAAATGTGAAAAAAGTATTTCTACATCCCATGGCCTTTCCCAGCCATTTAAATTTTTCTCTTCCAGGTCTAACGCTTCCGAAAAACCAATACAACGCCCACCCGGAACAATATATAAAGCTAAACGAACCGTTCACTGGGTACTTATCCGTACGAAAATCCCTATTGATTTACCTGTTTTTACAAGGAAATAAAATGTGAAAAAAATATTTCTACATCCCATGGCCTTTCCCAACCATTTAAAATTTTCTCTTACATGTCTAACACTTCCGAAAAACCAATACAACGCCCACCCAGAACAATATATAAAGCTAAACGAACCGTTCACTGGGTACTTATACGTACGAAAATCCCTATTGATTTACCTGTTTTTACAAGGAAATAAAATGTGAAAAAAATATTTCTACATCCCATGGCCTTTCCCAACCATTTAAATTTTTCTCTTACAGGTCTAACACTTCCGAAAAACCATTACAACGCACACCCGGAACAATGTATAAAGCTAAACGAACCGTTCACTGGGTTCTTATCCGTGCGAAAAGCCCTATTGATTTGCCTCTTTTTACAAGGAAGTAAAATGTGAAAAAAATATTTCTACATCCCATGGCCTTTCCCAACCATTTAAATTTTTCTCTTACAGGTCTAACACTACCGAAAAACCAATACAACTCCCACCCGGAACAATATATAAAGCTAAACGAACCGTTCACTGGGTACTTATCCGTACGAAAATCCCTATTGATTTACCTGTTTTTACAAGGAAATAAAATGTGAAAAAAATATTTCTACATCCCATGGCCTTTCCCAACCATTTAAACTTTTCTCTTACAGGTCTATCACTTCCGAAAAACCAATACAACGCCCACCCGGAACAATATATAAAGCTAAACGAACCGTTCACTGGGCACTTATCCGTACAAAAATCCCTATTGATTTACCTGTTTTTACAAGGAAATAAAATATGAAAAAAATATTATAACATCCCATGGCCTTTCCCAACCATTTAAACTTTTCTCTTACAGGTCTAACACTTCCGAAAAACCAATACAACGCCCACCCGGAACAATGTATAAAGCTAAACGAACCGTTCACTGGGTACTTATCCGTGCGAAAAGCCCTATTGATTTACCTGTTTTTACAAGGAAATAAAATGTGAAAAAAATATTATAACATCCCATGGCCTTTCCCAACCATTTAAATTTTTCTCTTACAGGTCTAACACTTCCGAAAAACCAATACAACGCCCACCCGGAACAATATATAAAGCTAAACGAACCGTTCACCGGGTACTTATCCGTACGAAAATCCCTATTGATTTACCTGTTTTTACAAGGAAGTAAAATGTGAAAAAAATATTTCTAAATCCCATGGCCTTTCCCAACCATTTAAATTTTTCTCTTACAGGTCTAACACTTCCGAAAAACCAATACAACGCCCTCCCGGAACAATGTATAAAGCTAAACGAACCGTTCACTGGGTACTTATCCGTGCGAAAAGCCCTATTGATTTCCCTCTTTTTACAAGGAAGTAAAATGTGAAAAAAATATTTCTACATCCCATGGCCTTTCCCAACCATTTAAATTTTTCTCTTACAGGTCTAACACTACCGAAAAACCAATACAACTCCCACCCGGAACAATATATAAAGCTAAACGAACCGTTCACTGGGTACTTATCCGTACGAAAATCCCTATTGATTTACCTGTTTTTACAAGGAAATAAAATGTGAAAAAAATATTTCTACATCCCATGGCCTTTCCCAACCATTTAAACTTTTCTCTTACAGGTTTAACAGTTGCGAAAAACCAATACAACGCCCACCCGGAACAATATATAAAGCTAAACGAACTGTTCACTGGGTACTTATCCGTGCGAAAAGCCCTATTGATTTCCCTCTTTTTACAAGGAAGTAAAATGTGAAAAAAATATTTCTACATCCCATGGCCTTTCCCAACCATTTAAATTTTTCTCTTACAGGTCTAACACTACCGAAAAACCAATACAACTCCCACCCGGAACAATATATAAAGCTAAACGAACCGTTCACTGGGTACTTATCCGTACGAAAATCCCTATTGATTTACCTGTTTTTACAAGGAAATAAAATGTGAAAAAAATATTTCTACATCCCATGGCCTTTCCCAACCATTTAAACTTTTCTCTTACAGGTTTAACAGTTGCGAAAAACCAATACAACGCCCACCCGGAACAATATATAAAGCTAAACGAACTGTTCACTGGGTACTTATCCGTACGAAAAGCCCTATTGATTTCCCTGTTTTTACAAGGAAGTAAAATGTGAAAAAACTATTTCTACATCCCATGGCCCCATTAAAATATTTCTCTTACAGGTCTAACAGTTGCGAAAAACCAATACAACACCCACCCGGAAAAATATATACAGCTAAACGAACCGTTTACTGGGTACTAATCCATACGAAAATCCCTATTGATTTACCTGTTTTTACAAGGAAATAAAATGTGAAAAAAATATTTCTACATCCCATGGCCTTTCCCAACCATTTAAATTATTCTCTTACAGGTCTAACACTTCCGAAAAACCAATACAACGCCCACCCGGAACAATACATAAAGCTAAACGAACCGTTCACTGGGCACTTATCCGTACAAAAATCCCTATTGATTTTACTGTTTTAACAAGGAAATAAAATGTGAAAAAAATATTTCTACATCCCATGGCCTTTCCCAACCATTTAAATTTTTATCTTACAGGTCTAACACTACCGAAAAACCGATACAACGGCCACCCGGAACAATATATAAAGCTAAACGAACCGTTCACTGGGTACTTATACGTACGAAAATCCCTATTGATTTACCTGTTTTTACAAGGAAATAAAATGTAAAAAAAATATTTCTACATCCCATGGCCTTTCCCAGCCATTTAAATTTTTCTCTTACAGGTCTAACACTTCCGAAAAACCAATACAACGCCCACCCGGAACAATGTATAAAGCTAAACGAACCGTTCACTGGGTACTTATCCGTGCGAAAAGCCCTATTGATTTACCTGTTTTTACAAGGAAGTAAAATGTGAAAAAAATATTTCTACATCCCATGGCCTTTCCCAACTATTTAAATTTTTATCTTACAGGTCTAACACTACCGAAAAACCAATACAACTCCCACCAGGAACAATATATAAAGCTAAACGAACCGTTCACTGGGTACTTATACGTACGAAAATCCCTATTGATTTACCTGTTTTTACAAGGAAATAAAATGTGAAAAAAATATTTCTACATCCCATGGCCTTTCCCAACCATTTAAATTTTTCTCTTACAGGTCTAACACTTCCGAAAAACCATTACAACGCACACCCGGAACAATGTATAAAGCTAAACGAACCGTTCACTGGGTACTTATCCGTGCGAAAAGCCCTATTGATTTCCCTCTTTTTACAAGGAAGTAAAATGTGAAAAAAATATTTCTACATCCCATGGCCTTTCCCAACCATTTAAATTTTTCTCTTACAGGTCTAACACTACCGAAAAACCAATACAACTCCCACCCGGAACAATATATAAAGCCAAACGAACCGTTCACTGGGTACTTATACGTACGAAAATCCCTATTGATTTACCTGTTTTTACAAGGAAATAAAATGTGAAAAAAATATTTCTACATCCCATGGCCTTTCCCATCCATTTAAACTTTTCTCTTACAGGTCTAACACTTCCGAAAAACCAATACAACGCCCACCCGGAACAATATATAAAGCTAAACGAACCGTTCACTGGGTACTTATACGTACGAAAATCCCTATTGATTTACCTGTTTTTACAAGGAAATAAAATGTGAAAAAAATATTATAACATCCCATGGCCTTTCCCAACCATTTAAACTTTTCTCTTACAGGTCTAACACTTCCGAAAAACCAATACAACGCCCACCCGGAACAATATATAAAGCTAAACGAACCGTTCACTGGGCACTTATCCGTACAAAAATCCCTATTGATTTACCTGTTTTTACAAGGAAATAAAATGTGAAAAAAATATTATAACATCCCATGGCCTTTCCCAACCATTTAAACTTTTCTCTTACAGGTCTAACACTTCCGAAAAACCAATACAACGCCCACCCGGAACAATGTATAAAGCTAAACGAACCGTTCACTGGGTACTTATCCGTGCGAAAAGCCCTATTGATTTACCTGTTTTTACAAGGAAATAAAATGTGAAAAAAATATTATAACATCCCATGGCCTTTCCCAACCATTTAAATTTTTCTCTTACAGGTCTAACACTTCCGAAAAACCAATACAATGCCCACCCGGAAAAATATATAAAGCTAAACGAACCGTTCACCGGGTACTTATCCGTACGAAAATCCCTATTGATTTACCTGTTTTTACAAGGAAGTAAAATGTGAAAAAAATATTTCTAAATCCCATGGCCTTTCCCAACCATTTAAATTTTTCTCTTACAGGTCTAACACTTCCGAAAAACCAATACAACGCCCTCCCGGAACAATGTATAAAGCTAAACGAACCGTTCACTGGGTACTTATCCGTGCGAAAAGCCCTATTGATTTCCCTCTTTTTACAAGGAAGTAAAATGTGAAAAAAATATTTCTACATCCCATGGCCTTTCCCAACCATTTAAATTTTTCTCTTACAGGTCTAACACTACCGAAAAACCAATACAACTCCCACCCGGAACAATATATAAAGCTAAACGAACCGTTCACTGGGTACTTATCCGTACGAAAATCCCTATTGATTTACCTGTTTTTACAAGGAAATAAAATGTGAAAAAAATATTTCTACATCCCATGGCCTTTCCCAACCATTTAAACTTTTCTCTTACAGGTTTAACAGTTGCGAAAAACCAATACAACGCCCACCCGGAACAATATATAAAGCTAAACGAACTGTTCACTGGGTACTTATCCGTACGAAAAGCCCTATTGATTTCCCTGTTTTTACAAGGAAGTAAAATGTGAAAAAACTATTTCTACATCCCATGGCCCCATTAAAATATTTCTCTTACAGGTCTAACAGTTGCGAAAAACCAATACAACACCCACCCGGAAAAATATATACAGCTAAACGAACCGTTTACTGGGTACTAATCCATACGAAAATCCCTATTGATTTACCTGTTTTTACAAGGAAATAAAATGTGAAAAAAATATTTCTACATCCCATGGCCTTTCCCAACCATTTAAATTATTCTCTTACAGGTCTAACACTTCCGAAAAACCAATACAACGCCCACCCGGAACAATACATAAAGCTAAACGAACCGTTCACTGGGTACTTATCCGTACGAAAATCCCTATTGATTTACCTGTTTTTACAAGGAAATAAAATGTAAAAAAAATATTTCTACATCCCATGGCCTTTCCCAGCCATTTAAATTTTTCTCTTACAGGTCTAACACTTCCGAAAAACCAATACAACGCCCACCCGGAACAATGTATAAAGCTAAACGAACCGTTCACTGGGTACTTATCCGTGCGAAAAGCCCTATTGATTTACCTGTTTTTACAAGGAAGTAAAATGTGAAAAAAATATTTCTACATCCCATGGCCTTTCCCAACTATTTAAATTTTTATCTTACAGGTCTAACACTACCGAAAAACCAATACAACTCCCACCAGGAACAATATATAAAGCTAAACGAACCGTTCACTGGGTACTTATACGTACGAAAATCCCTATTGATTTACCTGTTTTTACAAGGAAATAAAATGTGAAAAAAATATTTCTACATCCCATGGCCTTTCCCAACCATTTAAATTTTTCTCTTACAGGTCTAACACTTCCGAAAAACCATTACAACGCACACCCGGAACAATGTATAAAGCTAAACGAACCGTTCACTGGGTACTTATCCGTGCGAAAAGCCCTATTGATTTCCCTCTTTTTACAAGGAAGTAAAATGTGAAAAAAATATTTCTACATCCCATGGCCTTTCCCAACCATTTAAATTTTTCTCTTACAGGTCTAACACTACCGAAAAACCAATACAACTCCCACCCGGAACAATATATAAAGCTAAACGAACTGTTCACTGGGTACTTATCCGTACGAAAATCCCTATTGATTTACCTGTTTTTACAAGGAAATAAAATGTGAAAAAAATATTTCTACATCCCATGGCCTTTCCCAACCATATAAACTTTTCTCTTACAGGTCTATCACTTCCGAAAAACAAATACAACACCCACCCGGAACAATATATAAAGCTAAACGAACCGTTCACTGGGCACTTATCCGTACAAAAATCCCTATTGATTTTACTGTTTTAACAAGGAAATAAAATGTGAAAAAAATATTTCTACATCCCATGGCCTTTCCCAACCATTTAAATTTTTATCTTACAGGTCTAACACTACCGAAAAACCGATACAACGGCCACCCGGAACAATATATAAAGCTAAACGAACCGTTCACTGGGTACTTATACGTACGAAAATCCCTATTGATTTACCTGTTTTTACAAGGAAATAAAATGTAAAAAAAATATTTCTACATCCCATGGCCTTTCCCAGCCATTTAAATTTTTCTCTTACAGGTCTAACACTTCCGAAAAACCAATACAACGCCCACCCGGAACAATGTATAAAGCTAAACGAACCGTTCACTGGGTACTTATCCGTGCGAAAAGCCCTATTGATTTACCTGTTTTTACAAGGAAGTAAAATGTGAAAAAAATATTTCTACATCCCATGGCCTTTCCCAACTATTTAAATTTTTATCTTACAGGTCTAACACTACCGAAAAACCAATACAACTCCCACCAGGAACAATATATAAAGCTAAACGAACCGTTCACTGGGTACTTATACGTACGAAAATCCCTATTGATTTACCTGTTTTTACAAGGAAATAAAATGTGAAAAAAATATTTCTACATCCCATGGCCTTTCCCAACCATTTAAATTTTTCTCTTACAGGTCTAACACTTCCGAAAAACCATTACAACGCACACCCGGAACAATGTATAAAGCTAAACGAACCGTTCACTGGGTACTTATCCGTGCGAAAAGCCCTATTGATTTACCTGTTTTTACAAGGAAATAAAATGTGAAAAAAATATTTCTACATCCCATGGCCTTTCCCAACCATATAAACTTTTCTCTTACAGGTCTATCACTTCCGAAAAACAAATACAACACCCACCCGGAACAATATATAAAGCTAAACGAACCGTTCACTGGGCACTTATCCGTACAAAAATTCCTATTGATTTTCCTGTTTTTACAAGGAAATAAAATGTGAAAAAAATATTTCTACATCCCATGGCCTTTCCCAACCATTTAAATTTTTCTCTTACAGGTCTAACACTACCGAAAAACCAATACAACTCCCACCCGGAACAATATATAAAGCTAAACGAACCGTTCACTGGGTACTTATCCGTACGAAAATCCCTATTGATTTACCTGTTTTTACAAGGAAATAAAATGTGAAAAAAATATTTCTACATCCTATGGCCTTTCCCAACCATTTAAATTTTTCTCTTACAGGTCTAACAGTTGCGAAAAACCAATACAACGCCCACCCGGAACAATGTATAAAGCTAAACGAACCGTTCACTGGGTACTTATCCGTGCGAAAAGCCCTATTGATTTACCTGTTTTTACAAGGAAGTAAAATGTGAAAAAAATATTTCTACATCCCATGGCCTTTCCCAACCATTTAAATTTATATCTTACAGGTCTAACACTACCGAAAAACCAATACAACTCCCACCCGGAACAATATATAAAGCTAAACGAACCGTTCACTGGGTACTTATACGTACGAAAATCCCTATTGATTTACCTGTTTTTACAAGGAAATAAAATGTGAAAAAAATATTTCTACATCCCATGGCCTTTCCCAACCATTTAAATTTTTCTCTTACAGGTCTAACACTTCCGAAAAACCAATACAACGCCCACCCGGAACAATGTATAAAGCTAAACGAACCGTTCACTGGGTACTTATCCGTGCGAAAAGCCCTATTGATTTACCTGTTTTTACAAGGAAATAAAATGTGAAAAAAATATTTCTACATCCCATGGCCTTTCCCAACCATTTAAATTTTTATCTTACAGGTCTAACACTACCGAAAAACCGATACAACAGCCACCCGGAACAATATATATAGCTAAACGAACCGTTCACTGGGTACTTATACGTACGAAAATCCCTATTGATTTACCTGTTTTTACAAGGAAATAAAATGTAAAAAAAATATTTCTACATCCCATGGCCTTTCCCAGCCATTTAAATTTTTCTCTTACAGGTCTAACACTTCCGAAAAACCAATACAACGCCCACCCGGAACAATGTATAAAGCTAAACGAACCGTTCACTGGGTACTTATCCGTGCGAAAAGCCCTATTGATTTACCTGTTTTTACAAGGAAGTAAAATGTGAAAAAAATATTTCTACATCCCATGGCCTTTCCCAACCATTTAAATTTATATCTTACAGGTCTAACACTACCGAAAAACCAATACAACTCCCACCCGGAACAATATATAAAGCTAAACGAACCGTTCACTGGGTACTTATACGTACGAAAATCCCTATTGATTTACCTGTTTTTACAAGGAAATAAAATGTGAAAAAAATATTTCTACATCCCATGGCCTTTCCCAACCATTTAAATTTTTCTCTTACAGGTCTAACACTTCCGAAAAACCAATACAACGCCCACCCGGAACAATGTATAAAGCTAAACGAACCGTGCACTGGGTACTTATCCGTGCGAAAAGCCCTATTGATTTACCTGTTTTTACAAGGAAATAAAATGTGAAAAAATATTTCTATATCCCATGGCCTTTCCCAACCATTTAAATTTTTATCTTACAGGTCTAACACTACCGAAAAACCGATACAACAGCCACCCGGAACAATATATAAAGCTAAACGAACCGTTCACTGGGTACTTATACGTACGAAAATCCCTATTGATTTACCTGTTTTTACAAGGAAATAAAATGTAAAAAAAATATTTCTACATCCCATGGCCTTTTCCAGCCATTTAAATTTTTCTCTTACAGGTCTAACACTTCCGAAAAACCAATACAACGCCCACCCGGAACAATGTATAAAGCTAAACGAACCGTTCACTGGGTACTTATGCGTTCAAAAATCGCTATTGATTTACCTGTTTTTACAAGAAAATAAAATGTGAAAAAATATTTCTACATCCCATGGCCTATCCAAACCATTTAAATTTTTCTCTTACAGGTCTAACACTTCCGAAAAACCAATACAACATCCACCCGGAACAATATATAAAGCTAAACGAACCGTTCACTGGGTACCTATCCGTACGAAAATCCCTATTGATTTACCTGTTTTTACAAGGAAGTAAAATGTGAAAAAAATATTTCTACATCCCATGGCCTTTCCCAACCTTTTAAATTTTTCTCTTACAGGTCTAACACTTCCAAAAAACCAATACAACGCCCACCCAGAACAATATATAAAGCTAAACGAACCGTTCACTGGGAACTTATCCGTACGAAAATCCCTATTGATTTACCTTTTTTTACAAGGAATTAAAATGTGAAAAAAATATTTCTACATCCCATGGCCTTTCCCAACCATTTAAATTTTTCTCTTACAGGTCTAACACTTCCGAAGAACCAATACAACGCCCACCCGGAACAATATATAAAGCTAAACGAACCGTTCACTGGGTACTTATACGTACGGAAATCCCTATTGATTTACCTTTCTTTACAAGGAAGTAAAATGTGAAAAAAATATTTCTACATCCCATGGCCTTTCCCAACCATTTAAATTTTTCTCTTATAGGTCTAACACTTCCAAAAAACCAATACAACGCCCACCCGGAACAATATATAAAGCTAAACGAACCGTTCACTGGGCACTTATCCGTACGAAAATCCCTATTGATTTACCTGTTTTTACAAGGAAGTAAAATGTGAAAAAAATAATTCTACATCCCATGGCCTTTCCCAACCATTTAAATTTTTCTCTTATAAATCTAACACTTCGAAAAACCAATGCAACGGTCACACGGAACAATATATAAAGCTAAACGAACCGTTCACTGGGTACTTATCCGTACGAAAATCCCTATTAATTTACCTGTTTTTACAAGGAAGTAAAATGTGAAAAAAATATTTCTACATCCCATGGCCTTTCCCAACCATTTAAATTTTTCTCTTACAGGTCTAACACTTCCGAAAAACCAATACAACGCCCACCCGGAACAATATATAAAGCTAAACGAACCGTTCACTGGGTACTTATCCGTACGAAAATCCCTATTGATTTACCTTTTTTTACAAGGAAGTAAAATGTGAAAAAATATTTCTACATCCCATGGCCTTTCCCAACCGTTTAAATTTTTCTCTTACAGGTCTAAAACTTCCGAAAAACCAATACAACGCCCAACCGGAATAATATATAAAGCTAAACGAACCGTTAACTGGGTACTTATGCGTACGAAAATCGCAATTGATTTACCTGTTTTTACAAGGAAATAAAATGTGAAAAAAATATTTCTTCATCCCATGGCCTATCCCAACCATTTAAATTTTTCTCTTACAGGTCTAACACTTCCGAAAAACCAATACAACGCCCACCCGTAACAATATATAAAGCTAAACGAACCGTTCACTGGGTACTTATACGTACGAAAATCCCTATTGATTTACCTGTTTTTACAAGGAAATAAAATGTGAAAAAAATATTTCTACATTACATGGCCTTTCCCAACCATTTAAATTTTTCTCTTACATGTCTAACACTTCCGAAAAACCAATACAACGGCCACCCGGAACAATATATAAAGCTAAACGAACCGTTCACTGGGCACTTATCCATACGAAAATCCCTATTGATTGACCTGTTTTTACAAGGAAATAAAATGTGAAAAAAATATTTCTACATCCCATGGCCTTTCCCAACCATTTAAATTTTTATCTTACAGGTCTAACACTACAGAAAAACCGATACAACTCCCACCCGGAACAATATATAAAGCAAAATGAACCGTTCACTGGGTACTTATACGTATGAAAATCCCTATTGATTTCCCTGTTTTTACAAGGAAGTAAAATGTGAAAAAAATATTTCTACATCCCATGGCCTTTCCCAACCATTTAAACATTTCTCTTACAGGTCTAACACTTCCGAAAAACCAATACAACGGCCACCCGGAACAATATATAAAGCTAAACGAACCGTTCACTGGGCACTTATCCGTATGAAAATCCCTATTGATTTTACTGTTTTTACAAGGAAATAAAATGTGAAAAAAATATTTCTACATCCCATAGCCTTTCCCAACCATTTAAATTTTTATCTTACAGGTCTAACACTACAGAAAAACCGATACAACTCCCACCCAGAACAATATATAAAGCTAAATGAACCGTTAACTGGGTACTTATACGTATGAAAATCCCTATTGATTTCCCTGTTTTTACAAGGAAGTAAAATGTGAAAAAAATATTTCTACATCCCATGGCCTTTCCCAACCATTTAAACATTTCTCTTACAGGTCTAACACTTCTGAAAAACCAATACAACACCCACGCGGAACAATATATAAAGCTAAACGAACCGTTCACTGGGTACTAATCCATACAAAAATCCCTATTGATTTACCTGTTTTTACAAGGAAGTAAAATGTGAAAAAAATATTTCTACATCCCATGGCCTTTCCCAACCATTTAAATTTTTCTCTTACAGGTCTAACACTTCCGAAAAACCAATACAACGCCCACCCGGAACAATATATAAAGCTAAACGAACCGTTTACTGGGTACTAATCCATACGAAAATCCCTATTGATTTTCCTGTTTTTACAAGGAAATAAAATGTGAAAAAAATATTTCTACATCCCATGGCCTTTCCCAGCCATTTAAATTTTTCTCTTACAGGTCTAACGCTTCCGAAAAACCAATACAACGCCCACCCGGAACAATATATAAAGCTAAACAAACCGTTCACTGGGTACTTATCCGTACGAAAATCCCTATTGATTTACCTGTTTTTACAAGGAAATAAAATGTGAAAAAAATATTTCTACATCCCATGGCCTTTCCCAACCATTTAAATTTTTATCTTACAGGTCTAACACTACAGAAAAACCGATACAACTCCCACCCAGAACAATATATAAAGCTAAACGAACCGTTCACTGGGTACTTATACGTATGAAAATCCCTATTGATTTCCCTGTTTTTACAAGGAAGTAAAATGTGAAAAAAATATTTCTACATCCCATGGCCTTTCCCAACCATTTAAACTTTTCTCTTACAGGTCTAACACTTCCGAAAAACCAATACAACGGCGACCCGGAACAATATATAAAGCTAAACGAACCGTTCACTGGGCAATTATCCGTACAAAAATCCCTATTGATTTTCCTGTTTTTACAAGGAAATAAAATGTGAAAAAAATATTTCTACATCCCATGGCCTTTCCCAACCATTTAAATTTTTATCTTACAGGTCTAACGCTACCGAAAAACCGATACAACTCCCACCCAGAACAATATATAAAGCTAAATGAACCGTTAACTGGGTACTTATACGTATGAAAATCCCTATTGATTTCCCTGTTTTTACAAGGAAGTAAAATGTGAAAAAAATATTTCTACATCCCATGGCCTTTCCCAACCATTTAAACATTTCTCTTACAGGTCTAACACTTCTGAAAAACCAATACAACACCCACGCGGAACAATATATAAAGCTAAACGAACCGTTCACTGGGTACTAATCCATACAAAAATCCCTATTGATTTACCTGTTTTTACAAGGAAGTAAAATGTGAAAAAAATATTTCTACATCCCATGGCCTTTCCCAACCATTTAAATTTTTCTCTTACAGGTCTAACACTTCCGAAAAACCAATACAACGCCCACCCGGAACAATATATAAAGCTAAACGAACCGTTTACTGGGTACTAATCCATACGAAAATCCCTATTGATTTTCCTGTTTTTACAAGGAAATAAAATGTGAAAAAAATATTTCTACATCCCATGGCCTTTCCCAGCCATTTAAATTTTTCTCTTACAGGTCTAACGCTTCCGAAAAACCAATACAACGCCCACCCGGAACAATATATAAAGCTAAACAAACCGTTCACTGGGTACTTATCCGTACGAAAATCCCTATTGATTTACCTGTTTTTACAAGGAAATAAAATGTGAAAAAAATATTTCTACATCCCATGGCCTTTCCCAACCATTTAAATTTTTATCTTACAGGTCTAACACTACAGAAAAACCGATACAACTCCCACCCAGAACAATATATAAAGCTAAACGAACCGTTCACTGGGTACTTATACGTATGAAAATCCCTATTGATTTCCCTGTTTTTACAAGGAAGTAAAATGTGAAAAAAATATTTCTACATCCCATGGCCTTTCCCAACCATTTAAACATTTCTCTTACAGGTCTAACACTTCCGAAAAACCAATACAACGGCGACCCGGAACAATATATAAAGCTAAACGAACCGTTCACTGGGCAATTATCCGTACAAAAATCCCTATTGATTTTCCTGTTTTTACAAGGAAGTAAAATGTGAAAAAAGTATTTCTACATCCCATGGCCTTTCCCAGCCATTTAAATTTTTCTCTTCCAGGTCTAACGCTTCCGAAAAACCAATACAACGCCCACCCGGAACAATATATAAAGCTAAACGAACCGTTCACTGGGTACTTATCCGTACGAAAATCCCTATTGATTTACCTGTTTTTACAAGGAAATAAAATGTGAAAAAAATATTTCTACATCCCATGGCCTTTCCCAACCATTTAAAATTTTCTCTTACATGTCTAACACTTCCGAAAAACCAATACAACGCCCACCCAGAACAATATATAAAGCTAAACGAACCGTTCACTGGGTACTTATACGTACGAAAATCCCTATTGATTTACCTGTTTTTACAAGGAAATAAAATGTGAAAAAAATATTTCTACATCCCATGGCCTTTCCCAACCATTTAAATTTTTCTCTTACAGGTCTAACACTTCCGAAAAACCATTACAACGCACACCCGGAACAATGTATAAAGCTAAACGAACCGTTCACTGGGTTCTTATCCGTGCGAAAAGCCCTATTGATTTGCCTCTTTTTACAAGGAAGTAAAATGTGAAAAAAATATTTCTACATCCCATGGCCTTTCCCAACCATTTAAATTTTTCTCTTACAGGTCTAACACTACCGAAAAACCAATACAACTCCCACCCGGAACAATATATAAAGCTAAACGAACCGTTCACTGGGTACTTATCCGTACGAAAATCCCTATTGATTTACCTGTTTTTACAAGGAAATAAAATGTGAAAAAAATATTTCTACATCCCATGGCCTTTCCCAACCATTTAAACTTTTCTCTTACAGGTCTATCACTTCCGAAAAACCAATACAACGCCCACCCGGAACAATATATAAAGCTAAACGAACCGTTCACTGGGCACTTATCCGTACAAAAATCCCTATTGATTTACCTGTTTTTACAAGGAAATAAAATATGAAAAAAATATTATAACATCCCATGGCCTTTCCCAACCATTTAAACTTTTCTCTTACAGGTCTAACACTTCCGAAAAACCAATACAACGCCCACCCGGAACAATGTATAAAGCTAAACGAACCGTTCACTGGGTACTTATCCGTGCGAAAAGCCCTATTGATTTACCTGTTTTTACAAGGAAATAAAATGTGAAAAAAATATTATAACATCCCATGGCCTTTCCCAACCATTTAAATTTTTCTCTTACAGGTCTAACACTTCCGAAAAACCAATACAACGCCCACCCGGAACAATATATAAAGCTAAACGAACCGTTCACCGGGTACTTATCCGTACGAAAATCCCTATTGATTTACCTGTTTTTACAAGGAAGTAAAATGTGAAAAAAATATTTCTAAATCCCATGGCCTTTCCCAACCATTTAAATTTTTCTCTTACAGGTCTAACACTTCCGAAAAACCAATACAACGCCCTCCCGGAACAATGTATAAAGCTAAACGAACCGTTCACTGGGTACTTATCCGTGCGAAAAGCCCTATTGATTTCCCTCTTTTTACAAGGAAGTAAAATGTGAAAAAAATATTTCTACATCCCATGGCCTTTCCCAACCATTTAAATTTTTCTCTTACAGGTCTAACACTACCGAAAAACCAATACAACTCCCACCCGGAACAATATATAAAGCTAAACGAACCGTTCACTGGGTACTTATCCGTACGAAAATCCCTATTGATTTACCTGTTTTTACAAGGAAATAAAATGTGAAAAAAATATTTCTACATCCCATGGCCTTTCCCAACCATTTAAACTTTTCTCTTACAGGTTTAACAGTTGCGAAAAACCAATACAACGCCCACCCGGAACAATATATAAAGCTAAACGAACTGTTCACTGGGTACTTATCCGTGCGAAAAGCCCTATTGATTTCCCTCTTTTTACAAGGAAGTAAAATGTGAAAAAAATATTTCTACATCCCATGGCCTTTCCCAACCATTTAAATTTTTCTCTTACAGGTCTAACACTACCGAAAAACCAATACAACTCCCACCCGGAACAATATATAAAGCTAAACGAACCGTTCACTGGGTACTTATCCGTACGAAAATCCCTATTGATTTACCTGTTTTTACAAGGAAATAAAATGTGAAAAAAATATTTCTACATCCCATGGCCTTTCCCAACCATTTAAACTTTTCTCTTACAGGTTTAACAGTTGCGAAAAACCAATACAACGCCCACCCGGAACAATATATAAAGCTAAACGAACTGTTCACTGGGTACTTATCCGTACGAAAAGCCCTATTGATTTCCCTGTTTTTACAAGGAAGTAAAATGTGAAAAAACTATTTCTACATCCCATGGCCCCATTAAAATATTTCTCTTACAGGTCTAACAGTTGCGAAAAACCAATACAACACCCACCCGGAAAAATATATACAGCTAAACGAACCGTTTACTGGGTACTAATCCATACGAAAATCCCTATTGATTTACCTGTTTTTACAAGGAAATAAAATGTGAAAAAAATATTTCTACATCCCATGGCCTTTCCCAACCATTTAAATTATTCTCTTACAGGTCTAACACTTCCGAAAAACCAATACAACGCCCACCCGGAACAATACATAAAGCTAAACGAACCGTTCACTGGGCACTTATCCGTACAAAAATCCCTATTGATTTTACTGTTTTAACAAGGAAATAAAATGTGAAAAAAATATTTCTACATCCCATGGCCTTTCCCAACCATTTAAATTTTTATCTTACAGGTCTAACACTACCGAAAAACCGATACAACGGCCACCCGGAACAATATATAAAGCTAAACGAACCGTTCACTGGGTACTTATACGTACGAAAATCCCTATTGATTTACCTGTTTTTACAAGGAAATAAAATGTAAAAAAAATATTTCTACATCCCATGGCCTTTCCCAGCCATTTAAATTTTTCTCTTACAGGTCTAACACTTCCGAAAAACCAATACAACGCCCACCCGGAACAATGTATAAAGCTAAACGAACCGTTCACTGGGTACTTATCCGTGCGAAAAGCCCTATTGATTTACCTGTTTTTACAAGGAAGTAAAATGTGAAAAAAATATTTCTACATCCCATGGCCTTTCCCAACTATTTAAATTTTTATCTTACAGGTCTAACACTACCGAAAAACCAATACAACTCCCACCAGGAACAATATATAAAGCTAAACGAACCGTTCACTGGGTACTTATACGTACGAAAATCCCTATTGATTTACCTGTTTTTACAAGGAAATAAAATGTGAAAAAAATATTTCTACATCCCATGGCCTTTCCCAACCATTTAAATTTTTCTCTTACAGGTCTAACACTTCCGAAAAACCATTACAACGCACACCCGGAACAATGTATAAAGCTAAACGAACCGTTCACTGGGTACTTATCCGTGCGAAAAGCCCTATTGATTTCCCTCTTTTTACAAGGAAGTAAAATGTGAAAAAAATATTTCTACATCCCATGGCCTTTCCCAACCATTTAAATTTTTCTCTTACAGGTCTAACACTACCGAAAAACCAATACAACTCCCACCCGGAACAATATATAAAGCCAAACGAACCGTTCACTGGGTACTTATACGTACGAAAATCCCTATTGATTTACCTGTTTTTACAAGGAAATAAAATGTGAAAAAAATATTTCTACATCCCATGGCCTTTCCCATCCATTTAAACTTTTCTCTTACAGGTCTAACACTTCCGAAAAACCAATACAACGCCCACCCGGAACAATATATAAAGCTAAACGAACCGTTCACTGGGTACTTATACGTACGAAAATCCCTATTGATTTACCTGTTTTTACAAGGAAATAAAATGTGAAAAAAATATTATAACATCCCATGGCCTTTCCCAACCATTTAAACTTTTCTCTTACAGGTCTAACACTTCCGAAAAACCAATACAACGCCCACCCGGAACAATATATAAAGCTAAACGAACCGTTCACTGGGCACTTATCCGTACAAAAATCCCTATTGATTTACCTGTTTTTACAAGGAAATAAAATGTGAAAAAAATATTATAACATCCCATGGCCTTTCCCAACCATTTAAACTTTTCTCTTACAGGTCTAACACTTCCGAAAAACCAATACAACGCCCACCCGGAACAATGTATAAAGCTAAACGAACCGTTCACTGGGTACTTATCCGTGCGAAAAGCCCTATTGATTTACCTGTTTTTACAAGGAAATAAAATGTGAAAAAAATATTATAACATCCCATGGCCTTTCCCAACCATTTAAATTTTTCTCTTACAGGTCTAACACTTCCGAAAAACCAATACAATGCCCACCCGGAAAAATATATAAAGCTAAACGAACCGTTCACCGGGTACTTATCCGTACGAAAATCCCTATTGATTTACCTGTTTTTACAAGGAAGTAAAATGTGAAAAAAATATTTCTAAATCCCATGGCCTTTCCCAACCATTTAAATTTTTCTCTTACAGGTCTAACACTTCCGAAAAACCAATACAACGCCCTCCCGGAACAATGTATAAAGCTAAACGAACCGTTCACTGGGTACTTATCCGTGCGAAAAGCCCTATTGATTTCCCTCTTTTTACAAGGAAGTAAAATGTGAAAAAAATATTTCTACATCCCATGGCCTTTCCCAACCATTTAAATTTTTCTCTTACAGGTCTAACACTACCGAAAAACCAATACAACTCCCACCCGGAACAATATATAAAGCTAAACGAACCGTTCACTGGGTACTTATCCGTACGAAAATCCCTATTGATTTACCTGTTTTTACAAGGAAATAAAATGTGAAAAAAATATTTCTACATCCCATGGCCTTTCCCAACCATTTAAACTTTTCTCTTACAGGTTTAACAGTTGCGAAAAACCAATACAACGCCCACCCGGAACAATATATAAAGCTAAACGAACTGTTCACTGGGTACTTATCCGTACGAAAAGCCCTATTGATTTCCCTGTTTTTACAAGGAAGTAAAATGTGAAAAAACTATTTCTACATCCCATGGCCCCATTAAAATATTTCTCTTACAGGTCTAACAGTTGCGAAAAACCAATACAACACCCACCCGGAAAAATATATACAGCTAAACGAACCGTTTACTGGGTACTAATCCATACGAAAATCCCTATTGATTTACCTGTTTTTACAAGGAAATAAAATGTGAAAAAAATATTTCTACATCCCATGGCCTTTCCCAACCATTTAAATTATTCTCTTACAGGTCTAACACTTCCGAAAAACCAATACAACGCCCACCCGGAACAATACATAAAGCTAAACGAACCGTTCACTGGGTACTTATCCGTACGAAAATCCCTATTGATTTACCTGTTTTTACAAGGAAATAAAATGTAAAAAAAATATTTCTACATCCCATGGCCTTTCCCAGCCATTTAAATTTTTCTCTTACAGGTCTAACACTTCCGAAAAACCAATACAACGCCCACCCGGAACAATGTATAAAGCTAAACGAACCGTTCACTGGGTACTTATCCGTGCGAAAAGCCCTATTGATTTACCTGTTTTTACAAGGAAGTAAAATGTGAAAAAAATATTTCTACATCCCATGGCCTTTCCCAACTATTTAAATTTTTATCTTACAGGTCTAACACTACCGAAAAACCAATACAACTCCCACCAGGAACAATATATAAAGCTAAACGAACCGTTCACTGGGTACTTATACGTACGAAAATCCCTATTGATTTACCTGTTTTTACAAGGAAATAAAATGTGAAAAAAATATTTCTACATCCCATGGCCTTTCCCAACCATTTAAATTTTTCTCTTACAGGTCTAACACTTCCGAAAAACCATTACAACGCACACCCGGAACAATGTATAAAGCTAAACGAACCGTTCACTGGGTACTTATCCGTGCGAAAAGCCCTATTGATTTCCCTCTTTTTACAAGGAAGTAAAATGTGAAAAAAATATTTCTACATCCCATGGCCTTTCCCAACCATTTAAATTTTTCTCTTACAGGTCTAACACTACCGAAAAACCAATACAACTCCCACCCGGAACAATATATAAAGCTAAACGAACCGTTCACTGGGTACTTATCCGTACGAAAATCCCTATTGATTTACCTGTTTTTACAAGGAAATAAAATGTGAAAAAAATATTTCTACATCCCATGGCCTTTCCCAACCATATAAACTTTTCTCTTACAGGTCTATCACTTCCGAAAAACAAATACAACACCCACCCGGAACAATATATAAAGCTAAACGAACCGTTCACTGGGCACTTATCCGTACAAAAATCCCTATTGATTTTACTGTTTTAACAAGGAAATAAAATGTGAAAAAAATATTTCTACATCCCATGGCCTTTCCCAACCATTTAAATTTTTATCTTACAGGTCTAACACTACCGAAAAACCGATACAACGGCCACCCGGAACAATATATAAAGCTAAACGAACCGTTCACTGGGTACTTATACGTACGAAAATCCCTATTGATTTACCTGTTTTTACAAGGAAATAAAATGTAAAAAAAATATTTCTACATCCCATGGCCTTTCCCAGCCATTTAAATTTTTCTCTTACAGGTCTAACACTTCCGAAAAACCAATACAACGCCCACCCGGAACAATGTATAAAGCTAAACGAACCGTTCACTGGGTACTTATCCGTGCGAAAAGCCCTATTGATTTACCTGTTTTTACAAGGAAGTAAAATGTGAAAAAAATATTTCTACATCCCATGGCCTTTCCCAACTATTTAAATTTTTATCTTACAGGTCTAACACTACCGAAAAACCAATACAACTCCCACCAGGAACAATATATAAAGCTAAACGAACCGTTCACTGGGTACTTATACGTACGAAAATCCCTATTGATTTACCTGTTTTTACAAGGAAATAAAATGTGAAAAAAATATTTCTACATCCCATGGCCTTTCCCAACCATTTAAATTTTTCTCTTACAGGTCTAACACTTCCGAAAAACCATTACAACGCACACCCGGAACAATGTATAAAGCTAAACGAACCGTTCACTGGGTACTTATCCGTGCGAAAAGCCCTATTGATTTACCTGTTTTTACAAGGAAATAAAATGTGAAAAAAATATTTCTACATCCCATGGCCTTTCCCAACCATATAAACTTTTCTCTTACAGGTCTATCACTTCCGAAAAACAAATACAACACCCACCCGGAACAATATATAAAGCTAAACGAACCGTTCACTGGGCACTTATCCGTACAAAAATTCCTATTGATTTTCCTGTTTTTACAAGGAAATAAAATGTGAAAAAAATATTTCTACATCCCATGGCCTTTCCCAACCATTTAAATTTTTCTCTTACAGGTCTAACACTACCGAAAAACCAATACAACTCCCACCCGGAACAATATATAAAGCTAAACGAACCGTTCACTGGGTACTTATCCGTACGAAAATCCCTATTGATTTACCTGTTTTTACAAGGAAATAAAATGTGAAAAAAATATTTCTACATCCTATGGCCTTTCCCAACCATTTAAATTTTTCTCTTACAGGTCTAACAGTTGCGAAAAACCAATACAACGCCCACCCGGAACAATGTATAAAGCTAAACGAACCGTTCACTGGGTACTTATCCGTGCGAAAAGCCCTATTGATTTACCTGTTTTTACAAGGAAGTAAAATGTGAAAAAAATATTTCTACATCCCATGGCCTTTCCCAACCATTTAAATTTATATCTTACAGGTCTAACACTACCGAAAAACCAATACAACTCCCACCCGGAACAATATATAAAGCTAAACGAACCGTTCACTGGGTACTTATACGTACGAAAATCCCTATTGATTTACCTGTTTTTACAAGGAAATAAAATGTGAAAAAAATATTTCTACATCCCATGGCCTTTCCCAACCATTTAAATTTTTCTCTTACAGGTCTAACACTTCCGAAAAACCAATACAACGCCCACCCGGAACAATGTATAAAGCTAAACGAACCGTTCACTGGGTACTTATCCGTGCGAAAAGCCCTATTGATTTACCTGTTTTTACAAGGAAATAAAATGTGAAAAAAATATTTCTACATCCCATGGCCTTTCCCAACCATTTAAATTTTTATCTTACAGGTCTAACACTACCGAAAAACCGATACAACAGCCACCCGGAACAATATATATAGCTAAACGAACCGTTCACTGGGTACTTATACGTACGAAAATCCCTATTGATTTACCTGTTTTTACAAGGAAATAAAATGTAAAAAAAATATTTCTACATCCCATGGCCTTTCCCAGCCATTTAAATTTTTCTCTTACAGGTCTAACACTTCCGAAAAACCAATACAACGCCCACCCGGAACAATGTATAAAGCTAAACGAACCGTTCACTGGGTACTTATCCGTGCGAAAAGCCCTATTGATTTACCTGTTTTTACAAGGAAGTAAAATGTGAAAAAAATATTTCTACATCCCATGGCCTTTCCCAACCATTTAAATTTATATCTTACAGGTCTAACACTACCGAAAAACCAATACAACTCCCACCCGGAACAATATATAAAGCTAAACGAACCGTTCACTGGGTACTTATACGTACGAAAATCCCTATTGATTTACCTGTTTTTACAAGGAAATAAAATGTGAAAAAAATATTTCTACATCCCATGGCCTTTCCCAACCATTTAAATTTTTCTCTTACAGGTCTAACACTTCCGAAAAACCAATACAACGCCCACCCGGAACAATGTATAAAGCTAAACGAACCGTGCACTGGGTACTTATCCGTGCGAAAAGCCCTATTGATTTACCTGTTTTTACAAGGAAATAAAATGTGAAAAAATATTTCTATATCCCATGGCCTTTCCCAACCATTTAAATTTTTATCTTACAGGTCTAACACTACCGAAAAACCGATACAACAGCCACCCGGAACAATATATAAAGCTAAACGAACCGTTCACTGGGTACTTATACGTACGAAAATCCCTATTGATTTACCTGTTTTTACAAGGAAATAAAATGTAAAAAAAATATTTCTACATCCCATGGCCTTTTCCAGCCATTTAAATTTTTCTCTTACAGGTCTAACACTTCCGAAAAACCAATACAACGCCCACCCGGAACAATGTATAAAGCTAAACGAACCGTTCACTGGGTACTTATGCGTTCAAAAATCGCTATTGATTTACCTGTTTTTACAAGAAAATAAAATGTGAAAAAATATTTCTACATCCCATGGCCTATCCAAACCATTTAAATTTTTCTCTTACAGGTCTAACACTTCCGAAAAACCAATACAACATCCACCCGGAACAATATATAAAGCTAAACGAACCGTTCACTGGGTACCTATCCGTACGAAAATCCCTATTGATTTACCTGTTTTTACAAGGAAGTAAAATGTGAAAAAAATATTTCTACATCCCATGGCCTTTCCCAACCTTTTAAATTTTTCTCTTACAGGTCTAACACTTCCAAAAAACCAATACAACGCCCACCCAGAACAATATATAAAGCTAAACGAACCGTTCACTGGGAACTTATCCGTACGAAAATCCCTATTGATTTACCTTTTTTTACAAGGAATTAAAATGTGAAAAAAATATTTCTACATCCCATGGCCTTTCCCAACCATTTAAATTTTTCTCTTACAGGTCTAACACTTCCGAAGAACCAATACAACGCCCACCCGGAACAATATATAAAGCTAAACGAACCGTTCACTGGGTACTTATACGTACGGAAATCCCTATTGATTTACCTTTCTTTACAAGGAAGTAAAATGTGAAAAAAATATTTCTACATCCCATGGCCTTTCCCAACCATTTAAATTTTTCTCTTATAGGTCTAACACTTCCAAAAAACCAATACAACGCCCACCCGGAACAATATATAAAGCTAAACGAACCGTTCACTGGGCACTTATCCGTACGAAAATCCCTATTGATTTACCTGTTTTTACAAGGAAGTAAAATGTGAAAAAAATAATTCTACATCCCATGGCCTTTCCCAACCATTTAAATTTTTCTCTTATAAATCTAACACTTCGAAAAACCAATGCAACGGTCACACGGAACAATATATAAAGCTAAACGAACCGTTCACTGGGTACTTATCCGTACGAAAATCCCTATTAATTTACCTGTTTTTACAAGGAAGTAAAATGTGAAAAAAATATTTCTACATCCCATGGCCTTTCCCAACCATTTAAATTTTTCTCTTACAGGTCTAACACTTCCGAAAAACCAATACAACGCCCACCCGGAACAATATATAAAGCTAAACGAACCGTTCACTGGGTACTTATCCGTACGAAAATCCCTATTGATTTACCTTTTTTTACAAGGAAGTAAAATGTGAAAAAATATTTCTACATCCCATGGCCTTTCCCAACCGTTTAAATTTTTCTCTTACAGGTCTAAAACTTCCGAAAAACCAATACAACGCCCAACCGGAATAATATATAAAGCTAAACGAACCGTTAACTGGGTACTTATGCGTACGAAAATCGCAATTGATTTACCTGTTTTTACAAGGAAATAAAATGTGAAAAAAATATTTCTTCATCCCATGGCCTATCCCAACCATTTAAATTTTTCTCTTACAGGTCTAACACTTCCGAAAAACCAATACAACGCCCACCCGTAACAATATATAAAGCTAAACGAACCGTTCACTGGGTACTTATACGTACGGAAATCCCTATTGATTTACTTGTTTTTACAAGGAAGTAAAATGTGAAAAAAATATTTCTACATCCCATGGCCTTTCCCAACCATTTATATTTTTCTCTTACAGGTCTAACACTTCCGAAAAACCAATACAACACCCACCCGTAACAATATATAAAGCTAAACGAAACATACACTGGGTACTTATGCGTACGAAAATCCCTATTGATTTACCTGTTTTTACAAGGAATTAAATGTGAAAAAAATATTTCTACATCTCATGGCCTATCCCAACCATTTAAATTTTTCTCTTACAGGTCTAACACTTCCAAAAAACCAATACAACGCCCACCCGGAACAATATATAAAGCTAAACGAACTGTTCACTGGGTACTTATACGTACGGAAATCCCTATTGATTTACCTTTTTTTACAAGGAAGAAAAATGTGAAAAAAATATTTCTACATCCCATGGCCTTTCCCAACCATTTAAATTTTTCTCTTATAGGTCTAACACTTCCAAAAAACCAATACAACGCCCACCCGGAACAATATATAAAGCTAAACGAACCGTTCACTGGGCACTTATCCGTACGAAAATCCCTATAGATTTACCTGTTTTTACAAGGAAGTAAAATGTGAAAAAAATATTTCTACATCCCATGGCCTTTCCCAACCGTTTAAATTTTTCTCTTACAGGTATAACACTTCCGAAAAACCAATACAACGCCCAACCGGAACAATATATAAAGCTAAACGAAACATCCACTGGGTACTTATGCGTACGGAAATCCCTATTGATTTACCTTTTTTTACAAGGAAGTAAAATGTGAAAAAAATATTTCTACATCCCATGGCCTTTCCCAACCATTTAAATTTTTCTCTTACAGGTCTAACACTTCCGAAAAACCAATACAACGCCCACCCGGAACAATATATAAAGCTAAACGAACCGTTCACTGGGTACTTATCCGTACGAAAATCCCTATTGATTTACCTTTTTTTACAAGGAAGTAAAATGTGAAAAAAATATTTCTACATCCCATGGCCTTTCCCAACCATTAAAATTTTTCTCTTACAGGTCTAACACTTCTGAAAAACCCCACCCGGAACAATATATAAAGCTAAACGAACCGTTCACTGGGTACTTATGCGTACAAAAATCGCTATTGATTTACCTGTTTTTACAAGAAAATAAAATGTGAAAAAATATTTCTACATCCCATGGCCTATCCCAACCATTTAAATTTTTCTCTTACAGGTCTAACACTTCCGAAAAACCAATACAACATCCACCCGGAACAATATATAAAGCTAAACGAACCGTTCACTGGGTACCTATCCGTACGAAAATCCCTATTGATTTACCTGTTTTTACAAGGAAATAAAATGTGAAAAAAATATTTCTACATCCCATGGCCTATCCCAACCATTTAAATTTTTTTCTTACAGATCTAACACTTCAGAAAAACCAATACAACACCCACCCGTAACAATATATAAAGCTAAACGAAACATCCACTGGGTACTTATGCGTACGAAAATCCCTATTGATTTACCTGTTTTTAGAAGGAATTAAATGTGAAAAAAATATCTCTACATCCCATGGCCTATCCCAACCATTTAAATTTTTCTCTTACAGGTCTAACACTTCCAAAAAAACAATACAACGCCCACCTGGAACAATATATAAAGCTAAACGAACCGTTCACTGGGCACTTATCCGTACAAAAATCCCTATTGATTTACCTGTTTTTAGAAGGAATTAAATGTGAAAAAAATATTTCTACATCCCATGGCCTTTCCCAGCCATTTAAATTTTTCTCTTACAGGTCTAACACTTCCGAAAAACCAATACAACTCCCACCCGGAACAATATATAAAGCTAAACGAACCGTTCACTGGGTACTTATCCGTACGAAAATCCCTATTGATTTACCTGTTTTTACAAGGAAATAAAATGTGAAAAAAATATTTCTACATCCCATGGCCTTTCCCAACCATTTAAACTTTTCTCTTACAGGTCTAACACTTCCGAAAAACCAATACAACGCCCTCCCGGAACAATATATAAAGCTAAAGGGAACGTTCACTGGGTACTTATCCGTACAAAAAGCCCTATTGATTTACCTGTTTTTACAAGGAAGTAAAATGTGAAAAAAATATTTCTACCACCCATGGCCTTTCCCAGCCATTTAAATTTTTCTCTTACAGGTCTAACGCATCCGAAAAACCAATACAACGCCCACCCGGAACAATATATAAAGCTAAACAAACCGTTCACTGGGTACTTAACCGTACGAAAATCCCTATTGATTTACCTGTTTTTACAAGGAAATAAAATGTGAAAAAAATATTTCTACATCCCATGGCCTTTCCCAACCATTTAAACATTTCTCTTACAGGTCTAACACTTCCGAAAAACCAATACAACGGCCACCTGGAACAATATATAAAGCTAAACGAACCGTTCACTGGGCACTTATCCGTATGAAAATCCCTATTGATTTTACTGTTTTTACAAGGAAATAAAATGTGAAAAAAATATTTCTACATCCCATAGCCTTTCCCAACCATTTAAATTTTTATCTTACAGGTCTAACACTACAGAAAAACCGATACAACTCCCACCCATAACAATATATAAAGCTAAATGAACCGTTCACTGGGTACTTATACGTATGAAAATCCCTATTGATTTCCCTGTTTTTACAAGGAAGTAAAATGTGAAAAAAATATTTCTACATCCCATGGCCTTTCCCAACCATTTAAACATTTCTCTTACAGGTCTAACACTTCTGAAAAACCAATACAACACCCACGCGGAACAATATATAAAGCTAAACGAACCGTTCACTGGGTACTAATCCATACAAAAATCCCTATTGATTTACCTGTTTTTACAAGGAAGTAAAATGTGAAAAAAATATTTCTACATCCCATGGCCTTTCCCAACCATTTAAATTTTTCTCTTACAGGTCTAACACTTCTGAAAAACCAATACAACGCCCACCTGGAACAATATATAAAGCTAAACGAACCGTTTACTGGGTACTAATCCATACGAAAATCCCTATTGATTTTCCTGTTTTTACAAGGAAATAAAATGTGAAAAAAATATTTCTACATCCCATGGCCTTTCCCAGCCATTTAAATTTTTCTCTTACAGGTCTAACGCTTCCGAAAAACCAATACAACGCCCACCCGGAACAATATATAAAGCTAAACAAACCGTTCACTGGGTACTTATCCGTACGAAAATCCCTATTGATTTACCTGTTTTTACAAGGAAATAAAATGTGAAAAAAATATTTCTACATCCCATGGCCTTTCCCAACCATTTAAATTTTTATCTTACAGGTCTAACACTACAGAAAAACCGATACAACTCCCACCCAGAACAATATATAAAGCTAAATGAACCGTTCACTGGGTACTTATACGTATGAAAATCCCTATTGATTTCCCTGTTTTTACAAGGAAGTAAAATGTGAAAAAAATATTTCTACATCCCATGGCCTTTCCCAACCATTTAAACATTTCTCTTACAGGTCGAACACTTCTGAAAAACCAATACAACGCCCACGCGGAACAATATATAAATCTAAACGAACCGTTCACTGGGTACTAATCCATACAAGAATCCCTATTGATTTACCTGTTTTTACAAGGAAATAAAATGTGAAAAAAATATTTCTACATCCCATGGCCTTTCCCAACCATTTAAATTTTTCTCTTACAGGTCTAACACTACCGAAAAACCGATACAACTCCCACCCGGAACAATATATAAAGCTAAACGAACCGTTCACTGGGTACTTATCCGTACGAAAATCCCTATTGATTTACCTGTTTTTACAAGGAAATAAAATGTGAAAAAAATATTTCTACATCCCATGGCCTTTCCCAACCATTTAAACTTTTCTCTTACATGTCTAACACTTCTGAAAAACCAATACAACGCCCACCCGGAACAATATATAAAGCTAAACGAACCGTTCACTTGGTACTTATACGTACGAAAAGCCCTTTTCATTTACCTGTTTTTACAAGGAAGTAAAATGTGAAAAAAATATTTCTACATCCCATGGCCTTTCCCAGCCATTTAAATTTTTCTCTTACAGGTCTAACACTTCCGAAAAACCAATACAACGCCCACCCGGAACAATATATAAAGCTAAACGAACCGTTCACTGGGCACTTATCCATACGAAAATCCCTATTGATTTTACTGTTTTTACAAGGAAATAAAATGTGAAAAAAATATTTCTACATCCCATGGCCTTTCCCAACCATTTAAACATTTCTCTTACAGGTCTAACACTTCCGAAAAACCAATACAACGGCCACCCGGAACAATATATAAAGCTAAACGAACCGTTCACTGGGCACTTATCCGTATGAAAATCCCTATTGATTTTACTGTTTTTACAAGGAAATAAAATGTGAAAAAAATATTTCTACATCCCATAGCCTTTCCCAACCATTTAAATTTTTATCTTACAGGTCTAACACTACAGAAAAACCGATACAACTCCCACCCAGAACAATATATAAAGCTAAATGAACCGTTCACTGGGTACTTATACGTATGAAAATCCCTATTGATTTCCCTGTTTTTACAAGGAAGTAAAATGTGAAAAAAATATTTCTACATCCCATGGCCTTTCCCAACCATTTAAACATTTCTCTTACAGGTCTAACACTTCCGAAAAACCAATACAACGGCCACCCGGAACAATATATAAAGCTAAACGAACCGTTCACTGGGCACTTATCCGTATGAAAATCCCTATTGATTTTACTGTTTTTACAAGGAAATGAAATGTGAAAAAAATATTTCTACATCCCATAGCCTTTCCCAACCATTTAAATTTTTATCTTACAGGTCTAACACTACAGAAAAACCGATACAACTCCCACCCAGAACAATATATAAAGCTAAATGAACCGTTCACTGGGTACTTATACGTATGAAAATCCCTATTGATTTCCCTGTTTTTACAAGGAAGTAAAATGTGAAAAAAATATTTCTACATCCCATGGCCTTTCCCAACCATTTAAACATTTCTCTTACAGGTCTAACACTTCTGAAAAACCAATACAACACCCACGCGGAACAATATATAAAGCTAAACGAACCGTTCACTGGGTACTAATCCATACAAAAATCCCTATTGATTTACCTGTTTTTACAAGGAAGTAAAATGTGAAAAAAATAATTCTACATCCCATGGCCTTTCCCAACCATTTAAATTTTTCTCTTACAGGTCTAACACTTCCGAAAAACCAATACAACGCCTACCCGGAACAATATATAAAGCTAAACGAACCGTTTACTGGGTACTAATCCATACGAAAATCCCTATTGATTTTCCTGTTTTTACAAGGAAATAAAATGTGAAAAAAATATTTCTACATCCCATGGCCTTTCCCAGCCATTTAAATTTTTCTCTTACAGGTCTAACGCTTCCGAAAAACCAATACAACGCCCACCCGGAACAATATATAAAGCTAAACAAACCGTTCACTGGGTACTTATCCGTACGAAAATCCCTATTGATTTACCTGTTTTTACAAGGAAATAAAATGTGAAAAAAATATTTCTACATCCCATGGCCTTTCCCAACCATTTAAATTTTTATCTTACAGGTCTAACACTACAGAAAAACCGATACAACTCCCACCCAGAACAATATATAAATCTAAATGAACCGTTCACTGGGTACTTATACGTATGAAAATCCCTATTGATTTCCCTGTTTTTACAAGGAAGTAAAATGTGAAAAAAATATTTCTACATCCCATGGCCTTTCCCAACCATTTAAACATTTCTCTTACAGGTCGAACACTTCTGAAAAACCAATACAACGCCCACGCGGAACAATATATAAATCTAAACGAACCGTTCACTGGGTACTAATCCATACAAGAATCCCTATTGATTTACCTGTTTTTACAAGGAAATAAAATGTGAAAAAAATATTTCTACATCCCATGGCCTTTCCCAACCATTTAAATTTTTCTCTTACAGGTCTAACACTACCGAAAAACCGATACAACTCCCACCCGGAACAATATATAAAGCTAAACGAACCGTTCACTGGGTACTTATCCGTACGAAAATCCCTATTGATTTACCTGTTTTTACAAGGAAATAAAATGTGAAAAAAATATTTCTACATCCCATGGCCTTTCCCAACCATTTAAACTTTTCTCTTACATGTCTAACACTTCTGAAAAACCAATACAACGCCCACCCGGAACAATATATAAAGCTAAACGAACCGTTCACTTGGTACTTATACGTACGAAAAGCCCTATTCATTTACCTGTTTTTACAAGGAAGTAAAATGTGAAAAAATATTTCTACATCCCATGGCCTTTCCCAGCCATTTAAATTTTTCTCTTACAGGTCTAACACTTCCGAAAAACCAATACAACGCCCACCCGGAACAATATATAAAGCTAAACGAACCGTTCACTGGGCACTTATCCGTACAAAAATCCCTATTGATTTTCCTGTTTTTACAAGGAAATAAAATGTGAAAAAAATATTTCTACATCCCATGGCCTTTCCCAACCATTTAAATTTTTATCTTACAGGTCTAACACTACCGAAAAACCGATACAACTCCCACCCGGAACAATATATAAAGCTAAACGAACCGTTCACTGGGTACTTATCCGTACGAAAATCCCTATTGATTTACCTGTTTTTACAAGGAAATAAAATGTGAAAAAAATATTTCTACATCCCATGGCCTTTCCCAACCATTTAAACTTTTCTCTTACAGGTCTAACACTTCCGAAAAACCAATACAACGCCCACCCGGAACAATATATAAATCTAAAGGGACCGTTCACTCGGTACTTATCCGTACAAAAAGCCCTATTGATTTACCTGTTTTTACAAGGAAGTAAAATGTGAAAAAAATATTTCTACCACCTATGGCCTTTCCCAGCCATTTAAATTTTTCTCTTACAGGTCTAACGCTTCCGAAAAACCAATACAACGCCCACCCGGAACAATATATAAAGCTAAACAAACCGTTCACTGGGTACTTAACCGTACGAAAATCCCTATTGATTTACCTGTTTTTGCAAGGAAATAAAATGTGAAAAAAATATTTCTACATCCCATGGCCTTTCCCAACCATTTAAATTTTTCTCTTACAGGTCTAACACTTCCGAAAAACCAATACAACTCCCACCCGGAACAATATATAAAGCTAAATGAACCGTTCACTGGGTACTTATACGTATGAAAATCCCTATTGATTTCCCTGTTTTTACAAGGAAGTAAAATGTGAAAAAATATTTCTATATCCCATGCCCTTTCCCAACCATTTAAACATTTCTCTTACAGGTCTAACACTTCCGAAAAACCAATACAACGGCCACCCGGAACAATATATAAAGCTAAACGAACCGTTCACTGGGCACTTATCCGTATGAAAATCCCTATTGATTTTACTGTTTTTACAAGGAAATAAAATGTGAAAAAAATATTTCTACATCCCATAGCCTTTCCCAACCATTTAAATTTTTATCTTACAGGTCTAACACTACAGAAAAACCGATACAACTCCCACCCAGAACAATATATAAAGCTAAATGAACCGTTCACTGGGTACTTATACGTATGAAAATCCCTATTGATTTCCCTGTTTTTACAAGGAAGTAAAATGTGAAAAAAATATTTCTACATCCCATGGCCTTTCCCAACCATTTAAACATTTCTCTTACAGGTCTAACACTTCTGAAAAACCAATACAACGCCCACGCGGAACAATATATAAATCTAAACGAACCGTTCACTGGGTACTAATCCATACAAGAATCCCTATTGATTTACCTGTTTTTACAAGGAAATAAAATGTGAAAAAAATATTTCTACATCCCATGGTCTTTCCCAACCATTTAAATTTTTCTCTTATAGGTCTAACACTACCGAAAAACCGATACAACTCCCACCCGGAACAATATATAAAGCTAAACGAACCGTTCACTGGGTACTTATCCGTACGAAAATCCCTATTGATTTACCTGTTTTTACAAGGAAATAAAATGTGAAAAAATATTTCTACATCCCATGGCCTTTCCCAACCATTTAAACTTTTCTCTTACATGTCTAACACTTCTGAAAAACCAATACAACGCCCACCCGGAACAATATATAAAGCTAAACGAACCGTTCACTTGGTACTTATACGTACGAAAAGCCCTATTCATTTACCTGTTTTTACAAGGAAGTAAAATGTGAAAAAAATATTTCTACATCCCATGGCCTTTCCCAGCCATTTAAATTTTTCTCTTACAGGTCTAACACTTCCGAAAAACCAATACAACGCCCACCCGGAACAATATATAAAGCTAAACGAACCGTTCACTGGGCACTTATCCGTACAAAAATCCCTATTGATTTTCCTGTTTTTACAAGGAAATAAAATGTGAAAAAAATATTTCTACATCCCATGGCCTTTCCCAACCATTTAAATTTTTATCTTACAGGTCTAACACTACCGAAAAACCGATACAACTCCCACCCGGAACAATATATAAAGCTAAACAAACCGTTCACTGGGTACTTATCCGTACGAAAATCCCTATTGATTTACCTGTTTTTACAAGGAAATAAAATGTGAAAAAAATATTTCTACATCCCATGGCCTTTCCCAACCATTTAAACTTTTCTCTTACAGGTCTAACACTTCCGAAAAACCAATACAACGCCCACCCGGAACAATATATAAATCTAAAGGGACCGTTCACTGGGTACTTATCCGTACAAAAAGCCCTATTGATTTACCTGTTTTTACAAGGAAGTAAAATGTGAAAAAAATATTTCTACCACCCATGGCCTTTCCCAGCCATTTAAATTTTTCTCTTACAGGTCTAACGCTTCCGAAAAACCAATACAACGCCCACCCGGAACAATATATAAAGCTAAACAAACCGTTCACTGGGTACTTAACCGTACGAAAATCCCTATTGATTTACCTGTTTTTACAAGGAAATAAAATGTGAAAAAAATATTTCTACATCCCATGGCCTTTCCCAACCATTTAAATTTTTCTCTTACATGTCTAACACTTCCGAAAAACCAATACAACGGCCACCCGGAACAATATATAAAGCTAAACGAACCGTTCACTGGGTACTAATCCATACGAAAATCCCTATTGATTTAACTGTTTTTACAAGGAAATAAAATGTGAAAAAAATATTTCTACATCCCATGGCCTTTCCCAACCATTTAACTTTTTCTCTTACAGGTCTAACACTTCCGAAAAACCAATACAACGCCCACGCGGAACAATATATAAAGCTAAACGAACCGTTCACTGGGTACTAATCCATACAAAAATCCCTATTGATTTACCTTTTTTTACAAGGAAATAAAATGTGAAAAAAATATTTCTACATCCCATGGCCTTTCCCAACCATTTAAATTTTTCTCTTACAGGTCTAACACTACCGAAAAACCGATACAACTCCCACCCGGAACAATATATAAAGCTAAACGAACCGTTCACTGGGTACTTATCCGTACGAAAATCCCTATTGATTTACCTGTTTTTACAAGGAAATAAAATGTGAAAAAAATATTTCTACATCCCATGGCCTTTCCCAACCATTTAAACTTTTCTCTTACAGGTCTAACACTTCCGAAAAACCAATACAATGCCCTCCCGGAACAATATATAAAGTTAAACGGACCGTTCACTGGGTACTTATCCATACAAAAAGCCCTATTGATTTACCTGTTTTTACAAGGAAGTAAAATGTGAAAAAAATATTTCTACATCCCATGGCCTTTCCCAGCCATTTAAATTTTTCTCTTCCAGGTCTAACGCTTCCGAAAAACCAATACAACGCCCACCCGGAACAATATATAAAGCTAAACGAACCGTTCACTGGGTACTTATCCGTACGAAAATCCCTATTGATTTACCTGTTTTTACAAGGAAATAAAATGTGAAAAAAATATTTCTACATCCCATGGCCTTTCCCAACCATTTAAAATTTTCTCTTACATGTCTAACACTTCCGAAAAACCAATACAACGCCCACCCGGAACAATATATAAAGCTAAACGAACCGTTCACTTGGTACTTATACGTACGAAAAGCCCTATTCATTTACCTGTTTTTACAAGGAAGTAAAATGTGAAAAAAAATATTTCTACATCCCATGGCCTTTCCCAGCCATTTAAATTTTTCTCTTACAGGTCTAACACTTCCGAAAAACCAATACAACGCCCACCCGGAACAATATATAAAGCTAAATGAACCGTTCACTGGGCACTTATCCGTACAAAAATCCCTATTGATTTTCCTGTTTTTACAAGGAAATAAAATGTGAAAAAAATATTTCTACATCCCATGGCCTTTCCCAACCATTTAAATTTTTATCTTACAGGTCTAACACTACCGAAAAACCGATACAACTCCCACCCGGAACAATATATAAAGCTAAACGAACCGTTCACTGGGTACTTATCCGTACGAAAATCCCTATTGATTTACCTGTTTTTACAAGGAAATAAAATGTGAAAGAAATATTTCTACATCCTATGGCCTTTCCCAACCATTTAAACTTTTCTCTTACAGGTCTAACACTTCCGAAAAACCAATACAACGCCCTCCCGGAACAATATATAAAGCTAAAGGGACCGTTACTGTGTACTTATCCATACAAAAAGCCCTATTGATTTACCTGTTTTTACAAGGAAGTAAAATGTGAAAAAAATATTTCTACATCCCATGGCCTTTCCCAGCCATTTAAATTTTTCTCTTACAGGTCTAACGCTTCCGAAAAACCAATACAACGCCCACCCGGAACAATATATAAAGCTAAACAAACCGTTCACTGGGTACTTATCCGTACGAAAATCCCTATTGATTTACCTGTTTTTACAAGGAAATAAAATGTGAAAAAAATATTTCTACATCCCATGGCCTTTCCCAACCATTTAAATTTTTCTCTTACATGTCTAACACTTCCGAAAAACCAATACAACGGCCACCCGGAACAATATATAAAGCTAAACGAACCGTTCACTGGGCACTTATCCGTACGAAAATCCCTATTGATTTTACTGTTTTTACAAGGAAATAAAATGTGAAAAAAATATTTCTACATCCCATGGCCTTTCCCAACCATTTAAATTTTTCTCTTACATGTCTAACACTTCCGAAAAACCAATACAACGGCCACCAGGAACAATATATAAAGCTAAACGAACCGTTCACTGGGCACTTATCCGTACGAAAATCCCTATTGATTTACCTGTTTTTACAAGGAAATAAAATGTGAAAAAAATATTTCTACATCCTATGGCCTTTCCCAACCATTTAAACTTTTCTCTTACAGGTCTAACACTTCCGAAAAACCAATACAACGCCCTCCCGGAACAATATATAAAGCTAAAGGGACCGTTACTGTGTACTTATCCGTACAAAAAGCCCTATTGATTTACCTGTTTTTACAAGGAAGTAAAATGTGAAAAAAATATTTCTACATCCCATGGCCTTTCCCAGCCATTTAAATTTTTCTCTTACAGGTCTAACGCTTCCGAAAAACCAATACAACGCCCACCCGGAACAATATATAAAGCTAAACAAACCGTTCACTGGGTACTTATCCGTACGAAAATCCCTATTGATTTACCTGTTTTTACAAGGAAATAAAATGTGAAAAAAATATTTCTACATCCCATGGCCTTTCCCAACCATTTAAATTTTTCTCTTACATGTCTAACACTTCCGAAAAACCAATACAACGGCCACCCGGAACAATATATAAAGCTAAACGAACCGTTCACTGGGCACTTATCCGTACGAAAATCCCTATTGATTTTACTGTTTTTACAAGGAAATAAAATGTGAAAAAAATATTTCTACATCCCATGGCCTTTCCCAACCATTTAAATTTTTATCTTACAGGTCTAACACTACAGAAAAACCGATACAACTCCCACCCGGAACAATATATAAAGCTAAATGAACCGTTCACTGGGTACTTATACGTATGAAAATCCCTATTGATTTCCCTGTTTTTACAAGGAAGTAAAATGTGAAAAAAATATTTCTACATCCCATGGCCTTTCCCAACCAATTAAACATTTCTCTTACAGGTCTAACACTTCTGAAAAACCAATACAACGCCCACGCGGAACAATATATAAAGCTAAACAAACCGTTCACTGGGTACTAATCCATACAAAAATCCCTATTGATTTACCTGTTTTTACAAGGAAATAAAATGTGAAAAAAATATTTCTACATCCCATGGCCTTTCCCAACCATTTAAATTTTTCTCTTACCTGTCTAACACTTCCGAAAAACCTATACAACGCCCACCCGGGACAATATATAAAGCTAAACGAACCGTTCACTGGGTACTTATACGTACAAAAAGCCCTATTCATTTACCTGTTTTTACAAGGAAGTAAAATGTGAAAAAAATATTTCTACATCCCATGGCCTTTCCCAGCCATTTAAATTTTACTCTTACAGGTCTAACACTTCCGAAAAACCAATACAACGGCGACCCGGAACAATATATAAAGCTAAACGAACCGTTCACTGGGCAATTATCCGTACAAAAATCCCTATTGATTTACCTGTTTTTACAAGGAAATAAAATGTGAAAAAAATATTTCTACATCCCATGGCCTTTCCCAACCATTTAAATTTTTATCTTACAGGTCTAACACTACCGAAAAATCGATACAACTCCCACCCGGAACAATATATAAAGCTAAACGAACCGTTCACTGGGTACTTATCCGTACGAAAATCCCTATTGATTTACCTGTTTTTACAAGGAAATAAAATGTGAAAAAAATATTTCTACATCCCATGGCCTTTCCCAACCATTTAAACTTTTCTCTTACAGGTCTAACACTTCCGAAAAACCAATACAACGCCCTCCCGGAACAATATATAAAGCTAAACGGACCGTTCACTGGGTACTTATCCGTACAAAAAGCCCTATTGATTTACCTGTTTTTACAAGGAAGTAAAATGTGAAAAAAATATTTCTACATCCCATGGCCTTTCCCAGCCATTTAAATTTTTCTCTTCCAGGTCTAACGCTTCCGAAAAACCAATACAACGCCCACCCGGAACAATATATAAAGCTAAACGAACCGTTCACTGGGTACTTATCCGTACGAAAATCCCTATTGATTTACCTGTTTTTACAAGGAAATAAAATGTGAAAAAAATATTTCTACATCCCATGGCCTTTCCCAACCATTTAAATTTTTCTCTTACAGGTCTAACACTTCCGAAAAACCAATACAACGCCCACCCGGAACAATATATAAAGCTAAACGAACCGTTCACAGGGTACTTATCCGTACGAAAATCCCTATTGATTTACCTGTTTTTACAAGGAAATAAAATGTGAAAAAAATATTTCTACATCCCATGGCCTTTCCCAACCATTTAAATTTTTCTCTTACCTGTCTAACACTTCCGAAAAACCAATAAAACGCCCACCCGTAACAATATATAAAGCTAAACGAACCGTTCACTGGGTACATATATGTACGAAAAGCCCTATTCATTTACCTGTTTTTACAAGGAAGTAAAATGTGAAAAAAATATTTCTACATCCCATGGCCTTTCCCAGCCATTTAAATTTTACTCTTATAGGTCTAACACTTCCGAAAAACCAATACAACGCCCACCCGGAACAATATATAAAGCTAAACGAACCGTTCACTGGGTACTTATACGTACGAAAATCCCTATTGATTTACTTGTTTTTACAAGGAAATAAAATGTGAAAAAATATTTCTACATCCCCTGGCCTTTCCCAACCATTTAAATTTTTCTCTTACATGTCTAACACTTCCGAAAAACCAATACAACGCCCACCCGGAACAATGTATAAAGCTAAACGAACCGTTCACTGGGTACTAATCCATACGAAAATCCCTATTGATTTACCTGTTTTTACAAGGAAATAAAATGTGAAAAAAATATTTCTACATCCCATGGCCTTTCCCAACCATTTAAATTTTTCTCTTACAGGTCTAACACTTCCGAAACACCAATACAACGCCCACCCGGAACAATATATAAAGCTAAACGAACCGTTCACTGGGTACTTATATGTACGAAAAGCCCTATTCATTTACCTGTTTTTACAAGGAAGTAAAATGTGAAAAAAATATTTCTACATCCCATGGCCTTTCCCAGCCATTTAAATTTTACTCTTACAGGTCTAACACTTCCGAAAAACCAATACAACGCCCACCCGGAACAATATATAAAGCTAAACGAACCGTTCACGGGGTACTTATCCGTACGAAAATCCCTATTGATTTACCTGTTTTTACAAGGAAATAAAATGTGAAAAAAATATTTCTACATCCCATGGCCTTTCCCAACCATTTAAACTTTTCTCTTACAGGTCTAACACTTCCGAAAAACCAATACAACGGCGACCCGGAACAATATATAAAGCTGAACGAACCGTTCACTGGGCAATTATCCGTACAAAAATCCCTATTGATTTTCCTGTTTTTACAAGGAAATAAAATGTGAAAAAAATATTTCTACATCCCATGGCCTTTCCCAACCATTTAAATTTTTATATTACAGGTCTAACACTACCGAAAAACCGATACAACTCTCACCCGGAACAATATATAAAGCTAAACGAACCGTTCACTGGGTACTTATCCGTACGAAAATCCCTATTGATTTACCTGTTTTTACAAGGAAATAAAATGTGAAAAAAATATTTCTACATCCCATGGCCTTTCCCAACCATTTAAACTTTTCTCTTACAGGTCTAACACTTCCGAAAAACCAATACAATGCCCTCCCGGAACAATATATAAAGTTAAACGGACCGTTCACTGGGTACTTATCCATACAAAAAGCCCTATTGATTTACCTGTTTTTACAAGGAAGTAAAATGTGAAAAAAATATTTCTACATCCCATGGCCTTTCCCAGCCATTTAAATTTTTCTCTTCCAGGTCTAACGCTTCCGAAAAACCAATACAACGCCCACCCGGAACAATATATAAAGCTAAACGAACCGTTCACTGGGTACTTATCCGTACGAAAATCCCTATTGATTTACCTGTTTTTACAAGGAAATAAAATGTGAAAAAAATATTTCTACATCCCATGGCCTTTCCCAACCATTTAAAATTTTCTCTTACATGTCTAACACTTCCGAAAAACCAATACAACGCCCACCCGGAACAATATATAAAGCTAAACGAACCGTTCACTTGGTACTTATACGTACGAAAAGCCCTATTCATTTACCTGTTTTTACAAGGAAGTAAAATGTGAAAAAAAATATTTCTACATCCCATGGCCTTTCCCAGCCATTTAAATTTTTCTCTTACAGGTCTAACACTTCCGAAAAACCAATACAACGCCCACCCGGAACAATATATAAAGCTAAATGAACCGTTCACTGGGCACTTATCCGTACAAAAATCCCTATTGATTTTCCTGTTTTTACAAGGAAATAAAATGTGAAAAAAATATTTCTACATCCCATGGCCTTTCCCAACCATTTAAATTTTTATCTTACAGGTCTAACACTACCGAAAAACCGATACAACTCCCACCCGGAACAATATATAAAGCTAAACGAACCGTTCACTGGGTACTTATCCGTACGAAAATCCCTATTGATTTACCTGTTTTTACAAGGAAATAAAATGTGAAAGAAATATTTCTACATCCTATGGCCTTTCCCAACCATTTAAACTTTTCTCTTACAGGTCTAACACTTCCGAAAAACCAATACAACGCCCTCCCGGAACAATATATAAAGCTAAAGGGACCGTTACTGTGTACTTATCCATACAAAAAGCCCTATTGATTTACCTGTTTTTACAAGGAAGTAAAATGTGAAAAAAATATTTCTACATCCCATGGCCTTTCCCAGCCATTTAAATTTTTCTCTTACAGGTCTAACGCTTCCGAAAAACCAATACAACGCCCACCCGGAACAATATATAAAGCTAAACAAACCGTTCACTGGGTACTTATCCGTACGAAAATCCCTATTGATTTACCTGTTTTTACAAGGAAATAAAATGTGAAAAAAATATTTCTACATCCCATGGCCTTTCCCAACCATTTAAATTTTTCTCTTACATGTCTAACACTTCCGAAAAACCAATACAACGGCCACCCGGAACAATATATAAAGCTAAACGAACCGTTCACTGGGCACTTATCCGTACGAAAATCCCTATTGATTTTACTGTTTTTACAAGGAAATAAAATGTGAAAAAAATATTTCTACATCCCATGGCCTTTCCCAACCATTTAAATTTTTCTCTTACATGTCTAACACTTCCGAAAAACCAATACAACGGCCACCAGGAACAATATATAAAGCTAAACGAACCGTTCACTGGGCACTTATCCGTACGAAAATCCCTATTGATTTACCTGTTTTTACAAGGAAATAAAATGTGAAAAAAATATTTCTACATCCTATGGCCTTTCCCAACCATTTAAACTTTTCTCTTACAGGTCTAACACTTCCGAAAAACCAATACAACGCCCTCCCGGAACAATATATAAAGCTAAAGGGACCGTTACTGTGTACTTATCCGTACAAAAAGCCCTATTGATTTACCTGTTTTTACAAGGAAGTAAAATGTGAAAAAAATATTTCTACATCCCATGGCCTTTCCCAGCCATTTAAATTTTTCTCTTACAGGTCTAACGCTTCCGAAAAACCAATACAACGCCCACCCGGAACAATATATAAAGCTAAACAAACCGTTCACTGGGTACTTATCCGTACGAAAATCCCTATTGATTTACCTGTTTTTACAAGGAAATAAAATGTGAAAAAAATATTTCTACATCCCATGGCCTTTCCCAACCATTTAAATTTTTCTCTTACATGTCTAACACTTCCGAAAAACCAATACAACGGCCACCCGGAACAATATATAAAGCTAAACGAACCGTTCACTGGGCACTTATCCGTACGAAAATCCCTATTGATTTTACTGTTTTTACAAGGAAATAAAATGTGAAAAAAATATTTCTACATCCCATGGCCTTTCCCAACCATTTAAATTTTTATCTTACAGGTCTAACACTACAGAAAAACCGATACAACTCCCACCCGGAACAATATATAAAGCTAAATGAACCGTTCACTGGGTACTTATACGTATGAAAATCCCTATTGATTTCCCTGTTTTTACAAGGAAGTAAAATGTGAAAAAAATATTTCTACATCCCATGGCCTTTCCCAACCAATTAAACATTTCTCTTACAGGTCTAACACTTCTGAAAAACCAATACAACGCCCACGCGGAACAATATATAAAGCTAAACAAACCGTTCACTGGGTACTAATCCATACAAAAATCCCTATTGATTTACCTGTTTTTACAAGGAAATAAAATGTGAAAAAAATATTTCTACATCCCATGGCCTTTCCCAACCATTTAAATTTTTCTCTTACCTGTCTAACACTTCCGAAAAACCTATACAACGCCCACCCGGGACAATATATAAAGCTAAACGAACCGTTCACTGGGTACTTATACGTACAAAAAGCCCTATTCATTTACCTGTTTTTACAAGGAAGTAAAATGTGAAAAAAATATTTCTACATCCCATGGCCTTTCCCAGCCATTTAAATTTTACTCTTACAGGTCTAACACTTCCGAAAAACCAATACAACGGCGACCCGGAACAATATATAAAGCTAAACGAACCGTTCACTGGGCAATTATCCGTACAAAAATCCCTATTGATTTACCTGTTTTTACAAGGAAATAAAATGTGAAAAAAATATTTCTACATCCCATGGCCTTTCCCAACCATTTAAATTTTTATCTTACAGGTCTAACACTACCGAAAAATCGATACAACTCCCACCCGGAACAATATATAAAGCTAAACGAACCGTTCACTGGGTACTTATCCGTACGAAAATCCCTATTGATTTACCTGTTTTTACAAGGAAATAAAATGTGAAAAAAATATTTCTACATCCCATGGCCTTTCCCAACCATTTAAACTTTTCTCTTACAGGTCTAACACTTCCGAAAAACCAATACAACGCCCTCCCGGAACAATATATAAAGCTAAACGGACCGTTCACTGGGTACTTATCCGTACAAAAAGCCCTATTGATTTACCTGTTTTTACAAGGAAGTAAAATGTGAAAAAAATATTTCTACATCCCATGGCCTTTCCCAGCCATTTAAATTTTTCTCTTCCAGGTCTAACGCTTCCGAAAAACCAATACAACGCCCACCCGGAACAATATATAAAGCTAAACGAACCGTTCACTGGGTACTTATCCGTACGAAAATCCCTATTGATTTACCTGTTTTTACAAGGAAATAAAATGTGAAAAAAATATTTCTACATCCCATGGCCTTTCCCAACCATTTAAATTTTTCTCTTACAGGTCTAACACTTCCGAAAAACCAATACAACGCCCACCCGGAACAATATATAAAGCTAAACGAACCGTTCACAGGGTACTTATCCGTACGAAAATCCCTATTGATTTACCTGTTTTTACAAGGAAATAAAATGTGAAAAAAATATTTCTACATCCCATGGCCTTTCCCAACCATTTAAATTTTTCTCTTACCTGTCTAACACTTCCGAAAAACCAATAAAACGCCCACCCGTAACAATATATAAAGCTAAACGAACCGTTCACTGGGTACATATATGTACGAAAAGCCCTATTCATTTACCTGTTTTTACAAGGAAGTAAAATGTGAAAAAAATATTTCTACATCCCATGGCCTTTCCCAGCCATTTAAATTTTACTCTTATAGGTCTAACACTTCCGAAAAACCAATACAACGCCCACCCGGAACAATATATAAAGCTAAACGAACCGTTCACTGGGTACTTATACGTACGAAAATCCCTATTGATTTACTTGTTTTTACAAGGAAATAAAATGTGAAAAAATATTTCTACATCCCCTGGCCTTTCCCAACCATTTAAATTTTTCTCTTACATGTCTAACACTTCCGAAAAACCAATACAACGCCCACCCGGAACAATGTATAAAGCTAAACGAACCGTTCACTGGGTACTAATCCATACGAAAATCCCTATTGATTTACCTGTTTTTACAAGGAAATAAAATGTGAAAAAAATATTTCTACATCCCATGGCCTTTCCCAACCATTTAAATTTTTCTCTTACAGGTCTAACACTTCCGAAACACCAATACAACGCCCACCCGGAACAATATATAAAGCTAAACGAACCGTTCACTGGGTACTTATATGTACGAAAAGCCCTATTCATTTACCTGTTTTTACAAGGAAGTAAAATGTGAAAAAAATATTTCTACATCCCATGGCCTTTCCCAGCCATTTAAATTTTACTCTTACAGGTCTAACACTTCCGAAAAACCAATACAACGCCCACCCGGAACAATATATAAAGCTAAACGAACCGTTCACGGGGTACTTATCCGTACGAAAATCCCTATTGATTTACCTGTTTTTACAAGGAAATAAAATGTGAAAAAAATATTTCTACATCCCATGGCCTTTCCCAACCATTTAAACTTTTCTCTTACAGGTCTAACACTTCCGAAAAACCAATACAACGGCGACCCGGAACAATATATAAAGCTGAACGAACCGTTCACTGGGCAATTATCCGTACAAAAATCCCTATTGATTTTCCTGTTTTTACAAGGAAATAAAATGTGAAAAAAATATTTCTACATCCCATGGCCTTTCCCAACCATTTAAATTTTTATATTACAGGTCTAACACTACCGAAAAACCGATACAACTCTCACCCGGAACAATATATAAAGCTAAACGAACCGTTCACTGGGTACTTATCCGTACGAAAATCCCTATTGATTTACCTGTTTTTACAAGGAAATAAAATGTGAAAAAAATATTTCTACATCCCATGGCCTTTCCCAACCATTTAAACTTTTCTCTTACAGGTCTAACACTTCCGAAAAACCAATACAACGCCCTCCCGGAACAATATATAAAGCTAAACGGACCGTTCACTGGGTACTTATCCATACAAAAAGCCCTATTGATTTACCTGTTTTTACAAGGAAGTAAAATGTGAAAAAAGTATTTCTACATCCCATGGCCTTTCCCAGCCATTTAAATTTTTCTCTTCCAGGTCTAACGCTTCCGAAAAACCAATACAACGCCCACCCGGAACAATATATAAAGCTAAAGGGACCGTTCACTGGGTACTTATCCGTACAAAAAGCCCTATTGATTTACCTGTTTTTACAAGGAAGTAAAATGTGAAAAAAATATTTCTACATCCCATGGCCTTTCCCAGCCATTTAAATTTTTCTCTTACAGGTCTAACGCTTCCGAAAAACCAATACAACGCCCACCCGGAACAATATATAAAGCTAAACAAACCGTTCACTGGGTACTTATCCGTACAAAAATCCCTATTGATTTACCTGATTTTACAAGGAAATAAAATGTGAAAAAAATATTTCTACATCCCATGGCCTTTCCCAACCATTTAAATTTTTCTCTTACATGTCTAACACTTCCGAAAAACCAATACAACGGCCACCCGGAACAATATATAAAGCTAAACGAACCGTTCACTGGGCACTTATCCGTACGAAAATCCCTATTGATTTTACTGTTTTTACAAGGAAATAAAATGTGAAAAAAATATTTCTACATCCCATGGCCTTTCCCAACCATTTAAATTTTTATCTTACAGGTCTAACACTACAGAAAAACCGATACAACTCCCACCCGGAACAATATATAAAGCTAAATGAACCGTTCACTGGGTACTTATACGTATGAAAATCCCTATTGATTTCCCTGTTTTTACAAGGAAGTAAAATGTGAAAAAAATATTTCTACATCCCATGGCCTTTCCCAGCCATTTAAATTTTTCTCTTACATGTCTAACACTTCCGAAAAACCAATACAACACCCACCCGGAACAATATATAAAGCTAAACGAACCGTTTACTGGGTACTAATCCATACGAAAATCCCTATTGATTTTCCTGTTTTTACAAGGAAATAAAATGTGAAAAAAATATTTCTACATCCCATGGCCTTTCCCAGCCATTTAAATTTTTCTCTTACAGGTCTAACGCTTCCGAAAAACCAATACAACGCCCACCCGGAACAATATATAAAGCTAAACAAACCGTTCACTGGGTACTTATCCGTACGAAAATCCCTATTGATTTACCTGTTTTTACAAGGAAATAAAATGTGAAAAAAATATTTCTACATCCCATGGCCTTTCCCAACCTTTTAAATTTTTATCTTACAGGTCTAACACTACAGAAAAACCGATACAACTCCCACCCGGAACAATATATAAAGCAAAATGAACCGTTCACTGGGTACTTATACGTATGAAAATCCCTATTGATTTCCCTGTTTTTACAAGGAAGTAAAATGTGAAAAAAATATTTCTACATCCCATGGCATTTCCCAACCATTTAAACATTTATCTTACAGGTCTAACACTTCCGAAAAACCAATACAACGGCCACCCGGAACAATATATAAAGCTAAACGAACCGTTCACTGGGCAATTATCCGTACAAAAATCCCTATTGATTTTCCTGTTTTTACAAGGAAATAAAATGTGAAAAAAATATTTCTACATCCCATGGCCTTTCCCAACCATTTAAATTTTTCTCTTACAGGTCTAACACTTCCGAAAAACCAATACAACGCCCACCCAGAACAATATATAAAGCTAAACGAACCGTTCACAGGGTACTTATCCGTACGAAAATCCCTATTGATTTACCTGTTTTTACAAGGAAATAAAATGTGAAAAAAATATTTCTACATCCCATGGCCTTTCCCAACCATTTAAATTTTTCTCTTACCTGTCTAACACTTCCGAAAAACCAATACAACGCCCACCCGGAACAATATATAAAGCTAAACGAACCGTTCACTGGGTACTTATATGTACGAAAAGCCCTATTCATTTACCTGTTTTTACAAGGAAGTAAAATGTGAAAAAAATATTTCTACATCCCATGGCCTTTCCCAGCCATTTAAATTTTACTCTTACAGGTCTAACACTTCCGAAAAACCAATACAACGCCCACCCGGAACAATATATAAAGCTAAACGAACCGTTCACGGGGTACTTATCCGTACGAAAATCCCTATTGATTTACCTGTTTTTACAAGGAAATAAAATGTGAAAAAAATATTTCTACATCCCATGGCCTTTCCCAACCATTTAAACTTTTCTCTTACAGGTCTAACACTTCCGAAAAACCAATACAACGGCAACCCGGAACAATATATAAAGCTGAACGAACCGTTCACTGGGCAATTATCCGTACAAAAATCCCTATTGATTTTCCTGTTTTTACAAGGAAATAAAATGTGAAAAAAATATTTCTACATCCCATGGCCTTTCCCAACCATTTAAATTTTTATATTACAGGTCTAACACTACCGAAAAACCGATACAACTCTCACCCGGAACAATATATAAAGCTAAACGAACCGTTCACTGGGTACTTATCCGTACGAAAATCCCTATTGATTTACCTGTTTTTACAAGGAAATAAAATGTGAAAAAAATATTTCTACATCCCATGGCCTTTCCCAACCATTTAAACTTTTCTCTTACTGGTCTAACACTTCCGAAAAACCAATACAACGCCCTCCCGGAACAATATATAAAGCTAAACGGACCGTTCACTGGGTACTTATCCATACAAAAAGCCCTATTGATTTACCTGTTTTTACAAGGAAGTAAAATGTGAAAAAAGTATTTCTACATCCCATGGCCTTTCCCAGCCATTTAAATTTTTCTCTTCCAGGTCTAACGCTTCCGAAAAACCAATACAACGCCCACCCGGAACAATATATAAAGCTAAACGAACCGTTCACTGGGTACTTATCCGTACGAAAATCCCTATTGATTTACCTGTTTTTACAAGGAAATAAAATGTGAAAAAAATATTTCTACATCCCATGGCCTTTCCCAACCATTTAAAATTTTCTCTTACATGTCTAACACTTCCGAAAAACCAATACAACGCCCACCCAGAACAATATATAAAGCTAAACGAACCGTTCACTTGGTACTTATACGTACGAAAAGCCCAATTCATTTACCTGTTTTTACAAGGAAGTAAAATGTGAAAAAAATATTTCTACATCCCATGGCCTTTCCCAGCCATTTAAATTTTTCTCTTACAGGTCTAACACTTCCGAAAAACCAATACAACGCCCACCCGGAACAATATATAAAGCTAAACGAACCGTTCACTGGGCACTTATCCGTACAAAAATCCCTATTGATTTTCCTGTTTTTACAAGGAAATAAAAAGTGAAAAAAATATTTCTACATCCCATGGCCTTTCCCAACCATTTAAATTTTTATCTTACAGGTCTAACACTACCGAAAAACCGATACAACTCCCACCCGGAACAATATATAAAGCTAAACGAACCGTTCACTGGGTACTTATCCGTACGAAAATCCCTATTGATTTACCTGTTTTTACAAGGAAGTAAAATGTGAAAAAAATATTTCTACCACACATGGCCTTTCCCAGCCATTTAAATTTTTCTCTTACAGGTCTAACGCTTCCGAAAAACCAATACAACGCCCACCCGGAACAATATATAAAGCTAAACAAACCGTTCACTGGGTACTTAACCGTACGAAAATCCCTATTGATTTACCTGTTTTTACAAGGAAATAAAATGTGAAAAAAATATTTCTACATCCCATGGCCATTCCCAACCATTTAAATTTTTCTCTTACATGTCTAACACTTCCGAAAAACCAATACAACGGCCACCCGGAACAATATATAAAGCTAAACGAACCGTTCACTGGGTACTAATCCATACGAAAATCCCTATTGATTTACCTGTTTTTACAAGGAAATAAAATGTGAAAAAAATATTTCTACATCCCATGGCCTTTCCCAACCATTTAAACTTTTCTCTTACAGGTCTAACACTTCCGAAAAACCAATACAATGCCCTCCCGGAACAATATATAAAGCTAAAGGGACCGTTCACTGGGTACTTATCCGTACAAAAAGCCCTATTGATTTACCTGTTTTTACAAGTTAGTAAAATGTGAAAAAAATATTTCTACATCCCATGGCCTTTCCCAGCCATTTAAATTTTTCTCTTACAGGTCTAACGCTTCCGAAAAACCAATACAACGCCCACCCGGAACAATATATAAAGCTAAACAAACCGTTCACTGGGTACTTATCCGTACGAAAATCCCTATTGATTTACCTGATTTTACAAGGAAATAAAATGTGAAAAAAATATTTCTACATCCCATGGCCTTTCCCAACCATTTAAATTTTTCTCTTACATGTCTAACACTTCCGAAAAACTAATACAACGGACACCCGGAACAATATATAAAGCTAAACGAACCGTTCACTGGGCACTTATCCGTACGAAAATCCCTATTGATTTTACTGTTTTTACAAGGAAATAAAATGTGAAAAAAATATTTCTACATCCCATGGCCTTTCCCAACCACTTAAATTTTTATCTTACAGGTCTAACACTACAGAAAAACCGATACAACTCCCACCCGGAACAATATATAAAGCTAAATGAACCGTTCACTGGGTACTTATACGTATGAAAATCCCTATTGATTTCCCTGTTTTTACAAGGAAGTAAAATGTGAAAAAAATATTTCTACATCCCATGGCCTTTCCCAACCATTTAAACATTTCTCTTACAGGTCTAACACTTCTGAAAAACCAATACAACACCCACGCGGAACAATATATAAAGCTAAACGAACCGTTCACTGGGTACTAATCCATACAAAAATCCCTATTGATTTACCTGTTTTTACAAGGAAGTAAAATGTGAAAAAAATATTTCTACATCCCATGGCCTTTCCCAACCATTTAAATTTTTCTCTTACATGTCTAACACTTCCGAAAAACCAATACAACGCCCACCCGGAACAATATATAAAGCTAAACGAACCGTTTACTGGGTACTAATCCATACGAAAATCCCTATTGATTTTCCTGTTTTTACAAGGAAATAAAATGTGAAAAAAATATTTCTACATCCCATGGCCTTTCCCAGCCATTTAAATTTTTCTCTTACAGGTCTAACGCTTCCGAAAAACCAATACAACGCCCACCCGGAACAATATATAAAGCTAAACAAACCGTTCACTGGGTACTTATCCGTACGAAAATCCCTATTGATTTACCTGTTTTTACAAGGAAATAAAATGTGAAAAAAATATTTCTACATCCCATGGCCATTCCCAACCATTTAAATTTTTCTCTTACATGTCTAACACTTCCGAAAAACCAATACAACGGCCACCCGGAACAATATATAAAGCTAAACGAACCGTTCACTGGGTACTAATCCATACGAAAATCCCTATTGATTTACCTGTTTTTACAAGGAAATAAAATGTGAAAAAAATATTTCTACATCCCATGGCCTTTCCCAACCATTTAAACTTTTCTCTTACAGGTCTAACACTTCCGAAAAACCAATACAATGCCCTCCCGGAACAATATATAAAGCTAAAGGGACCGTTCACTGGGTACTTATCCGTACAAAAAGCCCTATTGATTTACCTGTTTTTACAAGTTAGTAAAATGTGAAAAAAATATTTCTACATCCCATGGCCTTTCCCAGCCATTTAAATTTTTCTCTTACAGGTCTAACGCTTCCGAAAAACCAATACAACGCCCACCCGGAACAATATATAAAGCTAAACAAACCGTTCACTGGGTACTTATCCGTACGAAAATCCCTATTGATTTACCTGATTTTACAAGGAAATAAAATGTGAAAAAAATATTTCTACATCCCATGGCCTTTCCCAACCATTTAAATTTTTCTCTTACATGTCTAACACTTCCGAAAAACTAATACAACGGACACCCGGAACAATATATAAAGCTAAACGAACCGTTCACTGGGCACTTATCCGTACGAAAATCCCTATTGATTTTACTGTTTTTACAAGGAAATAAAATGTGAAAAAAATATTTCTACATCCCATGGCCTTTCCCAACCACTTAAATTTTTATCTTACAGGTCTAACACTACAGAAAAACCGATACAACTCCCACCCGGAACAATATATAAAGCTAAATGAACCGTTCACTGGGTACTTATACGTATGAAAATCCCTATTGATTTCCCTGTTTTTACAAGGAAGTAAAATGTGAAAAAAATATTTCTACATCCCATGGCCTTTCCCAACCATTTAAACATTTCTCTTACAGGTCTAACACTTCTGAAAAACCAATACAACACCCACGCGGAACAATATATAAAGCTAAACGAACCGTTCACTGGGTACTAATCCATACAAAAATCCCTATTGATTTACCTGTTTTTACAAGGAAGTAAAATGTGAAAAAAATATTTCTACATCCCATGGCCTTTCCCAACCATTTAAATTTTTCTCTTACATGTCTAACACTTCCGAAAAACCAATACAACGCCCACCCGGAACAATATATAAAGCTAAACGAACCGTTTACTGGGTACTAATCCATACGAAAATCCCTATTGATTTTCCTGTTTTTACAAGGAAATAAAATGTGAAAAAAATATTTCTACATCCCATGGCCTTTCCCAGCCATTTAAATTTTTCTCTTACAGGTCTAACGCTTCCGAAAAACCAATACAACGCCCACCCGGAACAATATATAAAGCTAAACAAACCGTTCACTGGGTACTTATCCGTACGAAAATCCCTATTGATTTACCTGTTTTTACAAGGAAATAAAATGTGAAAAAAATATTTCTACATCCCATGGCCTTTCCCAACCATTTAAATTTTTCTCTTACAGGTCTAACACTTCCGAAAAACCAATACAACGCCCACCCGGAACAATATATAAAGCTAAACGAACCGTTCACTGGGCACTTATCCGTACGAAAATCCCTATTGATTTTACTGTTTTTACAAGGAAATAAAATGTGAAAAAAATATTTCTACATCCCATGGCCTTTCCCAACCATTTAAATTTTTATCTTACAGGTCTAACACTACAGAAAAACCGATACAACTCCCACCCGGAACAATATATAAAGCAAAATGAACCGTTCACTGGGCACTTATCCGTATGAAAATCCCTTTTGATTTTACTGTTTTTACAAGGAAATAAAATGTGAAAAAAATATTTCTACATCCCATAGCCTTTCCCAACCATTTAAATTTTTATCTTACAGGTCTAACACTACAGAAAAACCGATACAACTCCCACCCAGAACAATATATAAAGCTAAATGAACCGTTCACTGGGTACTTATACGTATGAAAATCCCTATTGATTTCCCTGTTTTTACAAGGAAGTAAAATGTGAAAAAAATATTTCTACATCCCATGGCCTTTCCCAACCATTTAAACATTTCTCTTACAGGTCTAACACTTCTGAAAAACCAATACAACGGCCACCCGGAACAATATATAAAGCTAAACGAACCGTTCACTGGGCACTTATCCGTATGAAAATCCCTATTGATTTTACTGTTTTTACAAGGAAATAAAATGTGAAAAAAATATTTCTATATCCCATAGCCTTTCCCAACCATTTAAATTTTTATCTTACAGGTCTAACACTACAGAAAAACCGATACAACTCCCACCCAGAACAATATATAAAGCTAAATGAACCGTTCACTGGGTACTTATACGTATGAAAATCCCTATTGATTTCCCTGTTTTTACAAGGAAGTAAAATGTGAAAAAAATATTTCTACATCCCATGGCCTTTCCCAACCATTTAAACATTTCTCTTACAGGTCTAACACTTCTGAAAAACCAATACAACGCCCACGCGGAACAATATATAAAGCTAAACGAACCGTTCAGTGGGTACTAATCCATACAAGAATCCCTATTGATTTACCTGTTTTTACAAGGAAATAAAATGTGAAAAAAATATTTCTACATCCCATGGCCTTTCCCAACCATTTAAATTTTTCTCTTACAGGTCTAACACTACCGAAAAACCGATACAACTCCCACCCGGAACAATATATAAAGCTAAACGAACCGTTCACTGGGTACTTATCCGTACGAAAATCCCTATTGATTTACCTGTTTTTACAAGGAAATAAAATGTGAAAAAAATATTTCTACATCCCATGGCCTTTCCCAACCATTTAAACTTTTCTCTTACATGTCTAACACTTCTCAAAAACCAATACAACGCCCACCCGGAACAATATATAAAGCTAAACGAACCGTTCACTTGGTACTTATACGTACGAAAAGCCCTATTCATTTACCTGTTTTTACAAGGAAGTAAAATGTGAAAAAAATATTTCTACATCCCATGGCCTTTCCCAGCCATTTAAATTTTTCTCTTACAGGTCTAACACTTCCGAAAAACCAATACAACGCCCACCCGGAACAATATATAAAGCTAAACGAACCGTTCACTGGGCACTTATCCGTACAAAAATCCCTATTGATTTTCCTGTTTTTACAAGGAAATAAAATGTGAAAAAAATATTTCTACATCCCATGGCCTTTCCCAACCATTTAAATTTTTATCTTACAGGTCTAACACTACCGAAAAACCGATACAACTCCCACCCGGAACAATATATAAAGCTAAACGAACCGTTCACTGGGTACTTATCCGTACGAAAATCCCTATTGATTTACCTGTTTTTACAAGGAAATAAAATGTGAAAAAAATATTTCTACATCCCATGGCCTTTCCCAACCATTTAAACTTTTCTCTTACAGGTCTAACACTTCCGAAAAACCAATACAACGCCCACCCGGAACAATATATAAATCTAAAGGGACCGTTCACTGGGTACTTATCCGTACAAAAAGCCCTATTGATTTACCTGTTTTTACAAGGAAGTAAAATGTGAAAAAAATATTTCTACATCCCATGGCCTTTCCCAAACATTTAAATTTTTCTCTTACAGGTCTAACACTACCGAAAAACCGATACAACTCCCACCCGGAACAATATATAAAGCTAAACGAACCGTTCACTGGGTACTTATCCGTACGAAAATCCCTATTGATTTACCTGTTTTTACAAGGAAATAAAATGTGAAAAAAATATTTCTACATCCCATGGCCTTTCCCAACCATTTAAACTTTTCTCTTACATGTCTAACACTTCTCAAAAACCAATACAACGCCCACCCGGAACAATATATAAAGCTAAACGAACCGTTCACTTGGTACTTATACGTACGAAAAGCCCTATTCATTTACCTGTTTTTACAAGGAAATAAAATGTGAAAAAAATATTTCTACATCCCATGGCCTTTCCCAACCATTTAAATTTTTCTCTTACAGGTCTAACACTTCCGAAAAACCAATACAACGCCCACCCGGAACAATATATAAAGCTAAACGAACCGTTCACTGGGCACTTATCCGTACGAAAATCCCTATTGATTTTACTGTTTTTACAAGGAAATAAAATGTGAAAAAAATATTTCTACATCCCATGGCCTTTCCCAACCATTTAAATTTTTATCTTACAGGTCTAACACTACAGAAAAACCGATACAACTCCCACCCGGAACAATATATAAAGCAAAATGAACCGTTCACTGGGCACTTATCCGTATGAAAATCCCTTTTGATTTTACTGTTTTTACAAGGAAATAAAATGTGAAAAAAATATTTCTACATCCCATAGCCTTTCCCAACCATTTAAATTTTTATCTTACAGGTCTAACACTACAGAAAAACCGATACAACTCCCACCCAGAACAATATATAAAGCTAAATGAACCGTTCACTGGGTACTTATACGTATGAAAATCCCTATTGATTTCCCTGTTTTTACAGGGAAGTAAAATGTGAAAAAAATATTTCTACATCCCATGGCCTTTCCCAACCATTTAAACATTTCTCTTACAGGTCTAACACTTCTGAAAAACCAATACAACGGCCACCCGGAACAATATATAAAGCTAAACGAACCGTTCACTGGGCACTTATCCGTATGAAAATCCCTATTGATTTTACTGTTTTTACAAGGAAATAAAATGTGAAAAAAATATTTCTATATCCCATAGCCTTTCCCAACCATTTAAATTTTTATCTTACAGGTCTAACACTACAGAAAAACCGATACAACTCCCACCCAGAACAATATATAAAGCTAAATGAACCGTTCACTGGGTACTTATACGTATGAAAATCCCTATTGATTTCCCTGTTTTTACAAGGAAGTAAAATGTGAAAAAAATATTTCTACATCCCATGGCCTTTCCCAACCATTTAAACATTTCTCTTACAGGTCTAACACTTCTGAAAAACCAATACAACGCCCACGCGGAACAATATATAAAGCTAAACGAACCGTTCAGTGGGTACTAATCCATACAAGAATCCCTATTGATTTACCTGTTTTTACAAGGAAATAAAATGTGAAAAAAATATTTCTACATCCCATGGCCTTTCCCAACCATTTAAATTTTTCTCTTACAGGTCTAACACTACCGAAAAACCGATACAACTCCCACCCGGAACAATATATAAAGCTAAACGAACCGTTCACTGGGTACTTATCCGTACGAAAATCCCTATTGATTTACCTGTTTTTACAAGGAAATAAAATGTGAAAAAAATATTTCTACATCCCATGGCCTTTCCCAACCATTTAAACTTTTCTCTTACATGTCTAACACTTCTCAAAAACCAATACAACGCCCACCCGGAACAATATATAAAGCTAAACGAACCGTTCACTTGGTACTTATACGTACGAAAAGCCCTATTCATTTACCTGTTTTTACAAGGAAGTAAAATGTGAAAAAAATATTTCTACATCCCATGGCCTTTCCCAGCCATTTAAATTTTTCTCTTACAGGTCTAACACTTCCGAAAAACCAATACAACGCCCACCCGGAACAATATATAAAGCTAAACGAACCGTTCACTGGGCACTTATCCGTACAAAAATCCCTATTGATTTTCCTGTTTTTACAAGGAAATAAAATGTGAAAAAAATATTTCTACATCCCATGGCCTTTCCCAACCATTTAAATTTTTATCTTACAGGTCTAACACTACCGAAAAACCGATACAACTCCCACCCGGAACAATATATAAAGCTAAACGAACCGTTCACTGGGTACTTATCCGTACGAAAATCCCTATTGATTTACCTGTTTTTACAAGGAAATAAAATGTGAAAAAAATATTTCTACATCCCATGGCCTTTCCCAACCATTTAAACTTTTCTCTTACAGGTCTAACACTTCCGAAAAACCAATACAACGCCCACCCGGAACAATATATAAATCTAAAGGGACCGTTCACTGGGTACTTATCCGTACAAAAAGCCCTATTGATTTACCTGTTTTTACAAGGAAGTAAAATGTGAAAAAAATATTTCTACATCCCATGGCCTTTCCCAAACATTTAAATTTTTCTCTTACAGGTCTAACACTACCGAAAAACCGATACAACTCCCACCCGGAACAATATATAAAGCTAAACGAACCGTTCACTGGGTACTTATCCGTACGAAAATCCCTATTGATTTACCTGTTTTTACAAGGAAATAAAATGTGAAAAAAATATTTCTACATCCCATGGCCTTTCCCAACCATTTAAACTTTTCTCTTACATGTCTAACACTTCTCAAAAACCAATACAACGCCCACCCGGAACAATATATAAAGCTAAACGAACCGTTCACTTGGTACTTATACGTACGAAAAGCCCTATTCATTTACCTGTTTTTACAAGGAAGTAAAATGTGAAAAAAATATTTCTACATCCCATGGCCTTTCCCAGCCATTTAAATTTTTCTCTTACAGGTCTAACACTTCCGAAAAACCAATACAACGCCCACCCGGAACAATATATAAAGCTAAACGAACCGTTCACTGGGCACTTATCCGTACAAAAATCCCTATTGATTTTCCTGTTTTTACAAGGAAATAAAATGTGAAAAAAATATTTCTACATCCCATGGCCTTTCCCAACCATTTAAATTTTTATCTTACAGGTCTAACACTACCGAAAAACCGATACAACTCCCACCCGGAACAATATATAAAGCTAAACGAACCGTTCACTGGGTACTTATCCGTACGAAAATCCCTATTGATTTACCTGTTTTTACAAGGAAATAAAATGTGAAAAAAATATTTCTACATCCCATGGCCTTTCCCAACCATTTAAACTTTTCTCTTACAGGTCTAACACTTCCGAAAAACCAATACAACGCCCACCCGGAACAATATATAAATCTAAAGGGACCGTTCACTGGGTACTTATCCGTACAAAAACCCCTATTGATTTACCTGTTTTTACAAGGAAGTAAAATGTGAAAAAAATATTTCTACATCCCATGGCCTTTCCCAAACATTTAAATTTTTCTCTTACAGGTCTAACACTACCGAAAAACCGATACAACTCCCACCCGGAACAATATATAAAGCTAAACGAACCGTTCACTGGGCACTTATCCGTACGAAAATCCCTATTGATTTTACTGTTTTTACAAGGAAATAAAATGTGAAAAAAATATTTCTACATCCCATGGCCTTTCCCAACCATTTAAATTTTTATCTTACAGGTCTAACACTACAGAAAAACCGATACAACTCCCACCAGGAACAATATATAAAGCTAAATGAACCGTTCACTGGGTACTTATACGTATGAAAATCCCTATTGATTTCCCTGTTTTTACAAGGAAGAAAAATGTGAAAAAAATATTTCTACATCCCATGGCCTTTCCGAACCATTTAAACATTTCTCTTACAGGTCTAACACTTCTGAAAAACCAATACAACGCCCACGCGGAACAATATATAAAGCTAAACGAACCGTTCACTGGGTACTAATCCATACAAAAATCCCTATTGATTTACCTGTTTTTACAAGGAAGTAAAATGTGAAAAAAATATTTCTACATCCCATGGCCTTTCCCAGCCATTTAAATTTTTCTCTTACAGGTCTAACGCTTCCGAAAAACCAATACAACGCCCACCCGGAACAATATATAAAGCTAAACAAACCGTTCACTGGGTACTTATACGTACGAAAATCCCTATTGATTTACCTGTTTTTACAAGGAAATTAAATGTGAAAAAAATATTTCTACATCCCATGGCCTTTCCCAACCATTTAAATTTTTCTCTTACATGTCTAACACTTCCGAAAAACCAATACAACGGCCACCCGGAACAATATATAAAGCTAAACGAACCGTTCACTGGGCACTTATCCGTACGAAAATCCCTATTGATTTTACTGTTTTTACAAGGAAATAAAATGTGAAAAAAATATTTCTACATCCCATGGCCTTTCGCAACCATTTAAATTTTTATCTTACAGGTCTAACACTACAGAAAAACCGATACAACTCCCACCCGGAACAATATATAAAGCTAAATGAACCGTTCACTGGGTACTTATACGTATGAAAATCCCTATTGATTTCCCTGTTTTTACAAGGAAGTAAAATGTGAAAAAAATATTTCTACATCCCATGGCCTTTCCCAACCATTTAAACATTTCTCTTACAGGTCTAACACTTCTGAAAAACCAATACAACGCCCACGCGGAACAATATATAAAGCTAAACGAACCGTTCACTGGGTACTAATCCATACAAAAATCCCTATTGATTTACCTGTTTTTACAAGGAAATAAAATGTGAAAAAAATATTTCTACATCCCATGGCCTTTCCCAACCATTTAAATTTTTCTCTTACAGGTCTAACACTTCCGAAAAACCAATACAACGCCCACCCGGAACAATATATAAAGCTAAACGAACCGTTCACTGGGTACTTATCCGTACGAAAATCCCTATTGATTTACCTGTTTTTACAAGGAAATAAAATGTGAAAAAAATATTTCTACATCCCATGGCCTTTCCCAACCATTAAAATTTTTCTCTTACAGCTCTAACACTTCTGAAAAACCAATACAACGCCCACCCGGAACAATATATAAAGCTAAACGAACCGTTCACTGGGTACTTATCCGTACGAAAAGCCCTATTGATTTACCTGTTTTTACAAGGAAATAAAATGTGAAAAAAATATTTCTACATCCCATGGCCTTTCCCAACCATTAAAATTTTTCTCTTACAGGTCTAACACTTCTGAAAAACCAATACAACGCCCACCCGGAACAATATATAAAGCTAAACGAACCGTTCACTGGGTACTTATCCGTACGAAAAGCCCTATTGATTTACCTGTTTTTACAAGGAAGTAAAATGTGAAAAAAATATTTCTGCATCCCATGGCCTTTCCCAACCATTTAAATTTTTCTCTTACAGGTCTAACAGTTGCGAAAAACCAATACAACACCCACCCAGAAAAATATATACAGCTAAACGAACCGTTTACTGGGTACTAATCCATACGAAAATCCCTATTGATTTACCTGTTTTTACAAGGAAATAAAATGTGAAAAAAATATTTCTACATCCCATGGCCTTTCCCAACCATTTAAATTTTTCTCTTACAAGTCTAACACTTCCGAAAAACCAATACAACGCCCACCCGGAACAATATATAAAGCTAAACGAACCGTTCACTGGGTACTTATCCGTACGAAAATCCCTATTGATTTACCTGTTTTTACAAGGAAATAAAATGTGAAAAAAATATTTCTATATCCCCTGGCCTTTCCCAACCATTTAAATTTTTCTCTTACATATCTAACACTTCCGAAAAACCAATACAACGCCCACCCGGAACAATATATAAAGCTAAACGAACCGTTCACTGGGTACTTATCCGTACGAAAATCCCTATTGATTTACCTGTTTTTACAAGGAAATAAAATGTGAAAAAAATATTTCTACATCCCATGGCCTTTCCCAACCATATAAATTTTTCTCTTACATGTCTAACACTTCCGAAAAACCAATACAACGGCCACCCAGAACAATATATAAAGCTAAACGAACCGTTCACTGGGCACTTATCCGTACGAAAATCCCTATTGATTTTACTGTTTTTACAAGGAAATAAAATGTGAAAAAAATGTTTCTACATCCCATGGCCTTTCCCAACCATTTAAATTTTTATCTTACAGGTCTAACACTACAGAAAAACCGATACAACTCCCACCCGGAACAATATATAAAGCTAAATGAACCGTTCACTGGGTACTTATACGTATGAAAATCCCTATTGATTTCCCTGTTTTTACAAGGAAGTAAAATGTGAAAAAAATATTTCTACATCCCATGGCCTTTCCCAACCATTTAAACATTTCTCTTACAGGTCTAACACTTCTGAAAAACCAATACAACGCCCACGCGTAACAATATATAAAGCTAAACGAACCGTTCACTGGGTACTAATCCATACAAAAATCCCTATTGATTTACCTGTTTTTACAAGGAAATAAAATGTGAAAAAAATATTTCTACATCCCATGGCCTTTCCCAACCATTTAAACTTTTCTCTTACAGGTCTAACACTTCCGAAAAACCAATACAACGCCCTCCCGGAACAATATATAAAGCTAAACGGACCGTTCACTGGGTACTTATCCATACAAAAAGCCCTATTGATTTACCTGTTTTTACAAGGAAGTAAAATGTGAAAAAAATATTTCTACATCCCATGGCCTTTCCCAGCCATTTAAATTTTTCTCTTCCAGGTCTAACGCTTCCGAAAAACCAACACAACGCCCACCCGGAACAATATATAAAGCTAAACGAACCGTTCACTGGGTACTTATCCGTACGAAAATCCCTATTGATTTACCTGTTTTTACAAGGAAATAAAATGTGAAAAAAATATTTCTACATCCCATGGCCTTTCCCAACCATTTAAAATTTTCTCTTACATGTCTAACACTTCCGAAAAACCAATACAACGCCCACCCGGAACAATATATAAAGCTAAACGAACCGTTCACTTGGTACTCATACGTTCGAAAAGCCCTATTCATTTACCTGTTTTTACAAGGAAGTAAAATGTGAAAAAAATATTTCTACATCCCATGGCCTTTCCCAGCCATTTAAATTTTTCTCTTACAGGTCTAACACTTCCGAAAAACCAATACAACGCCCACCCGGAACAATATATAAAGCTAAACGAACCGTTCACTGGGCACTTATCCGTACAAAAATCCCTATTGATTTTCCTGTTTTTACAAGGAAATAAAATGTGAAAAAAATATTTCTACATCCCATGGCCTTTCCCAACCATTTAAATTTTTATCTTACAGGTCTAACACTACCGAAAAACCGATACAAATCCCACCCGGAACAATATATAAAGCTAAACGAACCGTTCACTGGGTACTTATCCGTACGAAAATCCCTATTGATTTACCTGTTTTTACAAGGAAATAAAATGTGAAAAAAATATTTCTACATCCCATGGCCTTTCCCAACCATTTAAACTTTTCTCTTACAGGTCTAACACTTCCGAAAAACCAATACAACGCCCTCCCGGAACAATATATAAAGCTAAAGGGACCGTTCACTGGGTACTTATCCGTACAAAAAGCCCTATTGATTTACCTGTTTTTACAAGGAAGTAAAATGTGAAAAAAATATTTCTACATCCCATGGCCTTTCCCAGCCATATAAATTTTTCTCTTACAGGTCTAACGCTTCCGAAAAACCAATACAACGCCCACCCGGAACAATATATAAAGCTAAACAAACCGTTCACTGGGTACTTATCCGTACGAAAATCCCTATTGATTTACCTGTTTTTACAAGGAAATAAAATGTGAAAAAAATATTTCTACATCCCATGGCCTTTCCCAACCATTTAAACTTTTCTCTTACAGGTCTAACACTTCCGAAAAACCAATACAACGCCCTCCCGGAACAATATATAAAGCTAAAGGGACCGTTCACTGGGTACTTATCCGTACAAAAAGCCCTATTGATTTACCTGTTTTTACAAGGAAGTAAAATGTGAAAAAAATATTTCTACATCCCATGGCCTTTCCCAGACATTTAAATTTTTCTCTTACAGGTCTAACGCTTCCGAAAAACCAATACAACGCCCACCCGGAACAATATATAAAGCTAAACAAACCGTTCACTGGGTACTTATCCGTACGAAAATCCCTATTGATTTACCTGTTTTTACAAGGAAATAAAATGTGAAAAAAATATTTCTACATCCCATGGCCTTTCCCAACCATTTAAATTTTTCTCTTACATGTCTAACACTTCCGAAAAACCAATACAACGCCCACCCGGAACAATATATAAAGCTAAACGAACCGTTCACTGGGCACTTATCCGTACAAAATTCCCTATTGATTTTCCTGTTTTTACAAGGAAATAAAATGTGAAAAAAATATTTCTACATCCCATGGCCTTTCCCAACCATTTAAATTTTTATCTTACAGGTCTAACACTACCAAAAAACCGATACAACTCCCACCCGGAACAATATATAAAGCTAAACGAACCGTTCACTGGGTACTTATCCGTACGAAAATCCCTATAGATTTACCTGTTTTTACAAGGAAATAAAATGTGAAAAAAATATTTCTACATCCCATGGCCTTTCCCAACCATTTAAACTTTTCTCTTACAGGTCTAACACTTCCGAAAAAACAATACAACGCCCTCCCGGAACAATATATAAAGCTAAAGGGACCGTTCACTGGGTACTTATCCGTACAAAAAGCCCTATTGATTTACCTGTTTTTACAAGGAAGTAAAATGTGAAAAAAATATTTCTACATCCCATGGCCTTTCCCAGCCATTTAAATTTTTCTCTTACAGGTCTAACGCTTCCGAAAAACCAATACAACGCCCACCCGGAACAATATATAAAGCTAAACAAACCGTTCACTGGGTACTTATCTGTACGAAAATCCCTATTGATTTACCTGTTTTTACAAGGAAATAAAATGTTAAAAAAATATTTCTACATCCCATGGCCTTTCCCAACCATTTAAATTTTTCTCTTACATGTCTAACACTTCCGAAAAACCAATACAACGCCCACCCGGAACAATATATAAAGCTAAACGAACCGTTCACTGGGCACTTATCCGTACAAAATTCCCTATTGATTTTCCTGTTTTTACAAGGAAATAAAATGTGAAAAAAATATTTCTACATCCCATGGCCTTTCCCAACCATTTAAATTTTTATCTTACAGGTCTAACACTACCAAAAAACCGATACAACTCCCACCCGGAACAATATATAAAGCTAAACGAACCGTTCACTGGGTACTTATCCGTACGAAAATCCCTATTGATTTACCTGTTTTTACAAGGAAATAAAATGTGAAAAAAATATTTCTACATCCCATGGCCTTTCCCAACCATTTAAACTTTTCTCTTACAGGTCTAACACTTCCGAAAAACCAATACAACGCCCTCCCGGAACAATATATAAAGCTAAACGGACCGTTCACTTGGTACTTATACGTACGAAAAGCCCTATTCATTTACCTGTTTTTACAAGGAAGTAAAATGTGAAAAAAATATTTCTACATCCCATGGCCTTTCCCAGCCATTTAAATTTTTCTCTTACAGGTCTAACACTTCCGAAAAACAAATACAACGCCCACCCGGAACAATATATAAAGCTAAACGAACCGTTCACTGGGCACTTATCCGTACAATAATCCCTATTGATTTTCCTGTTTTTACAAGGAAATAAAATGTGAAAAAAATATTTCTACATCCCATGGCCTTTCCCAACCATTTAAATTTTTATCTTACAGGTCTAACACTACCGAAAAACCGATACAACTCCCACCCGGAACAATATATAAAGCTAAACGAACCGTTCACTGGGTACTTATCCGTACGAAAATCCCTATTGATTTACCTGTTTTTACAAGGAAATAAAATGTGAAAAAAATATTTCTACATCCCATGGCCTTTCCCAACCATTTAAACTTTTCTCTTACAGGTCTAACACTTCCGAAAAACCAATACAACGCCCTCCCGGAACAATATATAAAGCTAAAGGGACCGTTCACTGGGTACTTATCCGTAAAAAAAGCCCTATTGATTTACCTGTTTTTACAAGGAAGTAAAATGTGAAAAAAATATTTCTACATCCCATGGCCTTTCCCAGCCATTTAAATTTTTCTCTTACAGGTCTAACGCTTCCGAAAAACCAATACAACGCCCACCCGGAACAATATATAAAGCTAAACAAACCGTTCATTGGGTAATTATCCGTACGAAAATCCCTATTGATTTACCTGTTTTTACAAGGAAATAAAATGTGAAAAAAATATTTCTACATCCCATGGCCTTTCCCAACCATTTAAACTTTTCTCTTACCTGTCTAACACTTCCGAAAAACCAATACAACGCCCACCCGGAACAATATATAAAGCTAAACGAACCGTTCACGGGGTACTTATCCGTACGAAAATCCCTATTGATTTACCTGTTTTTACAAGGAAATAAAATGTGAAAAAAATATTTCTACATCCCATGGCCTTTCCCAACCATTTAAACTTTTCTCTTACAGGTCTAACACTTCCGAAAAACCAATACAACGCCCTCCCGGAACAATATATAAAGCTAAAGGGACCGTTCACTGGGTACTTATCCGTACAAAAAGCCCTATTGATTTACCTGTTTTTACAAGGAAGTAAAATGTGAAAAAAATATTTCTACCACACATGGCCTTTCCCAGCCATTTAAATTTTTCTCTTACAGGTCTAACGCTTCCGAAAAACCAATACAACGCCCACCCGGAACAATATATAAAGCTGAACGAACCGTTCACTGGGCAATTATCCGTACAAAAATCCCTATTGATTTTCCTGTTTTTACAAGGAAATAAAATGTGAAAAAAATATTTCTACATCCCATGGCCTTTCCCAACCATTTAAATTTTTATATTACAGGTCTAACACTACCGAAAAACCGATACAACTCTCACCCGGAACAATATATAAAGCTAAACGAACCGTTCACTGGGTACTTATCCGTACGAAAATCCCTATTGATTTACCTGTTTTTACAAGGAAATAAAATGTGAAAAAAATATTTCTACATCCCATGGCCTTTCCCAACCATTTAAACTTTTCTCTTACTGGTCTAACACTTCCGAAAAACCAATACAACGCCCTCCCGGAACAATATATAAAGCTAAACGGACCGTTCACTGGGTACTTATCCATACAAAAAGCCCTATTGATTTACCTGTTTTTACAAGGAAGTAAAATGTGAAAAAAGTATTTCTACATCCCATGGCCTTTCCCAGCCATTTAAATTTTTCTCTTCCAGGTCTAACGCTTCCGAAAAACCAATACAACGCCCACCCGGAACAATATATAAAGCTAAACGAACCGTTCACTGGGTACTTATCCGTACGAAAATCCCTATTGATTTACCTGTTTTTACAAGGAAATAAAATGTGAAAAAAATATTTCTACATCCCATGGCCTTTCCCAACCATTTAAAATTTTCTCTTACATGTCTAACACTTCCGAAAAACCAATACAACGCCCACCCAGAACAATATATAAAGCTAAACGAACCGTTCACTTGGTACTTATACGTACGAAAAGCCCGATTCATTTACCTGTTTTTACAAGGAAGTAAAATGTGAAAAAAATATTTCTACATCCCATGGCCTTTCCCAGCCATTTAAATTTTTCTCTTACAGGTCTAACACTTCCGAAAAACCAATACAACGCCCACCCGGAACAATATATAAAGCTAAACGAACCGTTCACTGGGCACTTATCCGTACAAAAATCCCTATTGATTTTCCTGTTTTTACAAGGAAATAAAAAGTGAAAAAAATATTTCTACATCCCATGGCCTTTCCCAACCATTTAAATTTTTATCTTACAGGTCTAACACTACCGAAAAACCGATACAACTCCCACCCGGAACAATATATAAAGCTAAACGAACCGTTCACTGGGTACTTATCCGTACGAAAATCCCTATTGATTTACCTGTTTTTACAAGGAAATAAAATGTGAAAAAAATATTTCTACATCCCATGGCCTTTCCCAACCATTTAAACTTTTCTCTTACAGGTCTAACACTTCCGAAAAACCAATACAACGCCCTCCCGGAACAATATATAAAGCTAAAGGGACCGTTCACTGGGTACTTATCCGTACAAAAAGCCCTATTGATTTACCTGTTTTTACAAGTTAGTAAAATGTGAAAAAAATATTTCTACCACACATGGCCTTTCCCAGCCATTTAAATTTTTCTCTTACAGGTCTAACGCTTCCGAAAAACCAATACAACGCCCACCCGGAACAATATATAAAGCTAAACAAACCGTTCACTGGGTACTTATCCGTACGAAAATCCCTATTGATTTACCTGTTTTTACAAGGAAATAAAATGTGAAAAAAATATTTCTACATCCCATGGCCTTTCCCAACCATTTAAATTTTTCTCTTACATGTCTAACACTTCCGAAAAACTAATACAACGGACACCCGGAACAATATATAAAGCTAAACGAACCGTTCACTGGGCACTTATCCGTACGAAAATCCCTATTGATTTTACTGTTTTTACAAGGAAATAAAATGTGAAAAAAATATTTCTACATCCCATGGCCTTTCCCAACCACTTAAATTTTTATCTTACAGGTCTAACACTACAGAAAAACCGATACAACTCCCACCCGGAACAATATATAAAGCTAAATGAACCGTTCACTGGGTACTTATACGTATGAAAATCCCTATTGATTTCCCTGTTTTTACAAGGAAGTAAAATGTGAAAAAAATATTTCTACATCCCATGGCCTTTCCCAACCATTTAAACATTTCTCTTACAGGTCTAACACTTCTGAAAAACCAATACAACACCCACGCGGAACAATATATAAAGCTAAACGAACCGTTCACTGGGTACTAATCCATACAAAAATCCCTATTGATTTACCTGTTTTTACAAGGAAGTAAAATGTGAAAAAAATATTTCTACATCCCATGGCCTTTCCCAACCATTTAAATTTTTCTCTTACATGTCTAACACTTCCGAAAAACCAATACAACGCTCACCCGGAACAATATATAAAGCTAAACGAACCGTTTACTGGGTACTAATCCATACGAAAATCCCTATTGATTTTCCTGTTTTTACAAGGAAATAAAATGTGAAAAAAATATTTCTACATCCCATGGCCTTTCCCAGCCATTTAAATTTTTCTCTTACAGGTCTAACGCTTCCGAAAAACCAATACAACGCCCACCCGGAACAATATATAAAGCTAAACAAACCGTTCACTGGGTACTTATCCGTACGAAAATCCCTATTGATTTACCTGTTTTTACAAGGAAATAAAATGTGAAAAAAATATTTCTACATCCCATGGCCTTTCCCAACCATTTAAATTTTTCTCTTACAGGTCTAACACTTCCGAAAAACCAATACAACGCCCACCCGGAACAATATATAAAGCTAAACGAACCGTTCACTGGGCACTTATCCGTACGAAAATCCCTATTGATTTTACTGTTTTTACAAGGAAATAAAATGTGAAAAAAATATTTCTACATCCCATGGCCTTTCCCAACCATTTAAATTTTTATCTTACAGGTCTAACACTACAGAAAAACCGATACAACTCCCACCCGGGACAATATATAAAGCAAAATGAACCGTTCACTGGGCACTTATCCGTATGAAAATCCCTTTTGATTTTACTGTTTTTACAAGGAAATAAAATGTGAAAAAAATATTTCTACATCCCATAGCCTTTCCCAACCATTTAAATTTTTATCTTACAGGTCTAACACTACAGAAAAACCGATACAACTCCCACCCAGAACAATATATAAAGCTAAATGAACCGTTCACTGGGTACTTATACGTATGAAAATCCCTATTGATTTCCCTGTTTTTACAAGGAAGTAAAATGTGAAAAAAATATTTCTACATCCCATGGCCTTTCCCAACCATTTAAACATTTCTCTTACAGGTCTAACACTTCTGAAAAACCAATACAACACCCACGCGGAACAATATATAAAGCTAAACGAACCGTTCACTGGGTACTAATCCATACAAAAATCCCTATTGATTTACCTGTTTTTACAAGGAAGTAAAATGTGAAAAAAATATTTCTACATCCCATGGCCTTTCCCAACCATTTAAATTTTTCTCTTACAGGTCTAACACTTCCGAAAAACCAATACAACGCCCACCCGGAACAATATATAAAGCTAAACGAACCGTTTACTGGGTACTAATCCATACGAAAATCCCTATTGATTTTCCTGTTTTTACAAGGAAATAAAATGTGAAAAAAATATTTCTACATCCCATGGCCTTTCCCAGCCATTTAAATTTTTCTCTTACAGGTCTAACGCTTCTGAAAAACCGATACAACTCCCACCCGGAACAATATATAAAGCTAAACAAACCGTTCACTGGGTACTTATCCGTACGAAAATCCCTATTGATTTACCTGTTTTTACAAGGAAATAAAATGTGAAAAAAATATTTCTACATCCCATGGCCTTTCCCAACCATTTAAATTTTTCTCTTACATGTCTAACACTTCCGAAAACCAATACAACGGCCACCCGGAACAATATATAAAGCTAAACGAACCGTTCACTGGGCACTTATCCGTACGAAAATCCCTATTGATTTTACTGTTTTTACAAGGAAATAAAATGTGAAAAAAATATTTCTACATCCCATGGCCTTTCCCAACCATTTAAATTTTTATCTTACAGGTCTAACACTACAGAAAAACCGATACAACTCCCACCCGGAACAATATATAAAGCTAAATGAACCGTTCACTGGGTACTTATACGTATGAAAATCCCTATTGATTTCCCTGTTTTTACAAGGAAGTAAAATGTGAAAAAAATATTTCTACATCCCATGGCCTTTCCCAACCATTTAAACATTTCTCTTACAGGTCTAACACTTCCGAAAAACCAATACAACGGCCACCCGGAACAATATATAAAGCTAAACGAACCGTTCACTGGGCACTTATCCGTATGAAAATCCCTATTGATTTTACTGTTTTTACAAGGAAATAAAATGTGAAAAAAATATTTCTACATCCCATGGCCTTTCCCAACCATTTAAATTTTTCTCTTACCTGTCTAACACTTCCGAAAAACCAATACAACGCCCACCCGGAACAATATATAAAGCTAAACGAACCGTTCACGGGGTACTTATCCGTACGAAAATCCCTATTGATTTACCTGTTTTTACAAGGAAATAAAATGTGAAAAAAATATTTCTACATCCCATGGCCTTTCCCAACCATTTAAACTTTTCTCTTACAGGTCTAACACTTCCGAAAAACCAATACAACGGCAACCCGGAACAATATATAAAGCTGAACGAACCGTTCACTGGGCAATTATCCGTACAAAAATCCCTATTGATTTTCCTGTTTTTACAAGGAAATAAAATGTGAAAAAAATATTTCTACATCCCATGGCCTTTCCCAACCATTTAAATTTTTATATTACAGGTCTAACACTACCGAAAAACCGATACAACTCTCACCCGGAACAATATATAAAGCTAAACGAACCGTTCACTGGGTACTTATCCGTACGAAAATCCCTATTGATTTACCTGTTTTTACAAGGAAATAAAATGTGAAAAAAATATTTCTACATCCCATGGCCTTTCCCAACCATTTAAACTTTTCTCTTACTGGTCTAACACTTCCGAAAAACCAATACAACGCCCTCCCGGAACAATATATAAAGCTAAACGGACCGTTCACTGGGTACTTATCCATACAAAAAGCCCTATTGATTTACCTGTTTTTACAAGGAAGTAAAATGTGAAAAAAGTATTTCTACATCCCATGGCCTTTCCCAGCCATTTAAATTTTTCTCTTCCAGGTCTAACGCTTCCGAAAAACCAATACAACGCCCACCCGGAACAATATATAAAGCTAAACGAACCGTTCACTGGGTACTTATCCGTACGAAAATCCCTATTGATTTACCTGTTTTTACAAGGAAATAAAATGTGAAAAAAATATTTCTACATCCCATGGCCTTTCCCAACCATTTAAAATTTTCTCTTACATGTCTAACACTTCCGAAAAACCAATACAACGCCCACCCAGAACAATATATAAAGCTAAACGAACCGTTCACTTGGTACTTATACGTACGAAAAGCCCGATTCATTTACCTGTTTTTACAAGGAAGTAAAATGTGAAAAAAATATTTCTACATCCCATGGCCTTTCCCAGCCATTTAAATTTTTCTCTTACAGGTCTAACACTTCCGAAAAACCAATACAACGCCCACCCGGAACAATATATAAAGCTAAACGAACCGTTCACTGGGCACTTATCCGTACAAAAATCCCTATTGATTTTCCTGTTTTTACAAGGAAATAAAAAGTGAAAAAAATATTTCTACATCCCATGGCCTTTCCCAACCATTTAAATTTTTATCTTACAGGTCTAACACTACCGAAAAACCGATACAACTCCCACCCGGAACAATATATAAAGCTAAACGAACCGTTCACTGGGTACTTATCCGTACGAAAATCCCTATTGATTTACCTGTTTTTACAAGGAAATAAAATGTGAAAAAAATATTTCTACATCCCATGGCCTTTCCCAACCATTTAAACTTTTCTCTTACAGGTCTAACACTTCCGAAAAACCAATACAACGCCCTCCCGGAACAATATATAAAGCTAAAGGGACCGTTCACTGGGTACTTATCCGTACAAAAAGCCCTATTGATTTACCTGTTTTTACAAGGAAGTAAAATGTGAAAAAAATATTTCTACCACACATGGCCTTTCCCAGCCATTTAAATTTTTCTCTTACAGGTCTAACGCTTCCGAAAAACCAATACAACGCCCACCCGGAACAATATATAAAGCTAAACAAACCGTTCACTGGGTACTTAACGGTACGAAAATCCCTATTGATTTACCTGTTTTTACAAGGAAATAAAATGTGAAAAAAATATTTCTACATCCCATGGCCATTCCCAACCATTTAAATTTTTCTCTTACATGTCTAACACTTCCGAAAAACCAATACAACGGCCACCCGGAACAATATATAAAGCTAAACGAACCGTTCACTGGGTACTAATCCATACGAAAATCCCTATTGATTTACCTGTTTTTACAAGGAAATAAAATGTGAAAAAAATATTTCTACATCCCATGGCCTTTCCCAACCATTTAAACTTTTCTCTTACAGGTCTAACACTTCCGAAAAACCAATACAATGCCCTCCCGGAACAATATATAAAGCTAAAGGGACCGTTCACTGGGTACTTATCCGTACAAAAAGCCCTATTGATTTACCTGTTTTTACAAGTTAGTAAAATGTGAAAAAAATATTTCTACATCCCATGGCCTTTCCCAGCCATTTAAATTTTTCTCTTACAGGTCTAACGCTTCCGAAAAACCAATACAACGCCCACCCGGAACAATATATAAAGCTAAACAAACCGTTCACTGGGTACTTATCCGTACGAAAATCCCTATTGATTTACCTGATTTTACAAGGAAATAAAATGTGAAAAAAATATTTCTACATCCCATGGCCTTTCCCAACCATTTAAATTTTTCTCTTACATGTCTAACACTTCCGAAAAACTAATACAACGGACACCCGGAACAATATATAAAGCTAAACGAACCGTTCACTGGGCACTTATCCGTACGAAAATCCCTATTGATTTTACTGTTTTTACAAGGAAATAAAATGTGAAAAAAATATTTCTACATCCCATGGCCTTTCCCAACCACTTAAATTTTTATCTTACAGGTCTAACACTACAGAAAAACCGATACAACTCCCACCCGGAACAATATATAAAGCTAAATGAACCGTTCACTGGGTACTTATACGTATGAAAATCCCTATTGATTTCCCTGTTTTTACAAGGAAGTAAAATGTGAAAAAAATATTTCTACATCCCATGGCCTTTCCCAACCATTTAAACATTTCTCTTACAGGTCTAACACTTCTGAAAAACCAATACAACACCCACGCGGAACAATATATAAAGCTAAACGAACCGTTCACTGGGTACTAATCCATACAAAAATCCCTATTGATTTACCTGTTTTTACAAGGAAGTAAAATGTGAAAAAAATATTTCTACATCCCATGGCCTTTCCCAACCATTTAAATTTTTCTCTTACATGTCTAACACTTCCGAAAAACCAATACAACGCTCACCCGGAACAATATATAAAGCTAAACGAACCGTTTACTGGGTACTAATCCATACGAAAATCCCTATTGATTTTCCTGTTTTTACAAGGAAATAAAATGTGAAAAAAATATTTCTACATCCCATGGCCTTTCCCAGCCATTTAAATTTTTCTCTTACTGGTCTAACGCTTCCGAAAAACCAATACAACGCCCACCCGGAACAATATATAAAGCTAAACAAACCGTTCACTGGGTACTTATCCGTACGAAAATCCCTATTGATTTACCTGTTTTTACAAGGAAATAAAATGTGAAAAAAATATTTCTACATCCCATGGCCTTTCCCAACCATTTAAATTTTTTTCTTACAGGTCTAACACTTCCGAAAAACCAATACAACGCCCACCCGGAACAATATATAAAGCTAAACGAACCGTTCACTGGGCACTTATCCGTACGAAAATCCCTATTGATTTTACTGTTTTTACAAGGAAATAAAATGTGAAAAAAATATTTCTACATCCCATGGCCTTTCCCAACCATTTAAATTTTTATCTTACAGGTCTAACACTACAGAAAAACCGATACAACTCCCACCCGGAACAATATATAAAGCAAAATGAACCGTTCACTGGGCACTTATCCGTATGAAAATCCCTTTTGATTTTACTGTTTTTACAAGGAAATAAAATGTGAAAAAAATATTTCTACATCCCATAGCCTTTCCCAACCATTTAAATTTTTATCTTACAGGTCTAACACTACAGAAAAACCGATACAACTCCCACCCAGAACAATATATAAAGCTAAATGAACCGTTCACTGGGTACTTATACGTATGAAAATCCCTATTGATTTCCCTGTTTTTACAAGGAAGTAAAATGTGAAAAAAATATTTCTACATCCCATGGCCTTTCCCAACCATTTAAACATTTCTCTTACAGGTCTAACACTTCTGAAAAACCAATACAACACCCACGCGGAACAATATATAAAGCTAAACGAACCGTTCACTGGGTACTAATCCATACAAAAATCCCTATTGATTTACCTGTTTTTACAAGGAAGTAAAATGTGAAAAAAATATTTCTACATCCCATGGCCTTTCCCAACCATTTAAATTTTTCTCTTACAGGTCTAACACTTCCGAAAAACCAATACAACGCCCACCCGGAACAATATATAAAGCTAAACGAACCGTTTACTGGGTACTAATCCGTACGAAAATCCCTATTGATTTTCCTGTTTTTACAAGGAAATAAAATGTGAAAAAAATATTTCTACATCCCATGGCCTTTCCCAGCCATTTAAATTTTTCTCTTACAGGTCTAACGCTTCTGAAAAACCGATACAACTCCCACCCGGAACAATATATAAAGCTAAACAAACCGTTCACTGGGTACTTATCCGTACGAAAATCCCTATTGATTTACCTGTTTTTACAAGGAAATAAAATGTGAAAAAAATATTTCTACATCCCATGGCCTTTCCCAACCATTTAAATTTTTCTCTTACATGTCTAACACTTCCGAAAACCAATACAACGGCCACCCGGAACAATATATAAAGCTAAACGAACCGTTCACTGGGCACTTATCCGTACGAAAATCCCTATTGATTTTACTGTTTTTACAAGGAAATAAAATGTGAAAAAAATATTTCTACATCCCATGGCCTTTCCCAACCATTTAAATTTTTATCTTACAGGTCTAACACTACAGAAAAACCGATACAACTCCCACCCGGAACAATATATAAAGCTAAATGAACCGTTCACTGGGTACTTATACGTATGAAAATCCCTATTGATTTCCCTGTTTTTACAAGGAAGTAAAATGTGAAAAAAATATTTCTACATCCCATGGCCTTTCCCAACCATTTAAACATTTCTCTTACAGGTCTAACACTTCCGAAAAACCAATACAACGGCCACCCGGAACAATATATAAAGCTAAACGAACCGTTCACTGGGCACTTATCCGTATGAAAATCCCTATTGATTTTACTGTTTTTACAAGGAAATAAAATGTGAAAAAAATATTTCTATATCCCATAGCCTTTCCCAACCATTTAAATTTTTATCTTACAGGTCTAACACTACAGAAAAACCGATACAACTCCCACCCAGAACAATATATAAAGCTAAATGAACCGTTCACTGGGTACTTATACGTATGAAAATCCCTATTGATTTCCCTGTTTTTACAAGGAAGTAAAATGTGAAAAAAATATTTCTACATCCCATGGCCTTTCCCAACCATTTAAACATTTCTCTTACAGGTCTAACACTTCTGAAAAACCAATACAACGCCCACGCGGAACAATATATAAAGCTAAACGAACCGTTCAGTGGGTACTAATCCATACAAGAATCCCTATTGATTTACCTGTTTTTACAAGGAAATAAAATGTGAAAAAAATATTTCTACATCCCATGGCCTTTCCCAACCATTTAAATTTTTCTCTTACAGGTCTAACACTACCGAAAAACCGATACAACTCCCACCCGGAACAATATATAAAGCTAAACGAACCGTTCACTGGGTACTTATCCGTACGAAAATCCCTATTGATTTACCTGTTTTTACAAGGAAATAAAATGTGAAAAAAATATTTCTACATCCCATGGCCTTTCCCAACCATTTAAACTTTTCTCTTACATGTCTAGCACTTCTGAAAAACCAATACAACGCCCACCCGGAACAATATATAAAGCTAAACGAACCGTTCACTGGTACTTATACGTACGAAAAGCCCTATTCATTTACCTGTTTTTACAAGGAAGTAAAATGTGAAAAAAATATTTCTACATCCCATGGCCTTTCCCAGCCATTTAAATTTTTCTCTTACAGGTCTAACACTTCCGAAAAACCAATACAACGCCCACCCGGAACAATATATAAAGCTAAACGAACCGTTCACTGGGCACTTATCCGTACAAAAATCCCTATTGATTTTCCTGTTTTTACAAGGAAATAAAATGTGAAAAAAATATTTCTACATCCCATGGCCTTTCCCAACCATTTAAATTTTTATCTTACAGGTCTAACACTACCGAAAAACCGATACAACTCCCACCCGGAACAATATATAAAGCTAAACGAACCGTTCACTGGGTACTTATCCGTACGAAAATCCCTATTGATTTACCTGTTTTTACAAGGAAATAAAATGTGAAAAAAATATTTCTACATCCCATGGCCTTTCCCAACCATTTAAACTTTTCTCTTACAGGTCTAACACTTCCGAAAAACCAATACAACGCCCACCCGGAACAATATATAAATCTAAAGGGACCGTTCACTGGGTACTTATCCGTACAAAAAGCCCTATTGATTTACCTGTTTTTACAAGGAAGTAAAATGTGAAAAAAATATTTCTACATCCCATGGTCTTTCCCAACCATTTAAATTTTTCTCTTACAGGTCTAACACTACCGAAAAACCGATACAACTCCCACCCGGAACAATATATAAAGCTAAACGAACCGTTCACTGGGCACTTATCCGTACGAAAATCCCTATTGATTTTACTGTTTTTACAAGGAAATAAAATGTGAAAAAAATATTTCTACATCCCATGGCCTTTCCCAACCATTTAAATTTTTATCTTACAGGTCTAACACTACAGAAAAACCGATACAACTCCCACCAGGAACAATATATAAAGCTAAATGAACCGTTCACTGGGTACTTATACGTATGAAAATCCCTATTGATTTCCCTGTTTTTACAAGGAAGTAAAATGTGAAAAAAATATTTCTACATCCCATGGCCTTTCCGAACCATTTAAACATTTCTCTTACAGGTCTAACACTTCTGAAAAACCAATACAACGCCCACGCGGAACAATATATAAAGCTAAACGAACCTTTCACTGGGTACTAATCCATACAAAAATCCCTATTGATTTACCTGTTTTTACAAGGAAGTAAAATGTGAAAAAAATATTTCTACATCCCATGGCCTTTCCCAGCCATTTAAATTTTTCTCTTACAGGTCTAACGCTTCCGAAAAACCAATACAACGCCCACCCGGAACAATATATAAAGCTAAACAAACCGTTCACTGGGTACTTATACGTACGAAAATCCCTATTGATTTACCTGTTTTTACAAGGAAATTAAATGTGAAAAAAATATTTCTACATCCCATGGCCTTTCCCAACCATTTAAATTTTTCTCTTACATGTCTAACACTTCCGAAAAACCAATACAACGGCCACCCGGAACAATATATAAAGCTAAACGAACCGTTCACTGGGCACTTATCCGTACGAAAATCCCTATTGATTTTACTGTTTTTACAAGGAAATAAAATGTGAAAAAAATATTTCTACATCCCATGGCCTTTCCCAACCATTTAAATTTTTATCTTACAGGTCTAACACTACAGAAAAACCGATACAACTCCCACCCGGAACAATATATAAAGCTAAATGAACCGTTCACTGGGTACTTATACGTATGAAAATCCCTATTGATTTCCCTGTTTTTACAAGGAAGTAAAATGTGAAAAAAATATTTCTACATCCCATGGCCTTTCCCAACCATTTAAACATTTCTCTTACAGGTCTAACACTTCTGAAAAACCAATACAACGCCCACGCGGAACAATATATAAAGCTAAACGAACCGTTCACTGGGTACTAATCCATACAAAAATCCCTATTGATTTACCTGTTTTTACAAGGAAATAAAATGTGAAAAAAATATTTCTACATCCCATGGCCTTTCCCAACCATTTAAATTTTTCTCTTACAGGTCTAACACTTCCGAAAAACCAATACAACGCCCACCCGGAACAATATATAAAGCTAAACGAACCGTTCCCTGGGTACTTATCCGTACGAAAATCCCTATTGATTTACCTGTTTTTACAAGGAAATAAAATGTGAAAAAAATATTTCTACATCCCATGGCCTTTCCCAACCATTAAAATTTTTCTCTTACAGGTCTAACACTTCTGAAAAACCAATACAACGCCCACCCGGAACAATATATAAAGCTAAACGAACCGTTCACTGGGTACTTATCCGTACGAAAAGCCCTATTGATTTACCTGTTTTTACAAGGAAATAAAATGTGAAAAAAATATTTCTACATCCCATGGCCTTTCCCAACCATTAAAATTTTTCTCTTACAGGTCTAACACTTCTGAAAAACCAATACAACGCCCACCCGGAACAATATATAAAGCTAAACGAACCGTTCACTGGGTACTTATCCGTACGAAAAGCCCTATTGATTTACCTGTTTTTACAAGGAAGTAAAATGTGAAAAAAATATTTCTGCATCCCATGGCCTTTCCCAACCATTTAAATTTTTCTCTTACAAGTCTAACAGTTGCGAAAAACCAATACAACACCCACCCAGAAAAATATATACAGCTAAACGAACCGTTTACTGGGTACTAATCCATACGAAAATCCCTATTGATTTACCTGTTTTTACAAGGAAATAAAATGTGAAAAAAATATTTCTACATCCCATGGCCTTTCCCAACCATTTAAATTTTTCTCTTACAAGTCTAACACTTCCGAAAAACCAATACAACGCCCACCCGGAACAATATATAAAGCTAAACGAACCGTTCACTGGGTACTTATCCGTACGAAAATCCCTATTGATTTACCTGTTTTTACAAGGAAATAAAATGTGAAAAAAATATTTCTACATCCCATGGCCTTTCCCAACCATATAAATTTTTCTCTTACATGTCTAACACTTCCGAAAAACCAATACAACGGCCACCCAGAACAATATATAAAGCTAAACGAACCGTTCACTGGGCACTTATCCGTACGAAAATCCCTATTGATTTTACTGTTTTTACAAGGAAATAAAATGTGAAAAAAATGTTTCTACATCCCATGGCCTTTCCCAACCATTTAAATTTTTATCTTACAGGTCTAACACTACAGAAAAACCGATACAACTCCCACCCGGAACAATATATAAAGCTAAATGAACCGTTCACTGGGTACTTATACGTATGAAAATCCCTATTGATTTCCCTGTTTTTACAAGGAAGTAAAATGTGAAAAAAATATTTCTACATCCCATGGCCTTTCCCAACCATTTAAACATTTCTCTTACAGGTCTAACACTTCTGAAAAACCAATACAACGCCCACGCGTAACAATATATAAAGCTAAACGAACCGTTCACTGGGTACTAATCCATACAAAAATCCCTATTGATTTACCTGTTTTTACAAGGAAATAAAATGTGAAAAAAATATTTCTACATCCCATGGCCTTTCCCAACCATTTAAATTTTTCTCTTACAGGTCTAACACTACCGAAAAACCGATACAACTCCCACCCGGAACAATATATAAAGCTAAACGAACCGTTCACTGGGTACTTATCCGTACGAAAATCCCTATTGATTTACCTGTTTTTACAAGGAAATAAAATGTGAAAAAAATATTTCTACATCCCATGGCCTTTCCCAACCATTTAAACTTTTCTCTTACAGGTCTAACACTTCCGAAAAACCAATACAACGCCCTCCCGGAACAATATATAAAGCTAAACGGACCGTTCACTGGGTACTTATCCATACAAAAAGCCCTATTGATTTACCTGTTTTTACAAGGAAGTAAAATGTGAAAAAAATATTTCTACATCCCATGGCCTTTCCCAGCCATTTAAATTTTTCTCTTCCAGGTCTAACGCTTCCGAAAAACCAACACAACCCCCACCCGGAACAATATATAAAGCTAAACGAACCGTTCACTGGGTACTTATCCGTACGAAAATCCCTATTGATTTACCTGTTTTTACAAGGAAATAAAATGTGAAAAAAATATTTCTACATCCCATGGCCTTTCCCAACCATTTAAAATTTTCTCTTACATGTCTAACACTTCCGAAAAACCAATACAACGCCCACCCGGAACAATATATAAAGCTAAACGAACCGTTCACTTGGTACTCATACGTTCGAAAAGCCCTATTCATTTACCTGTTTTTACAAGGAAGTAAAATGTGAAAAAAATATTTCTACATCCCATGGCCTTTCCCAGCCATTTAAATTTTTCTCTTACAGGTCTAACACTTCCGAAAAACCAATACAACGCCCACCCGGAACAATATATAAAGCTAAACGAACCGTTCACTGGGCACTTATCCGTACAAAAATCCCTATTGATTTTCCTGTTTTTACAAGGAAATAAAATGTGAAAAAAATATTTCTACATCCCATGGCCTTTCCCAACCATTTAAATTTTTATCTTACAGGTCTAACACTACCGAAAAACCGATACAACTCCCACCCGGAACAATATATAAAGCTAAACGAACCGTTCACTGGGTACTTATCCGTACGAAAATCCCTATTGATTTACCTGTTTTTACAAGGAAATAAAATGTGAAAAAAATATTTCTACATCCCATGGCCTTTCCCAACCATTTAAACTTTTCTCTTACAGGTCTAACACTTCCGAAAAACCAATACAACGCCCTCCCGGAACAATATATAAAGCTAAAGGGACCGTTCACTGGGTACTTATCCGTACAAAAAGCCCTATTGATTTACCTGTTTTTACAAGGAAGTAAAATGTGAAAAAAATATTTCTACATCCCATGGCCTTTCCCAGCCATTTAAATTTTTCTCTTACAGGTCTAACGCTTCCGAAAAACCAATACAACGCCCACCCGGAACAATATATAAAGCTAAACAAACCGTTCACTGGGTACTTATCCGTACGAAAATCCCTATTGATTTACCTGTTTTTACAAGGAAATAAAATGTGAAAAAAATATTTCTACATCCCATGGCCTTTCCCAACCATTTAAACTTTTCTCTTACAGGTCTAACACTTCCGAAAAACCAATACAACGCCCTCCCGGAACAATATATAAAGCTAAAGGGACCGTTCACTGGGTACTTATCCGTACAAAAAGCCCTATTGATTTACCTGTTTTTACAAGGAAGTAAAATGTGAAAAAAATATTTCTACATCCCATGGCCTTTCCCAGCCATTTAAATTTTTCTCTTACAGGTCTAACGCTTCCGAAAAACCAATACAACGCCCACCCGGAACAATATATAAAGCTAAACAAACCGTTCACTGGGTACTTATCCGTACGAAAATCCCTATTGATTTACCTGTTTTTACAAGGAAATAAAATGTGAAAAAAATATTTCTACATCCCATGGCCTTTCCCAACCATTTAAATTTTTCTCTTACATGTCTAACACTTCCGAAAAACCAATACAACGCCCACCCGGAACAATATATAAAGCTAAACGAACCGTTCACTGGGCACTTATCCGTACAAAATTCCCTATTGATTTTCCTGTTTTTACAAGGAAATAAAATGTGAAAAAAATATTTCTACATCCCATGGCCTTTCCCAACCATTTAAATTTTTATCTTACAGGTCTAACACTACCAAAAAACCGATACAACTCCCACCCGGAACAATATATAAAGCTAAACGAACCGTTCACTGGGTACTTATCCGTACGAAAATCCCTATAGATTTACCTGTTTTTACAAGGAAATAAAATGTGAAAAAAATATTTCTACATCCCATGGCCTTTCCCAACCATTTAAACTTTTCTCTTACAGGTCTAACACTTCCGAAAAAACAATACAACGCCCTCCCGGAACAATATATAAAGCTAAAGGGACCGTTCACTGGGTACTTATCCGTACAAAAAGCCCTATTGATTTACCTGTTTTTACAAGGAAGTAAAATGTGAAAAAAATATTTCTACATCCCATGGCCTTTCCCAGCCATTTAAATTTTTCTCTTACAGGTCTAACGCTTCCGAAAAACCAATACAACGCCCACCCGGAACAATATATAAAGCTAAACAAACCGTTCACTGGGTACTTATCTGTACGAAAATCCCTATTGATTTACCTGTTTTTACAAGGAAATAAAATGTTAAAAAAATATTTCTACATCCCATGGCCTTTCCCAACCATTTAAATTTTTCTCTTACATGTCTAACACTTCCGAAAAACCAATACAACGCCCACCCGGAACAATATATAAAGCTAAACGAACCGTTCACTGGGCACTTATCCGTAAAAAATTCCCTATTGATTTTCCTGTTTTTACAAGGAAATAAAATGTGAAAAAAATATTTCTACATCCCATGGCCTTTCCCAACCATTTAAATTTTTATCTTACAGGTCTAACACTACCAAAAAACCGATACAACTCCCACCCGGAACAATATATAAAGCTAAACGAACCGTTCACTGGGTACTTATCCGTACGAAAAGCCCTATTGATTTACCTGTTTTTACAAGGAAGTAAAATGTGAAAAAAATATTTCTACATCCCATGGCCTTTCCCAGCCATTTAAATTTTTCTCTTACAGGTCTAACGCTTCCGAAAAACCAATACAACGCCCACCCGGAACAATATATAAAGCTAAACAAACTGTTCACTGGGCACTTATCCGTACGAAAATCCCCACTGATTTTACTGTTTTTACAAGGAAATAAAATGTGAAAAAAATATTTCTACATCCCATGGCCTTTCCCAACCATTTAAATTTTTATCTTACAGGTCTAACACTACAGAAAAACCGATACAACTCCCACCCGGAACAATATATAAAGCTAAATGAACCGTTCACTGGGTACTTATACGTATGAAAATCCCTATTGATTTCCCTGTTTTTACAAGGAAATAAAATGTGAAAAAAATATTTCTACATCCCATGGCCTTTCCCAACCATTTAAATTTTTCTCTTACAGGTCTAACACTTCCGAAAAACCAATACAACGCCCATCCGGAACAATATATAAAGCTAAATGAACCGTTCACTGGGCACTTATCCGTACGAAAAGCCCTATTGATTTACCTGTTTTTACAAGGAAGTAAAATGTGAAAAAAATATTTCTACATCCCATGGCATTTCCCAGCCATTTAAATTTTTCTCTTACAGGTCTAACAGTTGCGAAAAACCAATACAACGCCCACCCGGAACAATGTATAAAGCTAAACGAACCGTTCACTGGGTACTAATCCGTACGAAAATCCCAATTGATTTACCTGTTTTTACAAGGAAATAAAATGTGAAAAAAATATTTCTACATCCCATGGCCTTTCCCAACCATTTAAATTTTTCTCTTACAGGTCTAACACTTCCGAAAAACCAATACAACGCCCACCCGGAACAATATATAAAGCTAAACGAACCGTTCACTGGGTACTTATCCGTACGAAAATCCCTATTGATTTACCTGTTTTTACAAGGAAATAAAATGTGAAAAAAATATTTCTACATCCCATGGCCTTTCCCAGCCATTTAAATTTTTCTCTTACAGGTCTAACACTTCCGAAAAACCAATACAACGCCCACCCGGAACAATGTATAAAGCTAAACGAACCGTTCACTGGGTACTAATCCGTACGAAAATCCCAATTGATTTACCTGTTTTTACAAGGAAATAAAATGTGAAAAAAATATTTCTACATCCCATGGCCTTTCCCAACCATTTAAATTTTTCTCTTACAGGTCTAACACTTCCGAAAAACCAATACAACGCCCACCCGGAACAATGTATAAAGCTAAACGAACCGTTCACTGGGTACTTATCCGTGCGAAAAGCCCTATTGATTTACCTGTTATTACAAGGAAGTAAAATGTGAAAAAAATATTTCTACATCCCATGGCCTTTCCCAACCATTTAAATTTTTCTCTTACAGGTCTAACACTACCGAAAAACCAATACAACTCCCACCCGGAACAATATATAAAGCTAAACGAACCGTTCGCTGGGTACTTATACGTACGAAAATCCCTATTGATTTACCTGTTTTTACAAGGAAATAAATTGTGAAAAAATATTTCTACATCCCATGGCCTTTCCCAACCATTTAAATTTTTCTCTTACAGGTCTAACACTTCTGAAAAACCAATACAACGCCCACCCGGAACAATGTATAAAGCTCAACGAACCGTTCACTGGGTACTTATCCATGCGAAAAGCCCTATTGATTTACCTGTTTTTACAAGGAAATAAAATGTGAAAAAAATATTTCTACATCCCATGGCCTTTCCCAACCATTTAAATTTTTCTCTTACAGGTCTAACACTTCCGAAAAACCAATACAACGCCCACCCAGAACAATACATAAAGCTAAACGAACCGTTCACTGGGTACTAATCCATACAAAAATCCCTATTGATTTACCTGTTTTTACAAGGAAATAAAATGTGAAAAAAATATTTCTACATCCCATGGCCTTTCCCAACCATTTAAATTTTTCTCTTACAGGTCTAACACTACCGAAAAACCGATACAACTCCCACCCGGAACAATATATAAAGCTAAACGGACCGTTCACTGGGTACTTATCCATACAAAAAGCCCTATTGATTTACCTCTTTTTACAAGGAAGTAAAATGTGAAAAAAATATTTCTACATCCCATGGCCTTTCCCAGCCATTTAAATTTTTCTCTTCCAGGTCTAACGCTTCCGAAAAACCAATACAACGCCCACCCGGAACAATATATAAAGCTAAATGAACCGTTCACTGGGTACTTATCCGTACGAAAATCCCTATTGATTTACCTGTTTTTACAAGGAAATAAAATGTGAAAAAAATATTTCTACATCCCATGGCCTTTCCCAACCATTTAAAATTTTCTCTTACATGTCGAACACTTCCGAAAAACCAATACAATGCCCACCCGGAACAATATATAAAGCTAAATGAACCGTTCACTTCGTACTTATACGTACGAAAAGCCCTATTCATTTACCTATTTTTACAAGGAAGTAAAATGTGAAAAAAATATTTCTACATCCCATGGCCTTTCCCAGCCATTTAAATTTTTCTCTTACAGGTCTAACACTTCCGAAAAACCAATACAACGCCCACCCGGAACAATATATAAAGCTAAACGAACCGTTCACTGGGCACTTATCCGTACAAAAATCCCTATTGATTTTCCTGTTTTTACAAGGAAATAAAATGTGAAAAAAATATTTCTACATCCCATGGCCTTTCCCAACCATTTAAATTTTTCTCTTACAGGTCTAACAGTTGCGAAAAACCAATACAACACCCACCCAGAAAAATATATACAGCTAAACGAACCGTTTACTGGGTACTAATCCATACGAAAATCCCTATTGATTTACCTGTTTTTACAAGGAAATAAAATGTGAAAAAAATATTTCTACATCCCATGGCCTTTCCCAGCCATTTAAATTTTTCTCTTACAGGTCTAACGCTTCCGAAAAACCAATACAACGCCCGCCCGGAACAATATATAAAGCTGAACAAACTGTTCACTGGGTACTTATCCGTACGAAAATCCCTATTGATTTACCTGTTTTTACAAGGAAATAAAATGTGAAAAAAATATTTCTACATCCCATGGCCTTTCCCAACCATTTAAATTTTTCTCTTACATGTCTAACACTTCCGAAAAACCAATACAACGGCCACCCGGAACAATATATAAAGCTAAACAAACCGTTCACTGGGTACTTATCCGTACGAAAAGCCCTATTGATTTACCTGTTTTTACAAGGAAGTAAAATGTGAAAAAAATATTTCTACATCCCATGGCCTTTCCCAACCATTTAAATTTTTCTCTTACAGGTCTAACAGTTGCGAAAAACCAATACAACACCCACCCGGAAAAATATATACAGCTAAACGAACCGTTTACTGGGTACTAATCCATACGAAAATCCCTATTGATTTACCTGTTTTTACAAGGAAATAAAATGTGAAAAAAATATTTCTACATCCCATGGCCTTTCCCAGCCATTTAAATTTTTCTCTTACAGGTCTAACGCTTCCGAAAAACCAATACAACGCCCACCCGGAACAATATATAAAGCTAAACAAACTGTTCACTGGGTATTTATCCGTACGAAAATCCCTATTGATTTACCTGTTTTTACAAGGAAATAAAATGTGAAAAAAATATTTCTACATCCCATGGCCTTTCCCAACCATTTAAACATTTCTCTTACAGGTCTAACACTACCGAAAAACCGATACAACTCCCACCCGGAACAATATATAAAGCTAAACGAACCGTTCACTGGGTACTTATCCGTACGAAAATCCCTATTGATTTTCCTGTTTTTAAAAGGAAATAAAATGTGAAAAAAATATTTCTACATCCCATGGCCTTTCCCAACCATTTAAATTTTTATCTTACAGGTCTAACACTACCGAAAAACCGATACAACTCCCACCCGGAACAATATATAAAGCTAAACGAACCGTTCACTGGGTACTTATCCGTACGAAAATCCCTATTGATTTACCTGATTTTACAAGGAAATAAAATGTGAAAAAAATATTTCTACATCCCATGGCCTTTCCCAACCATTTAAACTTTTCTCTTACAGGTGTAACACTTCCGAAAAACCAATACAACGCCCTCCCGGAACAATATATAAAGCTAAAGGGACCGTTCACTGGGTACTTATCCGTACAAAAAGCCCTATTGATTTACCTGTTTTTACAAGGAAGTAAAATGTGAAAAAAATGTTTCTACATCCCATGGCCTTTCCCAGCCATTTAAATTTTTCTCTTACAGGTCTAACGCTTCCGAAAAACCAATACAACGCCCACCCGGAACAATATATAAAGCTAAACAAACCGTTCACTGGGTACTTATCCGTACGAAAATCCCTATTGATTTACCTGTTTTTACAAGGAAATAAAATGTGAAAAAAATATTTCTACATCCCATGGCCTTTCCCAACCATTTAAATTTTTCTCTTACATGTCTAACACTTCCGAAAAACCAATACAACGGCCACCCGGAAGAATATATAACGCTAAACGAACCGTTCACTGGGCACTTATCCGTACGAAAATCCCTATTGATTTTACTGTTTTTACAAGGAAATAAAATGTGAAAAAAATATTTCTACATCCCATGGCCTTTCCCAACCATTTAAATTTTTATCTTACAGGTCTAACACTACAGAAAAACCGATACAACTCCCACCCGGAACAATATATAAAGCTAAATGAACCGTTCACTGGGTACTTATACGTATGAAAATCCCTATTGATTTCCCTGTTTTTACAAGGAAGTAAAATGTGAAAAAAATATTTCTACATCCCATGGCCTTTCCCAACCATTTAAACATTTCTCTTACAGGTCAAATACTTCTGAAAAACCAATACAACGCCCACCCGGAACAATATATAAAGCTAAACGAACCGTTCACTGGGTACTTATCCGTACGAAAAGCCCTATTGATTTACCTGTTTTTACAAGGAACTAAAATGTGAAAAAAATATTTCTACATCCCATGGCCTTTCCCAACCATTTAAATTTTTCTCTTACAGGTCTAACAGTTGCGAAAAACCAATACAACACCCACCCAGAAAAATATATACAGCTAAACGAACCGTTTACTGGGTAATAATCCATACGAAAATCCCTATTGATTTACCTGTTTTTACAAGGAAATAAAATGTGAAAAAAATATTTCTACATCCCATGGCCTTTCCCAACCATTTAAATTTTTCTCTTACAGGTCTAACACTTCCGAAAAACCAATACAACGCCCACCCGGAACAATATATAAAGCTAAACGAACCGTTTATTGGGTACTTATCCGTACGAAAATCCCTATTGATTTACCTGCTTTTACAAGGAAATAAAATGTGAAAAAAATATTTCTACATCCCCTGGCCTTTCCCAACCATTTAAATATTTCTCTTACATGTCTAACACTTCCGAAAAACCAATACAACGCCCACCCGGAACAATATATAAAGCTAAACGAACCGTTCACTGGGTACTTATCCATACGAAAATCCCTATTGATTTACCTGTTTTTACAAGGAAATAAAATGTGAAAAAAATATTTCTACATCCCATGGCCTTTCCCAACCATTTAAACTTTTCTCTTACAGGTCTAACACTTCCGTAAAACCAATACAATGGCCACCCGGAACAATATATAAAGCTAAACGAACCGTTCACTGGGCACTTATCCGTACAAAAATCCCTATTGATTTTCCTGTTTTTACAAGGAAATAAAATGTGAAAAAAATATTTCTACATCCCATGGCCTTTCCCAACCATTTAAACATTTTTCTTACAGGTCTAACACTTCCGAAAAATCAATACAACACCCACGCGGAACAATATATAAAGCTAAATGAACCGTTCACTGGGCACTTATCCGTATGAAAATCCCTATTGATTTACCTGATTTTACAAGGAAATAAAATGTGAAAAAAATATTTCTACATCCCATGGCCTTTCCCAACCATTTAAACTTTTCTCTTACAGGTCTAACACTTCCGAAAAACCAATACAACGCCCTCCCGGAACAATATATAAAGCTAAAGGGACCGTTCACTGGGTACTTATCCGTACAAAAAGCCCTATTGATTTACCTGTTTTTACAAGGAAGTAAAATGTGAAAAAAATATTTCTACATCCCATGGCCTTTCCCAGCCATTTAAATTTTTCTCTTACAGGTCTAACGCTTCCGAAAAACCAATACAACGCCCACCCGGAACAATATATAAAGCTAAACAAACCGTTCACTGGGTACTTATCCGTACGAAAATCCCTATTGATTTACCTGTTTTTACAAGGAAATAAAATGTGAAAAAAATATTTCTACATCCCATGGCCTTTCCCAACCATTTAAATTTTTCTCTTACAGGTCTAACAGTTGCGAAAAACCAATACAACACCCACCCAGAAAAATATATACAGCTAAACGAACCGTTTACTGGGTAATAATCCATACGAAAATCCCTATTGATTTACCTGTTTTTACAAGGAAATAAAATGTGAAAAAAATATTTCTACATCCCATGGCCTTTCCCAACCATTTAAATTTTTCTCTTACAGGTCTAACACTTCCGAAAAACCAATACAACGCCCACCCGGAACAATATATAAAGCTAAACGAACCGTTTATTGGGTACTTATCCGTACGAAAATCCCTATTGATTTACCTGCTTTTACAAGGAAATAAAATGTGAAAAAAATATTTCTACATCCCCTGGCCTTTCCCAACCATTTAAATATTTCTCTTACATGTCTAACACTTCCGAAAAACCAATACAACGCCCACCCGGAACAATATATAAAGCTAAACGAACCGTTCACTGGGTACTTATCCATACGAAAATCCCTATTGATTTACCTGTTTTTACAAGGAAATAAAATGTGAAAAAAATATTTCTACATCCCATGGCCTTTCCCAACCATTTAAACTTTTCTCTTACAGGTCTAACACTTCCGTAAAACCAATACAATGGCCACCCGGAACAATATATAAAGCTAAACGAACCGTTCACTGGGCACTTATCCGTACAAAAATCCCTATTGATTTTCCTGTTTTTACAAGGAAATAAAATGTGAAAAAAATATTTCTACATCCCATGGCCTTTCCCAACCATTTAAACATTTTTCTTACAGGTCTAACACTTCCGAAAAATCAATACAACACCCACGCGGAACAATATATAAAGCTAAATGAACCGTTCACTGGGCACTTATCCGTATGAAAATCCCTATTGATTTACCTGATTTTACAAGGAAATAAAATGTGAAAAAAATATTTCTACATCCCATGGCCTTTCCCAACCATTTAAACTTTTCTCTTACAGGTCTAACACTTCCGAAAAACCAATACAACGCCCTCCCGGAACAATATATAAAGCTAAAGGGACCGTTCACTGGGTACTTATCCGTACAAAAAGCCCTATTGATTTACCTGTTTTTACAAGGAAGTAAAATGTGAAAAAAATATTTCTACATCCCATGGCCTTTCCCAGCCATTTAAATTTTTCTCTTACAGGTCTAACGCTTCCGAAAAACCAATACAACGCCCACCCGGAACAATATATAAAGCTAAACAAACCGTTCACTGGGTACTTATCCGTACGAAAATCCCTATTGATTTACCTGTTTTTACAAGGAAATAAAATGTGAAAAAAATATTTCTACATCCCATGGCCTTTCCCAACCATTTAAATTTTTCTCGTACATGTCTAACACTTCCGAAAAACCAATACAACGGCCACCCGGAAGAATATATAACGCTAAACGAACCGTTCACTGGGCACTTATCCGTACGAAAATCCCTATTGATTTTACTGTTTTTACAAGGAAATAAAATGTGAAAAAAATATTTCTACATCCCATGGCCTTTCCCAACCATTTAAATTTTTATCTTACAGGTCTAACACTACAGAAAAACCGATACAACTCCCACCCGGAACAATATATAAAGCTAAATGAACCGTTCACTGGGTACTTATACGTATGAAAATCCCTATTGATTTCCCTGTTTTTACAAGGAAGTAAAATGTGAAAAAAATATTTCTACATCCCATGGCCTTTCCCAACCATTTAAACATTTCTCTTACAGGTCAAATACTTCTGAAAAACCAATACAACGCCCACCCGGAACAATATATAAAGCTAAACGAACCGTTCACTGGGTACTTATCCGTACGAAAAGCCCTATTGATTTACCTGTTTTTACAAGGAAGTAAAATGTGAAAAAAATATTTCTACATCCCATGGCCTTTCCCAACCATTTAAATTTTTTCTTACAGGTCTAACAGTTGCGAAAAACCAATACAACACCCACCCAGAAAAATATATACAGCTAAACGAACCGTTTACTGGGTAATAATCCATACGAAAATCCCTATTGATTTACCTGTTTTTACAAGGAAATAAAATGTGAAAAAAATATTTCTACATCCCATGGCCTTTCCCAACCATTTAATTTTTCTCTTACAGGTCTAACACTTCCGAAAAACCAATACAACGCCCACCCGGAACAATATATAAAGCTAAACGAACCGTTCATTGGGTACTTATCCGTACGAAAATCCCTATTGATTTACCTGCTTTTACAAGGAAATAAAATGTGAAAAAAATATTTCTACATCCCCTGGCCTTTCCCAACCATTTAAATATTTCTCTTACATGTCTAACACTTCCGAAAAACCAATACAACGCCCACCCGGAACAATATATAAAGCTAAACGAACCGTTCACTGGGTACTTATCCATACGAAAATCCCTATTGATTTACCTGTTTTTACAAGGAAATAAAATGTGAAAAAAATATTTCTACATCCCATGGCCTTTCCCAACCATTTAAACTTTTCTCTTACAGGTCTAACACTTCCGTAAAACAAATACAATGGCCACCCGGAACAATATATAAAGCTAAACGAACCGTTCACTGGGCACTTATCCGTACAAAAATCCCTATTGATTTTCCTGTTTTTACAAGGAAATAAAATGTGAAAAAAATATTTCTACATCCCATGGCCTTTCCCAACCATTTAAACATTTTTCTTACAGGTCTAACACTTCCGAAAAATCAATACAACACCCACGCGGAACAATATATAAAGCTAAATGAACCGTTCACTGGGTACTTATACGTATGAAAATCCCTATTGATTTACCTGTTTTTACAAGGAAGTAAAATGTGAAAAAATATTTCTACATCCCATGGCCTTTCCCAACCATTTAAGCATTTTTCTTACAGGTCTAACACTTCCGAAAAACCAATACAACACCCACGCGGAACAATATATAAAGCTAAACGAACCGTTCACTGGGTACTTATCCATACGAAAATCCCTGTTGATTTACCTGTATTTACAAGGAAATAAAATGTGAAAAAAATATTTCTACATCCCATGGCCTTTCCCAACCATTTAAATATTTATCTTGCAGGTCTAACACTACCGAAAAACCAATACAACTCCCACCCGGAACAATATATAAAGCTAAACGAACCGTTCACTGGGCACTTATCCGTACAAAAATCCCTATTGATTTACCTGTTTTTACAAGGAAATAAAATGTGAAAAAAATATTTCTACATCCCATGGCCTTTCCCAACCATTTAAACATTTTTCTTACAGGTCTAACACTTCCGAAAAACCAATACAACACCCTCGCGGAACAATATATAAAGCTAAATGAACCGTTCACTGGGTACTTATACGTATGAAAATCCCTATTGATTTACCTGTTTTTACAAGGAAGTAAAATGTGAAAAAATATTTCTACATCCCATGGCCTTTCCCAACCATTTAAACATTTTTCTTACAGGTCTAACACTTCCGAAAAACCAATACAACACCCACGCGGAACAATATATAAAGCTAAACGAACCGTTCACTGGGTTGGGTACTTATCCATACGAAAATCCCTATTGATTTACCTGTATTTACAAGGAAATAAAATGTGAAAAAAATATTTCTACATCCCATGGCCTTTCCCAACCATGTAAATATTTATCTTACAGGTCTAACACTACCGAAAAACCAATACAACTCCCACCCGGAACAATATATAAAGCTAAACGAACCGTTCACTGGGTACTTATCCGTACGAAAATCCCTATTGATTTACCTGTTTTTACAAGGAAATAAAATGTGAAAAAAATATTTCTACATCCCATGGCCATTCCCAACCATTTAAATTTTTCTCTTACATGTCTAACACTTCCGAAAAACCAATACAACGCCCACCCGGAACAATATATAAAGCTAAACGAACCGTTCACTGGGTACTTATCCGTACAAAAATCCCTATTGATTTACCTGTTTTTACAAGGAAATAAAATGTGAAAATAATATTTCTACATCCCATGGCCTTTCCCAACCATTTAAACTTTTCTCTTACAGGTCTAACACTTCCGAAAAACCAATACAACGGCCACCCGGAACAATATATAAAGCTAAACGAACCGTTCACTGGGCACTTATCCGTACGAAAATCCCTATTGATTTACCTGTTTTTACAAGGAAATAAAATGTGAAAAAAATATTTCTACATCCCATGGCCTTTCCCATCCATTTAAAGTTTTCTCTTACAGGTCTAACACTTCCGAAAAACCAATACAACGCCCACCCGGAACAATGTATAAAGCTAAACGAACCGTTCACTGGGTACTTATCCGTGCGAAAAGCCCTATTGATTTACCTGTTTTTACAAGGAAGTAAAATGTGAAAAAAATATTTCTACATCCCATGGCCTTTACCAGCCATTTAAATTTTTCTCTTACAGGTCTAACACTTCCGAAAAACCAATACAACGCCCACCCGGAACAATATATAAAGCTAAACGAACAGTTCACTGGGTACTTATCCGTACGAAAATCCCTATTGATTTACCTGTATTTACAAGGAAATAAAATGTGAAAAAAATATTTCTACATCCCATGGCCTTTCCCAACCATTTAAATATTTATCTTACAGGTCTAACACTACCGAAAAACCAATACAACGCCCACCCGGAACAATATATAAAGCTAAACGAACCGTTCACTGCGTACTTATCCGTACGAAAATCCCTATTGATTTACCTGTTTTTACAAGGAAGTAAAATGTGAAAAAAATATTTCTACATCCCATGGCCTTTCCCAAACATTTAAATTTTTCTCTTACATGTCTAACACTTCCAAAAAACCAATACAACGCCAACCCGGAACAATATATAAAGCTAAACGAACCGTTCACTGGGTACTTATACGTACGAAAATCCCTATTGATTTACCTGTTTTTACAAGGAAATAAAATGTGAAAAAAATATTTCTACATCCCATGGCCTTTCCCAACCATTTAAACTTTTCTCTTACAGGTCTAACACTTCTGAAAAACCTATACAACGCCCACCCGGAAAAATATATAAAGCTAAAAGAACCGTTCACTGGGTACTTATCCGTACGAAAATCCCTATTGATTTACCTGTTTTTACAAGGAAATAAAATGTGAAAAAAATATTTCTACGTCCCATGGCCTTTCCCAGCCATTTAAAGTTTTCTCTTACAGGTCTAACACTTCCGAAAAACCAATACAACGCCCACCCGGAACAATGTATAAAGCTAAACGAACCGTTCACTGGGTACTTATCCGTGCGAAAAGCCCTATTGATTTACCTGTTTTTACAAGGAAGTAAAATATGAAAAAAATATTTCTACATCCCATGGCCTTTCCCAGCCATTTAAATTTTTCTCTTACAGGTCTAACACTACCGAAAAACCGATACAACTCCCACCCGGAACAATATATAAAGCTAAACGAACCGTTCACTGGGTACTTATCCGTACGAAAATCCCTATTGATTTACCTGTTTTTACAAGGAAATAAAATGTGAAAAAAATATTTCTACATCCCAAGGCCTTTCCCAACCATTTAAACTTTTCTCTTACAGGTCTAACACTTCCGAAAAACCAATACAACGCCCTCCCGGAACAATATATAAAGCTAAACGGACAGTTCACTGGGTACTTATCCGTACAAAAAGCCCTATTGATTTACCTGTTTTTACAAGGAAGTAAAATGTGAAAAAAATATTTCTACATCCCATGGCCTTTCCCAGCCATTTAAATTTTTCTCTTACGGGTCTAACGCTTCCGAAAAACCAATACAACGCCCACCCGGAACAATATATAAAGCTAAACGAACCGTTCACTGGGTACTTATCCGTACGAAAATCCCTATTGGTTTACCTGTTTTTACAAGGAAATAAAATGTGAAAAAAATATTTCTACATCCCATGGCCTTTCCCAGCCATTTAAAGTTTTCTCTTACAGGTCTAACACTTCCGAAAAACCAATACAACGCCCACCCGGAACAATGTATAAAGCTAAACGAACCGTTCACTGGGTACTTATCCGTGCGAAAAGCCCTATTGATTTACCTGTTTTTACAAGGAAGTAAAATATGAAAAAAATATTTCTACATCCCATGGCCTTTCCCAGCCATTTAAATTTTTCTCTTACAGGTCTAACACTTCCGAAAAACCAATACAACGGCCACCCGGAACAATATATAAAGCTAAACGAACCGTTCACTGGGCACTTATCCGTACGAAAATCCCTATTGATTTACCTGTTTTTACAAGGAAATAAAATGTGAAAAAAATATTTCTACATCCCATGGCCTTTCCCATCCATTTAAAGTTTTCTCTTACAGGTCTAACACTTCCGAAAAACCAATACAACGCCCACCCGGAACAATGTATAAAGCTAAACGAACCGTTCACTGGGTACTTATCCGTGCGAAAAGCCCTATTGATTTACCTGTTTTTACAAGGAAGTAAAATGTGAAAAAAATATTTCTACATCCCATGGCCTTTACCAGCCATTTAAATTTTTCTCTTACAGGTCTAACACTTCCGAAAAACCGATACAACGCCCACCCGGAACAATATATAAAGCTAAACGAACAGTTCACTGGGTACTTATCCGTACGAAAATCCCTATTGATTTACCTGTATTTACAAGGAAATAAAATGTGAAAAAAATATTTCTACATCCCATGGCCTTTCCCAACCATTTAAATATTTATCTTACAGGTCTAACACTACCGAAAAACCAATACAACGCCCACCCGGAACAATATATAAAGCTAAACGAACCGTTCACTGCGTACTTATCCGTACGAAAATCCCTATTGATTTACCTGTTTTTACAAGGAAGTAAAATGTGAAAAAAATATTTCTACATCCCATGGCCTTTCCCAAACATTTAAATTTTTCTCTTACATGTCTAACACTTCCAAAAAACCAATACAACGCCAACCCGGAACAATATATAAAGCTAAACGAACCGTTCACTGGGTACTTATACGTACGAAAATCCCTATTGATTTACCTGTTTTTACAAGGAAATAAAATGTGAAAAAAATATTTCTACATCCCATGGCCTTTCCCAACCATTTAAACTTTTCTCTTACAGGTCTAACACTTCCGAAAAACCTATACAACGCCCACCCGGAAAAATATATAAAGCTAAAAGAACCGTTCACTGGGTACTTATCCGTACGAAAATCCCTATTGATTTACCTGTTTTTACAAGGAAATAAAATGTGAAAAAAATATTTCTACGTCCCATGGCCTTTCCCAGCCATTTAAAGTTTTCTCTTACAGGTCTAACACTTCCGAAAAACCAATACAACGCCCACCCGGAACAATGTATAAAGCTAAACGAACCGTTCACTGGGTACTTATCCGTGCGAAAAGCCCTATTGATTTACCTGTTTTTACAAGGAAGTAAAATATGAAAAAAATATTTCTACATCCCATGGCCTTTCCCAGCCATTTAAATTTTTCTCTTACAGGTCTAACACTACCGAAAAACCGATACAACTCCCACCCGGAACAATATATAAAGCTAAACGAACCGTTCACTGGGTACTTATCCGTACGAAAATCCCTATTGATTTACCTGTTTTTACAAGGAAATAAAATGTGAAAAAAATATTTCTACATCCCAAGGCCTTTCCCAACCATTTAAACTTTTCTCTTACAGGTCTAACACTTCCGAAAAACCAATACAACGCCCTCCCGGAACAATATATAAAGCTAAACGGACAGTTCACTGGGTACTTATCCGTACAAAAAGCCCTATTGATTTACCTGTTTTTACAAGGAAGTAAAATGTGAAAAAAATATTTCTACATCCCATGGCCTTTCCCAGCCATTTAAATTTTTCTCTTACGGGTCTAACGCTTCCGAAAAACCAATACAACGCCCACCCGGAACAATATATAAAGCTAAACGAACCGTTCACTGGGTACTTATCCGTACGAAAATCCCTATTGGTTTACCTGTTTTTACAAGGAAATAAAATGTGAAAAAAATATTTCTACATCCCATGGCCTTTCCCAGCCATTTAAAGTTTTCTCTTACAGGTCTAACACTTCCGAAAAACCAATACAACGCCCACCCGGAACAATGTATAAAGCTAAACGAACCGTTCACTGGGTACTTATCCGTGCGAAAAGCCCTATTGATTTACCTGTTTTTACAAGGAAGTAAAATATGAAAAAAATATTTCTACATCCCATGGCCTTTCCCAGCCATTTAAATTTTTCTCTTACAGGTCTAACACTACCGAAAAACCGATACAACTCCCACCCGGAACAATATATAAAGCTAAACGAACCGTTCACTGGGTACTTATCCGTACGAAAATCCCTATTGATTTACCTGTTTTTACAAGGAAATAAAATGTGAAAAAAATATTTCTACATCCCAAGGCCTTTCCCAACCATTTAAACTTTTCTCTTACAGGTCTAACACTTCCGAAAAACCAATACAACGCCCTCCCGGAACAATATATAAAGCTAAACGGACAGTTCACTGGGTACTTATCCGTACAAAAAGCCCTATTGATTTACCTGTTTTTACAAGGAAGTAAAATGTGAAAAAAATATTTCTACATCCCATGGCCTTTCCCAGCCATTTAAATTTTTCTCTTACGGGTCTAACGCTTCTGAAAAACCAATACAACGCCCACCCGGAACAATATATAAAGCTAAACGAACCGTTCACTGGGTACTTATCCGTACGAAAATCCCTATTGGTTTACCTATTTTTACAAGGAAATAAAATGTGAAAAAAATATTTCTACATCCCATGGCCTTTCCCAGCCATTTAAATTTTTCTCTTACAGGTCTAACACTTCCGAAAAACCAATACAACGCCCACTCGGAACAATATATAAAGCTAAACGAACCGTTCACTGGGTACTTATCCGTACGAAAATCCCTATTGATTTACCTGTTTTTACAAGGAAATAAAATGTGAAAAAAATATTTCTACATCCCATGGCCTTTCCCAACCATTTAAACTTTTCTCTTACAGGTCTAACACTTCTGAAAAACCAATACAACGGCCACCCGGAACAATATATAAAGATAAACGAACCGTTCACTGGGTACTTATCCGTACGAAAATCCCTATTGATTTTCCTGTTTTTACAAGGAAATAAAATGTGAAAAAAATATTTCTACATCCCATGGCCTTCCCCAGCCATTTAAATTTTTCTCTTACAGGTCTAACACTTCCGAAAAACCAATACAACGCCCACTCGGAACAATATATAAAGCTAAACGAACCGTTCACTGGGTACTTATCCGTACGAAAATCCCTATTGATTTACCTGTTTTTACAAGGAAATAAAATGTGAAAAAAATATTTCTACATCCCATGGCCTTTCCCAGCCATTTAAATTTTTCTCTTACGGGTCAAACGCTTCCGAAAAACCAATACAACGCCCACCCGGAACAATGTATAAAGCTAAACGAACCTTTCACTGGGTACTTTTCCGTGCGAAAAGCCCTATTGATTTACCTGTTTTTACAAGGAAGTAAAATGTGAAAAAAATATTTCTACATCCCATGGCCTTTACCAGCCATTTAAGTTTTTCTCTTACAGGTCTAACACTTCCGAAAAACCAATACAACGCCCACCCGGAACAATATATAAAGCTAAACGAACCGTTCACTGGGTACTTAACCGTACGAAAATACCTATTGATTTACCTGTTTTTACAAGGAAATGAAATGTGAAAAAAATATTTCTACATCCCATGGCCTTTCCCAACCATTTAAATTTTTCTCTTACAGGTCCAACACTTCTGAAAAACCAATACAACGCCCACCCGGAACAATATATTAAGCTAAATGAACCGTTCACTGGGTACTTATCCGTATGAAAATCCCTATTGATTTACCTGTTTTTACAAGGAAATAAAATGTGAAAAAAATATTTCTACATCCCATGGCTTTTCGCAACCATTTAAATTTTTCTCTTACAGGTCCAACACTTCTGAAAAACCAATACAACGCCCACCCGGAACAATATATTAAGCTAAATGAACCGTTCACTGGGTACTTATCCGTATGAAAATCCCTATTGATTTACCTGTTTTTACAAGGAAATAAAATGTGAAAAAAATATTTCTACATCCCATGGCTTTTCGCAACCATTTAAACTTTTCTCTTACAGGTCTAACACTTCCGAAAAACCAATACAACGGCCACCCGGAACAATATATAAAGCTAAACGAACCGTTCACTGCGTACTTATCCGTACGAAAATCCCTATTGATTTACCTGTATTTACAAGGAAATAAAATGTGAAAAAAATATTTCTACATCCCATGGCCTTAACCAACCATTTAAATTTTTCTCTTACAGGTCTAACACTTCCGAAAAACAAATACAACGGCCACCCGGAACAATATATAAAGCTAAACGAACCGTTCACTGGGTACTTATCCGTACGAAAATCCCTATTGATTTACCTGTATTTACAAGGAAATAAAATGTGAAAAAAATATTTCTACATCCCATGGCCTTTCCCAACCATTTAAATTTTTCTCTTACAGGTCCAACACTTCTGAAAAACCAATACAACGCCCACCCGGAACAATATATTAAGCTAAATGAACCGTTCACTGGGTACTTATCCGTATGAAAATCCCTATTGATTTACCTGTTTTTACAAGGAAATAAAATGTGAAAAAAATATTTCTATATCCCATGGCCTTTCGCAACCATTTAAACTTTTCTCTTATAGGTCTAACACTTCCGAAAAACCAATACAACGGCCACCCGGAACAATATATAAAGCTAAACGAACCGTTCACTGCGTACTTATCCGTACGAAAATCCCTATTGATTTACCTGTATTTACAAGGAAATAAAATGTGAAAAAAATATTTCTACATCCCATGGCCTTTCCCAACCATTTAAATTTTTCTCTTACAGGTCTAACACTTCCGAAAAACAAATACAACGGCCACCCGGAACAATATATAAAGCTAAACGAACCGTTCACTGGGCACTTATCCGTACGAAAATCCCTATTCATTTACCTGTTTTTACAAGGAAGTAAAATGTGAAAAAAATATTTCTACATCCCATGGCCTTTCCCAACCATTTTAATATTTATCTTAGAGGTCTAACACTACGGAAAAACCAATACAACTCCCACCCGGAACAATATATAAAGCTAAACGAACCGTTTACTGGGTACTAATCCATACGAAAATCCCTATTGATTTACCTGTTTTTACAAGGAAATAAAATGTGAAAAAAATATTTCTACATCCCATGGCCTTTCCCAACCATTTAAATTTTTCTCTTACAGGTCTAACACTTCCGAAAAACAAATACAACGGCCACCCGGAACAATATATAAAGCTAAACGAACCGTTCACTGGGCACGTATCCGTACGAAAAGCCCCATTGATTTACCTGTTTTTACAAGGAAGTAAAATGTGAAAAAAATATTTCTACATCCCATGGCCTTTCCCAGCCATTTAAATTTTTCTCTTACAGGTCTAACACTTCCGAAAAACCAATACAACGCCCACCCGGAACAATATATAAAGCTAAACGAACCGTTCACTGCGTACTTATCCGTACGAAAATCCCTATTGATTTACCTGTATTTACAAGGAAATAAAATGTGAAAAAAATATTTCTACATCCCATGGCCTTTCCCAACCATTTAAACTTTTCTCTTACAGGTCTAACACTTCAGAAAAACCAATACAACGGCCACCCGGAACAATGTATAAAGCTAAACGATCCGTTCACTGGGTACTTATCCGTACGAAAATCCCTATTGATTTACCTGTTTCTACAAGGAAGTAAAATGTGAAAAAAATATTTCTACATCCCATGTCCTTTCCCAACCATTTAAATTTTTCTCTTACAGATCTAACACTTCCGAAAAACCAATACAACGCCCACCCGGAACAATATATAAAGCTAAACGGACAGTTCACTGGGTACTTATCCGTACAAAAAGCCCTATTGATTTACCTGTTTTTACAAGGAAGTAAAATGTGAAAAAAATATTTCTACATCCCAAGGCCTTTCCCAACCATTTAAACTTTTCTCTTACAGGTCTAACACTTCCGAAAAACCAATACAACGCCCTCCCGGAACAATATATAAAGCTAAACGGACAGTTCACTGGGTACTTATCCGTACAAAAAGCCCTATTGATTTACCTGTTTTTACAAGGAAGTAAAATGTGAAAAAAATATTTCTACATCCCATGGCCTTTCCCAGCCATTTAAATTTTTCTCTTACGGGTCTAACGCTTCTGAAAAACCAATACAACGCCCACCCGGAACAATATATAAAGCTAAACGAACCGTTCACTGGGTACTTATCCGTACGAAAATCCCTATTGGTTTACCTATTTTTACAAGGAAATAAAATGTGAAAAAAATATTTCTACATCCCATGGCCTTTCCCAGCCATTTAAATTTTTCTCTTACAGGTCTAACACTTCCGAAAAACCAATACAACGCCCACTCGGAACAATATATAAAGCTAAACGAACCGTTCACTGGGTACTTATCCGTACGAAAATCCCTATTGATTTACCTGTTTTTACAAGGAAATAAAATGTGAAAAAAATATTTCTACATCCCATGGCCTTTCCCAACCATTTAAACTTTTCTCTTACAGGTCTAACACTTCTGAAAAACCAATACAACGGCCACCCGGAACAATATATAAAGATAAACGAACCGTTCACTGGGTACTTATCCGTACGAAAATCCCTATTGATTTTCCTGTTTTTACAAGGAAATAAAATGTGAAAAAAATATTTCTACATCCCATGGCCTTCCCCAGCCATTTAAATTTTTCTCTTACAGGTCTAACACTTCCGAAAAACCAATACAACGCCCACTCGGAACAATATATAAAGCTAAACGAACCGTTCACTGGGTACTTATCCGTACGAAAATCCCTATTGATTTACCTGTTTTTACAAGGAAATAAAATGTGAAAAAAATATTTCTACATCCCATGGCCTTTCCCAGCCATTTAAATTTTTCTCTTACGGGTCAAACGCTTCCGAAAAACCAATACAACGCCCACCCGGAACAATGTATAAAGCTAAACGAACCGTTCACTGGGTACTTATCCGTGCGAAAAGCCCTATTGATTTACCTGTTTTTACAAGGAAGTAAAATGTGAAAAAAATATTTCTACATCCCATGGCCTTTACCAGCCATTTAAGTTTTTCTCTTACAGGTCTAACACTTCCGAAAAACCAATACAACGCCCACCCGGAACAATATATAAAGCTAAACGAACCGTTCACTGGGTACTTAACCGTACGAAAATACCTATTGATTTACCTGTTTTTACAAGGAAATGAAATGTGAAAAAAATATTTCTACATCCCATGGCCTTTCCCAACCATTTAAATTTTTCTCTTACAGGTCCAACACTTCTGAAAAACCAATACAACGCCCACCCGGAACAATATATTAAGCTAAATGAACCGTTCACTGGGTACTTATCCGTATGAAAATCCCTATTGATTTACCTGTTTTTACAAGGAAATAAAATGTGAAAAAAATATTTCTACATCCCATGGCTTTTCGCAACCATTTAAATTTTTCTCTTACAGGTCCAACACTTCTGAAAAACCAATACAACGCCCACCCGGAACAATATATTAAGCTAAATGAACCGTTCACTGGGTACTTATCCGTATGAAAATCCCTATTGATTTACCTGTTTTTACAAGGAAATAAAATGTGAAAAAAATATTTCTACATCCCATGGCTTTTCGCAACCATTTAAACTTTTCTCTTACAGGTCTAACACTTCCGAAAAACCAATACAACGGCCACCCGGAACAATATATAAAGCTAAACGAACCGTTCACTGCGTACTTATCCGTACGAAAATCCCTATTGATTTACCTGTATTTACAAGGAAATAAAATGTGAAAAAAATATTTCTACATCCCATGGCCTTAACCAACCATTTAAATTTTTCTCTTACAGGTCTAACACTTCCGAAAAACAAATACAACGGCCACCCGGAACAATATATAAAGCTAAACGAACCGTTCACTGGGTACTTATCCGTACGAAAATCCCTATTGATTTACCTGTATTTACAAGGAAATAAAATGTGAAAAAAATATTTCTACATCCCATGGCCTTTCCCAACCATTTAAATTTTTCTCTTACAGGTCCAACACTTCTGAAAAACCAATACAACGCCCACCCGGAACAATATATTAAGCTAAATGAACCGTTCACTGGGTACTTATCCGTATGAAAATCCCTATTGATTTACCTGTTTTTACAAGGAAATAAAATGTGAAAAAAATATTTCTATATCCCATGGCCTTTCGCAACCATTTAAACTTTTCTCTTATAGGTCTAACACTTCCGAAAAACCAATACAACGGCCACCCGGAACAATATATAAAGCTAAACGAACCGTTCACTGCGTACTTATCCGTACGAAAATCCCTATTGATTTACCTGTATTTACAAGGAAATAAAATGTGAAAAAAATATTTCTACATCCCATGGCCTTTCCCAACCATTTAAATTTTTCTCTTACAGGTCTAACACTTCCGAAAAACAAATACAACGGCCACCCGGAACAATATATAAAGCTAAACGAACCGTTCACTGGGCACTTATCCGTACGAAAATCCCTATTCATTTACCTGTTTTTACAAGGAAGTAAAATGTGAAAAAAATATTTCTACATCCCATGGCCTTTCCCAACCATTTTAATATTTATCTTAGAGGTCTAACACTACGGAAAAACCAATACAACTCCCACCCGGAACAATATATAAAGCTAAACGAACCGTTTACTGGGTACTAATCCATACGAAAATCCCTATTGATTTACCTGTTTTTACAAGGAAATAAAATGTGAAAAAAATATTTCTACATCCCATGGCCTTTCCCAACCATTTAAATTTTTCTCTTACAGGTCTAACACTTCCGAAAAACAAATACAACGGCCACCCGGAACAATATATAAAGCTAAACGAACCGTTCACTGGGCACGTATCCGTACGAAAAGCCCCATTGATTTACCTGTTTTTACAAGGAAGTAAAATGTGAAAAAAATATTTCTACATCCCATGGCCTTTCCCAGCCATTTAAATTTTTCTCTTACAGGTCTAACACTTCCGAAAAACCAATACAACGCCCACCCGGAACAATATATAAAGCTAAACGAACCGTTCACTGCGTACTTATCCGTACGAAAATCCCTATTGATTTACCTGTATTTACAAGGAAATAAAATGTGAAAAAAATATTTCTACATCCCATGGCCTTTCCCAACCATTTAAACTTTTCTCTTACAGGTCTAACACTTCAGAAAAACCAATACAACGGCCACCCGGAACAATGTATAAAGCTAAACGATCCGTTCACTGGGTACTTATCCGTACGAAAATCCCTATTGATTTACCTGTTTCTACAAGGAAGTAAAATGTGAAAAAAATATTTCTACATCCCATGTCCTTTCCCAACCATTTAAATTTTTCTCTTACAGATCTAACACTTCCGAAAAACCAATACAACGCCCACCCGGAACAATATATAAAGCTAAACGAACCGTTCACTGGGTACTTATCCGTACGAAAATCCCTATTGATTTACCTGTTTTTACAAGGAAATGAAATGTGAAAAAAATATTTCTACATCCCATGGCCTTTCCCAACCATTTAAATTTTTCTCTTACAGGTCCAACACTTCTGAAAAACCAATACAACGCCCACCCGGAACAATATATTAAGCTAAATGAACCGTTCACTGGGTACTTATCCGTATGAAAATTCCTATTCATTTACCTGTTTTTACAAGGAAATAAAATGTGAAAAAAATATTTCTACATCCCATGGCTTTTCGCAACCATTTAAACTTTTCTCTTACAGGTCTAACTCTTCCGAAAAACCAATACAACGGCCACCCGGAACAATATATAAAGCTAAACGAACCGTTCACTGCGTCCTTATCCGTACGAAAATCCCTATTGATTTACCTGTATTTACAAGGAAATAAAATGTGAAAAAAATATTTCTACATCCCATGGCCTTAACCAACCATTTAAATTTTTCTCTTACAGGTCTAACACTTCCGAAAAACAAATACAACGGCCACCCGGAACAATATATAAAGCTAAACGAACCGTTCACTGGGCACTTATCCGTACGAAAATCCCTATTCATTTACCTGTTTTTACAAGGAAATAAAATGTGAAAAAAATATTTCTACATCCCATGGCCTTTCCCAACCATTTAAATATTTATCTTAGAGGTCTAACACTACGGAAAAACCAATACAACTCCCACCGGGAACAATATATAAAGCTAAACGAACCGTTTACTGGGTACTAATCCATACGAAAATCCCTATTGATTTACCTGTTTTTACAAGGAAGTAAAATGTGAAAAAAATATTTCTACATCCCATGGCCTTTCCCAGCCATTTAAACTTTTCTCTTACATGCCTAACACTTCTGAAAAACAAATACAACGGCCACCCGTAACAATATATAAAGCTAAACGAACCGTTCACTGGGTACTTATCCATACGAAAATCCCTATTGATTTTCCTGTATTTACAAGTTAATAAAATGTGAAAAAAATATTTCTACATCCCATGGCCTTTCCCAACCATTTAAATATTTATCTTAGAGGTCTAACACTACGGAAAAACCAATACAACTCCCACCCGGAACAATATATAAAGCTAAACGAACCGTTTACTGGGTACTAATCCATACGAAAATCCCTATTGATTTACCTGTTTTTACAAGGAAATAAAATGTGAAAAAAATATTTCTACATCCCATGGCCTTTCCCAACCATTTAAATTTTTCTCTTACAGGTCTAACACTTCCGAAAAACAAATACAACGGCCACCCGGAACAATATATAAAGCTAAACGAACCGTTCACTGGGCACTTATCAGTACGAAAATCCCTATTCATTTACCTGTTTTTATAAGGAAGTAAAATGTGAAAAAAATATTTCTACATCCCATGGCCTTTCCCAGCCATTTAAATTTTTCTCTTACAGGTCTAACACTTCCGAAAAACCAATACAACGCCCACCCGGAACAATATATAAAGCTAAACGAACCGTTCACTGCGTACTTATCCGTACGAAAATCCCTATTGATTTACCTGTATTTACAAGGAAATAAAATGTGAAAAAAATATTTCTACATCCCATGGCCTTTCCCAACCATTTAAATTTTTCTTTTACATGTCTAACACTTCCGAAAAACCAATACAACGCCCACCCGGAACAATATATAAAGCTAAACGAACCGTTTACTGGGTACTTATCAGTACGAAAATCCCTATTGATTTACCTGTTTTTACAAGGAAATAAAATGTGAAAAAAATATTTCTACATCCCATGGCCTTTCCCAGCCACTTCGGTTTTTCTCCCACAGGTCTAACACTTCCGAAAAACCAATACAACGCCCTCCCGGAACAATATATAAAGCTAAACGAACCGTAAACAAGGTACTTATCCGTAAGAAAATCCCTATTGATTTACCTGTTTTTACAAGGAAGTAAAATGTGAAAAAAATATTTCTACATCCCATGGCCTTTCCCAGCCATTTAAACTTTTCTCTTACATGCCTAACACTTCTGAAAAACAAATACAACGGCCACCCGGAACAATATATAAAGCTAAACGAACCGTTCACTGGGCACTTATCCGTACGAAAAGCCCCATTGATTTACCTGTTTTTACAAGGAAGTAAAATGTGAAAAAAATATTTCTACATCCCATGGCCTTTCCCAGCCATTTAAATTTTTCTCTTACAGGTCTAACACTTCCGAAAAACCAATACAACGGCCACCCGGAACAATATATAAAGCTAAACGAACCGTTCACTGGGTACTTATCCATACGAAAATCCCTATTGATTTTCCTGTATTTACAAGGAAATAAAATGTGAAAAAAATATTTCTACATCCCATGGCCTTTCCCAACCATTTAAATATTTATCTTAGAGGTCTAACACTACGGAAAAACCAATACAACTCCCACCCGGAACAATATATAAAGCTAAACGAACCGTTTACTGGGTACTAATCCATACGAAAATCCCTATTGATTTACCTGTTTTTACAAGGAAATAAAATGTGAAAAAAATATTTCTACATCCCATGGCCTTTCCCAACCATTTAAATTTTTCTCTTACAGGTCTAACACTTCCGAAAAACAAATACAACGGCCACCCGGAACAATATATAAAGCTAAATGAACCGTTCACTGGGCACTTATCAGTACGAAAATCCCTATTCATTTACCTGTTTTTATAAGGAAGTAAAATGTGAAAAAAATATTTCTACATCCCATGGCCTTTCCCAGCCATTTAAATTTTTCTCTTACAGGTCTAACACTTCCGAAAAACCAATACAACGCCCACCCGGAACAATATATAAAGCTAAACGAACCGTTCACTGCGTACTTATCCGTACGAAAATCCCTATTGATTTACCTGTATTTACAAGGAAATAAAATGTGAAAAAAATATTTCTACATCCCATGGCCTTTCCCAACCATTTAAATTTTTCTTTTACATGTCTAACACTTCCGAAAAACCAATACAACGCCCACCCGGAACAATATATAAAGCTAAACGAACCGTTTACTGGGTACTTATCAGTACGAAAATCCCTATTGATTTACCTGTTTTTACAAGGAAATAAAATGTGAAAAAAATATTTCTACATCCCATGGCCTTTCCCAGCCACTTCGGTTTTTCTCCCACAGGTCTAACACTTCCGAAAAACCAATACAACGCCCTCCCGGAACAATATATAAAGCTAAACGAACCGTAAACAAGGTACTTATCCGTAAGAAAATCCCTATTGATTTACCTGTTTTTACAAGGAAGTAAAATGTGAAAAAAATATTTCTACATCCCATGGCCTTTCCCAGCCATTTAAACTTTTCTCTTACATGCCTAACACTTCTGAAAAACAAATACAACGGCCACCCGGAACAATATATAAAGCTAAACGAACCGTTCACTGGGCACTTATCCGTACGAAAAGCCCCATTGATTTACCTGTTTTTACAAGGAAGTAAAATGTGAAAAAAATATTTCTACATCCCATGGCCTTTCCCAGCCATTTAAATTTTTCTCTTACAGGTCTAACACTTCCGAAAAACCAATACAACGGCCACCCGGAACAATATATAAAGCTAAACGAACCGTTCACTGGGCACTTATCCGTACGAAAAGCCCCATTGATTTACCTGTTTTTACAAGGAAGTAAAATGTGAAAAAAATATCTCTACATCCCATGGCCTTTCCCAGCCATTTAAATTTTTCTCTTACAGGTCTAACACTTCCGAAAAACCAAGACAACGCCCACCCGGAACAATATATAAAGCTAAACGAACCGTTCACTGCGTACTTATCCGTACGAAAATCCCTATTGATTTACCTGTATTTACAAGGAAATAAAATGTGAAAAAAATATTTCTACATCCCATGGCCTTTCCCAACCTTTTAAACTTTTCTCTTACAGGTCTAACACTTCAGAAAAACCAATACAACGGCCACCCGGAACAATGTATAAAGCTAAACGATCCGTTCACTGGGTACTTATCCGTACGAAAATCCCTATTGATTTACCTGTTTCTACAAGGAAGTAAAATGTGAAAAAAATATTTCTACATCCCATGGCCTTTCCCAGCCATTTAAATTTTTCTCTTACAGGTCTAACACTTCCGAAAAACCAATACAACGCCCACCCGGAACAATATATAAAGCTAAACGAACCGTTCACTGCGTACTTATCCGTACGAAAATCCCTATTGATTTACCTGTATTTACAAGGAAATAAAATGTGAAAAAAATATTTCTACATCCCATGGCCTTTCCCAACCATTTAAATTTTTCTTTTACATGTCTAACATTTCCGAAAAACCAATACAACGCCCACCCGGAACAATATATAAAGCTAAACGAACCGTTTACTGGGTACTTATCAGTACGAAAATCCCTATTGATTTACCTGTTTTTACAAGGAAATAAAATGTGAAAAAAATATTTCTACATCCCATGGCCTTTCCCAGCCACTTCGGTTTTTCTCCCACAGGTCTAACACTTCCGAAAAACCAATACAACGCCCTCCCGGAACAATATATAAAGCTAAACGAACCGTAAACAAGGTACTTATCCGTAAGAAAATCCCTATTGATTTACCTGTTTTTACAAGGAAGTAAAATGTGAAAAAAATATTTCTACATCGCATGGCCTTTCCCAGCCATTTAAACTTTTCTCTTACATGCCTAACACTTCTGAAAAACAAATACAACGGACACCTGGAACAATATATAAAGCTAAACGAACCGTTCACTGGGCACTTATCCGTACGAAAAGCCCCATTGATTTACCTGTTTTTACAAGGAAGTAAAATGTGAAAAAAATATTTCTACATCCCATGGCCTTTCCCAGCCATTTAAATTTTTCTCTTACAGGTCTAACACTTCCGAAAAACCAATACAACGCCCACCCGGAACAATATATAAAGCTAAACGAACCGTTCACTGCGTACTTATCCGTACGAAAATCCCTATTGATTTACCTGTATTTACAAGGAAATAAAATGTGAAAAAAATATTTCTACATCCCATGGCCTTTCCCAACCTTTTAAACTTTTCTCTTACAGGTCTAACACTTCAGAAAAACCAATACAACGGCCACCCGGAACAATGTATAAAGCTAAACGATCCGTTCACTGGGTACTTATCCGTACGAAAATCCCTATTCATTTACCTGTTTTTACAAGGAAGTAAAATGTGAAAAAAATATTTCTATATCCCATGGCCTTTCCCAACGATTTAAATATTTATCTTAGAGGTCTAACACTACAGAAAAACCAATACAACTCCCACCCGGAACAATATATAAAGCTAAATGAACCGTTTACTGGGTACTAATCCGTACGAAAATCCCTATTGATTTACCTGTTTTTACAAGGAAATAAAATGTGAAAAAAATATTTCTACATCCCATGGCCTTTCCCAACCATTTAAATTTTTCTCTTACAGGTCTAACACTTCCGAAAAACAAATACAACGGCCACCCGGAACAATATATAAAGCTAAACGAACCGTTCACTGGGCACTTATCCGTACGAAAAGCCCCATTGATTTACCTGTTTTTACAAGGAAGTAAAATGTGAAAAAAATATCTCTACATCCCATGGCCTTTCCCAGCCATTTAAATTTTTCTCTTACAGGTCTAACACTTCCGAAAAACCAAGACAACGCCCACCCGGAACAATATATAAAGCTAAACGAACGGTTCACTGCGTACTTATCCGTACGAAAATCCCTATTGATTTACCTGTATTTACAAGGAAATAAAATGTGAAAAAAATATTTCTACATCCCATGGCCTTTCCCAACCTTTTAAACTTTTCTCTTACAGGTCTAACACTTCAGAAAAACCAATACAACGGCCACCCGGAACAATGTATAAAGCTAAACGATCCGTTCACTGGGTACTTATCCGTACGAAAATCCCTATTGATTTTCCTGTTTCTACAAGGAAGTAAAATGTGAAAAAAATATTTCTACATCCCATGGCCTTTCCCAACCATTTAAATTTTTCTCTTACAGATCTAACACTTCCGAAAAACCAATACAACGCCCACCCGGAACAATATATAAAGCTAAACGAACCGTTCACTGGGTACTTATCCGTACGAAAATCCCTATTGATTTACCTGTTTTTACAAGGAAATAAAATGTGAAAAAAATATTTCTACATCCCATGGCCTTTCCCAACCATTTAAACTTTTCTCTTACAGGTCTAACACTTCCGAAAAACCAATACAACGCCCACCCGGAACAATATATAAAGCTAAACGAACCGTTCACTGCGTACTTATCCGTACGAAAATCCCTATTGATTTACCTGTATTTACAAGGAAATAAAATGTGAAAAAAATATTTCTACATCCCATGGCCTTTCCCAACCATTTAAATATTTATCTTAGAGGTCTAACACTACGGAAAAACCAATACAACTCCCACCCGGAACAATATATAAAGCTAAACGAACCGTTTACTGGGTACTAATCCATACGAAAATCCCTATTGATTTACCTGTTTTTACAAGGAAATAAAATGTGAAAAAAATATTTCTACATCCCATGGCCTTTCCCAGCCACTTCGGTTTTTCTCCCACAGGTCTAACACTTCCGAAAAACCAATACAACGGCCACCCGGAACAATATATAAAGCTAAACGAACCGTAAACAAGGTACTTATCCGTAAGAAAATCCCTATTGATTTACCTGTTTTTACAAGGAAGTAAAATGTGAAAAAAATATTTCTACATCCCATGGCCTTTCCCAGCCATTTAAACTTTTCTCTTACATGCCTAACACTTCTGAAAAACAAATACAATGGCCACCCGGAACAATATATAAAGCTAAACGAACCGTTCACTGGGCACTTATCCGTACGAAAAGCCCCATTGATTTACCTGTTTTTACAAGGAAGTAAAATGTGAAAAAAATATTTCTACATCCCATGGCCTTTCCCAGCCATTTAAATTTTTCTCTTACAGGTCTAACACTTCCGAAAAACCAATACAACGCCCACCCGGTACAATATATAAAGCTAAACGAACCGTTCACTGCGTACTTATCCGTACGTAAATCCCTATTGATTTACCTGTATTTACAAGGAAATAAAATGTGAAAAAAATATTTCTACATCCCATGGCCTTTCCCAACCTTTTAAACTTTTCTCTTACAGGTCTAACACTTCAGAAAAACCAATACAACGGCCACCCGGAACAATGTATAAAGCTAAACGATCCGTTCACTGGGTACTTATCCGTACGAAAATCCCTATTCATTTACCTGTTTTTACAAGGAAGTAAAATGTGAAAAAAATATTTCTACATCCCATGGCCTTTCCCAACGATTTAAATATTTATCTTAGAGGTCTAACACTACAGAAAAACCAATACAACTCCCACCCGGAACAATATATAAAGCTAAATGAACCGTTTACTGGGTACTAATCCGTACGAAAATCCCTATTGATTTACCTGTTTTTACAAGGAAATAAAATGTGAAAAAAATATTTCTACATCCCATGGCCTTTCCCAACCATTTAAATTTTTCTCTTACAGGTCTAACACTTCCGAAAAACAAATACAACGGCCACCCGGAACAATATATAAAGCTAAACGAACCGTTCACTGGGCACTTATCCGTACGAAAAGCCCCATTGATTTACCAGTTTTTACAAGGAAGTAAAATGTGAAAAAAATATCTCTACATCCCATGGCCTTTCCCAGCCGTTTAAATTTTTCTCTTACAGGTCTAACACTTCCGAAAAACCAAGACAACGCCCACCCGGAACAATATATAAAGCTAAACGAACGGTTCACTGCGTACTTATCCGTACGAAAATCCCTATTGATTTACCTGTATTTACAAGGAAATAAAATGTGAAAAAAATATTTCTACATCCCATGGCCTTTCCCAACCTTTTAAACTTTTCTCTTACAGGTCTAGCACTTCAGAAAAACCAATACAACGGCCACCCGGAACAATGTATAAAGCTAAACGATCCGTTCACTGGGTACTTATCCGTACGAAAATCCCTATTGATTTTCCTGTTTCTACAAGGAAGTAAAATGTGAAAAAAATATTTCTACATCCCATGGCCTTTCCCAACCATTTAAATTTTTCTCTTACAGATCTAACACTTCCGAAAAACCAATACAACGCCCACCCGGAACAATATATAAAGCTAAACGAACCGTTCACTGGGTACTTATCCGTACGAAAATCCCTATTGATTTACCTGTTTTTACAAGGAAATAAAATGTGAAAAAAATATTTCTACATCCCATGGCCTTTCCCAACCATTTAAACTTTTCTCTTACAGGTCTAACACTTCCGAAAAACCAATACAACGCCCACCCGGAACAATATATAAAGCTAAACGAACCGTTCACTGCGTACTTATCCGTACGAAAATCCCTATTGATTTACCTGTATTTACAAGGAAATAAAATGTGAAAAAAATATTTCTACATCCCATGGCCTTTCCCAACCATTTAAATATTTATCTTAGAGGTCTAACACTACGGAAAAACCAATACAACTCCCACCCGGAACAATATATAAAGCTAAACGAACCGTTTACTGGGTACTAATCCATACGAAAATCCCTATTGATTTACCTGTTTTTACAAGGAAATAAAATGTGAAAAAAATATTTCTACATCCCATGGCCTTTCCCAGCCACTTCGGTTTTTCTCCCACAGGTCTAACACTTCCGAAAAACCAATACAACGGCCACCCGGAACAATATATAAAGCTAAACGAACCGTAAACAAGGTACTTATCCGTAAGAAAATCCCTATTGATTTACCTGTTTTTACAAGGAAGTAAAATGTGAAAAAAATATTTCTACATCCCATGGCCTTTCCCAGCCATTTAAACTTTTCTCTTACATGCCTAACACTTCTGAAAAACAAATACAACGGCCACCCGGAACAATATATAAAGCTAAACGAACCGTTCACTGGGCACTTATCCGTACGAAAAGCCCCATTGATTTACCTGTTTTTACAAGGAAGTAAAATGTGAAAAAAATATTTCTACATCCCATGGCCTTTCCCAGCCATTTAAATTTTTCTCTTACAGGTCTAACACTTCCGAAAAACCAATACAACGCCCACCCGGTACAATATATAAAGCTAAACGAACCGTTCACTGCGTACTTATCCGTACGTAAATCCCTATTGATTTACCTGTATTTACAAGGAAATAAAATGTGAAAAAAATATTTCTACATCCCATGGCCTTTCCCAACCTTTTAAACTTTTCTCTTACAGGTCTAACACTTCAGAAAAACCAATACAACGGCCACCCGGAACAATGTATAAAGCTAAACGATCCGTTCACTGGGTACTTATCCGTACGAAAATCCCTATTCATTTACCTGTTTTTACAAGGAAGTAAAATGTGAAAAAAATATTTCTACATCCCATGGCCTTTCCCAACGATTTAAATATTTATCTTAGAGGTCTAACACTACAGAAAAACCAATACAACTCCCACCCGGAACAATATATAAAGCTAAATGAACCGTTTACTGGGTACTAATCCGTACGAAAATCCCTATTGATTTACCTGTTTTTACAAGGAAATAAAATGTGAAAAAAATATTTCTACATCCCATGGCCTTTCCCAACCATTTAAATTTTTCTCTTACAGGTCTAACACTTCCGAAAAACAAATACAACGGCCACCCGGAACAATATATAAAGCTAAACGAACCGTTCACTGGGCACTTATCCGTACGAAAAGCCCCATTGATTTACCTGTTTTTACAAGGAAGTAAAATGTGAAAAAAATATCTCTACATCCCATGGCCTTTCCCAGCCATTTAAATTTTTCTCTTACAGGTCTAACACTTCCGAAAAACCAAGACAACGCCCACCCGGAACAATATATAAAGCTAAACGAACCGTTCACTGCGTACTTATCCGTACGAAAATCCCTATTGATTTACCTGTATTTACAAGGAAATAAAATGTGAAAAAAATATTTCTACATCCCATGGCCTTTCCCAACCTTTTAAACTTTTCTCTTACAGGTCTAACACTTCAGAAAAACCAATACAACGGCCACCCGGAACAATGTATAAAGCTAAACGATCCGTTCACTGGGTACTTATCCGTACGAAAATCCCTATTGATTTTCCTGTTTCTACAAGGAAGTAAAATGTGAAAAAAATATTTCTACATCCCATGGCCTTTCCCAACCATTTAAATTTTTCTCTTACAGATCTAACACTTCCGAAAAACCAATACAACGCCCACCCGGAACAATATATAAAGCTAAACGAACCGTTCACTGGGTACTTATCCGTACGAAAATCCCTATTGATTTACCTGTTTTTACAAGGAAATAAAATGTGAAAAAAATATTTCTACATCCCATGGCCTTTCCCAACCATTTAAATTTTTCTCTTACAGATCTAACACTTCCGAAAAACCAATACAACACCCACCCGGAACAATATATAAAGCTAAACGAACCGTTCACTGGGTACTTATCCGTACGAAAATCCCTATTGATTTACCTGGTTTTACAAGGAAATTAAATGTGAAAAAAATATTTCTACATCCCATGGCCTTTCCCAGCCATTTAAATTTCTCTCCCACAGGTCTAACACTTCCAAAAAACCAATACAACGCCCACCCGGAACCATGTATAAAGCTAAACGAACCGTTCACTGGGTACTTATCCGTGCGAAAAGCCTTATTGATTTACCTGTTTTTACAAGGAAGTAAAATATGAAAAAAATATTTCTACATCCCATGGCCTTTCCCAACCATTTAAATTTTTCTCTTACAGGTCTAACAGTTGCGAAAAACCAATACAACACCCACCCGGAAAAATATATACAGCTAAACGAACCTTTTACTGGGTACTAATCCATCCGAAAATCCCTATTGATTTAAGTGTTTTTACAAGGAAATAAAATGTGAAAAAAATATTTCTCCATCCCATGGCCTTTCCCAACCATTTAAATTTTTCTCTTACAGGTCTAACACTTCCGAAAAACCAATACAACGGCCACCCGGAACAATATATAAAGCTAAACGAACCGTTCACTGGGCACTTATCCGTACGAAAATCCCTATTGATTTTCCTGTTTTTACAAGGAAATAAAATGTGAAAAAAATATTTCTACATCCCATGGCCTTTCCCAACCATTTAAATTTTTCTCTTACAGGTCTAACAGTTGCGAAAAACCAATACAACGCCCACCCGGAATAATGTATAAAGCTAAACGAACCGTTCACTGGGTACTTATCCGTGCAAAAAGCCCTATTGATTTACCTCTTTTTACAAGGAAGTAAAATGTGAAAAAAATATTTCTACATGCCATGGCCTTTCCCAACCATTTAAATTTTTCTCTTACAGGTCTAACAGTTGCGAAAAACCAATACAACGCCCACCCGGAAAAATATATAAAGCTAAACGAACCGTTCACTGGGTAGTAATCCATACGAAAATCCCTATTGATTTTCCTGTTTTTACAAGGAAATAAAATGTGAAAAAAACATTTCTACATCCCATGGCCTTTCCCAACCATTTAAATTTTTCTCTTACAGGTCTAACACTTCAGAAAAACCAATACAACGGCCACCCGGAACTATGTATAAAGCTAAACGATCCGTTCACTGGGTACTTATCCGTACGAAAATCCCTATTGATTTTCCTGTTTCTACAAGGAAGTAAAATGTGAAAAAAATATTTCTACATCCCATGGCCTTTCCCAACCATTTAAATTTTTCTCTTACAGATCTAACACTTCCGAAAAACCAATACAACGCCCACCCGGAACAATATATATAGCTAAACGAACCGTTCACTGGGTACTTACCCGTACGAAAATCCCTATTGATTTACCTGTTTTTACAAGGAAATAAAATGTGAAAAAAATATTTCTACATCCCATGGCCTTTCCCAACCATTTAAACTTTTCTCTTACAGGTCTAACACTTCCGAAAAACCAATACAACGCCCACCCGGAACAATATATAAAGCTAAACGAACCGTTCACTGCGTACTTATCCGTACGAAAATCCCTATTGATTTACCTGTATTTACAAGGAAATAAAATGTGAAAAAAATATTTCTACATCCCATGGCCTTTCCCAACCATTTAAATATTTATCTTAGAGGTCTAACACTACGGAAAAACCAATACAACTCCCACCCGGAACAATATATAAAGCTAAACGAACCGTTTACTGGGTACTAATCCATACGAAAATCCCTATTGATTTACCTGTATTTACAAGGAAATAAAATGTGAAAAAAATATTTCTACATCCCATGGCCTTTCCCAACCATTTAAATTTTTCTCTTACAGGTCTAACACTTCCGAAAAACAAATACAACGGCCACCCGGAACAATATATAAAGCTAAACGAACCGTTCACTGGGCACTTATCAGTACGAAAATCCCTATTCATTTACCTGTTTTTACAAGGAAGTAAAATGTGAAAAAAATATTTCTACATCCCATGGCCTTTCCCAGCCATTTAAATTTTTCTCTTACAGGTCTAACACTTCCGAAAAACCAATACAACACCCACCCGGAACAATATATAAAGCTAAACGAACCGTTCACTGCGTACTTATCCGTACGAAAATCCCTATTGATTTACCTGTATTTACAAGGAAATAAAATGTGAAAAAAATATTTCTACATTCCATGGCCTTTCCCAACCATTTAAATTTTTCTTTTACATGTCTAACACTTCCGAAAAACCAATACAACGCCCACCCGGAACAATATATAAAGCTAAACGAACCGTTTACTGGGTACTTATCAGTACGAAAATCCCTATTGATTTACCTGTTTTTACAAGGAAATAAAATGTGAAAAAAATATTTCTACATCCCATGGCCTTTCCCAGCCACTTCGGTTTTTCTCCCACAGGTCTAACACTTCCGAAAAACCAATACAACGCCCTCACGGAACAATATATAAAGCTAAACGAACCGTAAACAAGGTAATTATCCGTAAGAAAATCCCTATTGATTTACCTGTTTTTACAAGGAAGTAAAATGTGAAAAAAATATTTCTACATCCCATGGCCTTTCCCAGCCATTTAAACTTTTCTCTTACATGCCTAACACTTCTGAAAAACCAATACAATGGCCACCCGGAACAATGTATAAAGCTAAACGAACCGTTCACTGGGCACTTATCTGTACGAAAATCCCTATTGATTTACCTGTTTTTACAAGGAAATAAAGTGTGAAAAAAATATTTCTACATCCCATGGCCTTTCCCAACCATTTAAACTTTTCTCTTACAGGTCTAACACTTCAGAAAAACCAATACAACGGTCACCCGGAACAATGTATAAAGCTAAACGATCCGTTCACTGGGTACTTATCCGTACGAAAATCCCTATTGATTTTCCTGTTTCTACAAGGAAGTAAAATGTGAAAAAAATATTTCTACATCCCATGGCCTTTCCCAACCATTTAAATTTTTCTCTTACAGATCTAACACTTCCGAAAAACCAATACAACGCCCACCCGGAACAATATATAAAGCTAAACGAACCGTTCACTGGGTACTTATCCGTACGAAAATCCCTATTGATTTACCTGTTTTTACAAGGAAATAAAATGTGAAAAAAATATTTCTACATCCCATGGCCTTTCCCAACCGTTTAAACTTTTCTCTTACAGGTCTAACACTTCCGAAAAACCAATACAACGCCCACGCGGAACAATATATAAAGCTAAACGAACCGTTCACTGGGTACTTATCCATACGAAAATCCCTATTGATTTACCTGTATTTACAAGGAAATAAAATGTGAAAAAAATATTTCTACATCCCATGTCCTTTCCCAACCATTTAAATATTTATCTTAGAGGTCTAACACTACGGAAAAACCAATACAACTCCCACCCAGAACAATATATAAAGCTAAACGAACCGTTTACTGGGTACTAATCCATACGAAAATCCCTATTGATTAACCTGTTTTTACAAGGAAATAAAATGTGAAAAAAATATTTCTACATCCCATGGCCTTTCCCAACCATTTAAATTTTTCTCTTACAGGTCTAACACTTCCGAAAAACAAATACAACGGCCACCCGGAACAATATATAAAGCTAAACGAACCGTTCACTGGGCACTTATCCGTACGAAAATCCCTATTCATTTACCTGTTTTTACAAGGAAGTAAAATGTGAAAAAAATATTTCTACATCCCATGGACATTCCCAGCCATTTAAATTTTTCTCTTACAGGTCTAACACTTCCGAAAAACCAATACAACGCCCACCCGGAACAATATATAAAGCTAAACGAACCGTTCACTGCGTACTTATCCGTACGAAAATCCCTATTGATTTACCTGTATTTACAAGGAAATAAAATGTGAAAAAAATATTTCTACATCCCATGGCCTTTCCCAACCATTTAAACTTTTCTCTTACAGGTCTAACACTTCAGAAAAACCAATACAACGGCCACCCGGAACAATGTATAAAGCTAAACGATCCGTTCACTGGGTACTTATCCGTACGTAAATCCCTATTGATTTACCTGTTTTTACAAGGAAATTAAATGTGAAAAAAATATTTCTACATCCCATGGCCTTTCCCAGCCATTTAAATTTCTCTCCCACAGGTCTAACACTTCCGAAAAACCAATACAACGCCCACCCGGAACCATGTATAAAGCTAAACGAACCGTTCACTGGGTACTTATCCGTGCGAAAAGCCTTATTGATTTACCAGTTTTTACAAGGAAGTAAAATATGAAAAAAATATTTCTACATCCCATGGCCTTTCCCAACCATTTAAATTTTTCTCTTACAGGTCTAACAGTTGCGAAAAACCAATACAACACCCACCCGGAAAAATATATACAGCTAAACGAACCTTTTACTGGGTACTAATCCATCCGAAAATCCCTATTGATTTAAGTGTTTTTACAAGGAAATAAAATGTGAAAAAAATATTTCTCCATCCCATGGCCTTTCCCAACCATTTAAATTTTTCTCTTACAGGTCTAACACTTCCGAAAAACCAATACAACGGCCACCCGGAACAATATATAAAGCTAAACGAACCGTTCACTGGGCACTTATCCGTACGAAAATCCCTATTGATTTTCCTGTTTTTACAAGGAAATAAAATGTGAAAAAAATATTTCTACATCCCATGGCCTTTCCCAACCATTTAAATTTTTCTCTTACAGGTCTAACAGTTGCGAAAAACCAATACAACGCCCACCCGGAATAATGTATAAAGCTAAACGAACCGTTCACTGGGTACTTATCCGTGCAAAAAGCCCTATTGATTTACCTCTTTTTACAAGGAAGTAAAATGTGAAAAAAATATTTCTACATGCCATGGCCTTTCCCAACCATTTAAATTTTTCTCTTACAGGTCTAACAGTTGCGAAAAACCAATACAACGCCCACCCGGAAAAATATATAAAGCTAAACGAACCGTTCACTGGGTAGTAATCCATACGAAAATCCCTATTGATTTTCCTGTTTTTACAAGGAAATAAAATGTGAAAAAAACATTTCTACATCCCATGGCCTTTCCCAACCATTTAAATTTTTCTCTTACAGGTCTAACACTTCAGAAAAACCAATACAACGGCCACCCGGAACTATGTATAAAGCTAAACGATCCGTTCACTGGGTACTTATCCGTACGAAAATCCCTATTGATTTTCCTGTTTCTACAAGGAAGTAAAATGTGAAAAAAATATTTCTACATCCCATGGCCTTTCCCAACCATTTAAATTTTTCTCTTACAGATCTAACACTTCCGAAAAACCAATACAACACCCACCCGGAACAATATATAAAGCTAAACGAACCGTTCACTGGGTACTTATCCGTACGAAAATCCCTATTGATTTACCTGTTTTTACAAGGAAATTAAATGTGAAAAAAATATTTCTACATCCCATGGCCTTTCCCAGCCATTTAAATTTCTCTCCCACAGGTCTAACACTTCCGAAAAACCAATACAACGCCCACCCGGAACCATGTATAAAGCTAAACGAACCGTTCACTGGGTACTTATCCGTGCGAAAAGCCTTATTGATTTACCTGTTTTTACAAGGAATTAAAATATGAAAAAAATATTTCTACATCCCATGGCCTTTCCCAACCATTTAAATTTTTCTCTTACAGGTCTAACAGTTGCGAAAAACCAATACAACACCCACCCGGAAAAATATATACAGCTAAACGAACCTTTTACTGGGTACTAATCCATCCGAAAATCCCTATTGATTTAAGTGTTTTTACAAGGAAATAAAATGTGAAAAAAATATTTCTCCATCCCATGGCCTTTCCCAACCATTTAAATTTTTCTCTTACAGGTCTAACACTTCCGAAAAACCAATACAACGGCCACCCGGAACAATATATAAAGCTAAACGAACCGTTCACTGGGCACTTATCCGTACGAAAATCCCTATTGATTTTCCTGTTTTTACAAGGAAATAAAATGTGAAAAAAATATTTCTACATCCCATGGCCTTTCCCAACCATTTAAATTTTTCTCTTACAGGTCTAACAGTTGCGAAAAACCAATACAACGCCCACCCGGAATAATGTATAAAGCTAAACGAACCGTTCACTGGGTACTTATCCGTGCAAAAAGCCCTATTGATTTACCTCTTTTTACAAGGAAGTAAAATGTGAAAAAAATATTTCTACATGCCATGGCCTTTCCCAACCATTTAAATTTTTCTCTTACAGGTCTAACAGTTGCGTAAAACCAATACAACGCCCACCCGGAAAAATATATAAAGCTAAACGAACCGTTCACTGGGTAGTAATCCATACGAAAATCCCTATTGATTTTCCTGTTTTTACAAGGAAATAAAATGTGAAAAAAACATTTCTACATCCCATGGCCTTTCCCAACCATTTAAATTTTTCTCTTACAGGTCTAACACTTCCGAAAAACCAATACAACGCCCACCCGGAAAAATATATAAAGCTAAATGAACCGCTCACTGGGTACTTATCCGTACGAAAATCCCTATTGATTTACCTGTTTTTACAAGGAAATAAAATGTGAAAAAAAATATTTCTACATCCCATGGCCATTCCCAGCCATTTAAATTTTTCTCTTACAGGTCTAACACTTACGAAAACCAATACAACGCCCACCCGGAACAATGTATAAAGCTAAACGAACCGTTCACTGGGCACTTATCCGTACGAAAATCCCTATTGATTTTCCTGTTTTTACAAGGAAATAAAATGTGAAAAAAATATTTCTACACCCTATGGCCTTTCCCAACCCTTTAAATATTTATCTTACAGGTCTAACACTACCGAAAAACCAATACAACTCCCACCCGTAACAATATATTAAGCTAAACGAACGGTTCACTGGTTACTTATCCGTACGAAAATCCCTATTGATTTACCTGTTTTTACAAGGAAATAAAATGTGAAAAAAATATTTCTACATCCCATGGCCTTTTGCAACCATTTAAACTTTTCTCTTACAGGTCTAACACTTCCGAAAAACCAATACAACGCCCACCCGGAACAATATATAAAGCTAAACGAACAGTTCACTGGGTACTTATCCGTACGAAAAGCACTATTGATTTACCTGTTTTTACAAGTAAGTAAAATATGAAAAAAATATTTCTACATCCCATGGCCTTTCCCAACCATTTAAATTTTTCTCTTACAGGTCTAACAGTTGCGAAAAACCAATACAACACCCACCCGGAAAAATATATACAGCTAAACGAACCGTTTACTGGGTACTAATCCATCCGAAAATCCCTATTGATTTAAGTGTTTTTACAAGGAAATAAAATGTGAAAAAAATATTTCTCCATCCCATGGCCTTTCCCAACCATTTAAATTTTTCTCTTACAGGTCTAACACTTCCGAAAAACCAATACAACGGCCACCCGGAACAATATATAAAGCTAAACGAACCGTTCACTGGGCACTTATCCGTACGAAAATCCCTATTGATTTTCCTGTTTTTACAAGGAAATAAAATGTGAAAAAAATATTTCTACACCCTATGGCCTTTCCCAACCCTTTAAATATTTATCTTACAGGTCTAACACTACCGAAAAACCAATACAACTCCCACCCGGAACAATATATAAAGCTAAACGAACGGTTCACTGGTTACTTATCCGTACGAAAATCCCTATTGATTTACCTGTTTTTACAAGGAAATAAAATGTGAAAAAAATATTTCTACATCCCATGGCCTTTCGCAACCATTTAAATTTTTCTCTTACAGGTCTAACACTTCCGAAAAACCAATACAACGCCCACCCGGAACAATATATAAAGCTAAACGAACAGTTCACTGGGTACTTATCCGTACGAAAAGCACTATTGATTTACCTGTTTTTACAAGGAAGTAAAATGTGAAAAAAATATTTCTACATCCCATGGCCTTTCCCAACCATTTAAATTTTTCTCTTACAGGTCTAACAGTTGCGAAAAACCAATACAACGCCCACCCGGAATAATGTATAAAGCTAAACGAACCGTTCACTGGGTACTTATCCGTGCGAAAAGCCCTATTGATTTACCTCTTTTTACAAGGAAGTAAAATGTGAAAAAAATATTTCTACATGCCATGGCCTTTCCCAACCATTTAAATTTTTCTCTTACAGGTCTAACAGTTGCGAAAAACCAATACAACGCCCACCCGGAATAATATATAAAGCTAAACGAACCGTTCACTGGGTAGTAATCCATACGAAAATCCCTATTGATTTTCCTGTTTTTACAAGGAAATAAAATGTGAAAAAAACATTTCTGCATCCCATGGCCTTTCCCAACCATTTAAATTTTTCTTTTACATGTCTAACACTTCCGAAAAACCAATACAACGCCCACCCGGAACAATATATAAAGCTAAACGAACCGTTTACTGGGTACTTATCAGTACGAAAATCCCTATTGATTTACCTGTTTTTACAAGGAAATAAAATGTGAAAAAAATATTTCTACATCCCATGGCCTTTCCCAGCCACTTCGGTTTTTCTCCCACAGGCCTAACACTTCCGAAAAACCAATACAACGCCCTCCCGGAACAATATATAAAGCTAAACGAACCGTAAACAAGGTAATTATCCGTAAGAAAATCCCTATTGATTTACCTGTTTTTACAAGGAAGTAAAATGTGAAAAAAATATTTCTACATCCCATGGCCTTTCCCAGCCATTTAAACTTTTCTCTTACATGCCTAACACTTCTGAAAAACCAATACAATGGCCACCCGGAACAATATATAAAGCTAAACGAACCGTTCACTGGGCACTTATCCGTACGAAAATCCCTATTGATTTACCTGTTTTTACAAGGAAATAAAGTGTGAAAAAAATATTTCTACATCCCATGGCCTTTCCCAACCATTTAAACTTTTCTCTTACAGGTCTAACACTTCAGAAAAACCAATACAACGGTCACCCGGAACAATGTATAAAGCTAAACGATCCGTTCACTGGGTACTTATCCGTACGAAAATCCCTATTGATTTTCCTGTTTCTACAAGGAAGTAAAATGTGAAAAAAATATTTCTACATCCCATGGCCTTTCCCAACCATTTAAATTTTTCTCTTACAGATCTAACACTTCCGAAAAACCAATACAACGCCCACCCGGAACAATATATAAAGCTAAACGAACCGTTCACTGGGTACTTATCCGTACGAAAATCCCTATTGATTTACCTGTTTTTACAAGGAAATAAAATGTGAAAAAATATTTCTACATCCCATGGCCTTTCCCAACCATTTAAACTTTTCTCTTACAGGTCTAACACTTCCGAAAAACCAATACAACGCCCACGCGGAACAATATATAAAGCTAAACGAACCGTTCACTGGGTACTTATCCATACGAAAATCCCTATTGATTTACCTGTATTTACAAGGAAATAAAATGTGAAAAAAATATTTCTACATCCCATGGCCTTTCCCAACCATTTAAATATTTATCTTAGAGGTCTAACACTACAGAAAAACCAATACAACTCCCACCCAGAACAATATATAAAGCTAAACGAACCGTTTACTGGGTACTAATCCATACGAAAATCCCTATTGATTAACCTGTTTTTACAAGGAAATAAAATGTGAAAAAAATATTTCTACATCCCATGGCCTTTCCCAACCATTTAAATTTTTCTCTTACAGGTCTAACACTTCCGAAAAACAAATACAACGGCCACCCGGAACAATATATAAAGCTAAACGAACCGTTCACTGGGCACTTATCCGTACGAAAATCCCTATTCATTTACCTGTTTTTACAAGGAAGTAAAATGTGAAAAAAATATTTCTACATCCCATGGACTTTCCCAGCCATTTAAATTTTTCTCTTACAGGTCTAACACTTCCGAAAAACCAATACAACGCCCACCCGGAACAATATATAAAGCTAAACGAACCGTTCACTGCGTACTTATCCGTACGAAAATCCCTATTGATTTACCTGTATTTACAAGGAAATAAAATGTGAAAAAAATATTTCTACATCCCATGGCCTTTCCCAACCATTTAAACTTTTCTCTTACAGGTCTAACACTTCAGAAAAACCAATACAACGGCCACCCGGAACAATGTATAAAGCTAAACGATCCGTTCACTGGGTACTTATCCGTACGAAAATCCCTATTGATTTACCTGTTTCTACAAGGAAGTAAAATGTGAAAAAAATATTTCTACATCCCATGGCCTTTCCCAACCATTTAAATTTTTCTCTTACAGATCTAACACTTCCGAAAAACCAATACAACACCCACCCGGAACAATATATAAAGCTAAACGAACCGTTCACTGGGTACTTATCCGTACGAAAATCCCTATTGATTTACCTGTTTTTACAAGGAAATTAAATGTGAAAAAAATATTTCTACATCCCATGGCCTTTCCCAGCCATTTAAATTTCTCTCCCACAGGTCTAACACTTCCGAAAAACCAATACAACGCCCACCCGGAACCATGTATAAAGCTAAACGAACCGTTCACTGGGTACTTATCCGTGCGAAAAGCCTTATTGATTTACCTGTTTTTACAAGGAAGTAAAATATGAAAAAAATATTTCTACATCCCATGGCCTTTCCCAACCATTTAAATTTTTCTCTTACAGGTCTAACAGTTGCGAAAAACCAATACAACACCCACCCGTAAAAATATATACAGCTAAACGAACCTTTTACTGGGTACTAATCCATCCGAAAATCCCTATTGATTTAAGTGTTTTTACAAGGAAATAAAATGTGAAAAAAATATTTCTCCATCCCATGGCCTTTCCCAACCATTTAAATTTTTCTCTTACAGGTCTAACACTTCCGAAAAACCAATACAACGGCCACCCGGAACAATATATAAAGCTAAACGAACCGTTCACTGGGCACTTATCCGTACGAAAATCCCTATTGATTTTCCTGTTTTTACAAGGAAATAAAATGTGAAAAAAATATTTCTACATCCCATGGCCTTTCCCAACCATTTAAATTTTTCTCTTACAGGTCTAACAGTTGCGAAAAACCAATACAACGCCCACCCGGAATAATGTATAAAGCTAAACGAACCGTTCACTGGGTACTTATCCGTGCAAAAAGCCCTATTGATTTACCTCTTTTTACAAGGAAGTAAAATGTGAAAAAAATATTTCTACATGCCATGGCCTTTCCCAACCATTTAAATTTTTCTCTTACAGGTCTAACAGTTGCGAAAAACCAATACAACGCCCACCCGGAAAAATATATAAAGCTAAACGAACCGTTCACTGGGTAGTAATCCATACGAAAATCCCTATTGATTTTCCTGTTTTTACAAGGAAATAAAATGTGAAAAAAACATTTCTACATCCCATGGCCTTTCCCAACCATTTAAATTTTTCTCTTACAGGTCTAACACTTCCGAAAAACCAATACAACGCCCACCCGGAAAAATATATAAAGCTAAATGAACCGCTCACTGGGTACTTATCCGTACGAAAATCCCTATTGATTTACCTGTTTTTACAAGGAAATAAAATGTGAAAAAAAATATTTCTACATCCCATGGCCATTCCCAGCCATTTAAATTTTTCTCTTACAGGTCTAACACTTACGAAAACCAATACAACGCCCACCCGGAACAATGTATAAAGCTAAACGAACCGTTCACTGGGCACTTATCCGTACGAAAATCCCTATTGATTTTCCTGTTTTTACAAGGAAATAAAATGTGAAAAAAATATTTCTACACCCTATGGCCTTTCCCAACCCTTTAAATATTTATCTTACAGGTCTAACACTACCGAAAAACCAATACAACTCCCACCCGGAACAATATATAAAGCTAAACGAACGGTTCACTGGTTACTTATCCGTACGAAAATCCCTATTGATTTACCTGTTTTTACAAGGAAATAAAATGTGAAAAAAATATTTCTACATCCCATGGCCTTTTGCAACCATTTAAACTTTTCTCTTACAGGTCTAACACTTCCGAAAAACCAATACAACGCCCACCCGGAACAATATATAAAGCTAAACGAACAGTTCACTGGGTACTTATCCGTACGAAAAGCACTATTGATTTACCTGTTTTTACAAGTAAGTAAAATATGAAAAAAATATTTCTATATCCCATGGCCTTTCCCAACCATTTAAATTTTTCTCTTACAGGTCTAACAGTTGCGAAAAACCAATACAACACCCACCCGGAAAAATATATACAGCTAAACGAACCGTTTACTGGGTACTAATCCATCCGAAAATCCCTATTGATTTAAGTGTTTTTACAAGGAAATAAAATGTGAAAAAAATATTTCTCCATCCCATGGCCTTTCCCAACCATTTAAATTTTTCTCTTACAGGTCTAACACTTCCGAAAAACCAATACAACGGCCACCCGGAACAATATATAAAGCTAAACGAACCGTTCACTGGGCACTTATCCGTACGAAAATCCCTATTGATTTTCCTGTTTTTACAAGGAAATAAAATGTGAAAAAAATATTTCTACACCCTATGGCCTTTCCCAACCCTTTAAATATTTATCTTACAGGTCTAACACTACCGAAAAACCAATACAACTCCCACCCGGAACAATATATAAAGCTAAACGAACGGTTCACTGGTTACTTATCCGTACGAAAATCTCTATTGATTTACCTGTTTTTACAAGGAAATAAAATGTGAAAAAAATATTTCTACATCCCATGGCCTTTCGCAACCATTTAAATTTTTCTCTTACAGGTCTAACACTTCCGAAAAACCAATACAACGCCCACCCGGAACAATATATAAAGCTAAACGAACAGTTCACTGGGTACTTATCCGTACGAAAAGCACTATTGATTTACCTGTTTTTACAAGGAAGTAAAATGTGAAAAAAATATTTCTACATCCCATGGCCTTTCCCAACCATTTAAATTTTTCTCTTACAGGTCTAACAGTTGCGAAAAACCAATACAACGCCCACCCGGAATAATGTATAAAGCTAAACGAACCGTTCACTGGGTACTTATCCGTGCGAAAAGCCCTATTGATTTACCTCTTTTTACAAGGAAGTAAAATGTGAAAAAAATATTTCTACATGCCATGGCCTTTCCCAACCATTTAAATTTTTCTCTTACAGGTCTAACAGTTGCGAAAAACCAATACAACGCCCACCCGGAATAATATATAAAGCTAAATGAACCGTTCACTGGGTAGTAATCCATACGAAAATCCCTATTGATTTTCCTGTTTTTACAAGGAAATAAAATGTGAAAAAAACATTTCTGCATCCCATGGCCTTTCCCAACCATTTAAATTTTTCTCTTACAGGTCTAACACTTCCGAAAAACCAATACAACGCCCACCCGGAAAAATATATAAAGCTAAACGAACCGCTCACTGGGTACTTATCCGTACGAAAATCCCTATTGATTTACCTGTTTTTACAAGGAAATAAAATGTGAAAAAAATATTTCTACATCCCATGGCCATTCCCAGCCATTTAAATTTTTCTCTTACAGGTCTAACACTTACGAAAACCAATACAACGCCCACCCGGAACAATGTATAAAGCTAAACGAACCGTTCACTGGGTACTTTTCCGTGCGAAAAGCGCTATTGATTTTCCTCTTTTTACAAGGAAGTAAAATGTGAAAAAAATATTTCTACATCCCATGGCCTTTCCCAACCATTTAAATTTTTATCTTACAGGTCTAACAGTTGCGAAAAACCAATACAACGCCCACCCGGAAAAATATATAAAGCTAAACGAACCGTTCACTGGGTACTAATCCATACGAAAATCCCTATTGATTTACCTGTTTTTACAAGGAAATAAAATGTGAAAAAAATATTTCTACATCCCATGGCCTTTCCCAACCATTTAAATTTTTCTCTTACAGGTCTAACACTTCCGAAAAACCAATACAACGCCCACCCGGAACAATATATAAAGCTAAACGAACCGTTCACTGGGTACTTATCCGTACGAAAAGCCCTATTGATTTTCCTGTTTTTACAAGGAAATAAAATGTGAAAAAAATATTTCTACATCCCATGGCCTTTCCCAACCATTTAAATTTTTATCTTACAGGTCTAACAGTTGCGAAAAACAAATACAACGCCCACCCGGAATAATATATAAAGCTAAACGAACCGTTCACTGGGTAGTAATCCATACGAAAATCCCTATTGATTTTCCTGTTTTTACAAGGAAATAAAATGTGAAAAAAACATTTCTGCATCCCATGGCCTTTCCCAATCATTTAAATTTTTCTCTTACAGGTCTAACACTTCCGAAAAACCAATACAACGCCCACCCGGAAAAATATATAAAGCTAAACAAACCGCTCACTGGGTACTTATCCGTACGAAAATCCCTATTGATTTACCTGTTTTTACAAGGAAATAAAATGTGAAAAAAATATTTCTACATCCCATGGCCTTTCCCAACCATTTAAATTTTTCTCTTATAGGTCTAACACTTCCGAAAAACCAATACAACGCCCACCCGGAAAAATATAAAAAGCTAAACGAACCGTTCACTGGGTACTTATCCCTACGAAAATCCCTATTGATTTACCTGTTTTTACAAGTAAATAAAATGTGAAAAAAATATTTCTACATCCCATGGCCTTTCCCAACCATTTAAATTTTTCTCTTACAGGTCTAACACTTCCGAAAAACCAATACAACGCCCACCCGGAATAATGTATAAAGCTAAACGAACCGTTCACTGGGTACTTATCCGTGCGAAAAGCCCTATTGATTTACCTCTTTTTACAAGGAAGTAAAATGTGAAAAAAATATTTCTACATGCCATGGCCTTTCCCAACCATTTAAATTTTTCTCTTACAGGTCTAACAGTTGCGAAAAACCAATACAACGCCCACCCGGAAAAATATATAAAGCTAAACGAACCGTTCACTGGGTAGTAATCCATACGAAAATCCCTATTGATTTTCCTGTTTTTACAAGGAAATAAAATGTGAAAAAAACATTTCTACATCCCATGGCCTTTCCCAACCATTTAAATTTTTCTCTTACAAGTCTAACACTTCCGAAAAACCAATACAACGCCCACCCGGAAAAATATATAAAGCTAAACGAACCGCTCACTGGGTACTTATCCGTACGAAAATCCCTATTGATTTACCTGTTTTTACAAGGAAATAAAATGTGAAAAAAAATATTTCTACATCCCATGGCCATTCCCAGCCATTTAAATTTTTCTCTTACAGGTCTAACACTTACGAAAACCAATACGACGCCCACCCGGAACAATGTATAAAGCTAAACGAACCGTTCACTGGGGACTTATCTGTGCGAAAAGCCCTATTGATTTACCTGTTTTTACAAGGAAGTAAAATGTGAAAAAAATATTTCTACATCCCATGGCCTTTCCCAACCATTTAAATTTTTCTCTTACAGGTCTAACACTTCCGAAAAACCAATACAACGCCCACCCGGAAAAATATAAAAAGCTAAACGAACCGTTCACTGGGTACTTATCCCTACGAAAATCCCTATTGATTTACCTGTTTTTACAAGTAAATAAAATGTGAAAAAAATATTTCTACATCCCATGGCCTTTCCCAACCATTTAAATTTTTCTCTTACAGTTCTAACACTTCCGAAAAACCAATACAACGCCCACCCGGAATAATGTATAAAGCTAAACGAACCGTTCACTGGGTACTTATCGGTGCGAAAAGCCCTATTGATTTACCTCTTTTTACAAGGAAGTAAAATGTGAAAAAAATATTTCTACATGCCATGGCCTTTCCCAACCATTTAAATTTTTCTCTTACAGGTCTAACAGTTGCGAAAAACCAATACAACGCCCACCCGGAAAAATATATAAAGCTAAACGAACCGTTCACTGGGTAGTAATCCATACGAAAATCCCTATTGATTTTCCTGTTTTTACAAGGAAATAAAATGTGAAAAAAACATTTCTACATCCCATGGCCTTTCCCAACCATTTAAATTTTTCTCTTACAGGTCTAACACTTCCGAAAAACCAATACAACGCCCACCCGGAAAAATATATAAAGCTAAACGAACCGCTCACTGGGTACTTATCCGTACGAAAATCCCTATTGATTTACCTGTTTTTACAAGGAAATAAAATGTGAAAAAAAATATTTCTACATCCCATGGCCATTCCCAGCCATTTAAATTTTTCTCTTACAGGTCTAACACTTACGAAAACCAATACAACGCCCACCCGGAACAATGTATAAAGCTAAACGAACCGTTCACTGGGTACTTATCTGTGCGAAAAGCCCTATTGATTTACCTGTTTTTACAAGGAAGTAAAATGTGAAAAAAATATTTCTACATCCCATGGCCTTTCCCAACCATTTAAATTTTTCTCTTACAGGTCTAACAGTTGCGAAAAACCAATACAACGCCCACCCAGAACAATGTATAAAGCTAAACGAACCGTTCACTGGGTACTTATACGTGCGAAAAGCCCTATTGATTTACCTGTTTTTACAAGGAAGTAAAATGTGAAAAAAATATTTCTACATCCCATGGCCTTTCCCAACCATTTAAATTTTTCTCTTACAGGTCTAACACTACCGAAAAAGCAATACAACTCCCACCCGGAACAATATATAAAGCTAAACGAACCGTTCACTGGGTACTTATCCGTACGAAAATCCCTATTGATTTACCTGTTTTTACAAGGAAATAAAATGTGAAAAAAATATTTCTACATCCCATGGCCTTTCCCAACCATTTAAATTTTTCTCTTACAGGTCTAACACTTCTGAAAAACCAATACAACGCCCACCCGGAACAATGTATAAAGCTAAACGAACCGTTCACTGGGTACTTATCCGTGCGAAAAGCGCTATTGATTTTCCTCTTTTTACAAGGAAGTAAAATGTGAAAAAAATATTTCTACATCCCATGGCCTTTCCCAACCATTTAAATTTTTATCTTACAGGTCTAACAGTTGCGAAAAACCAATACAACGCCCACCCGGAAAAATATATAAAGCTAAACGAACCGTTCACTGGGTACTAATCCATACGAAAATCCCTATTGATTTACCTGTTTTTACAAGGAAATAAAATGTGAAAAAAATATTTCTACATCCCATGGCCTTTCCCAACCATTTAAATTTTTCTCTTACAGGTCTAACACTTCCGAAAAACCAATACAACGCCCACCCGGAACAATATATAAAGCTAAACGAACCGTTCACTGGGTACTTATCCGTACGAAAAGCCCTATTGATTTTCCTGTTTTTACAAGGAAATAAAATGTGAAAAAAATATTTCTACATCCCATGGCCTTTCCCAACCATTTAAATTTTTATCTTACAGGTCTAACAGTTGCGAAAAACCAATACAACGCCCACCCGGAATAATATATAAACCTAAACGAACCGTTCACTGGGTAGTAATCCATACGAAAATCCCTATTGATTTTCCTGTTTTTACAAGGAAATAAAATGTGAAAAAAACATTTCTGCATCCCATGGCCTTTCCCAACCATTTAAATTTTTCTCTTACAGGTCTAACACTTCTGAAAAACCAATACAACGCCCACCCGGAAAAATATATAAAGCTAAACGAACCGCTCACTGGGTACTTATCCGTACGAAAATCCCTATTGATTTACCTGTTTTTACAAGGAAATAAAATGTGAAAAAAATATTTCTACATCCCATGGCCATTCCCAGCCATTTAAATTTTTCTCTTACAGGTCTAACACTTACGAAAACCAATACAACGCCCACCCGGAACAATGTATAAAGCTAAACGAACCGTTCACTGGGTACTTATCTGTGCGAAAAGCCCTATTGATTTACCTGTTTTTACAAGGAAGTAAAATGTGAAAAAAATATTTCTACATCCCATGGCCTTTCCCAACCATTTAAATTTTTCTCTTACAGGTCTAACAGTTGCGAAAAACCAATACAACGCCCACCCGGAAAAATATAAAAAGCTAAACGAACCGTTCACTGGGTACTTATCCGTACGAAAATCCCTATTGATTTACCAGTTTTTACAAGGAAATAAAATGTGAAAAAAATATTTCTACATCCCATGGCCTTTCCCAACCATTTAAATTTTTATCTTACAGGTCTAACACTTCTGAAAAACCAATACAACGCCCACCCGGAACAATGTATAAAGCTAAACGAACCGTTCACTGGGTACTTATCCGTGCGAAAAGCCCTATTGATTTTCCTCTTTTTACAAGGAAGTAAAATGTGAAAAAAATATTTCTACATCCCATGGCCTTTCCCAACCATTTAAATTTTTATCTTACAGGTCTAACAGTTGCGAAAAACCAATACAACGCCCACCCGGAAAAATATATAAAGCTAAACGAACCGTTCACTGGGTACTAATCCATATGAAAATCCCTATTGATTTACCTGTTTTTACAAGGAAATAAAATGTGAAAAAAATATTTCTACATCCCATGGCCTTTCCCAACCATTTAAATTTTTCTCTTCCAGGTCTAACACTTCCGAAAAACCAATACAACGCCCACCCGGAACAATGTATAAAGCTAAACGAACCGTTCACTGGGTACTTATCTGTGCGAAAAGCCCTATTGATTTACCTGTTTTTACAAGGAAGTAAAATGTGAAAAAAATATTTCTACATCCCATGGCCTTTCCCAACCATTTAAATTTTTCTCTTACAGGTCTAACAGTTGCGAAAAACCAATACAACGCCCACCCGGAAAAATATAAAAAGCTAAACGAACCGTTCACTGGGTACTTATCCGTACGAAAATCCCTATTGATTTACCAGTTTTTACAAGGAAATAAAATGTGAAAAAAATATTTCTACATCCCATGGCCTTTCCCAACCATTTAAATTTTTATCTTACAGGTCTAACACTTCTGAAAAACCAATACAACGCCCACCCGGAACAATGTATAAAGCTAAACGAACCGTTCACTGGGTACTTATCCGTGCGAAAAGCCCTATTGATTTTCCTCTTTTTACAAGGAAGTAAAATGTGAAAAAAATATTTCTACATCCCATGGCCTTTCCCAACCATTTAAATTTTTATCTTACAGGTCTAACAGTTGCGAAAAACCAATACAACGCCCACCCGGAAAAATATATAAAGCTAAACGAACCGTTCACTGGGTACTAATCCATACGAAAATCCCTATTGATTTACCTGTTTTTACAAGGAAATAAAATGTGAAAAAAATATTTCTACATCCCATGGCCTTTCCCAACCATTTAAATTTTTCTCTTCCAGGTCTAACACTTCCGAAAAACCAATACAACGCCCACCCGGAACAATATATAAAGCTAAACGAACCGTTCACTGGGTACTTATCCGTCCGAAAAGCCCTATTGATTTTCCTGTTTTTACAAGGAAATAAAATGTGAAAAAAATATTTCTACATCCCATGGCCTTTCCCAACCATTTAAATTTTTATCTTACAGGTCTAACAGTTGCGAAAAACCATTACAACGCCCACCCGGAACAATGTATAAAGCTAAACGAACCGTTCACTGGGTACTTATCTGTGCGAAAAGCCCTATTGATTTACCTGTTTTTACAAGGAAGTAAAATGTGAAAAAAATATTTCTACATCCCATGGCCTTTCCCAACCATTTAAATTTTTCTCTTACAGGTCTAACAGTTGCGAAAAACCAATACAACGCCCACCCGGAAAAATATAAAAAGCTAAACGAACCGTTCACTGGGTACTTATCCGTACGAAAATCCCTATTGATTTACCAGTTTTTACAAGGAAATAAAATGTGAAAAAAATATTTCTACATCCCATGGCCTTTCCCAACCATTTAAATTTTTATCTTACAGGTCTAACACTTCTGAAAAACCAATACAACGCCCACCCGGAACAATGTATAAAGCTAAACGAACCGTTCACTGGGTACTTATCCGTGCGAAAAGCCCTATTGATTTTCCTCTTTTTACAAGGAAGTAAAATGTGAAAAAAATATTTCTACATCCCATGGCCTTTCCCAACCATTTAAATTTTTATCTTACATGTCTAACAGTTGCGAAAAACCAATACAACGCCCACCCGGAAAAATATATAAAGCTAAACGAACCGTTCACTGGGTACTAATCCATACGAAAATCCCTATTGATTTACCTGTTTTTACAAGGAAATAAAATGTGAAAAAAATATTTCTACATCCCATGGCCTTTCCCAACCATTTAAATTTTTCTCTTCCAGGTCTAACACTTCCGAAAAACCAATACAACGCCCACCCGGAACAATATATAAAGCTAAACGAACCGTTCACTGGGTACTTATCCGTCCGAAAAGTCCTATTGATTTTCCTGTTTTTACAAGGAAATAAAATGTGAAAAAAATATTTCTACATCCCATGGCCTTTCCCAACCATTTAAATTTTTATCTTACAGGTCTAACAGTTGCGAAAAACCAATACAACGCCCACCCGGAATAATATATAAAGCTAAACGAACCGTTCACTTGGTACTAATCCATACGAAAATCCCTATTGATTTACCTGTTTTTACAAGGAAATAAAATGTGAAAAAAATATTTCTACATCCCATGGCCTTTCCCAGCCATTTAAATTTTTCTCTTACAGGTCTAACAGTTGCGAAAAACCAATACAACGCCCACCCGGAACAATGTATAAAGCTAAACGAACCGTTCACTGGGTACTAATCCATACGAAAATCCCAATAGATTTACCTGTTTTTACAAGGAATTAAAATGTGAAAAAAATATTTCTACATCCCATGGCCTTTCCCAGCCATTTAAATTTTTCTCTTACAGGTCTAACACTTCCGAAAAACCAATACAACGCCCACCCGGAACAATGTATAAAGCTAAACGAACCGTTCACTGGGTTCTTATCCGTGCGAAAAGCCCTATTGATTTACCTGTTTTTACAAGGAAGTAAAATGTGAAAAAAATATTTCTACATCCCATGGCCTTTCCCAACCATTTAAATTTTTATCTTACAGGTCTAACACTACCGAAAAACCAATACAACTCCCACCCGGAACAATATATAAAGCTAAATGAACCGTTCACTGGGTACTTATACGTACGAAAATCCCTATTGATTTACCTGTTTTTACAAGGAAATAAAATGTGAAAAAAATATTTCTACATCCCATGGCCTTTCCCAACCATTTAAATTTTTGTCTTACAGGTCTAAGACTTCCGAAAAACCAATACAACGCCCACCCGGAACAATGTATAAAGCTAAACGAACCGTTCACTGGGTACTTATCCGTGCGAAAAGCCCTATTGATTTACCTCTTTTTACAAGGAAGTAAAATGTGAAAAAAATATTTCTACATCCCATGGCCTTTCCCAACCATTTAAATTTTTATCTTACAGGTCTAACAGTTGCGAAAAACCAATACAACGCCCACCCGGAATAATATATAAAGCTAAACGAACCGTTCACTTGGTACTAATCCATACGAAAATCCCTATTGATTTACCTGTTTTTACAAGGAAATAAAATGTGAAAAAAATATTTCTACATCCCATGGCCTTTCCCAGCCATTTAAATTTTTCTCTTACAGGTCTAACAGTTGCGAAAAACCAATACAACGCCCACCCGGAACAATGTATAAAGCTAAACGAACCGTTCACTGGGTACTAATCCATACGAAAATCCCAATAGATTTACCTGTTTTTACAAGGAATTAAAATGTGAAAAAAATATTTCTACATCCCATGGCCTTTCCCAGCCATTTAAATTTTTCTCTTACAGGTCTAACACTTCCGAAAAACCAATACAACGCCCACCAGGAACAATGTATAAAGCTAAACGAACCGTTCACTGGGTTCTTATCCGTGCGAAAAGCCCTATTGATTTACCTGTTTTTACAAGGAAGTAAAATGTGAAAAAAATATTTCTACATCCCATGGCCTTTCCCAACCATTTAAATTTTTATCTTACAGGTCTAACACTACCGAAAAACCAATACAACTCCCACCCGGAACAATATATAAAGCTAAATGAACCGTTCACTGGGTACTTATACGTACGAAAATCCCTATTGATTTACCTGTTTTTACAAGGAAATAAAATGTGAAAAAAATATTTCTACATCCCATGGCCTTTCCCAACCATTTAAATTTTTGTCTTACAGGTCTAAGACTTCCGAAAAACCAATACAACGCCCACCCGGAACAATGTATAAAGCTAAACGAACCGTTCACTGGGTACTTATCCGTGCGAAAAGCCCTATTGATTTACCTCTTTTTACAAGGAAGTAAAATGTGAAAAAAATATTTCTACATCCCATGGCCTTTCCCACCCATTTAAATTTTTCTCTTACAGGTCTAACAGTTGCGAAAAACCAATACAACGCCCACCCGGAACAATATATAAAGCTAAACGAACCGTTCACTGGGTACTAATCCATACGAAAATCACTATTGATTTACCTGTTTTTCCAAGGAAATAAAATGTGAAAAAATTATTTCTACATCCCATGGCCTTTCCCAACCATTTAAATATTTCTCTTACAGGTCTAACAGTTGCGAAAAACCAATACAACGCCCACCCGGAACAATGTATAAAGCTAAACGAACCGTTCACTGGGTACTTATCCGTGCGAAAAGCCCTATTGATTTACCTGTTTTTACAAGGAAGGAAAATGTGAAAAAAATATTTCTACATCCCATGGCCTTTCCCAACCATTAAAATTTTTCTCTTACAGGTCTAACACTACCGAAAAAACAATACAACTCCCACCCGGAACAATATATAAAGCTAAACGAACCGTTCACTGGGTACTTATCCGTACGAAAATCCCTATTGATTTACCTGTTTTTACAAGGAAATAAAATGTGAAAAAAATATTTCTACATCCCATGGCCTTTCCCAGCCATTTAAATTTTTCTCTTAAAAGTCTAACAGTTGCGAAAAACCAATACAACGCCCACCCGGAACAATGTATAAAGCTAAACGAACCGTTCACTGGGTACTAATCCATACGAAAATCCCAATTGATTTACCTGTTTTTACAAGGAAATAAAATGTGAAAAAAATATTTCTACATCTCATGGCCTTTCCCAGCCATTTAAATTTTTCTCTTACAGGCCTAACACTTCCGAAAAACCAATACAACGCCCACCCGGAACAATGTATAAAGCTAAACGAACCGTTCACTGGGTACTTATCCGTGCGAAAAGCCCTATTGATTTACCTGTTTTTACAAGGAAGTAAAATGTGAAAAAAATATTTCTACATCCCATGGCCTTTCCCAACCATTTAAATTTTTCTCTTACAGGTCTAAGACTTCCGAAAAACCAATACAACGCCCACCCGGAACAATGTATAAAGCTAAACGAACCGTTCACTGGGTACTTATCCGTGCGAAAAGCCCTATTGATTTACCTCTTTTTACAAGGAAGTAAAATGTGAAAAAAATATTTCTACATCCCATGGCCTTTCCCAACCATTTAAATTTTTCTCTTACAGGTCTAACAGTTGCGAAAAACAAATACAACGCCCACCCGGAACAATATATAAAGCTAAACGAACCGTTCACTGGGTACTAATCCATACGAAAATCACTATTGATTTACCTGTTTTTCCAAGGAAATAAAATGTGAAAAAATTATTTCTACATCCCATGGCCTTTCCCAACCATTTAAATATTTCTCTTACAGGTCTAACAGTTGCGAAAAACCAATACAACGCCCACCCGGAACAATGTATAAAGCTAAACGAACCGTTCACTGGGTACTTATCCGTGCGAAAAGCCCTATTGATTTACCTGTTTTTACAAGGAAGGAAAATGTGAAAAAAATATTTCTACATCCCATGGCCTTTCCCATCCATTTAAATTTTTCTCTTATAGGTCTAACAGTTCCGAAAAACCAATAGAACGCCAACCCGGAACAATATATAAAGCTAAACGAACCGTTCACTGGGTACTTATCCGTACGAAAATCCCTATTGATTTACCTGTTTTTACAAGGAAATAAAATGTGAAAAAAATATTTCTACATCCCATGGCCTTTCCCAGCCATTTAAATTTTTCTCTTAAAAGTCTAACAGTTGCGAAAAACCAATACAACGCCCACCCGGAACAATGTATAAAGCTAAACGAACCGTTCACTGGGTACTAATCCATACGAAAATCCCAATTGATTTACCTGTTTTTACAAGGAAATAAAATGTGAAAAAAATATTTCTACATCTCATGGCCTTTCCCAGCCATTTAAATTTTTCTCTTACAGGTCTAACAGTTGCGAAAAACCAATACAACGCCCACCCGGAACAATGTATAAAGCTAAGCGAACCGTTCACTGGGTACTTATCCGTGCGAAAAGCCCTATTGATTTACCTGTTTTTACAAGGAAGGAAAATGTGAAAAAAATATTTCTACATCCCATGGCCTTTCCCATCCATTTAAATTTTTCTCTTATAGGTCTAACAGTTCCGAAAAACCAATAGAACGCCAACCCGGAACAATATATAAAGCTAAACGAACCGTTCACTGGGTACTTATCCGTACGAAAATCCCTATTGATTTACCTGTTTTTACAAGGAAATAAAATGTGAAAAAAATATTTCTACATCCCATGGCCTTTCCCAGCCATTTAAATTTTTCTCTTAAAAGTCTAACAGTTGCGAAAAACCAATACAACGCCCACCCGGAACAATGTATAAAGCTAAACGAACCGTTCACTGGGTACTAATCCATACGAAAATCCCAATTGATTTACCTGTTTTTACAAGGAAATAAAATGTGAAAAAAATATTTCTACATCTCATGGCCTTTCCCAGCCATTTAAATTTTTCTCTTACAGGTCTAACACTTCCGAAAAACCAATACAACGCCCACCCGGAACAATGTATAAAGCTAAACAAACCGTTCACTGGGTACTTTTCCGTGCGAAAAGCCCTATTGATTTACCTGTTTTTACAAGGAAATAAAATGTGAAAAAAATATTTCTACATCCCATGGCCTTTCCCAACCATTTAAATTTTTATCTTGCAGGTCTAACACTACCGAAAAACCAATACAACTCCCACCCGGAACAATATATAAAGCTAAACGAACCGTTCACTGGGTACTTATCCGTACGAAAATCCCTATTGATTTACCTATGTTTAAAAGGAAATAAAATGTGAAAAAAATATTTCTACATCCCATGGCCTTTCCCAGCCATTTAAATTTTTCTCTTACAGGTCTAACAGTTGCGAAAAACCAATACAACGCCAACCCGGAACAATGTATAAAGCTAAACGAACCGTTCACTGGGTACTAATCCATACGAAAATCCCAATTGATTTACCTGTTTTTACAAGGAAATAAAATGTGAAAAAAATATTTCTACATCCCATGGCCTTTCCCAGCCATTTAAATTTTTCTCTTACAGGCCTAACACTTCCGAAAAACCAATACAACGACCACCCGGAACAATGTATAAAGCTAAATGAACCGTTCACTGGGTACTTATCCGTGCGAAAAGCCCTATTGATTTACCTGTTTTTACAAGGAAGTAAAATGTGAAAAAAATATTTCTACATCCCATGGCCTTTCCCAACCATTTAAATTTTTATCTTACAGGTCTAACACTACTGAAAAACCAATACAACTCCCACCCGGAACAATATATAAAGCTAAACGAACTGTTCACTGGGTACTTATACGTACGAAAATCCCTATTGATTTACCTGTTTTTACAAGGAAATAAAATGTAAAAAAAATATTTCTACATCCCATGGCCTTTCCCAACCATTTAAATTTTTCTCTTACATGTCTAACACTTCCGAAAAACCAATACAACGCCCACCCGGAACAATGTATAAAGCTAAACGAACCGTTCACTGGGTACTTATCTGTGCGAAAAGCCCTATTGATTTACCTGTTTTTACAAGGAAGTAAAATGTGAAAAAAATATTTCTACATCCCATGGCCTTTCCCAACCATTTAAATTTTTCTCTTACATGTCTAACAGTTGCGAAAAACCAATACAACGCCCACCCGGAACAATGTATAAAGCTAAACGAACCATTCACTGGGTACTTATACGTGCGAAAAGCCCTATTGATTTACCTGTTTTTACAAGGAAGTAAAATGTGAAAAAAATATTTCTACATCCCATGGCCTTTCCCAACCATTTAAATTTTTCTCTTACAAGTCTAACACTTCCGAAAAACCAATACAACGCCCACCCGGAACAATGTATAAAGCTAAACGAACCGTTCACTGGGTACTTTTCCGTGCGAAAAGCACTATTGATTTACCTGCTTTTACAAGGAAATAAAATGTGAAAAAAATATTTCTACATCCCATGGCCTTTCCCAACCATTTAAATTTTTCTCTTGCAGGTCTAACACTACCGAAAAACCAATACAACTCCCACCCGGAACAATATATAAAGCTAAACGAACCGTTCACTGGGTACTTATCCGTACGAAAATCCCTATTGATTTACCTGTGTTTAAAAGGAAATAAAATGTGAAAAAAATATTTCTACATCCCATGGCCTTTCCCAGCCATTTAAATTTTTCTCTTACAGGTCTAACAGTTGCGAAAAACCAATACAACGCCCACCCGGAACAATGTATAAAGCTAAACGAACCGTTCACTGGGTACTTATCCGTGCGAAAAGCCCTATTGATTTACCTGTTTTTACAAGGAAGTAAAATGTGAAAAAAATATTTCTACATCCCATGGCCTTTCCCAACCATTTAAATTTTTATCTTACAGGTCTAACACTTCCGAAAAACCAATACAACTCCCACCCGGAACAATATATAAAGCTAAACGAACCGTTCACTGGGTACTTATACGTACGAAAATCCCTATTGATTTACCTGTTTTACAAGGAAATAAAATGTGAAAAAAAAATTTCTACATCCCATGGCCTTTCCCAACCATTTAAATTTTTCTTTTACAGGTCTAACACTTCCGAAAAACCAATACAACGCCCACCCGGAACAATGTATAAAGCTAAACGAACCGTTCACTGGGTACTTATCTGTGCGAAAAGCCCTATTGATTTACCTGTTTTTACAAGGAAGTAAAATGTGAAAAAAATATTTCTACATCCCATGGCCTTTCCCAACCATTTAAATTATTTCTCTTACAGGTCTAACAGTTGCGAAAAACCAATACAACGCCCACCCGGAACAATGTATAAAGCTAAACGAACCGTTCACTGGGTACTTATACGTGCGAAAAGCCCTATTGATTTACCTGTTTTTAAAAGGAAGTAAAATGTGAAAAAAATATTTCTACATCCCATGGCCTTTCCCAACCATTTAAATTTTTCTCTTACAGGTCTAACACTACCGAAAAACCAATACAACTCCCACCCGGAACAATATATAAAGCTAAACGAACCGTTCACTGGGTACTTATACGTACAAAAATCCCTATTGATTTACCTGTTTTTACAAGGAAATAAAATGTGAAAAAAATATTTCTACATCCTTTCCCAACCATTTAAATTTTTCTCTTACAGGTCTAACACTTCCGAAAAACCAATACAACGCCCACCCGGAACAATGTATAAAGCTAAACGAACCGTTCACTGGGTACTTTTCCGTGCCAAAAGCCCTATTGATTTACCTGTTTTTACAAGGAAATAAAATGTGAAAAAAATATTTCTACATCCCATGGCCTTTCCCAGCCATTTAAATTTTTCTCTTACAGGTTTAACACTTCCGAAAAACCAATACAACTCCCACCCGGAACAATGTATAAAGCTAAACGAACCGTTCACTGGGTACTTTTCCGTGCGAAAAGCCCTATTGATTTACCTGTTTTTACAAGGAAGTAAAATGTGAAAAAAATATTTCTACATCCCATGGCCTTTCCCAACCATTTAAATTTTTCTCTTACAGGTCTAATACTACCGAAAAACCAATACAACTCCCACCCGGAACAATATATAAAGCTAAACGAACCGTTCACTGGGTAGTAATCCACACGAAAATCCCTATTGATTTACCTGTTTTTACAAGGAAATAAAATGTGAAAAAAATATTTCTACATCCTTTCCCAACCATTTAAATTTTTCTCTTACAGGTCTAACACTTCCGAAAAACCAATACAACGCCCACCCGGAATAATGTATAAAGCTAAACGAACCGTTCACTGGGTACTTATCCGTGCGAAAAGCCCTATTGATTTACCTCTTTTTACAAGGAAGTAAAATGTGAAAAAAATATTTCTACATGCCATGGCCTTTCCCAACCATTTAAATTTTTCTCTTACAGGTCTAACAGTTGCGAAAAACCAATACAACTCCCACCCGGAACAATATATAAAGCTAAACGAACCGTTCACTTGGTACTTATACGTACGAAAATCCCTATTGATTTACCTGTTTTTACAAGGAAATAAAATGTGAAAAAAATATTTCTACATCCCATGGCCTTTCCCAACCATTTAAATTTTTCTCTTACAGGTCTAACATTTCCGAAAAACCAATACAACGCCCACCCGGAAAAATATAAAAAGCTAAACGAACCGTTCACTGGGTACTTATCCGTACGAAAATCCCTATTGATTTACCTGTTTTTACAAGGAAATAAAATGTGAAAAAAATATTTCTACATCCCATGGCCTTTCCCAACCATTTAAATTTTTCTCTTACAGGTCTAACACTTCCGAAAAACCAATACAACGCCCACCCGGAACAATGTATAAAGCTAAACGAACCGTTCACTGGGTACTTATCCGTGCGAAAAGCCCTATTGATTTACCTGTTTTTACAAGGAAATAAAATGTGAAAAAAATATTTCTACATCCTTTCCCAACCATTTAAATTTTTCTCTTACAGGTCTAACACTTCCGAAAAACCAATACAACGCCCACCCGGAACAATGTATAAAGCTAAACGAACCGTTCACTGGGTACTTTTCCGTGCGAAAAGCCCTATTGATTTACCTGTTTTTACAAGGAAATAAAATGTGAAAAAAATATTTCTACATCCCATGGCCTTTCCCAGCCATTTAAATTTTTCTCTTACAGGTCTAACACTTCCGAAAAACCAATACAACGCCCACCCGGAACAATGTATAAAGCTAAACGAACCGTTCACTGGGTACTTTTCCGTGCGAAAAGCCCTATTGATTTACCTGTTTTTACAAGGAAGTAAAATGTGAAAAAAATATTTCTACATCCCATGGCCTTTCCCAACCATTTAAATTTTTCTCTTACAGGTCTAACACTACCGAAAAACCAATACAACTCCCACCCGGAACAATATATAAAGCTAAACGAACCGTTCACTGGGTAGTAATCCACACGAAAATCCCTATTGATTTACCTGTTTTTACAAGGAAATAAAATGTGAAAAAAATATTTCTACATCCTTTCCCAACCATTTAAATTTTTCTCTTACAGGTCTAACACTTCCGAAAAACCAATACAACGCACACCCGGAATAATGTATAAAGCTCAACGAACCGTTCACTGGGTACTTATCCGTGCGAAAAGCCCTATTGATTTACCTCTTTTTACAAGGAAGTAAAATGTGAAAAAAATATTTCTACATGCCATGGCCTTTCCCAACCATTTAAATTTTTCTCTTACAGGTCTAACAGTTGCGAAAAACCAATACAACGCCCACCCGGAAAAATATATAAAGCTAAACGAACTGTTCACTGGTAGTAATCCATACGAAAATCCCTATTGATTTTCCTGTTTTTACAAGGAAATAAAATGTGAAAAAAACATTTCTACATCCCATGGCCTTTCCCAACCATTTAAATTTTTCTCTTACAGGTCTAACACTTCCGAAAAACCAATACAACGCCCACCCGGAAAAATATATAAAGCTAAACGAACCGCTCACTGGGTACTTATCCGTACGAAAATCCCTATTGATTTACCTGTTTTTACAAGGAAATAAAATGTGAAAAAAATATTTCTACATCCCATGGCCTTTCCCAACCATTTAAATTTTTCTCTTACAGGTCTAACACTTCCGAAAAACCAATACAACGCCCACCCGGAACAATGTATAAAGCTAAACGAACCGTTCACTGGGTACTTATACGTACGAAAATCCCTATTGATTTACCTGTTTTTACAAGGAAATAAAATGTGAAAAAAATATTTCTACATCCCATGGCCTTTCCCAACCATTTAAATTTTTCTCTTACAGGTCTAACACTACCGAAAAACCAATACAACTCCCACCCGGAACAATATATAAAGCTAAACGAACCGTTCACTGGGTAGTAATCCACACGAAAATCCCTATTGATTTACCTGTTTTTACAAGGAAATAAAATGTGAAAAAAATATTTCTACATCCTTTCCCAACCATTTAAATTTTTCTCTTACAGGTCTAACACTTCCGAAAAACCAATACAACGCACACCCGGAATAATGTATAAAGCTCAACGAACCGTTCACTGGGTACTTATCCGTGCGAAAAGCCCTATTGATTTACCTCTTTTTACAAGGAAGTAAAATGTGAAAAAAATATTTCTACATGCCATGGCCTTTCCCAACCATTTAAATTTTTCTCTTACAGGTCTAACAGTTGCGAAAAACCAATACAACGCCCACCCGGAAAAATATATAAAGCTAAACGAACTGTTCACTGGTAGTAATCCATACGAAAATCCCTATTGATTTTCCTGTTTTTACAAGGAAATAAAATGTGAAAAAAACATTTCTACATCCCATGGCCTTTCCCAACCATTTAAATTTTTCTCTTACAGGTCTAACACTTCCGAAAAACCAATACAACGCCCACCCGGAAAAATATATAAAGCTAAACGAACCGCTCACTGGGTACTTATCCGTACGAAAATCCCTATTGATTTACCTGTTTTTACAAGGAAATAAAATGTGAAAAAAATATTTCTACATCCCATGGCCTTTCCCAACCATTTAAATTTTTCTCTTACAGGTCTAACACTTCCGAAAAACCAATACAACGCCCACCCGGAACAATGTATAAAGCTAAACGAACCGTTCACTGGGTACTTATACGTACGAAAATCCCTATTGATTTACCTGTTTTTACAAGGAAATAAAATGTGAAAAAAATATTTCTACATCCCATGGCCTTTCCCAACCATTTAAATTTTTCTCTTACAGGTCTAACACTTCCGAAAAACCAATACAACGCCCACCCGGAACAATGTATAAAGCTAAACGAACCGTTCACTGGGTACTTATCCGTGCGAAAAGCCCTATTGATTTACATGTTTTTACAAGGAAATAAAATGTGAAAAAAATATTTCTACATCCTATGGCCTTTCCCAACCATTTAAATTTTTCTCTTACAGGTCTAACACTTCCGAAAAACCAATACAACGCCCACCCGGAAAAATATATAAAGCTGAACGAACCGTTCACTGGGTACTTATCCGTACGAAAATCCCTATTGATTTACCTGTTTTTACAAGGAAATAAAATGTGAAAAAAATATTTCTACATCCCATGGCCTTTCCCAACCATTTAAATTTTTCTCTTACAGGTCTAACACTTCCGAAAAACCAATACAACGCCCACCCGGAACAATGTATAAAGCTAAACGAACCGTTCACTGGGTACTTATCCGTGCGAAAAGCCCTATTGATTTTCCTCTTTTTACAAGGAAGTAAAATGTGAAAAAAATATTTCTACATCCCATGGCCTTTCCCAACCATTTAAATTTTTATCTTACAGGTCTAACAGTTGCGAAAAACCAATACAACGCCCACCCGGAAAAATATATAAAGCCAAACGAACCGTTCACTGAGTACTAATCCATACGAAAATCCCTATTGATTTACCTGTTTTTACAAGGAAATAAAATGTGAAAAAAATATTTCTACATCCCATGGCCTTTCCCAACCATTTAAATTTTTCTCTTACAGGTCTAACACTTCCGAAAAACCAATACAACGCCCACCCGGAACAATATATAAAGCTAAACGAACCGTTCACTGGGTACTTATCCGTACGAAAAGCCCTATTGATTTTCCTGTTTTTACAAGGAAATAAAATGTGAAAAAAATATTTCTACATCCCATGGCCTTTCCCAACCATTTAAATTTTTATCTTACAGGTCTAACAGTTGCGAAAAACCAATACAACGCCCACCCGGAACAATGTATAAAGCTAAACGAACCGTTCACTGGGTACTTATACGTGCGAAAAGCCCTATTGATCTACCTGTTTTTACAAGGAAGTAAAATGTGAAAAAAATATTTCTACATCCCATGGCCTTTTCCAACCATTTAAATTTTCCTCTTACAGGTCTAACACTACCGAAAAACCAATACAACTCCCACCCGGAACAATATATAAAGCTAAACGAACCGTTCACTGGGTACTTATACGTACGAAAATCCCTATTGATCTACCTGTTTTTACAAGGAAATAAAATGTGAAAAAAATATTTCTACATCCCATGGCCTTTCCCAACCATTTAAATTTTTCTCTTACATGTCTAACAGTTGCGAAAAACCAATACAACGCCCACCCTTAACAATGTATAAAGCTAAACGAACCATTCACTGGGTACTTATACGTGCGAAAAGGCCTATTGATTTACCTGTTTTTACAAGGAAGTAAAATGTGAAAAAAATATTTCTACATCCCATGGCCTTTCCCAACCATTTAAATTTTTCTCTTACAGGTCTAACACTTCCGAAAAACCAATACAACGCCCACCCGGAACAATGTATAAAGCTAAACGAACCGTTCACTGGGTACTTTTCCGTGCGAAAAGCACTATTGATTTACCTGTTTTTACAAGGAAATAAAATGTGAAAAAAATATTTCTACATCCCATGGCCTTTCCCAACCATTTAAATTTTTATCTTGCAGGTCTAACACTACCGAAAAACCAATACAACTCCCACCTGGAACAATATATAAAGCTAAACGAACCGTTCACTGGGTACTTATCCGTACGAAAATCCCTATTGATTTACCTGTGTTTAAAAGGAAATAAAATGTGAAAAAAATATTTCTACATCCCATGGCCTTTCCCAGCCATTTAAATTTTTCTCTTACAGGTCTAACAGTTGCGAAAAACCAATACAACGCCCACCCGGAACAATGTATAAAGCTAAACGAACCGTTCACTGGGTACTTATCCGTGCGAAAAGCCCTATTGATTTACCTGTTTTTACAAGGAAGTAAAATGTGAAAAAAATATTTCTACATCCCATGGCCTTTCCCAACCATTTAAATTTTTATCTTACAGGTCTAACACTACCGAAAAACCAATACAACTCCCACCCGGAACAATATATAAAGCTAAATGAACCGTTCACTGGGTACTTATACGTACGAAAATCCCTATTGATTTACCTGTTTTTACAAGGAAATAAAATGTGAAAAAAATATTTCTACATCCCATGGCCTTTCCCAACCATTTAAATTTTTGTCTTACAGGTCTAAGACTTCCGAAAAACCAATACAACGCCCACCCGGAACAATGTATAAAGCTAAACGAACCGTTCACTGGGTACTTATCCGTGCGAAAAGCCCTATTGATTTACCTCTTTTTACAAGGAAGTAAAATGTGAAAAAAATATTTCTACATCCCATGGCCTTTCCCAACCATTTAAATTTTTATCTTACAGGTCTAACAGTTGCGAAAAACCAATACAACGCCCACCCGGAATAATATATAAAGCTAAACGAACCGTTCACTTGGTACTAATCCATACGAAAATCCCTATTGATTTACCTGTTTTTACAAGGAAATAAAATGTGAAAAAAATATTTCTACATCCCATGGCCTTTCCCAGCCATTTAAATTTTTCTCTTACAGGTCTAACAGTTGCGAAAAACCAATACAACGCCCACCCGGAACAATGTATAAAGCTAAACGAACCGTTCACTGGGTACTAATCCATACGAAAATCCCAATAGATTTACCTGTTTTTACAAGGAATTAAAATGTGAAAAAAATATTTCTACATCCCATGGCCTTTCCCAGCCATTTAAATTTTTCTCTTACAGGTCTAACACTTCCGAAAAACCAATACAACGCCCACCAGGAACAATGTATAAAGCTAAACGAACCGTTCACTGGGTTCTTATCCGTGCGAAAAGCCCTATTGATTTACCTGTTTTTACAAGGAAGTAAAATGTGAAAAAAATATTTCTACATCCCATGGCCTTTCCCAACCATTTAAATTTTTATCTTACAGGTCTAACACTACCGAAAAACCAATACAACTCCCACCCGGAACAATATATAAAGCTAAATGAACCGTTCACTGGGTACTTATACGTACGAAAATCCCTATTGATTTACCTGTTTTTACAAGGAAATAAAATGTGAAAAAAATATTTCTACATCCCATGGCCTTTCCCAACCATTTAAATTTTTGTCTTACAGGTCTAAGACTTCCGAAAAACCAATACAACGCCCACCCGGAACAATGTATAAAGCTAAACGAACCGTTCACTGGGTACTTATCCGTGCGAAAAGCCCTATTGATTTACCTCTTTTTACAAGGAAGTAAAATGTGAAAAAAATATTTCTACATCCCATGGCCTTTCCCACCCATTTAAATTTTTCTCTTACAGGTCTAACAGTTGCGAAAAACCAATACAACGCCCACCCGGAACAATATATAAAGCTAAACGAACCGTTCACTGGGTACTAATCCATACGAAAATCACTATTGATTTACCTGTTTTTCCAAGGAAATAAAATGTGAAAAAATTATTTCTACATCCCATGGCCTTTCCCAACCATTTAAATATTTCTCTTACAGGTCTAACAGTTGCGAAAAACCAATACAACGCCCACCCGGAACAATGTATAAAGCTAAACGAACCGTTCACTGGGTACTTATCCGTGCGAAAAGCCCTATTGATTTACCTGTTTTTACAAGGAAGGAAAATGTGAAAAAAATATTTCTACATCCCATGGCCTTTCCCAACCATTAAAATTTTTCTCTTACAGGTCTAACACTACCGAAAAAACAATACAACTCCCACCCGGAACAATATATAAAGCTAAACGAACCGTTCACTGGGTACTTATCCGTACGAAAATCCCTATTGATTTACCTGTTTTTACAAGGAATTAAAATGTGAAAAAAATATTTCTACATCCCATGGCCTTTCCCAGCCATTTAAATTTTTCTCTTAAAAGTCTAACAGTTGCGAAAAACCAATACAACGCCCACCCGGAACAATGTATAAAGCTAAACGAACCGTTCACTGGGTACTAATCCATACGAAAATCCCAATTGATTTACCTGTTTTTACAAGGAAATAAAATGTGAAAAAAATATTTCTACATCTCATGGCCTTTCCCAGCCATTTAAATTTTTCTCTTACAGGCCTAACACTTCCGAAAAACCAATACAACGCCCACCCGGAACAATGTATAAAGCTAAACGAACCGTTCACTGGGTACTTATCCGTGCGAAAAGCCCTATTGATTTACCTGTTTTTACAAGGAAGTAAAATGTGAAAAAAATATTTCTACATCCCATGGCCTTTCCCAACCATTTAAATTTTTCTCTTACAGGTCTAAGACTTCCGAAAAACCAATACAACGCCCACCCGGAACAATGTATAAAGCTAAACGAACCGTTCACTGGGTACTTATCCGTGCGAAAAGCCCTATTGATTTACCTCTTTTTACAAGGAAGTAAAATGTGAAAAAAATATTTCTACATCCCATGGCCTTTCCCAACCATTTAAATTTTTCTCTTACAGGTCTAACAGTTGCGAAAAACCAATACAACGCCCACCCGGAACAATATATAAAGCTAAACGAACCGTTCACTGGGTACTAATCCATACGAAAATCACTATTGATTTACCTGTTTTTCCAAGGAAATAAAATGTGAAAAAATTATTTCTACATCCCATGGCCTTTCCCAACCATTTAAATATTTCTCTTACAGGTCTAACAGTTGCGAAAAACCAATACAACGCCCACCCGGAACAATGTATAAAGCTAAACGAACCGTTCACTGGGTACTTATCCGTGCGAAAAGCCCTATTGATTTACCTGTTTTTACAAGGAAGGAAAATGTGAAAAAAATATTTCTACATCCCATGGCCTTTCCCATCCATTTAAATTTTTCTCTTATAGGTCTAACAGTTCCGAAAAACCAATAGAACGCCAACCCGGAACAATATATAAAGCTAAACGAACCGTTCACTGGGTACTTATCCGTACGAAAATCCCTATTGATTTACCTGTTTTTACAAGGAAATAAAATGTGAAAAAAATATTTCTACATCCCATGGCCTTTCCCAGCCATTTAAATTTTTCTCTTAAAAGTCTAACAGTTGCGAAAAACCAATACAACGCCCACCCGGAACAATGTATAAAGCTAAACGAACCGTTCACTGGGTACTAATCCATACGAAAATCCCAATTGATTTACCTGTTTTTACAAGGAAATAAAATGTGAAAAAAATATTTCTACATCTCATGGCCTTTCCCAGCCATTTAAATTTTTCTCTTACAGGTCTAACAGTTGCGAAAAACCAATACAACGCCCACCCGGAACAATGTATAAAGCTAAGCGAACCGTTCACTGGGTACTTATCCGTGCGAAAAGCCCTATTGATTTACCTGTTTTTACAAGGAAGGAAAATGTGAAAAAAATATTTCTACATCCCATGGCCTTTCCCATCCATTTAAATTTTTCTCTTATAGGTCTAACAGTTCCGAAAAACCAATAGAACGCCAACCCGGAACAATATATAAAGCTAAACGAACCGTTCACTGGGTACTTATCCGTACGAAAATCCCTATTGATTTACCTGTTTTTACAAGGAAATAAAATGTGAAAAAAATATTTCTACATCCCATGGCCTTTCCCAGCCATTTAAATTTTTCTCTTAAAAGTCTAACAGTTGCGAAAAACCAATACAACGCCCACCCGGAACAATGTATAAAGCTAAACGAACCGTTCACTGGGTACTAATCCATACGAAAATCCCAATTGATTTACCTGTTTTTACAAGGAAATAAAATGTGAAAAAAATATTTCTACATCTCATGGCCTTTCCCAGCCATTTAAATTTTTCTCTTACAGGTCTAACACTTCCGAAAAACCAATACAACGCCCACCCGGAACAATGTATAAAGCTAAACAAACCGTTCACTGGGTACTTTTCCGTGCGAAAAGCCCTATTGATTTACCTGTTTTTACAAGGAAATAAAATGTGAAAAAAATATTTCTACATCCCATGGCCTTTCCCAACCATTTAAATTTTTATCTTGCAGGTCTAACACTACCGAAAAACCAATACAACTCCCACCCGGAACAATATATAAAGCTAAACGAACCGTTCACTGGGTACTTATCCGTACGAAAATCCCTATTGATTTACCTATGTTTAAAAGGAAATAAAATGTGAAAAAAATATTTCTACATCCCATGGCCTTTCCCAGCCATTTAAATTTTTCTCTTACAGGTCTAACAGTTGCGAAAAACCAATACAACGCCAACCCGGAACAATGTATAAAGCTAAACGAACCGTTCACTGGGTACTAATCCATACGAAAATCCCAATTGATTTACCTGTTTTTACAAGGAAATAAAATGTGAAAAAAATATTTCTACATCCCATGGCCTTTCCCAGCCATTTAAATTTTTCTCTTACAGGCCTAACACTTCCGAAAAACCAATACAACGACCACCCGGAACAATGTATAAAGCTAAATGAACCGTTCACTGGGTACTTATCCGTGCGAAAAGCCCTATTGATTTACCTGTTTTTACAAGGAAGTAAAATGTGAAAAAAATATTTCTACATCCCATGGCCTTTCCCAACCATTTAAATTTTTATCTTACAGGTCTAACACTACTGAAAAACCAATACAACTCCCACCCGGAACAATATATAAAGCTAAACGAACTGTTCACTGGGTACTTATACGTACGAAAATCCCTATTGATTTACCTGTTTTTACAAGGAAATAAAATGTAAAAAAAATATTTCTACATCCCATGGCCTTTCCCAACCATTTAAATTTTTCTCTTACATGTCTAACACTTCCGAAAAACCAATACAACGCCCACCCGGAACAATGTATAAAGCTAAACGAACCGTTCACTGGGTACTTATCTGTGCGAAAAGCCCTATTGATTTACCTGTTTTTACAAGGAAGTAAAATGTGAAAAAAATATTTCTACATCCCATGGCCTTTCCCAACCATTTAAATTTTTCTCTTACATGTCTAACAGTTGCGAAAAACCAATACAACGCCCACCCGGAACAATGTATAAAGCTAAACGAACCATTCACTGGGTACTTATACGTGCGAAAAGCCCTATTGATTTACCTGTTTTTACAAGGAAGTAAAATGTGAAAAAAATATTTCTACATCCCATGGCCTTTCCCAACCATTTAAATTTTTCTCTTACAAGTCTAACACTTCCGAAAAACCAATACAACGCCCACCCGGAACAATGTATAAAGCTAAACGAACCGTTCACTGGGTACTTTTCCGTGCGAAAAGCACTATTGATTTACCTGCTTTTACAAGGAAATAAAATGTGAAAAAAATATTTCTACATCCCATGGCCTTTCCCAACCATTTAAATTTTTCTCTTGCAGGTCTAACACTACCGAAAAACCAATACAACTCCCACCCGGAACAATATATAAAGCTAAACGAACCGTTCACTGGGTACTTATCCGTACGAAAATCCCTATTGATTTACCTGTGTTTAAAAGGAAATAAAATGTGAAAAAAATATTTCTACATCCCATGGCCTTTCCCAGCCATTTAAATTTTTCTCTTACAGGTCTAACAGTTGCGAAAAACCAATACAACGCCCACCCGGAACAATGTATAAAGCTAAACGAACCGTTCACTGGGTACTTATCCGTGCGAAAAGCCCTATTGATTTACCTGTTTTTACAAGGAAGTAAAATGTGAAAAAAATATTTCTACATCCCATGGCCTTTCCCAACCATTTAAATTTTTATCTTACAGGTCTAACACTTCCGAAAAACCAATACAACTCCCACCCGGAACAATATATAAAGCTAAACGAACCGTTCACTGGGTACTTATACGTACGAAAATCCCTATTGATTTACCTGTTTTACAAGGAAATAAAATGTGAAAAAAAAATTTCTACATCCCATGGCCTTTCCCAACCATTTAAATTTTTCTTTTACAGGTCTAACACTTCCGAAAAACCAATACAACGCCCACCCGGAACAATGTATAAAGCTAAACGAACCGTTCACTGGGTACTTATCTGTGCGAAAAGCCCTATTGATTTACCTGTTTTTACAAGGAAGTAAAATGTGAAAAAAATATTTCTACATCCCATGGCCTTTCCCAACCATTTAAATTATTTCTCTTACAGGTCTAACAGTTGCGAAAAACCAATACAACGCCCACCCGGAACAATGTATAAAGCTAAACGAACCGTTCACTGGGTACTTATACGTGCGAAAAGCCCTATTGATTTACCTGTTTTTAAAAGGAAGTAAAATGTGAAAAAAATATTTCTACATCCCATGGCCTTTCCCAACCATTTAAATTTTTCTCTTACAGGTCTAACACTACCGAAAAACCAATACAACTCCCACCCGGAACAATATATAAAGCTAAACGAACCGTTCACTGGGTACTTATACGTACAAAAATCCCTATTGATTTACCTGTTTTTACAAGGAAATAAAATGTGAAAAAAATATTTCTACATCCTTTCCCAACCATTTAAATTTTTCTCTTACAGGTCTAACACTTCCGAAAAACCAATACAACGCCCACCCGGAACAATGTATAAAGCTAAACGAACCGTTCACTGGGTACTTTTCCGTGCCAAAAGCCCTATTGATTTACCTGTTTTTACAAGGAAATAAAATGTGAAAAAAATATTTCTACATCCCATGGCCTTTCCCAGCCATTTAAATTTTTCTCTTACAGGTTTAACACTTCCGAAAAACCAATACAACTCCCACCCGGAACAATGTATAAAGCTAAACGAACCGTTCACTGGGTACTTTTCCGTGCGAAAAGCCCTATTGATTTACCTGTTTTTACAAGGAAGTAAAATGTGAAAAAAATATTTCTACATCCCATGGCCTTTCCCAACCATTTAAATTTTTCTCTTACAGGTCTAATACTACCGAAAAACCAATACAACTCCCACCCGGAACAATATATAAAGCTAAACGAACCGTTCACTGGGTAGTAATCCACACGAAAATCCCTATTGATTTACCTGTTTTTACAAGGAAATAAAATGTGAAAAAAATATTTCTACATCCTTTCCCAACCATTTAAATTTTTCTCTTACAGGTCTAACACTTCCGAAAAACCAATACAACGCCCACCCGGAATAATGTATAAAGCTAAACGAACCGTTCACTGGGTACTTATCCGTGCGAAAAGCCCTATTGATTTACCTCTTTTTACAAGGAAGTAAAATGTGAAAAAAATATTTCTACATGCCATGGCCTTTCCCAACCATTTAAATTTTTCTCTTACAGGTCTAACAGTTGCGAAAAACCAATACAACTCCCACCCGGAACAATATATAAAGCTAAACGAACCGTTCACTTGGTACTTATACGTACGAAAATCCCTATTGATTTACCTGTTTTTACAAGGAAATAAAATGTGAAAAAAATATTTCTACATCCCATGGCCTTTCCCAACCATTTAAATTTTTCTCTTACAGGTCTAACATTTCCGAAAAACCAATACAACGCCCACCCGGAAAAATATAAAAAGCTAAACGAACCGTTCACTGGGTACTTATCCGTACGAAAATCCCTATTGATTTACCTGTTTTTACAAGGAAATAAAATGTGAAAAAAATATTTCTACATCCCATGGCCTTTCCCAACCATTTAAATTTTTCTCTTACAGGTCTAACACTTCCGAAAAACCAATACAACGCCCACCCGGAACAATGTATAAAGCTAAACGAACCGTTCACTGGGTACTTATCCGTGCGAAAAGCCCTATTGATTTACCTGTTTTTACAAGGAAATAAAATGTGAAAAAAATATTTCTACATCCTTTCCCAACCATTTAAATTTTTCTCTTACAGGTCTAACACTTCCGAAAAACCAATACAACGCCCACCCGGAACAATGTATAAAGCTAAACGAACCGTTCACTGGGTACTTTTCCGTGCGAAAAGCCCTATTGATTTACCTGTTTTTACAAGGAAATAAAATGTGAAAAAAATATTTCTACATCCCATGGCCTTTCCCAGCCATTTAAATTTTTCTCTTACAGGTCTAACACTTCCGAAAAACCAATACAACGCCCACCCGGAACAATGTATAAAGCTAAACGAACCGTTCACTGGGTACTTTTCCGTGCGAAAAGCCCTATTGATTTACCTGTTTTTACAAGGAAGTAAAATGTGAAAAAAATATTTCTACATCCCATGGCCTTTCCCAACCATTTAAATTTTTCTCTTACAGGTCTAACACTACCGAAAAACCAATACAACTCCCACCCGGAACAATATATAAAGCTAAACGAACCGTTCACTGGGTAGTAATCCACACGAAAATCCCTATTGATTTACCTGTTTTTACAAGGAAATAAAATGTGAAAAAAATATTTCTACATCCTTTCCCAACCATTTAAATTTTTCTCTTACAGGTCTAACACTTCCGAAAAACCAATACAACGCACACCCGGAATAATGTATAAAGCTCAACGAACCGTTCACTGGGTACTTATCCGTGCGAAAAGCCCTATTGATTTACCTCTTTTTACAAGGAAGTAAAATGTGAAAAAAATATTTCTACATGCCATGGCCTTTCCCAACCATTTAAATTTTTCTCTTACAGGTCTAACAGTTGCGAAAAACCAATACAACGCCCACCCGGAAAAATATATAAAGCTAAACGAACTGTTCACTGGTAGTAATCCATACGAAAATCCCTATTGATTTTCCTGTTTTTACAAGGAAATAAAATGTGAAAAAAACATTTCTACATCCCATGGCCTTTCCCAACCATTTAAATTTTTCTCTTACAGGTCTAACACTTCCGAAAAACCAATACAACGCCCACCCGGAAAAATATATAAAGCTAAACGAACCGCTCACTGGGTACTTATCCGTACGAAAATCCCTATTGATTTACCTGTTTTTACAAGGAAATAAAATGTGAAAAAAATATTTCTACATCCCATGGCCTTTCCCAACCATTTAAATTTTTCTCTTACAGGTCTAACACTTCCGAAAAACCAATACAACGCCCACCCGGAACAATGTATAAAGCTAAACGAACCGTTCACTGGGTACTTATACGTACGAAAATCCCTATTGATTTACCTGTTTTTACAAGGAAATAAAATGTGAAAAAAATATTTCTACATCCCATGGCCTTTCCCAACCATTTAAATTTTTCTCTTACAGGTCTAACACTACCGAAAAACCAATACAACTCCCACCCGGAACAATATATAAAGCTAAACGAACCGTTCACTGGGTAGTAATCCACACGAAAATCCCTATTGATTTACCTGTTTTTACAAGGAAATAAAATGTGAAAAAAATATTTCTACATCCTTTCCCAACCATTTAAATTTTTCTCTTACAGGTCTAACACTTCCGAAAAACCAATACAACGCACACCCGGAATAATGTATAAAGCTCAACGAACCGTTCACTGGGTACTTATCCGTGCGAAAAGCCCTATTGATTTACCTCTTTTTACAAGGAAGTAAAATGTGAAAAAAATATTTCTACATGCCATGGCCTTTCCCAACCATTTAAATTTTTCTCTTACAGGTCTAACAGTTGCGAAAAACCAATACAACGCCCACCCGGAAAAATATATAAAGCTAAACGAACTGTTCACTGGTAGTAATCCATACGAAAATCCCTATTGATTTTCCTGTTTTTACAAGGAAATAAAATGTGAAAAAAACATTTCTACATCCCATGGCCTTTCCCAACCATTTAAATTTTTCTCTTACAGGTCTAACACTTCCGAAAAACCAATACAACGCCCACCCGGAAAAATATATAAAGCTAAACGAACCGCTCACTGGGTACTTATCCGTACGAAAATCCCTATTGATTTACCTGTTTTTACAAGGAAATAAAATGTGAAAAAAATATTTCTACATCCCATGGCCTTTCCCAACCATTTAAATTTTTCTCTTACAGGTCTAACACTTCCGAAAAACCAATACAACGCCCACCCGGAACAATGTATAAAGCTAAACGAACCGTTCACTGGGTACTTATACGTACGAAAATCCCTATTGATTTACCTGTTTTTACAAGGAAATAAAATGTGAAAAAAATATTTCTACATCCCATGGCCTTTCCCAACCATTTAAATTTTTCTCTTACAGGTCTAACACTTCCGAAAAACCAATACAACGCCCACCCGGAACAATGTATAAAGCTAAACGAACCGTTCACTGGGTACTTATCCGTGCGAAAAGCCCTATTGATTTACATGTTTTTACAAGGAAATAAAATGTGAAAAAAATATTTCTACATCCTATGGCCTTTCCCAACCATTTAAATTTTTCTCTTACAGGTCTAACACTTCCGAAAAACCAATACAACGCCCACCCGGAAAAATATATAAAGCTGAACGAACCGTTCACTGGGTACTTATCCGTACGAAAATCCCTATTGATTTACCTGTTTTTACAAGGAAATAAAATGTGAAAAAAATATTTCTACATCCCATGGCCTTTCCCAACCATTTAAATTTTTCTCTTACAGGTCTAACACTTCCGAAAAACCAATACAACGCCCACCCGGAACAATGTATAAAGCTAAACGAACCGTTCACTGGGTACTTATCCGTGCGAAAAGCCCTATTGATTTTCCTCTTTTTACAAGGAAGTAAAATGTGAAAAAAATATTTCTACATCCCATGGCCTTTCCCAACCATTTAAATTTTTATCTTACAGGTCTAACAGTTGCGAAAAACCAATACAACGCCCACCCGGAAAAATATATAAAGCCAAACGAACCGTTCACTGAGTACTAATCCATACGAAAATCCCTATTGATTTACCTGTTTTTACAAGGAAATAAAATGTGAAAAAAATATTTCTACATCCCATGGCCTTTCCCAACCATTTAAATTTTTCTCTTACAGGTCTAACACTTCCGAAAAACCAATACAACGCCCACCCGGAACAATATATAAAGCTAAACGAACCGTTCACTGGGTACTTATACGTACGAAAATCCCTATTGATCTACCTGTTTTTACAAGGAAATAAAATGTGAAAAAAATATTTCTACATCCCATGGCCTTTCCCAACCATTTAAATTTTTCTCTTACATGTCTAACAGTTGCGAAAAACCAATACAACGCCCACCCTTAACAATGTATAAAGCTAAACGAACCATTCACTGGGTACTTATACGTGCGAAAAGGCCTATTGATTTACCTGTTTTTACAAGGAAGTAAAATGTGAAAAAAATATTTCTACATCCCATGGCCTTTCCCAACCATTTAAATTTTTCTCTTACAGGTCTAACACTTCCGAAAAACCAATACAACGCCCACCCGGAACAATGTATAAAGCTAAACGAACCGTTCACTGGGTACTTTTCCGTGCGAAAAGCACTATTGATTTACCTGTTTTTACAAGGAAATAAAATGTGAAAAAAATATTTCTACATCCCATGGCCTTTCCCAACCATTTAAATTTTTATCTTGCAGGTCTAACACTACCGAAAAACCAATACAACTCCCACCTGGAACAATATATAAAGCTAAACGAACCGTTCACTGGGTACTTATCCGTACGAAAATCCCTATTGATTTACCTGTGTTTAAAAGGAAATAAAATGTGAAAAAAATATTTCTACATCCCATGGCCTTTCCCAGCCATTTAAATTTTTCTCTTACAGGTCTAACAGTTGCGAAAAACCAATACAACGCCCACCCGGAACAATGTATAAAGCTAAACGAACCGTTCACTGGGTACTTATCCGTGCGAAAAGCCCTATTGATTTACCTGTTTTTACAAGGAAGTAAAATGTGAAAAAAATATTTCTACATCCCATGGCCTTTCCCAACCATTTAAATTTTTATCTTACAGGTCTAACACTACCGAAAAACCAATACAACTCCCACCCGGAACAATATATAAAGCTAAACGAACCGTTCACTGGGTACTAATACGTACGAAAATCCCTATTGATTTACCTGTTTTTACAAGGAAATAAAATGTGAAAAAAATATTTCTACATCCCATGGCCTTTCCCAACCATTTAAATTTTTCTCTTACAGGTCTAACACTACCGAAAAACCAATACAACTCCCACCCGGAACAATATATAAAGCTAAACGAACCGTTCACTGGGTACTTATACGTACGAAAATCCCTATTGATTTACCTGTTTTTCAAGGAAATAAAATGTGAAAAAAATATTTCTACATCCCATGGCCTTTCCCAACCATTTAAATTTTTCTCTTACAGGTCTAACACTTCCGAAAAACCAATACAACGCCCACCCGGAACAATATATAAAGCTAAACGAACCGTTCACTGGGTACTTATCCGTACGAAAAGCCCTATTGATTTTCCTGTTTTTACAAGGAAATAAAATGTGAAAAAAATATTTCTACATCCCATGGCCTTTCCCAACCATTTAAATTTTTATCTTACAGGTCTAACAGTTGCGAAAAACCAATACAACGCCCACCCGGAACAATGTATAAAGCTAAACGAACCGTTCACTGGGTACTTATACGTGCGAAAAGCCCTATTGATCTACCTGTTTTTACAAGGAAGTAAAATGTGAAAAAAATATTTCTACATCCCATGGCCTTTTCCAACCATTTAAATTTTCCTCTTACAGGTCTAACACTACCGAAAAACCAATACAATTCCCACCCGGAACAATATATAAAGCTAAACGAACCGTTCACTGGGTACTTATACGTACGAAAATCCCTATTGATCTACCTGTTTTTACAAGGAAATAAAATGTGAAAAAAATATTTCTACATCCCATGGCCTTTCCCAACCATTTAAATTTTTCTCTTACATGTCTAACAGTTGCGAAAAACCAATACAACGCCCACCCGGAACAATGTATAAAGCTAAACGAACCATTCACTGGGTACTTATACGTGCGAAAAGGCCTATTGATTTACCTGTTTTTACAAGGAAGTAAAATGTGAAAAAAATATTTCTACATCCCATGGCCTTTCCCAACCATTTAAATTTTTCTCTTACAGGTCTAACACTTCCGAAAAACCAATACAACGCCCACCCGGAACAATGTATAAAGCTAAACGAACCGTTCACTGGGTACTTTTCCGTGCGAAAAGCACTATTGATTTACCTGTTTTTACAAGGAAATAAAATGTGAAAAAAATATTTCTACATCCCATGGCCTTTCCCAACCATTTAAATTTTTATCTTGCAGGTCTAACACTACCGAAAAACCAATACAACTCCCACCCGGAACAATATATAAAGCTAAACGAACCGTTCACTGGGTACTTATACGTACGAAAATCCCTATTGATCTACCTGTTTTTACAAGGAAATAAAATGTGAAAAAAATATTTCTACATCCCATGGCCTTTCCCAACCATTTAAATTTTTCTCTTACATGTCTAACAGTTGCGAAAAACCAATACAACGCCCACCCGGAACAATGTATAAAGCTAAACGAACCATTCACTGGGTACTTATACGTGCGAAAAGGCCTATTGATTTACCTGTTTTTACAAGGAAGTAAAATGTGAAAAAAATATTTCTACATCCCATGGCCTTTCCCAACCATTTAAATTTTTCTCTTACAGGTCTAACACTTCCGAAAAACCAATACAACGCCCACCCGGAACAATGTATAAAGCTAAACGAACCGTTCACTGGGTACTTTTCCGTGCGAAAAGCACTATTGATTTACCTGTTTTTACAAGGAAATAAAATGTGAAAAAAATATTTCTACATCCCATGGCCTTTCCCAACCATTTAAATTTTTATCTTGCAGGTCTAACACTACCGAAAAACCAATACAACTCCCACCCGGAACAATATATAAAGCTAAACGAACCGTTCACTGGGTACTTATCCGTACGAAAATCCCTATTGATTTACCTGTGTTTAAAAGGAAATAAAATGTGAAAAAAATATTTCTACATCCCATGGCCTTTCCCAGCCATTTAAATTTTTCTCTTACAGGTCTAACAGTTGCGAAAAACCAATACAACGCCCACCCGGAACAATGTATAAAGCTAAACGAACCGTTCACTGGGTACTTATCCGTGCGAAAAGCCCTATTGATTTACCTGTTTTTACAAGGAAGTAAAATGTGAAAAAAATATTTCTACATCCCATGGCCTTTCCCAACCATTTAAATTTTTATCTTACAGGTCTAACACTACCGAAAAACCAATACAACTCCCACCCGGAACAATATATAAAGCTAAACGAACCGTTCACTGGGTACTTATACGTACGAAAATCCCTATTGATTTACCTGTTTTTACAAGGAAATAAAATGTGAAAAAAATATTTCTACATCCCATGGCCTTTCCCAACCATTTAAATTTTTCTCTTACAGGTATAACACTTCCGAAAAACCAATACAACGCCCACCCGGAACAATGTATAAAGCTAAATGAACCGTTCACTGGGTACATATCTGTGCGAAAAGCCCTATTGATTTACCTGTTTTTACAAGGAAGTAAAATGTGAAAAAAATATTTCTACATCCCATGGCCTTTTCCAACCATTTAAATTTTCCTCTTACAGGTCTAACACTACCGAAAAACCAATACAACTCCCACCCGGAACAATATATAAAGCTAAACGAACCGTTCACTGGGTACTTATACGTACGAAAATCCCTATTGATCTACCTGTTTTTACAAGGAAATAAAATGTGAAAAAAATATTTCTACATCCCATGGCCTTTCCCAACCATTTAAATTTTTCTCTTACATGTCTAACAGTTGCGAAAAACCAATACAACGCCCACCCGGAACAATGTATAAAGCTAAACGAACCATTCACTGGGTACTTATACGTGCGAAAAGGCCTATTGATTTACCTGTTTTTACAAGGAAGTAAAATGTGAAAAAAATATTTCTACATCCCATGGCCTTTCCCAACCATTTAAATTTTTCTCTTACAGGTCTAACACTTCCGAAAAACCAATACAACGCCCACTCGGAACAATGTATAAAGCTAAACGAACCGTTCACTGGGTACTTTTCCGTGCGAAAAGCACTATTGATTTACCTGTTTTTACAAGGAAATAAAATGTGAAAAAAATATTTCTACATCCCATGGCCTTTCCCAACCATTTAAATTTTTATCTTGCAGGTCTAACACTACCGAAAAACCAATACAACTCCCACCCGGAACAATATATAAAGCTAAACGAACCGTTCACTGGGTACTTATACGTACGAAAATCCCTATTGATCTACCTGTTTTTACAAGGAAATAAAATGTGAAAAAAATATTTCTACATCCCATGGCCTTTCCCAACCATTTAAATTTTTCTCTTACATGTCTAACAGTTGCGAAAAACCAATACAACGCCCACCCGGAACAATGTATAAAGCTAAACGAACCATTCACTGGGTACTTATACGTGCGAAAAGGCCTATTGATTTACCTGTTTTTACAAGGAAGTAAAATGTGAAAAAAATATTTCTACATCCCATGGCCTTTCCCAACCATTTAAATTTTTCTCTTACAGGTCTAACACTTCCGAAAAACCAATACAACGCCCACCCGGAACAATGTATAAAGCTAAACGAACCGTTCACTGGGTACTTTTCCGTGCGAAAAGCACTATTGATTTACCTGTTTTTACAAGGAAATAAAATGTGAAAAAAATATTTCTACATCCCATGGCCTTTCCCAACCATTTAAATTTTTATCTTGCAGGTCTAACACTACCGAAAAACCAATACAACTCCCACCCGGAACAATATATAAAGCTAAACGAACCGTTCACTGGGTACTTATCCGTACGAAAATCCCTATTGATTTACCTGTGTTTAAAAGGAAATAAAATGTGAAAAAAATATTTCTACATCCCATGGCCTTTCCCAGCCATTTAAATTTTTCTCTTACAGGTCTAACAGTTGCGAAAAACCAATACAACGCCCACCCGGAACAATGTATAAAGCTAAACGAACCGTTCACTGGGTACTTATCCGTGCGAAAAGCCCTATTGATTTACCTGTTTTTACAAGGAAGTAAAATGTGAAAAAAATATTTCTACATCCCATGGCCTTTCCCAACCATTTAAATTTTTATCTTACAGGTCTAACACTACCGAAAAACCAATACAACTCCCACCCGGAACAATATATAAAGCTAAACGAACCGTTCACTGGGTACTTATACGTACGAAAATCCCTATTGATTTACCTGTTTTTACAAGGAAATAAAATGTGAAAAAAATATTTCTACATCCCATGGCCTTTCCCAACCATTTAAATTTTTCTCTTACAGGTATAACACTTCCGAAAAACCAATACAACGCCCACCCGGAACAATGTATAAAGCTAAATGAACCGTTCACTGGGTACTTATCTGTGCGAAAAGCCCTATTGATTTACCTGTTTTTACAAGGAAGTAAAATGTGAAAAAAATATTTCTACATCCCATGGCCTTTCCCAACCATTTAAATTTTTCTCTTACAGGTCTAACAGTTGCGAAAAACCAATACAACGCCCACCCGGAACAATGTATAAAGCTAAACGAACCGTTCACTGGGTACTTATACGTGCGAAAAGCCCTATTGATTTACCTGTTTTTACAAGGAAGTAAAATGTGAAAAAAATATTTCTACATCCCATGGCCTTTCCCAACCATTTAAATTTTTCTCTTACAGGTCTAACACTACCGAAAAACCAATACAACTCCCACCCGGAACAATATATAAAGCTAAACGAACCGTTCACTGGGTACTTATACGTACGAAAATCCCTATTGATTTACCTGTTTTTCAAGGAAATAAAATGTGAAAAAAATATTTCTACATCCCATGGCCTTTCCCAACAATTTAAATTTTTCTCTTACAGGTATAACACTTCCGAAAAACCAATACAACGCCCACCCGGAACAATATATAAAGCTAAACGAACCGTTCACTGGGTACTTATCCGTACGAAAAGCCCTATTGATTTTCCTGTTTTTACAAGGAAATAAAATGTGAAAAAAATATTTCTACATCCCATGGCCTTTCCCAACCATTTAAATTTTTATCTTACAGGTCTAACAGTTGCGAAAAACCAATACAACGCCCACCCGGAACAATGTATAAAGCTAAACGAACCGTTCACTGGGTACTTATACGTGCGAAAAGCCCTATTGATCTACCTGTTTTTACAAGGAAGTAAAATGTGAAAAAAATATTTCTACATCCCATGGCCTTTTCCAACCATTTAAATTTTCCTCTTACAGGTCTAACACTACCGAAAAACCAATACAACTCCCACCCGGAACAATATATAAAGCTAAACGAACCGTTCACTGGGTACTTATACGTACGAAAATCCCTATTGATCTACCTGTTTTTACAAGGAAGTAAAATGTGAAAAAAATATTTCTACATCCCATGGCCTTTCCCAACCATTTAAATTTTTCTCTTACAGGTCTAACAGTTGCGAAAAACCAATACAACGCCCACCCGGAACAATGTATAAAGCTAAACGAACCGTTCACTGGGTACTTATACGTGCGAAAATCCCTATTGATCTACCTGTTTTTACAAGGAAGTAAAATGTGAAGAAATATTTCTACATCCCATGGCCTTTCCCAACCATTTAAATTTTTCTCTTACAGGTCTAACAGTTGCGAAAAACCAATACAACGCCCACCCGGAACAATGTATAAAGCTAAACGAACCGTTCACTGGGTACTTATACGTGCGAAAAGCCCTATTGATTTACCTGTTTTTACAAGGAAGTAAAATGTGAAAAAAATATTTCTACATCCCATGGCCTTTCCCAACCATTTAAATTTTTCTCTTACAGGTCTAACACTACCGAAAAACCAATACAACTCCCACCCGGAACAATATATAAAGCTAAACGAACCGTTCACTGGGTACTTATACGTACGAAAATCCCTATTGATTTACCTGTTTTTCAAGGAAATAAAATGTGAAAAAAATATTTCTACATCCCATGGCCTTTCCCAACCATTTAAATTTTTCTCTTACAGGTCTAACACTTCCGAAAAACCAATACAACGCCCACCCGGAACAATATATAAAGCTAAACGAACCGTTCACTGGGTACTTATCCGTACGAAAAGCCCTATTGATTTTCCTGTTTTTACAAGGAAATAAAATGTGAAAAAAATATTTCTACATCCCATGGCCTTTCCCAACCATTTAAATTTTTATCTTACAGGTCTAACAGTTGCGAAAAACCAATACAACGCCCACCCGGAACAATGTATAAAGCTAAACGAACCGTTCACTGGGTACTTATACGTGCGAAAAGCCCTATTGATCTACCTGTTTTTACAAGGAAGTAAAATGTGAAAAAAATATTTCTACATCCCATGGCCTTTTCCAACCATTTAAATTTTCCTCTTACAGGTCTAACACTACCGAAAAACCAATACAACTCCCACCCGGAACAATATATAAAGCTAAACGAACCGTTCACTGGGTACTTATACGTACGAAAATCCCTATTGATCTACCTGTTTTTACAAGGAAATAAAATGTGAAAAAAATATTTCTACATCCCATGGCCTTTCCCAACCGTTTAAATTTTTCTCTTACATGTCTAACAGTTGCGAAAAACCAATACAACGCCCACCCGGAACAATGTATAAAGCTAAACGAACCATTCACTGGGTACTTATACGTGCGAAAAGGCCTATTGATTTACCTGTTTTTACAAGGAAGTAAAATGTGAAAAAAATATTTCTACATCCCATGGCCTTTCCCAACCATTTAAATTTTTCTCTTACAGGTCTAACACTTCCGAAAAACCAATACAACGCCCACCCGGAACAATGTATAAAGCTAAACGAACCGTTCACTGGGTACTTTTCCGTGCGAAAAGCACTATTGATTTACCTGTTTTTACAAGGAAATAAAATGTGAAAAAAATATTTCTACATCCCATGGCCTTTCCCAACCATTTAAATTTTTATCTTGCAGGTCTAACACTACCGAAAAACCAATACAACTCCCACCCGGAACAATATATAAAGCTAAACGAACCGTTCACTGGGTACTTATCCGTACGAAAATCCCTATTGATTTACCTGTGTTTAAAAGGAAATAAAATGTGAAAAAAATATTTCTACATCCCATGGCCTTTCCCAGCCATTTAAATTTTTCTCTTACAGGTCTAACAGTTGCGAAAAACCAATACAACGCCCACCCGGAACAATGTATAAAGCTAAACGAACCGTTCACTGGGTACTTATCCGTGCGAAAAGCCCTATTGATTTACCTGTTTTTACAAGGAAGTAAAATGTGAAAAAAATATTTCTACATCCCATGGCCTTTCCCAACCATTTAAATTTTTATCTTACAGGTCTAACACTACCGAAAAACCAATACAACTCCCACCCGGAACAATATATAAAGCTAAACGAACCGTTCACTGGGTACTTATACGTACGAAAATCCCTATTGATTTACTTGTTTTTACAAAGAAATAAAATGTGAAAAAAATATTTCTACATCCCATGGCCTTTCCCAACCATTTAAATTTTTCTCTTACAGGTCTAACACTTCCGAAAAACCAATACAACGCCCACCCGGAACAATGTATAAAGCTAAATGAACCGTTCACTGGGTACTTATCTGTGCGAAAAGCCCTATTGATTTACCTGTTTTTACAAGGAAGTAAAATGTGAAAAAAATATTTCTACATCCCATGGCCTTTCCCAACCATTTAAATTTTTCTCTTACAGGTCTAACAGTTGCGAAAAACCAATACAACGCCCACCCGGAACAATGTATAAAGCTAAACGAACCGTTCACTGGGTACTTATACGTGCGAAAAGCCCTATTGATTTACCTGTTTTTACAAGGAAGTAAAATGTGAAAAAAATATTTCTACATCCCATGGCCTTTCCCAACCATTTAAATTTTTCTCTTACAGGTCTAACACTACCGAAAAACCAATACAACTCCCACCCGGAACAATATATAAAGCTAAACGAACCGTTCACTGGGTACTTATACGTACGAAAATCCCTATTGATTTACCTGTTTTTCAAGGAAATAAAATGTGAAAAAAATATTTCTACATCCCATGGCCGTTCCCAACCATTTAAATTTTTATCTTACAGTTCTAACACTACCGAAAAACCAATACAACGCCCACCCGGAACAATGTATAAAGGTAAACGAACAGTTCACTGGGTACTTTTCCGTGCGAAAAGCCCTATTGATTTACCTGTTTTTATAAGGAAGTAAAATGTGAAAAAAATATTTCTACATCCCATGGCCGTTCCCAACCATTTAAATTTTTATCTTACAGGTCTAACACTACCGAAAAACCAATACAACTCCCACCCGGAACAATATATAAAGCTAAACGAACCGTTCACTGGGTACTTATACGTACGAAAATCCCTATTGATTTACCTGTTTTACAAGGAAATAAAATGTGAAAAAAATATTTCTACATCCCATGGCCTTTCCCAGCCATTTAAATTTTTCTCTTACAGGTCTAACACTTCCGAAAAACCAATACAACGCCCACCCGGAACAATGTATAAAGCTAAACGAACCGTTCACTGGGTACTTTTCCGTGCGAAAAGCCCTATTGATTTACCTGTTTTTACAAGAAAGTAAAATGTGAAAAAAATATTTCTACATCCCATGGCCGTTCCCAACCATTTAAATTTTTATCTTACAGGTCTAACACTACCGAAAAACCAATACAACTCCCACCCGGAACAATATATAAAGCTAAACGAACCGTTCACTGGGTAGTAATCCATACGAAAATCCCTATTGATTTACCTGTTTTTACAAGGAAATAAAATGTGAAAAAAATATTTCTACATCCTTTCCCAACCATTTAAATTTTTCTCTTACAGGTCTAACACTTCCGAAAAACCAATACAACGCCCACCCGGAATAATGTATAAAGCTAAACGAACCGTTCACTGGGTACTTATCCGTGCGAAAAGCCCTATTGATTTACCTCTTTTTACAAGGAAGTAAAATGTGAAAAAAATATTTCTACATGCCATGGCCTTTCCCAACCATTTAAATTTTTCTCTTACAGGTCTAACAGTTGCGAAAAACCAATACAACGCCCACCCGGAAAAATATATAAAGCTAAACGAACCGTTCACTGGGTAGTAATCCATACGAAAATCCCTATTGATTTTCCTGTTTTTACAAGGAAATAAAATGTGAAAAAAACATTTCTAAATCCCATGGCCTTTCCCAACCATTTAAATTTTTCTCTTACAGGTCTAACACTTCCGAAAAACCAATACAACGCCCATCCGGAAAAATATATAAAGCTAAACGAACCGCTCACTGGGTACTTATCCGTACGAAAATCCCTATTGATTTACCTGTTTTTACAAGGAAATAAAATGTGAAAAAAATATTTCTACATCCCATGGCCATTCCCAGCCATTTAAATTTTTCTCTTACAGGTCTAACACTTACGAAAACCAATACAACGCCCACCCGGAACAATGTATAAAGCTAAACGAACCGTTCACTGGGTACTTATCTGTGCGAAAAGCCCTATTGATTTACCTGTTTTTACAAGGAAGTAAAATGTGAAAAAAATATTTCTACATCCCATGGCCTTTCCCAACCATTTAAATTTTTCTCTTACAGGTCTAACAGTTGCGAAAAACCAATACAACTCCCACCCGGAACAATATATAAAGCTAAACGAACCGTTCACTGGGTACTTATACATACGGAAATCCCTATTGATTTACCTGTTTTTACAAGGAAATAAAATGTGAAAAAAATATTTCTACATCCCATGGCCTTTCCCAACCATTTAAATTTTTCTCTTACAGGTCTAACACTTCCGAAAAACCAATACAACGCCCACCCGGAACAATGTATAAAGCTAAACGAACCGTTCACTGGGTACTTATCCGTGCGAAAAGCGCTATTGATTTACCTGTTTTTACAAGGAAGTAAAATGTGAAAAAAATATTTCTACATCCCATGGCCTTTCCCAACCATTTAAATTTTTCTCTTACAGGTCTAACACTTCCGAAAAACCAATACAACTCCCACCCGGAACAATATATAAAGCTAAACGAACCGTTCACTGGGTACTTATACGTATGAAAATCCCTATTGATTTACCTGTTTTTACAAGGAAATAAATTGTGAAAAAAATATTTCTACATCCCATGGCCTTTCCCAACCATTTAAATTTTTCTCTTACAGGTCTAACACTTCCGAAAAACCAATACAACGCCCACCCGGAACAATGTATAAAGCTAAATGAACCGTTCACTGGGTACTTATCTGTGCGAAAAGCCCTATTGATTTACCTGTTTTTACAAGGAAGTAAAATGTGAAAAAAATATTTCTACATCCCATGGCCTTTCCCAACCATTTAAATTTTTCTCTTACAGGTCTAACAGTTGCGAAAAACCAATACAACGCCCACCCGGAACAATGTATAAAGCTAAACGAACCGTTCACTGGGTACTTATACGTGCGAAAAGCCCTATTGATTTACCTGTTTTTACAAGGAAGTAAAATGTGAAAAAAATATTTCTACATCCCATGGCCTTTCCCAACCATTTAAATTTTTCTCTTACAGGTCTAACACTACCGAAAAACCAATACAACTCCCACCCGGAACAATATATAAAGCTAAACGAACCGTTCACTGGGTACTTATACGTACGAAAATCCCTATTGATTTACCTGTTTTTCAAGGAAATAAAATGTGAAAAAAATATTTCTACATCCCATGGCCGTTCCCAACCATTTAAATTTTTATCTTACAGTTCTAACACTACCGAAAAACCAATACAACGCCCACCCGGAACAATGTATAAAGGTAAACGAACCGTTTACTGGGTACTTTTCCGTGCGAAAAGCCCTATTGATTTACCTGTTTTTATAAGGAAGTAAAATGTGAAAAAAATATTTCTACATCCCATGGCCGTTCCCAACCATTTAAATTTTTATCTTACAGGTCTAACACTACCGAAAAACCAATACAACTCCCACCCGGAACAATATATAAAGCTAAACGAACCGTTCACTGGGTACTTATACGTACGAAAATCCCTATTGATTTACCTGTTTTTACAAGGAAATAAAATGTGAAAAAAATATTTCTACATCCCATGGCCTTTCCCAGCCATTTAAATTTTTCTCTTACAGGTCTAACACTTCCGAAAAACCAATACAACGCCCACCCGGAACAATGTATAAAGCTAAACTAACCGTTCACTGGGTACTTTTCCGTGCGAAAAGCCCTATTGATTTACCTGTTTTTACAAGAAAGTAAAATGTGAAAAAAATATTTCTACATCCCATGGCCGTTCCCAACCATTTAAATTTTTATCTTACAGGTCTAACACTACCGAAAAACCAATACAACTCCCACCCGGAACAATATATAAAGCTAAACGAACCGTTCACTGGGTAGTAATCCATACGAAAATCCCTATTGATTTACCTGTTTTTACAAGGAAATAAAATGTGAAAAAAATATTTCTACATCCTTTCCCAACCATTTAAATTTTTCTCTTACAGGTCTAACACTTCCGAAAAACCAATACAACGCCCACCCGGAATAATGTATAAAGCTAAACGAACCGTTCACTGGGTACTTATCCGTGCGAAAAGCCCTATTGATTTACCTCTTTTTACAAGGAAGTAAAATGTGAAAAAAATATTTCTACATGCCATGGCCTTTCCCAACCATTTAAATGTTTCTCTTACAGGTCTAACAGTTGCGAAAAACCAATACAACGCCCACCCGGAAAAATATATAAAGCTAAACGAACCGTTCACTGGGTAGTAATCCATACGAAAATCCCTATTGATTTTCCTGTTTTTACAAGGAAATAAAATGTGAAAAAAACATTTCTAAATCCCATGGCCTTTCCCAACCATTTAAATTTTTCTCTTACAGGTCTAACACTTCCGAAAAACCAATACAACGCCCATCCGGAAAAATATATAAAGCTAAACGAACCGCTCACTGGGTACTTATCCGTACGAAAATCCCTATTGATTTACCTGTTTTTACAAGGAAATAAAATGTGAAAAAAATATTTCTACATCCCATGGCCATTCCCAGCCATTTAAATTTTTCTCTTACAGGTCTAACACTTACGAAAACCAATACAACGCCCACCCGGAACAATGTATAAAGCTAAACGAACCGTTCACTGGGTACTTATCTATGCGAAAAGCCCTATTGATTTACCTGTTTTTACAAGGAAGTAAAATGTGAAAAAAATATTTCTACATCCCATGGCCTTTCCCAACCATTTAAATTTTTCTCTTACAGGTCTAACAGTTGCGAAAAACCAATACAACGCCCACCCGGAACAATGTATAAAGCTAAACGAACCGTTCACTGGGTACTTATACGTGCGAAAAGCCCTATTTATTTACCTGTTTTTACAAGGAAGTAAAATGTGAAAAAAATATTTCTACATCCCATGGCCTTTCCCAACCATTTAAATTTTTCTCTTACAGGTCTAACACTACCAAAAAACCAATACAACTCCCACCCGGAACAATATATAAAGCTAAACGAACCGTTCACTGGGTACTTATACATACGGAAATCCCTATTGATTTACCTGTTTTTACAAGGAAATAAAATGTGAAAAAAATATTTCTACATCCCATGGCCTTTCCCAACCATTTAAATTTTTCTCTTACAGGTCTAACACTTCCGAAAAACCAATACACCGCCCACCCGGAACAATGTATAAAGCTAAACGAACCGTTCACTGGGTACTTATCCGTGCGAAAAGCGCTATTGATTTACCTGTTTTTACAAGGAAGTAAAATGTGAAAAAAATATTTCTACATCCCATGGCCTTTCCCAACCATTTAAATTTTTCTCTTACAGGTCTAACACTACCGAAAAACCAATACAACTCCCACCCGGAACAATATATAAAGCTAAACGAACCGTTCACTGGGTACTTATACGTATGAAAATCCCTATTGATTTACCTGTTTTTACAAGGAAATAAATTGTGAAAAAAATATTTCTACATCCCATGGCCTTTCCCAACCATTTAAATTTTTCTCTTACAGGTCTAACACTTCCGAAAATCCAATACAACGCCCACCCGGAACAATGTATAAAGCTAAACGAACCGTTCACTGGGTACTTATCCGTGCGAAAAGCCCTATTGATTTACCTGTTTTTACAAGGAAATAAAATGTGAAAAAAATATTTCTACATCCCATGGCCTTTCCCAACCATTTAAATTTTTCTCTTACAGGTCTAACAGTTGCGAAAAACCAATACAACGCCCACCCGGAAAAATAAATAAAGCTAAACGAACTGTTCACTGGGTACTTATCCGTACGAAAATCCCTAATGATTTACCTGTTTTTACAAGGAAATAAAATGTGAAAAAAATATTTCTACATCCCATGGCCTTTCCCAACCATTTAAATTTTTCTCTTACAGGTCTAACACTTCCGAAAAACCAATACAACGCCCACCCGGAACAATGTATGAAGCTAAACGAACCGTTCACTGGGTACTTATCCGTGCGAAAAGCCCTATTGATTTCCCTCTTTTTACAAGGAAGTAAAATGTGAAAAAAATATTTCTACATCCCATGGCCATTCCCAACCATTTAAATTTTTCTCTTACAGGTCTAACAGTTGCGAAAAACCAATACAACGCCCACCCGGAAAAATATATAAAGCTAAACGAACCGTTCACTGGGTACTTATACATACGAAAATCCCTATTGATTTACCTGTTTTTACAAGGAAATAAAATGTGAAAAAAATATTTCTACATTCCATGGCCTTTCCCAACCATTTAAATTTTTCTCTTACAGGTCTAACACTTCCGAAAAACCAATACAACGCCCACCCGGAACAATATATAAAGCTAAACGAACCGTTCACTGGGTACTTATCCGTACAAAAATCCCTATTGATTTACCTGTTTTTACAAGGAAATAAAATGTGAAAAAAATATTTCTACATCCCATGGCCTTTCCCAACCATTTAAATTTTTATCTTACAGGTCTAACACTACCGAAAAACCAATACAACGCCCACCCGGAACAATGTATAAAGCTAAACGAACCGTTCACTGGGTACTTATATGTACGAAAATCCCAATTGATTTACCTGTTTTTACAAGGAAATAAAATGTGAAAAAAATATTTCTACATCCCATGGCCTTTCCCAACCATTTAAATTTTTCTCTTACAGGTCTAACACTTCCGAAAAACCAATACAACGCCCACCCGGAACAATGTATAAAGCTAAACGAACCGTTCACTGGGTACTTATCCGTGCGAAAAGCCCTATTGATTTACCTGTTTTTACAAGGAAATAAAATGTGAAAAAAATATTTCTACATCCCATGGCCTTTCCCAACCATTTAAATTTTTCTCTTACAGGTCTAACACTTCTGAAAAACAAATACAACGGCCACCCGGAACAATATATAAAGCTAAACGAACCGTTCACTGGGCACTTATCAGTACGAAAATCCCTATTCATTTACCTGTTTTTACAAGGAAGTAAAATGTGAAAAAAATATTTCTACATCCCATGGCCTTTCCCAGCCATTTAAATTTTTCTCTTACAGGTCTAACACTTCCGAAAAACCAATACAACGCCCACCCGGAACAATATATAAAGCTAAACGAACCGTTTACTGGGTACTTATCAGTACGAAAATCCCTATTGATTTACCTGTTTTTACAAGGAAATAAAATGTGAAAAAAATATTTCTACATCCCATGGCCTTTCCCAGCAACTTCGGTTTTTCTCCCACAGGTCTAACACTTCCGAAAAACCAATACAACGCCCTCCCGGAACAATATATAAAGCTAAACGAACCGTAAACAAGGTACTTATCCGTAAGAAAATCCCTATTGATTTACCTGTTTTTACAAGGAAGTAAAATGTGAAAAAAATATTTCTACATCCCATGGCCTTTCCCAACCATTTAAATTTTTCTCTTACAGGTCTAACACTTCCGAAAAACCAATACAACGCCCACCCGGAACAATATATAAAGCTAAACGAACCGTTCACTGCGTACTTATCCGTACGAAAATCCCTATTGATTTACCTGTATTTACAAGGAAATAAAATGTGAAAAAAATATTTCTACATCCCATGGCCTTTCCCAACCTTTTAAACTTTTCTCTTACAGGTCTAACACTTCAGAAAAACCAATACAACACCCACCCGGAACAATGTATAAAGCTAAACGATCCGTTCACTGGGTACTTATCCGTACGAAAATCCCTATTCATTTACCTGTTTTTACAAGGAAGTAAAATGTGAAAAAAATATTTCTACATCCCATGGCCTTTCCCAACGATTTAAATATTTATCTTAGAGGTCTAACACTACAGAAAAACCAATACAACTCCCACCCGGAACAATATATAAAGCTAAATGAACCGTTTACTGGGTACTAATCCATACGAAAATCCCTATTGATTTACCTGTTTTTACAAGGAAATAAAATGTGAAAAAAATATTTCTACATCCCATGGCCTTTCCCAACCATTTAAATTTTTCTCTTACAGGTCTAACACTTCCGAAAAACAAATACAACGGCCACCCGGAACAATATATAAAGCTAAACGAACCGTTCACTGGGCACTTATCCGTACGAAAATCCCTATTGATTTACCTGTTTTTACAAGGAAGTAAAATGTGAAAAAAATATCTCTACATCCCATGGCCTTTCCCAGCCATTTAAATTTTTCTCTTACAGGTCTAACACTTCCGAAAAACCAAGACAACGCCCACCCGGAACAATATATAAAGCTAAACGAACCGTTCACTGCGTACTTATCCGTACGAAAATCCCTATTGATTTACCTGTATTTACAAGGAAATAAAATGTGAAAAAAATATTTCTACATCCCATGGCCTTTCCCAACCTTTTAAACTTTTCTCTTACAGGTCTAACACTTCAGAAAAACCAATACAACGGCCACCCGGAACAATGTATAAAGCTAAACGATCCGTTCACTGGGTACTTATCCGTACGAAAATCCCTATTGATTTTCCTGTTTCTACAAGGAAGTAAAATGTGAAAAAAATATTTCTACATCCCATGGCCTTTCCCAACCATTTAAATTTTTCTCTTACAGATCTAACACTTCCGAAAAACCAATACAACGCCCACCCGGAACAATATATAAAGCTAAACGAACCGTTCACTGGGTACTTATCCGTACGAAAATCCCTATTGATTTACCTGTTTTTACAAGGAAATTAAATGTGAAAAAAATATTTCTACATCCCATGGCCTTTCCCAGCCATTTAAATTTCTCTCCCACAGGTCTAACACTTCCGAAAAACCCATACAACGCCCACCCGGAACCATGTATAAAGCTAAACGAACCGTTCACTGGGTACTTATCCGTGCGAAAAGCCTTATTGATTTACCTGTTTTTACAAGGAAGTAAAATGTGAAAAAAATATTTCTACATCCCATGGCCTTTCCCAACCATTTAAATTTTTCTTTTACATGTCTAACACTTCCGAAAAACCAATACAACGCCCACCCGGAACAATATATAAAGCTAAACGAACCGTTTACTGGGTACTTATCAGTACGAAAATCCCTATTGATTTACCTGTTTTTACAAGGAAATAAAATGTGAAAAAAATATTTCTACATCCCATGGCCTTTCCCAGCCACTTCGGTTTTTCTCCCTCAGGTCTAACACTTCCGAAAAACCAATACAACGCCCTCCCGGAACAATATATAAAGCTAAACGAACCGTGAACTGGGTACTTATCCGTAAGAAAATCCCTATTGATTTACCTGTTTTTACAAGGAAGTAAAATGTGAAAAAATATTTCTACATCCCATGGCCTTTCCCAGCCATTTAAACTTTTCTCTTACATGCCTAACACTTCTGAAAAACCAATACAATGGCCACCCGGAACAATATATAAAGCTAAACGAACCGTTCACTGGGCACTTATCCGTACGAAAATCCCTATTGATTTACCTGTTTTTACAAGGAAATAAAATGTGAAAAAAATATTTCTCCATCCCATGGCCTTTCCCAACCATTTACATTTTTATCTTACATGTATAACACTTCCGAAAAACCAATACAACGGCCACCCGGAACAATATATAAAGCTAAACGAACGGTTCACTGGTTACTTATCCGTACGAAAATCCCTATTGATTTACCTGTTTTTACAAGGAAATAAAATGTGAAAAAAATATTTCTACATCCCATGGCCTTTCGCAACCATTTAAACTTTTCTCTTACAGGTCTAACACTTCCGAAAAACCAATACAACGCCCACCCGGAACAATATATAAAGCTAAACGAACAGTTCACTGGGTACTTATCCGAACGAAAAGCACTATTGATTTACCTGTTTTTACAAGGAAGTAAAATATGAAAAAAATATTTCTACATCCCATGGCCTTTCCCAACCATTTATATTTTTCTCTTACAGGTCTAACAGTTGCGAAAAACCAATACAACACCCACCCGGAAAAATATATACAGCTAAACGAACCGTTTACTGGGTACTAATCCATCCGAAAATCCCTATTGATTTAAGTGTTTTTACAAGGAAATAAAATGTGAAAAAAATATTTCTCCATCCCATGGCCTTTCCCAACCATTTAAATTTTTCTCTTACAGGTCTAACACTACCGAAAAACCAATACAACTCCCACCCGGAACAATATATAAAGCTAAACGAACGGTTCACTGGTTACTTATCCGTACGAAAATCCCTATTGATTTACCTGTTTTTACAAGGAAATAAAATGTGAAAAAAATATTTCTACATCCCATGGCCTTTCCCAACCATTTAAATATTTATCTTAGAGGTCTAACACTACGGAAAAACCAATACAACTCCCACCCGGAACAATATATAAAGCTAAACGAACCGTTTACTGGGTACTAATCCATACGAAAATCCCTATTGATTTACATGTTTTTACAAGGAAATAAAATGTGAAAAAAATATTTCTACATACCATGGCCTTTCCCAACCATTTAAATTTTTCTCTTACAGGTCTAACACTTCTGAAAAACAAATACAACGGCCACCCGGAACAATATATAAAGCTAAACGAACCGTTCACTGGGCACTTATCAGTACGAAAATCCCTATTCATTTACCTCTTTTTACAAGGAAGTAAAATGTGAAAAAAATATTTCTACATCCCATGGCCTTTCCCAGCCATTTAAATTTTTCTCTTACAGGTCTAACACTTCCGAAAAACCAATACAACGCCCACCCGGAACAATATATAAAGCTAAACGAACCGTTCACTGCGTACTTATCCGTACGAAAATCCCTATTGATTTACCTGTATTTACAAGGAAATAAAATGTGAAAAAAATATTTCTACATCCCATGGCCTTTCCCAACCATTTAAATTTTTCTTTTACATGTCTAACACTTCCGAAAAACCAATACAACGCCCACCCGGAACAATATATAAAGCTAAACGAACCGTTTACTGGGTACTTATCAGTACGAAAATCCCTATTGATTTACCTGTTTTTACAAGGAAATAAAATGTGAAAAAAATATTTCTACATCCCATGGCCTTTCCCAGCCATTTAAACTTTTCTCTTACATGCCTAACACTTCTGAAAAACCAATACAATGGCCACCAGGAACAATATATAAAGCTAAACGAACCGTTCACTGGGCACTTATCCGTACGAAAATCCCTATTGATTTACCTGTTTTTACAAGGAAATAAAGTGTGAAAAAAATATTTCTACATCCCATGGCCTTTCCCAACCATTTAAACTTTTCTCTTACAGGTCTAACACTTCAGAAAAACCAATACAACGGCCACCCGGAACAATGTATAAAGCTAAACGATCCGTTCACTGGGTACTTATCCATACGAAAATCCCTATTGATTTTCCTGTATTTACAAGGAAATAAAATGTGAAAAAAATATTTCTACATCCCATGGCCTTTCCCAACCATTTAAATATTTATCTTAGAGGTCTAACACTACGGAAAAACCTATACAACTCCCACCCGGAACAATATATAAAGCTAAACGAACCGTTTACTGGGTACTAATCCATACGAAAATCCCTATTGATTTACCTGTTTTAACAAGGAAATAAAATGTGAAAAAAATATTTCTACATCCCATGGCCTTTCCCAACCATTTAAATTTTTCTCTTACAGGTCTAACATTTCCGAAAAACCAATACAACGCCCACCCGGAACAATATATAAAGCTAAACGAACCGTTCACTGCGTACTTATCCGTACGAAAATCCCTATTGATTTACCTGTATTTACAAGGAAATAAAATGTGAAAAAAATATTTCTACATCCCATGGCCTTTCCCAACCTTTTAAACTTTTCTCTTACAGGTCTAACACTTCAGAAAAACCAATACAACGGCCACCCGGAACAATGTATAAAGCTAAACGATCCGTTCACTGGGTACTTATCCGTACGAAAATCCCTATTCATTTACCTGTTTTTACAAGGAAGTAAAATGTGAAAAAAATATTTCTACATCCCATGGCCTTTCCCAACGATTTAAATATTTATCTTAGAGGTCTAACACTACAGAAAAACCAATACAACTCCCACCCGGAACAATATATAAAGCTAAATGAACCGTTTACTGGGTACTAATCCATACGAAAATCCCTATTGATTTACCTGTTTTTACAAGGAAATAAAATGTGAAAAAAATATTTCTACATCCCATGGCCTTTCCCAACCATTTAAATTTTTCTCTTACAGGTCTAACACTTCCGAAAAACAAATACAACGGCCACCCGGAACAATATATAAAGCTAAACGAACCGTTCACAGGGCACTTATCCGTACGAAAATCCCTATTGATTTACCTGTTTTTACAAGGAAGTAAAATGTGAAAAAAATATCTCTACATCCCATGGCCTTTCCCAGCCATTTAAATTATTCTCTTACAGGTCTAACACTTCCGAAAAACCAAGACAACGCCCACCCGGAACAATATATAAAGCTAAACGAACCGTTCACTGCGTACTTATCCGTACGAAAATCCCTATTGATTTACCTGTATTTACAAGGAAATAAAATTTGAAAAAAATATTTCTACATCCCATGGCCTTTCCCAACCTTTTAAACTTTTCTCTTACAGGTCTAACACTTCAGAAAAACCAATACAACGGCCACCCGGAACAATGTATAAAGCTAAACGATCCGTTCACTGGGTACTTATCCGTACGAAAATCCCTATTGATTTTCCTGTTTCTACAAGGAAGTAAAATGTGAAAAAAATATTTCTACATCCCATGGCCTTTCCCAACCATTTAAATTTTTCTCTTACTGATCTAACACTCCCGAAAAACCAATACAACGCCCACCCTGAACAATATATAAAGCTAAACGAACCGTTCACTGGGTACTTATCCGTACGAAAATCCCTATTGATTTACCTGTATTTACAAGGAAATAAAATGTGAAAAAAATATTTCTACATCCCATGGCCTTTCCCAACCATTTAAACTTTTCTCTTACAGGTCTAACACTTCCGAAAAACCCATACAACGCCCACCCGGAACCATGTATAAAGCTAAACGAACCGTTCACTGGGTACTTATCCGTGCGAAAAGCCTTATTGATTTACCTGTTTTTACAAGGAAGTAAAATGTGAAAAAAATATTTCTACATCCCATGGCCTTTCCCAACCATTTAAATTTTTCTTTTACATGTCTAACACTTCCGAAAAACCAATACAACGCCCACCCGGAACAATATATAAAGCTAAACGAACCGTTTACTGGGTACTTATCAGTACGAAAATCCCTATTGATTTACCTGTTTTTACAAGGAAATAAAATGTGAAAAAAATATTTCTACATCCCATGGCCTTTCCCAGCCACTTCGGTTTTTCTCCCTCAGGTCTAACACTTCCGAAAAACCAATACAACGCCCTCCCGGAACAATATATAAAGCTAAACGAACCGTGAACTGGGTACTTATCCGTAAGAAAATCCCTATTGATTTACCTGTTTTTACAAGGAAGTAAAATGTGAAAAAATATTTCTACATCCCATGGCCTTTCCCAGCCATTTAAACTTTTCTCTTACATGCCTAACACTTCTGAAAAACCAATACAATGGCCACCCGGAACAATATATAAAGCTAAACGAACCGTTCACTGGGCACTTATCCGTACGAAAATCCCTATTGATTTACCTGTTTTTACAAGGAAATAAAATGTGAAAAAAATATTTCTCCATCCCATGGCCTTTCCCAACCATTTACATTTTTATCTTACATGTATAACACTTCCGAAAAACCAATACAACGGCCACCCGGAACAATATATAAAGCTAAACGAACGGTTCACTGGTTACTTATCCGTACGAAAATCCCTATTGATTTACCTGTTTTTACAAGGAAATAAAATGTGAAAAAAATATTTCTACATCCCATGGCCTTTCGCAACCATTTAAACTTTTCTCTTACAGGTCTAACACTTCCGAAAAACCAATACAACGCCCACCCGGAACAATATATAAAGCTAAACGAACAGTTCACTGGGTACTTATCCGAACGAAAAGCACTATTGATTTACCTGTTTTTACAAGGAAGTAAAATATGAAAAAAATATTTCTACATCCCATGGCCTTTCCCAACCATTTATATTTTTCTCTTACAGGACTAACAGTTGCGAAAAACCAATACAACACCCACCCGGAAAAATATATACAGCTAAACGAACCGTTTACTGGGTACTAATCCATCCGAAAATCCCTATTGATTTAAGTGTTTTTACAAGGAAATAAAATGTGAAAAAAATATTTCTCCATCCCATGGCCTTTCCCAACCATTTAAATTTTTCTCTTACAGGTCTAACACTACCGAAAAACCAATACAACTCCCACCCGGAACAATATATAAAGCTAAACGAACGGTTCACTGGTTACTTATCCGTACGAAAATCCCTATTGATTTACCTGTTTTTACAAGGAAATAAAATGTGAAAAAAATATTTCTACATCCCATGGCCTTTCCCAACCATTTAAATATTTATCTTAGAGGTCTAACACTACGGAAAAACCAATACAACTCCCACCCGGAACAATATATAAAGCTAAACGAACCGTTTACTGGGTACTAATCCATACGAAAATCCCTATTGATTTACATGTTTTTACAAGGAAATAAAATGTGAAAAAAATATTTCTACATACCATGGCCTTTCCCAACCATTTAAATTTTTCTCTTACAGGTCTAACACTTCTGAAAAACAAATACAACGGCCACCCGGAACAATATATAAAGCTAAACGAACCGTTCACTGGGCACTTATCAGTACGAAAATCCCTATTCATTTACCTCTTTTTACAAGGAAGTAAAATGTGAAAAAAATATTTCTACATCCCATGGCCTTTCCCAGCCATTTAAATTTTTCTCTTACAGGTCTAACACTTCCGAAAAACCAATACAACGCCCACCCGGAACAATATATAAAGCTAAACGAACCGTTCACTGCGTACTTATCCGTACGAAAATCCCTATTGATTTACCTGTATTTACAAGGAAATAAAATGTGAAAAAAATATTTCTACATCCCATGGCCTTTCCCAACCATTTAAATTTTTCTTTTACATGTCTAACACTTCCGAAAAACCAATACAACGCCCACCCGGAACAATATATAAAGCTAAACGAACCGTTTACTGGGTACTTATCAGTACGAAAATCCCTATTGATTTACCTGTTTTTACAAGGAAATAAAATGTGAAAAAAATATTTCTACATCCCATGGCCTTTCCCAGCCATTTAAACTTTTCTCTTACATGCCTAACACTTCTGAAAAACCAATACAATGGCCACCAGGAACAATATATAAAGCTAAACGAACCGTTCACTGGGCACTTATCCGTACGAAAATCCCTATTGATTTACCTGTTTTTACAAGGAAATAAAGTGTGAAAAAAATATTTCTACATCCCATGGCCTTTCCCAACCATTTAAACTTTTCTCTTACAGGTCTAACACTTCAGAAAAACCAATACAACGGCCACCCGGAACAATGTATAAAGCTAAACGATCCGTTCACTGGGTACTTATCCATACGAAAATCCCTATTGATTTTCCTGTATTTACAAGGAAATAAAATGTGAAAAAAATATTTCTACATCCCATGGCCTTTCCCAACCATTTAAATATTTATCTTAGAGGTCTAACACTACGGAAAAACCTATACAACTCCCACCCGGAACAATATATAAAGCTAAACGAACCGTTTACTGGGTACTAATCCATACGAAAATCCCTATTGATTTACCTGTTTTAACAAGGAAATAAAATGTGAAAAAAATATTTCTACATCCCATGGCCTTTCCCAACCATTTAAATTTTTCTCTTACAGGTCTAACATTTCCGAAAAACCAATACAACGCCCACCCGGAACAATATATAAAGCTAAACGAACCGTTCACTGCGTACTTATCCGTACGAAAATCCCTATTGATTTACCTGTATTTACAAGGAAATAAAATGTGAAAAAAATATTTCTACATCCCATGGCCTTTCCCAACCTTTTAAACTTTTCTCTTACAGGTCTAACACTTCAGAAAAACCAATACAACGGCCACCCGGAACAATGTATAAAGCTAAACGATCCGTTCACTGGGTACTTATCCGTACGAAAATCCCTATTCATTTACCTGTTTTTACAAGGAAGTAAAATGTGAAAAAAATATTTCTACATCCCATGGCCTTTCCCAACGATTTAAATATTTATCTTAGAGGTCTAACACTACAGAAAAACCAATACAACTCCCACCCGGAACAATATATAAAGCTAAATGAACCGTTTACTGGGTACTAATCCATACGAAAATCCCTATTGATTTACCTGTTTTTACAAGGAAATAAAATGTGAAAAAAATATTTCTACATCCCATGGCCTTTCCCAACCATTTAAATTTTTCTCTTACAGGTCTAACACTTCCGAAAAACAAATACAACGGCCACCCGGAACAATATATAAAGCTAAACGAACCGTTCACAGGGCACTTATCCGTACGAAAATCCCTATTGATTTACCTGTTTTTACAAGGAAGTAAAATGTGAAAAAAATATCTCTACATCCCATGGCCTTTCCCAGCCATTTAAATTTTTCTCTTACAGGTCTAACACTTCCGAAAAACCAAGACAACGCCCACCCGGAACAATATATAAAGCTAAACGAACCGTTCACTGCGTACTTATCCGTACGAAAATCCCTATTGATTTACCTGTATTTACAAGGAAATAAAATTTGAAAAAAATATTTCTACATCCCATGGCCTTTCCCAACCTTTTAAACTTTTCTCTTACAGGTCTAACACTTCAGAAAAACCAATACAACGGCCACCCGGAACAATGTATAAAGCTAAACGATCCGTTCACTGGGTACTTATCCGTACGAAAATCCCTATTGATTTTCCTGTTTCTACAAGGAAGTAAAATGTGAAAAAAATATTTCTACATCCCATGGCCTTTCCCAACCATTTAAATTTTTCTCTTACTGATCTAACACTCCCGAAAAACCAATACAACGCCCACCCTGAACAATATATAAAGCTAAACGAACCGTTCACTGGGTACTTATCCGTACGAAAATCCCTATTGATTTACCTGTATTTACAAGGAAATAAAATGTGAAAAAAATATTTCTACATCCCATGGCCTTTCCCAACCATTTAAACTTTTCTCTTACAGGTCTAACACTTCAGAAAAACCAATACAACGGCCACCCGGAACAATGTATAAAGCTAAACGATCCGTTCACTGGGTACTTATCCGTACAAAAATCCCTATTGATTTACCTGTTTCTACAAGGAAGTAAAATGTGAAAAAAATATTTCTACTTCCCATGGCCTTTCCCAACCATTTAAATTTTTCTTTTACATGTCTAACACTTCCGAAAAACCAATACAACGCCCACCCGGAACAATATATAAAGCTAAACGAACCGTTTACTGGGTACTTATCAGTACGAAAATCCCTATTGATTTACCTGTTTTTACAAGGAAATAAAATGTGAAAAAAATATTTCTACATCCCATGGCCTTTCCCAGCCACTTCGGTTTTTCTCCCTGAGGTCTAACACTTCCGAAAAACCAATACAACGCCCTCCCGGAACAATATATAAAGCTAAACGAACCGTAAACTGGGTACTTATCCGTAAGAAAATCCCTATTGATTTTCCTGTTTTTACAAGGAAATAAAATGTGAAAAAAATATTTCTACACCCTATGGCCTTTCCCAACCCTTTAAATATTTATCTTACAGATCTAACACTACCGAAAAACCAATACAACTCCCACCCGGAACAATATATAAAGCTAAACGAACGGTTCACTGGTTACTTATCCGTACGAAAATCCCTATTGATTTACCTGTTTTTACAAGGAAATAAAATGAGAAAAAAATATTTCTACATCCCATGGCCTTTCGCAACCATTTAAACTTTTCTCTTACAGGTCTAACACTTCCGAAAAACCAATACAACGGCCACCCGGAACAATGTATAAAGCTAAACGATCCGTTCACTGGGTACTTATCCGTACGAAAATCCCTATTGATTTACCTGTTTCTACAAGGAAGTAAAATGTGAAAAAAATATTTCTACTTCCCATGGCCTTTCCCAACCATTTAAATTTTTCTTTTACATGTCTAACACTTCCGAAAAACCAATACAACGCCCACCCGGAACAATATATAAAGCTAAACGAACCGTTTACTGGGTACTTATCAGTACGAAAATCCCTATTGATTTACCTGTTTTTACAAGGAAATAAAATGTGAAAAAAATATTTCTACATCCCATGGCCTTTCCCAGCCACTTCGGTTTTTCTCCCTGAGGTCTAACACTTCCGAAAAACCAATACAACGCCCTCCCGGAACAATATATAAAGCTAAACGAACCGTAAACTGGGTACTTATCCGTAAGAAAATCCCTATTGATTTTCCTGTTTTTACAAGGAAATAAAATGTGAAAAAAATATTTCTACACCCTATGGCCTTTCCCAACCCTTTAAATATTTATCTTACAGATCTAACACTACCGAAAAACCAATACAACTCCCACCCGGAACAATATATAAAGCTAAACGAACGGTTCACTGGTTACTTATCCGTACGAAAATCCCTATTGATTTACCTGTTTTTACAAGGAAATAAAATGAGAAAAAAATATTTCTACATCCCATGGCCTTTCGCAACCATTTAAACTTTTCTCTTACAGGTCTAACACTTCCGAAAAACCAATACAACGCCCACCCGGAACAATATATAAAGCTAAACGATCCGTTCACTGGGTACTTATCCGTACGAAAATCCCTATTGATTTACCTGTTTCTACAAGGAAGTAAAATGTGAAAAAAATATTTCTACTTCCCATGGCCTTTCCCAACCATTTAAATTTTTCTTTTACATGTCTAACACTTCCGAAAAACCAATACAACGCCCACCCGGAACAATATATAAAGCTAAACGAACCGTTTACTGGGTACTTATCAGTACGAAAATCCCTATTGATTTACCTGTTTTTACAAGGAAATAAAATGTGAAAAAAATATTTCTACATCCCATGGCCTTTCCCAGCCACTTCGGTTTTTCTCCCTGAGGTCTAACACTTCCGAAAAACCAATACAACGCCCTCCCGGAACAATATATAAAGCTAAACGAACCGTAAACTGGGTACTTATCCGTAAGAAAATCCCTATTGATTTTCCTGTTTTTACAAGGAAATAAAATGTGAAAAAAATATTTCTACACCCTATGGCCTTTCCCAACCCTTTAAATATTTATCTTACAGATCTAACACTACCGAAAAACCAATACAACTCCCACCCGGAACAATATATAAAGCTAAACGAACGGTTCACTGGTTACTTATCCGTACGAAAATCCCTATTGATTTACCTGTTTTTACAAGGAAATAAAATGAGAAAAAAATATTTCTACATCCCATGGCCTTTCGCAACCATTTAAACTTTTCTCTTACAGGTCTAACACTTCCGAAAAACCAATACAACGCCCACCCGGAACAATATATAAAGCTAAACGAACAGTTCACTGGGTACTTATCCGTACTTAAAGCACTATTGATTTACCTGTTTTTACAAGGAAGTAAAATATGAAAACAATATTTCTACATCCCATGGCCTTTCCCAACCATTTAAATTTTTCTCTTACAGGTCTAACAGTTGCGAAAAACCAATACAACACCCACCCGGAAAAATATATACAGCTAAACGAACCGTTTACTGGGAACTAATCCATCCGAAAATCCCTATTGATTTAAGTGTTTTTACAAGGAAATAAAATGTGAAAAAAATATTTCTCCATCCCATGGCCTTTCCCAACCATTTAAATTTTTCTCTTACAGGTCTAACACTTCCGAAAAACCAATACAACGGCCACCCGGAACAATATATAAAGCTAAACGAAACGTTCACTGGGCACTTATCCGTACGAAAATCCCTATTGATTTTCCTGTTTTTACAAGGAAATAAAATGTGAAAAAAATATTTCTACGCCCTATGGCCTTTCCCAACCCTTTAAATATTTATCTTACAGGTCTAACACTACCGAAAAACCAATACAACTCCCACCCGGAACAATATATAAAGGTAAACGAACGGTTCACTGGTTACTTATCCGTACGAAAATCCCTATTGATTTACCTGTTTTTACAAGGAAATAAAATGTGAAAAAAATATTTCTACATCCCATGGCCTTTCCCAACCATTTAAATTTTTCTCTTACAGGTCTAACACTTCCGAAAAACCAATACAACGCCCACCCGGAACAATATATAAAGCTAAACGAACAGTTCACTGGGTACTTATCCTTACGAAAAGCACTATTGATTTACCTGTTTTTACAAGGAAGTAAAATGTGAAAAAAATATTTCTACATCCCATGGCCTTTCCCAACCATTTAAATTTTTCTCTTACAGGTCTAACAGTTGCGAAAAACCAATACAACGCCCACCCGGAATAATGTATAAAGCTAAACGAACCGTTCACTGGGTACTTATCCGTGCGAAAAGCCCTATTGATTTACCTCTTTTTACAAGGAAGTAAAATGTGAAAAAAATATTTCTACATGCCATGGCCTTTCCCAACCATTTAAATTTTTCTCTTACAGGTCTAACAGTTGCGAAAAACCAATACAACGCCCACCCGGAAAAATATATAAAGCTAAACGAACCGTTCACTGGGTAGTAATCCATACGAAAATCCCTATTGATTTTCCTGTTATTACAAGGAAATAAAATGTGAAAAAAACATTTCTACATCCCATGGCCTTTCCCAACCATTTAAATTTTTCTCTTACAGGTCTAACACTTCCGAAAAACCAATACAACGCCAACCCGGAAAAATATATAAAGCTAAATGAACCGCTCACTGGGTACTTATCCGTACGAAAATCCCTATTGATTTACCTGTTTTTACAAGGAAATAAAATGTGAAAAAAAATATTTCTACATCCCATGGCCATTCCCAGCCATTTAAATTTTTCTTTTACAGGTCTAACACTTACGAAAACCAATACAACGCCCACCCGGAACAATGTATAAAGCTAAACGAACCGTTCACTGGGCACTTATCCGTACGAAAATCCCTATTGATTTTCCTGTTTTTACAAGGAAATAAAATGTGAAAAAAATATTTCTACACCCTATGGCCTTTCCCAACCCTTTAAATATTTATCTTACAGGTCTAACACTACCGAAAAACCAATACAACTCCCACCCGGAACAATATATAAAGCTAAACGAACGGTTCACTGGTTACTTATCCGTACGAAAATCCCTATTGATTTACCTGTTTTTACAAGGAAATAAAATGTGAAAAAAATATTTCTACATCCCATGGCCTTTCGCAACCATTTAAACTTTTCTCTTACAGGTCTAACACTTCCGAAAAACCAATACAACGCCCACCCGGAACAATATATAAAGCTAAACGAACAGTTCACTGGGTACTTATCCGTACGAAAAGCACTATTGATTTACCTGTTTTTACAAGGACGTAAAATATGAAAAAAATATTTCTACATCCCATGGCCTTTCCCAACCATTTAAATTTTTCTCTTACAGGTCTAACAGTTGCGAAAAACCAATACAACGCCCACCCGGAAAAATATATAAAGCTAAACGAACCGTTCACTGGGTAGTAATCCATACGAAAATCCCTATTGTTTTTCCTGTTTTTACAAGGAAATAAAATGTGAAAAAAACATTTCTACATCCCATGGCCTTTCCCAACCATTTAAATTTTTCTCTTACAGGTCTAACACTTCCGAAAAACCAATACAACGCCAACCCGGAAAAATATATAAAGCTAAACGAACCGCTCACTGGGTACTTATCCGTACGAAAATCCCTATTGATTTACCTGTTTTTACAAGGAAATAAAATGTGAAAAAAAATATTTCTACATCCCATGGCCATTCCCAGCCATTTAAATTTTTCTCTTACAGGTCTAACACTTATGAAAACCAATACAACGCCCACCCGGAACAATGTATAAAGCTAAACGAACCGTTCACTGGGTACTTATCTGTGCGAAAAGCCCTATTGATTTACCTTTTTTTACAAGGAAGTAAAATGTGAAAAAAATATTTCTACATCCCATGGCTTTTCCCAACCATTTAAATTTTTCTCTTACAGGTCTAACAGTTGCGAAAAACCAATACAACGCCCACCCAGAACAATGTATAAAGCTAAACGAACCGTTCACTGGGTACTTAGATGTGCGAAAAGCCCTATTGATTTACCTGTTTTTACAAGGAAGTAAAATGTGAAAAAAATATTTCTACATCCCATGGCCTTTCCCAACTATTTAAATTTTTCTCTTACAGGTCTAACACTACCGAAAAACCAATACAACTCCCACCCGGAAAAATGTAAAAAGCTAAACGAACCGTTCACTGGGTACTTATCCGTACGAAAATCCCTATTGATTTACCTGTTTTTACAAGGAAATAAAATGTGAAAAAAATATCTCTACATCCCATGGCCTTTCCCAACCATTTAAATTTTTCTCTTACAGTTCTAACACTTCCGAAAAACCAATACAACGCCTACCCGGAACAATGTATAAAGCTAAACGAACCGTTCACTGGGTACTTATCCGTGCGAAAAGCCCTATTGATTTACCTGTTTTTACAAGGAAATAAAATGTGAAAAAAATATTTCTACATCCCATGGCCTTTCCCAACCATTTAAATTTTTCTCTTACAGGTCTAACACTTCTGAAAAACCAATACAACACCCACCCGGAAAAATATATAAAGCTAAACGAACCGTTCACTGGGTACTTATCCGTACGAAAATCCCTATTGATTTACCTGTTTTTACAAGGAAATAAAATGTGAAAAAAATATTTCTACATCCCATGGCCTTTCCCAACCATTTAAATTTTTCTCTTACAGGTCTAACACTTCTGAAAAACCAATACAACGCCCACCCGGAACAATGTATAAAGCTAAACGAACCGTTCACTGGGTACTTATCCGTGCGAAAAGCCCTATTGATTTTCTTCTTTTTACAAGGAAGTAAAATGTGAAAAAAATATTTCTACATCCCATGGCCTTTCCCAACCATTTAAATTTTTATCTTACAGGTCTAACAGTTGCGAAAAACCAATACAACGCCCACCCGGAAAAATATATAAAGCTAAACGAACCGTTCACTGGGTACTAATCCATACGAAAATCCCTATTGATTTACCTGTTTTTACAAGGAAATAAAATGTGAAAAAAATATTTCTACATCCCATGGCCTTTCCCAACCATTTAAATTTTTCTCTTACAGGTCTAACACTTCCGAAAAACCAATACAACGCCCACCCGGAACAATATATAAAGCTAAACGAACCGTTCACTGGGTACTTATCCGTACGAAAAGGCCTATTGATTTTCCTGTTTTTACAAGGAAATAAAATGTGAAAAAAATATTTCTACATCCCATGGCCTTTCCCAACCATTTAAATTTTTATCTTACAGGTCTAACAGTTGCGAAAAACCAATACAACGCCCACCCGGAATAATATATAAAGCTAAACGAACCGTTCACTGGGTAGTAATCCATACGAAAATCCCTATTGATTTTCCTGTTTTTACAAGGAAATAAAATGTGAAAAAAACATTTCTGCATCCCATGGCCTTTCCCAACCATTTAAATTTTTCTCTTACAGGTCTAACACTTCCGAAAAACCAATACAACGCCCACCCGGAAAAATATATAAAGCTAAACGAACCGCTCACTGGGTACTTATCCGTACGAAAATCCCTATTGATTTACCTGTTTTTACAAGGAAATAAAATGTGAAAAAAATATTTCTACATCCCATGGCCATTCCCAGCCATTTAAATTTTTCTCTTACAGGTCTAACACTTACGAAAACCAATACAACGCCCACCCGGAACAATGTATAAAGCTAAACGAACCGTTCACTGGGTACTTATATGTACGAAAATCCCTATTGATTTACTTGTTTTTACAAGGAAATAAAATGTGAAAAAAATATTTCTACATCCCATGGCCTTTCCCAGCCATTTAAATTTTTCTCTTACAGGTCTAACACTTCCGAAAAACCAATACAACGCCCACCCGGAACAATGTATAAAGCTAAACGAACCGTTCACTGGGTACTTTTCCGTGCGAAAAGCGCTATTGATTTTCCTCTTTTTACAAGGAAGTAAAATGTGAAAAAAATATTTCTACATCCCATGGCCTTTCCCAACCATTTAAATTTTCATCTTACAGGTCTAAAAGTTGCGAAAAACCAATACAACGCCCACCCGGAAAAATATATAAAGCTAAACGAACCGTCACTGGGTACTAATCCATACGAAAATCCCTATTGATTTACCTGTTTTTACAAGGAAATAAAATGTGAAAAAAATATTTCTACATCCCATGGCCTTTCCCAACCATTTAAATTTTTCTCTTACAGGTCTAACACTTCCGAAAAACCAATACAACGCCCACCCGGAACAATATATAAAGCTAAACGAACCGTTCACTGGGTACTTATCTGTACGAAAAGCCCTATTGATTTTCCTGTTTTTACAAGGAAATAAAATGTGAAAAAAATATTTCTACATCCCATGGCCTTTCCCAACCATTTAAATTTTTATCTTACAGGTCTAACAGTTGCGAAAAACCAATACAACGCCCACCCGGAATAATATATAAAGCTAAACGAACCGTTCACTGGGTAGTAATCCATACGAAAATCCCTATTGATTTTCCTGTTTTTACAAGGAAATAAAATGTGAAAAAAATGTTTCTACATCCCATGGCCTTTCCCAACCATTTAAATTTTTCTCTTACAGGTCTAACACTTCCGAAAAACCAATACAACGCCCACCTGGAAAAATATAAAAAGCTAAACGAACCGTTCACTGGGTACTTATCCGTACGAAAATCCCTATTGATTTACCTGTTTTTACAAGTAAATAAAATGTGAAAAAAATATTTCTACATCCCATGGCCTTTCCCAACCATTTAAATTTTTCTCTTACAGGTCTAACACTTCCGAAAAACCAATACAACGCCCACCCGGAATAATGTATAAAGCTAAACGAACCGTTCACTGGGTACTTATCCGTGCGAAAAGCCCTATTGATTTACCTCTTTTTACAAGGAAATTGATTTACCTGTTTTTACAAGTAAATAAAATGTGAAAAAAATATTTCTACATCCCATGGCCTTTCCCAACCATTTAAATTTTTCTCTTACAGGTCTAACACTTCCGAAAAACCAATACAACGCCCACCCGGAATAATGTATAAAGCTAAACGAACCGTTCACTGGGTACTTATCCGTGCGAAAAGCCCTATTGATTTACCTCTTTTTACAAGGAAGTAAAATGTGAAAAAAATATTTCTACATGCCATGGCCTTTCCCAACCATTTAAATTTTTCCCTTACAGGTCTAACAGTTGCGAAAAACCAATACAACGCCCACCCGGAAAAATATATAAAGCTAAACGAACCGCTCACTGGGTACTTATCCGTACGAAAATCCCTATTGATTTACCTCTTTTTACAAGGAAATAAAATGTGAAAAAAAATATTTCTACATCCCATGGCCATTCCCAGCCATTTAAATTTTTCTCTTACAGGTGTAACACTTACGAAAACCAATACAACGCCCACCCGGAACAATGTATAAAGCTAAACGAACCGTTCACTGGGTACTTATCTGTGCGAAAAGCCCTATTGATTTACCTGTTTTTACAAGGTAGTAAAATGTGAAAAAAATATTTCTACATCCCATGGCCTTTCCCAACCATTTAAATTTTTCTCTTACAGGTCTAACAGTTGCGAAAAACCAATACAACGCCCACCCAGAACAATGTATAAAGCTAAACGAACCGTTCACTGGGTACTTATACGTGCCAAAAGCCCTATTGATTTACCTGTTTTTACAAGGAAGTAAAATGTGAAAAAAATATTTCTACATCCCATGGCCTTTCCCAACCATTTAAATTTTTCTCTTACAGGTCTAACACTACCGAAAAACCAATACAACTCCCACCCGGAACAATATATAAAGCTAAACGAACCGTTCACTGGGTACTTATCCGTACGAAAATCCCTATTGATTTACCTGTTTTTTCAAGGAAATAAAATGTGAAAAAAATATTTCTACATCCCATGGCCTTTCCCAACCATTTAAATTTTTCTCTTACAGGTCTAACAGTTGCGAAAAACCAATACAACGCCAACCCGGAAAAATATATAAAGCTAAACGAACCGTTCACTGGGTACTAATCCATACGAAAATCCCTATTGATTTACCTGTTTTTACAAGGAAATAAAATGTGAAAAAATATTTCTACATCCCATGGCCATTCCCAGCCATTTAAATTTTTCTCTTACAGGTCTAACACTTACGAAAACCAATACAACGCCCACCCGGAACAATGTATAAAGCTAAACGAACCGTTCACTGGGTACTTATCTGTGCGAAAAGCCCTATTGATTTACCTGTTTTTACAAGGAAGTAAAATGTGAAAAAAATATTTCTACATCCCATGGCCTTTCCCAACCATTTAAATTTTTCTCTTACAGGTCTAACAGTTGCGAAAAACCAATACAACGCCCACCCAGAACAATGTATAAAGCTAAACGAACCGTTCACTGGGTACTTATACGTGCGAAAAGCCCTATTGATTTACCTGTTTTTACAAGGAAGTAAAAAGTGAAAAAAATATTTCTACATCCCATGGCCTTTCCCAACCATTTAAATTTTTCTCTTACAGGTCTAACACTACCGAAAAACCAATACAACTCCCACCCGGAACAATATATAAAGCTAAACGAACCGTTCACTGGGTACTTATCCGTACGAAAATCCCTATTGATTTACCTGTTTTTACAAGGAAATAAAATGTGAAAAAAATATTTCTACATCCCATGGCCTTTCCCAACCATTTAAATTTTTCTCTTACAGGTCTAACAGTTGCGAAAAACCAATAAAACGCCCACCCGGAAAAATATATAAAGCTAAACGAACCGTTCACTGGGTACTAATCCATACGAAAATCCCTATTGATTTACCTGTTTTTACAAGGAAATAAAATGTGAAAAAAATATTTCTACATCCCATGGCCATTCCCAGCCATTTAAATTTTTCTCTTACAGGTCTAACACTTACGAAAACCAATACAACGCCCACCCGGAACAATGTATAAAGCTAAACGAACCGTTCACAGGGTACTTATCTGTGCGAAAAGCCCTATTGATTTACCTGTTTTTACAAGGAAGTAAAATGTGAAAAAAATATTTCTACATCCCATGGCCTTTCCCAACCATTTAAATTTTTCTCTTACAGGTCTAACAGTTGCAAAAAACCAATACAACGCCCACCCGGAAAAATATAAAAAGCTAAACGAACCGTTCACTGGGTACTTATCCGTACGAAAATCCCTATTGATTTACCAGTTTTTACAAGGAAATAAAATGTGAAAAAAATATTTCTACATCCCATGGCCTTTCCCAACCATTTAAATTTTTATCTTACAGGTCTAACACTTCTGAAAAACCAATACAACGCCCACCCGGAACAATGTATAAAGCTAAACGAACCGTTCACTGGGTACTTATCCGTACGAAAAGCCCTATTGATTTTCCTGTTTTTACAAGGAAATAAAATGTGAAAAAAATATTTCTACATCCCATGGCCTTTCCCAACCATTTAAATTTTTATCTTACAGGTCTAACAGTTGCGAAAAACCAATACAACGCCCACCCGGAATAATATATAAAGCTAAACGAACCGTTCACTGGGTACTAATCCATACGAAAATCCCTATTGATTTACCTGTTTTTACAAGGAAATAAAATGTGAAAAAAATATTTCTACATCCCATGGCCTTTCCCAGCCATTTAAATTTTTCTCTTACAGGTCTAACACTTCCGAAAAACCAATACAACGCCCACCCGGAACAATGTATAAAGCTAAACGAACCGTTCACTGGTTACTTATCCGTGCGAAAAGCCCTATTGATTTACCTCTTTTTACAAGGAAGTAAAATGTGAAAAAAATATTTCTACATCCCATGGCCTTTCCCAACCATTTAAATTTTTCTCTTACAGGTCTAACAGTTGCGAAAAACCAATACAACGCCCACCCGGAACAATATATAAAGCTAAACGAACCGTTCACTGGGTACTAATCCATACGAAAATCACTATTGATTTACCTGTTTTTCCAAGGAAATAAAATGTGAAAAAATTATTTCTACATCCCATGGCCTTTCCCAACCATTTAAATATTTCTCTTACAGGTCTAACAGTTGCGAAAAACCAATACAACGCCCACCAGGAACAATGTATAAAGCTAAACGAACCGTTCACTGGGTACTTATCCGTGCGAAAAGCCCTATTGATTTACCTGTTTTTACAAAGAAGGAAAATGTGAAAAAAATATTTCTACATCCCATGGCCTTTCCCAACCATTTAAATTTTTCTCTTACAGGTCTAACACTTCCGAAAAACCAATAGAACGCCAACCCGGAACAATATATAAAGCTAAACGAACCGTTCACTGGGTACTTATCCGTACGAAAATCCCTATTGATTTACCTGTTTTTACAAGGAAATAAAATGTGAAAAAAATATTTCTACATCCCATGGCCTTTCCCAGCCATTTAAATTTTTCTCTTAAAAGTCTAACAGTTGCGAAAAACCAATACAACGCCCACCCGGAACAATGTATAAAGCTAAACGAACCGTTCACTGGGTACTAATCCATACTAAAATCCCAATTGATTTACCTGTTTTTACAAGGAATTAAAATGTGAAAAAAATATTTCTACATCCCATGGCCTTTCCCAGCCATTTAAATTTTTCTCTTACAGGTCTAACACTTCCGAAAAACCAATACAACGCCCACCCGGAACAATGTATGAAGCTAAACGAACCGTTCACTGGGTTCTTATCCGTGCGAAAAGCCCTATTGATTTACCTGTTTTTACAAGGAAGTAAAATGTGAAAAAAATATTTCTACATCCCATGGCCTTTCCCAGCCATTTAAATTTTTCTCTTACAGGTCAAACAGTTGCGAAAAACCAATACAACGCAAACCCGGAACAATGTATAAAGCTAAACGAACCGTTCACTGGGTACATATCCGTGCGAAAATCCCTATTGATTTACCTGTTTTTACAAGGAAATAAAATGTGAAAAAAATATTTCTACATCCCATGGCCTTTCCCAACCATTTAAATTTTTCTCTTACAGGTCTAACACTTCCGAAAAACCAATACAACGCCCACCCGGAACAATGTATAAAGCTAAACGAACCGTTCACTGGGTACTTATCCGTGCGAAAAGCCCTATTGATTTACCTGTTTTTACAAGGAAATAAAATGTGAAAAAAATATTTCTACATCCCATGGCCTTTCCCAACCATTTAAATTTTTCTCTTACAGGTCTAACACTTCTGAAAAACCAATACAACGCCCACCCGGAACAATATATAAAGCTAAACGAACCGTTCACTGGGTACTTATCCGTACGAAAAGCCCTATTGATTTTCCTGTTTTTACAAGGAAATAAAATGTGAAAAAAATATTTCTACATCCCATGGCCTTTCCCAACCATTTAAATTTTTCTCTTACAGGTCTAACACTTCCGAAAAACCAATACAACGCCCACCCGGAACAATATATAAAGCTAAACGAACCGTTCACTGGGTACTTATCCGTACGAGAAGCCCTATTGATTTTCCTGTTTTTACAAGGAAATAAAATGTGAAAAAAATATTTCTACATCCCATGGCCTTTCCCAACCATTTAAATTTTTATCTTACAGGTCTAACAGTTGCGAAAAACCAATACAACGCCCACCCGGAATAATATATAAAGCTAAACGAACCGTTCACTGGGTACTAATCCATACGAAAATCCCTATTGATTTACCTGTTTTTACAAGGAAATAAAATGTGAAAAAAATATTTCTACATCCCATGGCCTTTCCCAGCCATTTAAATTTTTCTCTTACAGGTCTAACAGTTGCGAAAAACCAATACAACGCCCACCCGGAACAATGTATAAAGCTAAACGAACCGTTCACTGGGTACTAATCCATACGAAAATCCCAATTGATTTACCTGTTTTTACAAGGAAATAAAATGTGAAAAAAATATTTCTACATCCCATGGCCTTTCCCAGCCATTTAAATTTTTCTCTTACAGGTCTAACACTTCCGAAAAACCAATACAACGCCCACCTGGAACAATGTATAAAGCTAAACGAACCGTTCACTGGGTTCTTATCCGTGCGAAAAGCCCTATTGATTTACCTGTTTTTACAAGGAAGTAAAATGTGAAAAAAATATTTCTACATCCCATGGCCTTTCCCAACCATTTAAATTTTTATCTTACAGGTCTAACACTACCGAAAAACCAATACAACTCCCACCCGGAACAATATATAAAGCTAAACGAACCGTTCACTGCGTACTTATACGTACGAAAATCCCTATTGATTTACCTGTTTTTACAAGGAAATAAAATGTGAAAAAAATATTTCTACATCCCATGGCCTTTCCCAACCATTTAAATTTTTCTCTTACAGGTCTAAGACTTCCGAAAAACCAATACAACGCCCACCCGGAACAATGTATAAAGCTAAACGAACCGTTCACTGGGTACTTATCCGTGCGAAAAACCCTATTGATTTACCTCTTTTTACAAGGAAGTAAAATGTGAAAAAAATATTTCTACATCCCATGGCCTTTCCCAACCATTTAAATTTTTCTCTTACAGGTCTAACAGTTGCGAAAAACCAATACAACGCCCACCCGGAACAATATATAAAGCTAAACGAACCGTTCACTGGGTACTAATCCATACGAAAATCACTATTGATTTACCTGTTTTTCCAAGGAAATAAAATGTGAAAAAATTATTTCTACATCCCATGGCCTTTCCCAACCATTTAAATATTTCTCTTACAGGTCTAACAGTTGCGAAAAACCAATACAACGCCCATCCGGAACAATGTATAAAGCTAAACGAACCGTTCACTGGGTACTTATCCGTGCGAAAAGCCCTATTGATTTACCTGTTTTTACAAGGAAGTAAAATGTGAAAAAAATATTACTACATCCCATGGCCTTTCCCAACCATTTAAATTTTTATCTTGCAGGTCTAACACTTCCGAAAAACCAATACAACTCCCACCCGGAACAATATATAAAGCTAAACGAACCGTTCACTGGGTACTTATCCGTACGAAAATCCCTATTGATTTACCTGTGTTTAAAAGGAAATAAAATGTGAAAAAAATATTTCTACATCCCATGGCCTTTCCCAGCCATTTAAATTTTTCTCTTACAGGTCTAACAGTTGCGAAAAACCAATACAACGCCCACCCGGAACAATGTATAAAGCTAAACGAACCGTTCACTGGGTACTAATCCATACGAAAATCCCTATTGATTTACCTGTTTTTACAAGGAAATAAAATGTGAAAAAAATATTTCTACATCCCATGGCCTTTCCCAACCATTTAAATTTTTCTCTTACAGGTCTAACACTTCCGAAAAACCAATACAACGCCCACCCGGAACAATATATAAAGCTAAACGAACCGTTCACTGGGTACTTATCCGTACGAAAATCCCTATTGATTTACCTGTTTTTACAAGGAAATAAAATGTGAAAAATAAATTTCTACATCCCAAGGCCTTTCCCAACCATTTAAATTTTTCTCTTACAGGTCTAACAGTTGCGAAAAACCAATACAACACCCACCCGGAAAAATATATACATCTAAACGAACCGTTTACTGGGTACTAATCCATACGAAAATCCCTATTGATTTACCTGTTTTTACAAGGAAATAAAATGTGAAAAAAATATTTCTACATCCCATGGCCTTTCCCAACCATTTAAATTTTTCTCTTACAGGTCTAACACTTCCGAAAAACCAATACAACGCCCACCCGGAACAATATATAAAGCTAAACGAACCGTTCACTGGGTACTTATCCGTACGAAAATCCCTATTGATTTACCTGTTTTTACAAGGAAATAAAATGTGAAAAAAATATTTCTACATCCCATGGCCTTTCCCAACCATTTAAATTTTTCTCTTACAGGTATAACACTTCCGAAAAACCAATACAACGCCCACCCGGAACAATATATAAAGCTAAACGAACCGTTCACTGGGTACTTATTCGTACGAAAATCCCTATTGATTTACCTGTTTTTACAAGGAAATAAAATGTGAAAAAAATATTTCTACATCCCATGGCCTTTCCCAACCATTTAAATTTTTCTCTTACAGGTCTAATGCTTCCGAAAAACCAATACAACGCCCACCCGGAACAATATATAAAGCTAAACAAACCGTTCACTGGGTACTTATCCGTACGAAAATCCCTATTGATTTACCTGTTTTTACAACGAAGTAAAATGTGAAAAAAATATTTCTACATCCCATGGCCTTTCCCAACCATTTAAATTTTTCTCTTACAGGTCTAACAGTTGCGAAAAACCAATACAACGCCCACCCGGAACAATATATAAAGCTAAACGAACCGTTCACTGGGTACTTATCCGTACGAAAATCCCTATTGATTTACCTGTTTTTACAAGGAAATAAAATGTGAAAAAAATATTTCTACATCCCATGGTATTTCCCAACCATTTAAATTTTTCTCTTACAGGTCTAACACTTCTGAAAAACCAATACAACGGCCACCCGGAACAATGTATTAAGCTAAACGAACCGTTCACTGGGTACTTATCCGTACGAAAATCCCTATTGATTTACCTGTTTTTACAACGAAGTAAAATGTGAAAAAAATATTTCTACATCCCATGGCCTTTCCCAACCATTTAAATTTTTCTCTTACATGTCTAACACTTCCGAAAAACCAATACAACGCCCACCCGGAACAATATATAAAGCTAAACGAACCGTTGACTGGGTACTTATACGTACGAAAATCCCTATTGATTTACCTGTTTTTACAAGGAAATAAAATGTGAAAAAAATATCTCTACATCCCATGGCCTTTCCCAACCATTTAAATTTTTCTCTTACAGGTCTAACAGTTGCGAAAAACCAATACAACGCCCACCCGGAACAATATATAAAGCTAAACGAACCGTTCACTGGGTACTTATCCGTACGAAAATCCCTATTGATTTACCTGTTTTTACAAGGAAATAAAATGTGAAAAAAATATTTCTACATCCCATGGTCTTTCCCAACCATTTAAATTTTTCTCTTACAGGTCTAACACTTCTGAAAAACCAATACAACGGCCACCCGGAACAATGTATAAAGCTAAACGAACCGTTCACTGGGTACTTATCCGTACGAAAATCCCTATTGATTTACCTGTTTTTACAAGGAAATAAAATGTGAAAAAAATATTTCTACATCCCATGGCCATTCCCAACCATTTAAATTTTTCTCTTACAGGTCTAACACTTCCGAAAACCAATACAACGCCCACCCGGAACAATATATAAAGCTAAACGAACCGTTCACTGGGTACTTATACGTACGAAAATCCCTATTGATTTACCTGTTTTTACAAGGAAATAAAATGTGAAAAAAATATTTCTACATTCCATGGCCTTTCCCAACCATTTAAATTTTTCTCTTACAGGTCTAACAGTTGCGAAAAACCAATACAACACCCACCCGGAAAAATATATACATCTAAACGAACAGTTTACTGGGTACTAATCCATACGAAAATCCCTATTGATTTACCTGTTTTTACAAGGAAATAAAATGTGAAAAAAATATTTCTACATCCCATGGCCTTTCCCAACCATTTAAACTTTTCTCTTACAGGTCTAACACTTCCGAAAAACCAATACAACGCCCACCCGGAACAATGTATAAAGCTAAACGAACCGTTCACTGGGTACTTATCTGTGCGAAAAGCCCTATTGATTTACCTGTTTTTACAAGGAAGTAGAATGTGAAAAAAATATTTCTACATCCCATGGCCTTTCCCAACCATTTAAATTTTTCTCTTACAGGTCTAACAGTTGCGAAAAACCAATACAACGCCCACCCGGAACAATGTATAAAGCTAAACGAACCGTTCACTGGGTACTTATCCGTGCGAAAAGCCCTATTGATTTACCTGTTTTTACAAGGAATTAAAATGTGAAAAAAATATTTCTACATCCCATGGCCTTTCCCAACCATTTAAATTTTTCTCTTACAGGTCTAACACTACCGAAAAACCAATACAACTCCCACCCGGAACAATATATAAAGCTAAACGAACCGTTCACTGGGTACTTATACGTACGAAAATCCCTATTGATTTACCTGTTTTTACAAGGAAATAAAATGTGAAAAAAATATTTCTACATCCCATGGCCTTTCCCAACCATTTAAATTTTTCTCTTACAGGTCTAACAGTTGCGAAAAACCAATACAACGCCCACCCGGAAAAATATATAAAGCTAAACGAACCGTTCACTGGGTACTTATCCGTACGAAAATCCCTATTGATTTACCTGTTTTTACAAGGAAATAAAATGTGAAAAAAATATTTCTACATCCCATGGCCTTTCCCAACCATTTAAATTTTTCTCTTACAGGTCTAACAATTGCGAAAAACCAATACAACGCCCACCCGGAACAATATATAAAGCTAAACGAACCGTTCACTGGGTACTAATCCATACGAAAATCACTATTGATTTACCTGTTTTTCCAAGGAAATAAAATGTGAAAAAATTATTTCTACATCCCATGGCCTTTCCCAACCATTTAAATATTTCTCTTACAGGTCTAACAGTTGCGAAAAACCAATACAACGCCCACCCGGAACAATGTATAAAGCTAAAGGAACCGTTCACTGGGTACATATCCGTGAGAAAAGCCCTATTGATTTACGTGTTTTTACAAGGAAATAAAATGTGAAAAAAATATTTCTACATCCCATGGCCTTTCCCAACCATTTAAATTTTTCTCTTACAGGTCTAACACTTCCGAAAAACCAATACAACGCCCACCCGGAACATTGTATAAAGCTAAACGAACCGTTCACTGGGTACTTATCTGTGCGAAAAGCCCTATTGATTTACCTGTTTTTACAAGGAAGTAAAATGTGAAAAAAATATTTCTACATCCCATGGCCTTTCCCAACCATTTAAATTTTTCTCTTACAGGTCTAACAGTTGCGAAAAACCAATACAACGCCCACCCGGAACAATGTATAAAGCTAAACGAACCGTTCACTGGGTACTTATACGTGCGAAAAGCCCTATTGATTTACCTGTTTTTACAAGGAAATAAAATGTGAAAAAAATATTTCTACATCCCATGGCCATTCCCAACCATTTAAATTTTTCTCTTACAGGTCTAACACTTCCGAAAACCAATACAACGCCCACCCGGAACAATATATAAAGCTAAACGAACCGTTCACTGGGTACTTATACGTACGAAAATCCCTATTGATTTACCTGTTTTTACAAGGAAATAAAATGTGAAAAAAATATTTCTACATTCCATGGCCTTTCCCAACCATTTAAATTTTTCTCTTACAGGTCTAACAGTTGCGAAAAACCAATACAACACCCACCCGGAAAAATATATACATCTAAACGAACAGTTTACTGGGTACTAATCCATACGAAAATCCCTATTGATTTACCTGTTTTTACAAGGAAATAAAATGTGAAAAAAATATTTCTACATCCCATGGCCTTTCCCAACCATTTAAACTTTTCTCTTACAGGTCTAACACTTCCGAAAAACCAATACAACGCCCACCCGGAACAATGTATAAAGCTAAACGAACCGTTCACTGGGTACTTATCTGTGCGAAAAGCCCTATTGATTTACCTGTTTTTACAAGGAAGTAAAATGTGAAAAAAATATTTCTACATCCCATGGCCTTTCCCAACCATTTAAATTTTTCTCTTACAGGTCTAACAGTTGCGAAAAACCAATACAACGCCCACCCGGAACAATGTATAAAGCTAAACGAACCGTTCACTGGGTACTTATCCGTGCGAAAAGCCCTATTGATTTACCTGTTTTTACAAGGAATTAAAATGTGAAAAAAATATTTCTACATCCCATGGCCTTTCCCAACCATTTAAATTTTTCTCTTACAGGTCTAACACTACCGAAAAACCAATACAACTCCCACCCGGAACAATATATAAAGCTAAACGAACCGTTCACTGGGTACTTATACGTACGAAAATCCCTATTGATTTACCTGTTTTTACAAGGAAATAAAATGTGAAAAAAATATTTCTACATCCCATGGCCTTTCCCAACCATTTAAATTTTTCTCTTACAGGTCTAACAGTTGCGAAAAACCAATACAACGCCCACCCGGAAAAATATATAAAGCTAAACGAACCGTTCACTGGGTACTTATCCGTACGAAAATCCCTATTGATTTACCTGTTTTTACAAGGAAATAAAATGTGAAAAAAATATTTCTACATCCCATGGCCTTTCCCAACCATTTAAATTTTTCTCTTACAGGTCTAACAATTGCGAAAAACCAATACAACGCCCACCCGGAACAATATATAAAGCTAAACGAACCGTTCACTGGGTACTAATCCATACGAAAATCACTATTGATTTACCTGTTTTTCCAAGGAAATAAAATGTGAAAAAATTATTTCTACATCCCATGGCCTTTCCCAACCATTTAAATATTTCTCTTACAGGTCTAACAGTTGCGAAAAACCAATACAACGCCCACCCGGAACAATGTATAAAGCTAAAGGAACCGTTCACTGGGTACATATCCGTGAGAAAAGCCCTATTGATTTACGTGTTTTTACAAGGAAATAAAATGTGAAAAAAATATTTCTACATCCCATGGCCTTTCCCAACCATTTAAATTTTTCTCTTACAGGTCTAACACTTCCGAAAAACCAATACAACGCCCACCCGGAACATTGTATAAAGCTAAACGAACCGTTCACTGGGTACTTATCTGTGCGAAAAGCCCTATTGATTTACCTGTTTTTACAAGGAAGTAAAATGTGAAAAAAATATTTCTACATCCCATGGCCTTTCCCAACCATTTAAATTTTTCTCTTACAGGTCTAACAGTTGCGAAAAACCAATACAACGCCCACCCGGAACAATGTATAAAGCTAAACGAACCGTTCACTGGGTACTTATACGTGCGAAAAGCCCTATTGATTTACCTGTTTTTACAAGGAAGTAAAATGTGAAAAAAATATTTCTACATCCCATGGCCTTTCCCAACCATTTAAATTTTTCTCTTACAGGTCTAACACTACCGAAAAACCAATACAACTCCCACCCGGAACAATATATAAAGCTAAACGAACCGTTCACTGGGTACTTATACGTACGAAAATCCCTATTGATTTACCTGTTTTTACAAGGAAATAAAATGTGAAAAAAATATTTCTACATCCCATGGCCTTTCCCAACCATTTAAATTTTTCTCTTACAGGTCTAACACTTCCGAAAAACCAATACAACGCCCACCCGGAAAAATATATAAAGCTAAACGAACCGTTCACTGGGTACTTATCCGTACGAAAATCCCTATTGATTTACCTGTTTTTACAAGGAAATAAAATGTGAAAAAAATATTTCTACATCCCATGGCCTTTCCCAACCATTTAAATTTTTCTCTTACAGGTCTAACAGTTGCGAAAAACCAATACAACGCCCACCCGGAACAATATATAAAGCTAAACGAACCGTTCACTGGGTACTAATCCATACGAAAATCACTATTGATTTACCTGTTTTTCCAAGGAAATAAAATGTGAAAAAATTATTTCTACATCCCATGGCCTTTCCCAACCATTTAAATATTTCTCTTACAGGTCTAACAGTTGCGAAAAACCAATACAACGCCCACCCGGAACAATGTATAAAGCTAAACGAACCGTTCACTGGGTACATATCCGTGAGAAAAGCCCTATTGATTTACCTGTTTTTACAAGGAAATAAAATGTGAAAAAAATATTTCTACATCCCATGGCCTTTCCCAACTATTTAAATTTTTCTCTTACAGGTCTAACACTTCCGAAAAACTAATACAACGCCCACCCGGAACAATATATAAAGCTAAACGAACCGTTCACTGGGTACTTATCCGTACGAAAATCCCTATTGATTTACCTGTTTTTACAAGGAAGTAAAACGTGAAAAAAATATTTCTACATCCCATGGCCTTTCCCAGCCACTTCGGTATTTCTCCCACAGGTCTAACACTTCCGAAAAACCAATACAACGCCCTCCCGGAACAATATATAAAGCTAAACGAACCGTAAACTGGGTACTTATCCGTAAGAAAATCCCTATTGATTTACCTGTTTTTACAAGGAACTAAAAAGTGAAAAAAATATTTCTACATCCCATGGCCTTTCCCAGCCATTTAAATTTTTCTCTTACATGTCTAACACTTCCGAAAAACCAATACAACGCCCACCCGGAACAATATATAAAGCTAAACGAACGGTTCACTGGGTACTTATCTGTACGAAAATCCCTATTGATTTACCTGTTTTTACAAGGAAATAAAATGTGAAAAAAATATTTCTACATTCCATGGCCTTTCCCAACCATTTAAATTTTTCTCTTACAGGTCTAACACTTCCGAAAAACCAATACAACACCCATCCGGAAAAATATATACATCTAAACGAACAGTTTACTGGGTACTAATCCATACGAAAATCCCTATTGATTTACCTGTTTTTACAAGGAAATAAAATGTGAAAAAAATATTTCTACATCCCATGGCCTTTCCCAACCATTTAAACTTTTCTCTTACAGGTCTAACACTTCCGAAAAACCAATACAACGCCCACCCGGAACAATGTATAAAGCTAAACGAACCGTTCACTGGGTACTTATACGTGCGAAAAGCCCTATTGATTTACCTGTTTTTACAAGGAAGTAAAATGTGAAAAAAATATTTCTACATCCCATGGCCTTTCCCAACCATTTAAATTTTTCTCTTACAGGTCTAACACTACCGAAAAACCAATACAACTCCCACCCGGAACAATATATAAAGCTAAACGAACCGTTCACTGGGTACTTATACGTACGAAAATCCCTATTGATTTACCTGTTTTTACAAGGAAATAAAATGTGAAAAAAATATTTCTACATCCCATGGCCTTTCCCAACCATTTAAATTTTTCTCTTACAGGTCTAACACTTCCGAAAAACCAATACAACGCCCACCCGGAAAAATATATAAAGCTAAACGAACCGTTCACTGGGTACTTATCCGTACGAAAATCCCTATTGATTTACCTGTTTTTACAAGGAAATAAAATGTGAAAAAAATATTTCTACATCCCATGGCCTTTCCCAACCATTTAAATTTTTCTCTTACAGGTCTAACAGTTGCGAAAAACCAATACAACGCCCACCCGGAACAATATATAAAGCTAAACGAACCGTTCACTGGGTACTAATCCATACGAAAATCACTATTGATTTACCTGTTTTTCCAAGGAAATAAAATGTGAAAAAATTATTTCTACATCCCATGGCCTTTCCCAACCATTTAAATATTTCTCTTACAGGTCTAACAGTTGCGAAAAACCAATACAACGCCCACCCGGAACAATGTATAAAGCTAAACGAACCGTTCACTGGGTACATATCCGTGAGAAAAGCCCTATTGATTTACCTGTTTTTACAAGGAAATAAAATGTGAAAAAAATATTTCTACATCCCATGGCCTTTCCCAACCATTTAAATTTTTCTCTTACAGGTCTAACACTTCCGAAAAACTAATACAACGCCCACCCGGAACAATATATAAAGCTAAACGAACCGTTCACTGGGTACTTATCCGTACGAAAATCCCTATTGATTTACCTGTTTTTACAAGGAAGTAAAACGTGAAAAAAATATTTCTACATCCCATGGCCTTTCCCAGCCACTTCGGTATTTCTCCCACAGGTCTAACACTTCCGAAAAACCAATACAACGCCCTTCCGGAACAATATATAAAGCTAAACGAACCGTAAACTGGGTACTTATCCGTAAGAAAATCCCTATTGATTTACCTGTTTTTACAAGGAACTAAAAAGTGAAAAAAATATTTCTACATCCCATGGCCTTTCCCAGCCATTTAAATTTTTCTCTTACATGTCTAACACTTCCGAAAAACCAATACAACGCCCACCCGGAACAATATATAAAGCTAAACGAACGGTTCACTGGGTACTTATCTGTACGAAAAGCCCTATTGATTTACCTGTTTTTACAAGGAAATAAAATGTGAAAAAAATATTTCTACATCCCATGGCCTTTCCCAACCATTTAAATTTTTCTCTTACAGGTCTAACAGTTGCGAAAAACCAATACAACGCCCACCCGGAACAATATATAAAGCTAAACGAACCGTTCACTGGGTACTAATCCATACGAAAATCACTATTGATTTACCTGTTTTTCCAAGGAAATAAAATGTGAAAAAATTATTTCTACATCCCATGGCCTTTCCCAACCATTTAAATATTTCTCTTACAGGTCTAACAGTTGCGAAAAACCAATACAACGCCCACCCGGAACAATGTATAAAGCTAAACGAACCGTTCACTGGGTACATATCCGTGAGAAAAGCCCTATTGATTTACCTGTTTTTACAAGGAAATAAAATGTGAAAAAAATATTTCTACATCCCATGGCCTTTCCCAACCATTTAAAATTTTCTCTTACAGGTCTAACACTTCCGAAAAACTAATACAACGCCCACCCGGAACAATATATAAAGCTAAACGAACCGTTCACTGGGTACTTATCCGTACGAAAATCCCTATTGATTTACCTGTTTTTACAAGGAAGTAAAACGTGAAAAAAATATTTCTACATCCCATGGCCTTTCCCAACCATTTAAATTTTTCTCTTACAGGTCTAACACTTCCGAAAAACCAATACAACGCCCACCCGGAACAATGTATAAAGCTAAACGAACCGTTCACTGTGTACTTATCCGTGCGAAAAGCCCTATTGATTTACCTGTTTTTACAAGGAAATAAAATGTGAAAAAAATATTTCTACATCCCATGGCCTTTCCCAACCATTTAAATTTTTCTCTTACAGGTCTAACACTTCCGAAAAACCAATACAACGCCCACCCGGAAAAATATATAAAGCTAAACGAACCGTTCACTGGGTAATTATCCATACGAAAATCCCTATTGATTTACCTGTTTTTACAAGGATATAAAATGTGAAAAAAATATTTCTACATCCCATGGCCTTTCCCAGCCATTTAAATTTTTCTCTTACAGGTCTAACACTTCCGAAAAACCAATACAACGCCTACCCGGAACAATGTATAAACCTAAACGAACCGTTCACTGGGTACTTATCCGTGCGAAAAGCCCTATTGATTTCCCTCTTTTTACAAGGAAGTAAAATGTGAAAAAAATATTTCTACATCCCATGGCCTTTCCCAACCATTTAAATTTTTCTCTTACAGGTCTAACAGTTGCGAAAAACCAATACAACGCCCACCCGGAATAATATATAAAGCTAAACGAACCGTTCACTGGGTACTAATCCATACGAAAATCCCTATTGGTTTACCTGTTTTTACAAGGAAATAAAATGTGAAAAAAATATTTATACATCCCATGGCCTTTCCCAACCATTTAAATTTTTCTCTTACAGGTCTAACACTTCCGAAAAACCAATACAACGCCCACCCGGAACAATATATAAAGCTAAACGAACCGTTCACTGGGTACTTATCCGTGCGAAAATCCCTATTGATTTACCTGTTTTTACAAGGAAATAAAATGTGAAAAAAATATTTCTACATCCCATGGCCTTTCCCAGCCATTTAAATTTTTCTCTTACAGGTCTAACAGTTGCGAAAAACCAATACAACGCCCACCCGGAACAATGTATAAAGCTAAACGAACCGTTCACTGGGTACTAATCCATACGAAAATCCCAATTGATTTACCTGTTTTTACAAGGAAATAAAATGTGAAAAAAATATTTCTACATCCCATGGCCTTTCCCAGCCATTTAAATTTTTCTCTTACAGGTCTAACAGTTGCGAAAAACCAATACAACGCCCACCCGGAACAATGTATAAAGCTAAACGAACCGTTCACTGGGTACTTATCCGTACGAAAATCCCTATTGATTTACCTGTTTTTACAAGGAAATAAAATGTGAAAAAAATATTTCTACATCCCATGGCCTTTCCCAGCCATTTAAATTTTTCTCTTAGAGGTCTAACACTTCCGAAAAACCAATACAACGCCCACCCGGAACAATGTATAAAGCTAAACGAACCGTTCACTGGGTACTTATCCGTGCGAAAAGCCCTATTGATTTCCCTCTTTTTACAAGGAAGTAAAATGTGAAAAAAATATTTCTACATCCCATGGCCTTTCCCAACCATTTAAATTTTTCTCTTACAGGTCTAACAGTTGCGAAAAACCAATACAACGCCCACCCGGAACAATATATAAAGCAAAACGAACCGTTCACTGGGTACTAATCCATACGAAAATCCCTATTGATTTACCTGTTTTTACAAAGAAATAAAATGTGAAAAAAATATTTCTACATTCCATGGCCTTTCCCAACCATTTAAATTTTTCTCTTACAGGTCTAACACTTCCGAAAAACCAATACAACGCCCACCCGGAACAATGTATAAAGCTAAACGAACCGTTCACTGGGTACTTATCCGTGCGAAAAGCCCTATTGATTTACCTCTTTTTACAAGGAAATAAAATGTGAAAAAAATATTTATACATCCCATGGCATTTCCCAACCATTTAAATTTTTTTCTTACAGGTCTAACACTTCCGAAAAACCAATACAACGCCCACCCGGAAAAATATATAAAGCTAAACGAACCGTTCACTGGGTACTTATCCGTACGAAAATCCCTATTGATTTACCTGTTTTTACAAGGAAATAAAATGTGAAAAAAATATTTCTACATCCCATGGCCTTTCCCAGCCATTTAAATTTTTCTCTTACAGGTCTAACAGTTGCGAAAAACCAATACAACGCCCACCCGGAACAATGTATAAAGCTAAACGAACCGTTCACTGGGTACTTATCCGTGCGAAAAGCCCTATTGATTTACCTGTTTTTACAAGGAAGTAAAATGTGAAAAAAATATTTCTACATCCCATGGCCTTTCCCAACCATTTAAATTTTTCTCTTACAGGTCTAACACTTCCGAAAAACCAATACAACGCCCACCCGGAAAAATATATAAAGCTAAACGAACCGTTCACTGGGTACTTATCCGTACGAAAATCCCTATTGATTTACCTGTTTTTACAAGGAAGTAAAATGTGAAAAAAATATTTCTACATCCCATGGCCTTTCCCAACCATTTAAATTTTTCTCTTACAGGTCTAACACTACCGAAAAACCAATACAACTCCCACCCGGAACAATATATAAAGCTAAACGAACCGTTCACTGGGTACTTATCCGTACGAAAATCCCTATTGATTTACCTGTTTTTACAAGGAAATAAAATGTGAAAAAAATATTTCTACATCCCATGGCCTTTCCCAGCCATTTACATTTTTCTCTTACAGGTCTAACAGTTGCGAAAAACCAATACAACGCCCACCCGGAACAATGTATAAAGCTAAACGAACGGTTCACTGGGTACTAATCCGTACGAAAATCCCAATTGATTTACCTGTTTTTACAAGGAAATAAAATGTGAAAAAAATATTTCTACATCCCATGGCCTTTCCCAACCATTTAAATTTTTCTCTTACAGGTCTAACACTTCAGAAAAACCAATACAACGCCCACCCGGAACAATGTATAAAGCTAAACGAACCGTTCACTGGGTACTTATCCGTGCGAAAAGCCCTATTGATTTACCTGTCTTTACAAGGAAGTAAAATGTGAAAAAAATATTTCTACATCCCATGGCCTTTCCCAACCATTTAAATTTTTCTCTTACAGGTCTAACACTACCGAAAAACCAATACAACTCCCACCCGGAACAATATATAAAGCTAAACGAACCGTTCACTGGGTACATATCCGTGCCAAAAGCCCTATTGATTTCCCTCTTTTTACAAGGAAGTAAAATGTGAAAAAAATATTTCTACATCCCATGGCCTTTCCCAACCATTTAAATTTTTCTCTTACAGGTCTAACAGTTGGGAAAAACCAATACAACGCCCACCCGGAAAAATATATAAAGCTAAACGAACCGTTCACTGGGTACTAATCCGTACGAAAATCCCTATTGATTTACCTGTTTTTACAAGGAAATAAAATGTGAAAAAAATATTTCTACATTCCATGGCCTTTCCCAACCATTTAAATTTTTCTCTTACAGGTCTAACACTTCCGAAAAACCAATACAACGCCCACCCAGAACAATATATAAAGCTAAACGAACCGTTCACTGGGTACTTATCCGTACGAAAATCCCTATTGATTTACCTGTTTTTACAAGGAAATAAAATGTGAAAAAAATATTTCTACATCCCATGGCCTTTCCCAGCCATTTAAATTTTTCTATTACAGGTCTAACAGTTGCGAAAAACCAATACAACGCCCACCCGGAACAATGTATAAAGCTAAACGAACATTTCACTGGGTACTAATCCGTACGAAAATCCCAATTGATTTACCTGTTTTTACAAGGAAATAAAATGTGAAAAAAATATTTCTACATCCCATGGCCTTTCCCAACCATTTAAATTTTTCTCTTACAGGTCTAACACTTCCGAAAAACCAATACAACGCCCACCCGGAACAATGTATAAAGCTAAACGAACCGTTCACTGGGTACTTATCCGTGCGAAAAGCCCTATTGATTTACCTGTTTTTACAAGGAAGTAAAATGTGAAAAAAATATTTCTACATCCCATGGCCTTTCCCAACCATTTAAATTTTTCTCTTACAGGTCTAACACTACCGAAAAACCAATACAACTCCCACCCGGAACAATATATAAAGCTAAACGAACCGTTCACTGGGTACTTATACGTACGAAAATCCCTATTGATTTACCTGTTTTTACAAGGAAATAAATTGTGAAAAAATATTTCTACATCCCATGGCCTTTCCCAACCATTTAAATTTTTCTCTTACAGGTCTAACAGTTCCGAAAAACCAATACAACGCCCACCCGGAAAAATATATAAAGCTAAACGAACCGTTCACTGGGTACTAATCCGTACGAAAATCCCTATTGATTTACCTGTTTTTACAAGGAAATAAAATGTGAAAAAAATATTTCTACATTCCATGGCCTTTCCCAACCATTTAAATTTTTCTCTTACAGGTCTAACACTTCCGAAAAACCAATACAACGCCCACCCAGAACAATATATAAAGCTAAACGAACCGTTCACTGGGTACTTATCCGTACGAAAATCCCTATTGATTTACCTGTTTTTACAAGGAAATAAAATGTGAAAAAAATATTTCTACATCCCATGGCCTTTCCCAGCCATTTAAATTTTTCTCTTACAGGTCTAACAGTTGCGAAAAACCAATACAACGCCCACCCGGAACAATGTATAAAGCTAAACGAACATTTCACTGGGTACTAATCCGTACGAAAATCCCAATTGATTTACCTGTTTTTACAAGGAAATAAAATGTGAAAAAAATATTTCTACATCCCATGGCCTTTCCCAACCATTTAAATTTTTCTCTTACAGGTCTAACACTTCCGAAAAACCAATACAACGCCCACCCGGAACAATGTATAAAGCTAAACGAACCGTTCACTGGGTACTTATCCGTGCGAAAAGCCCTATTGATTTACCTGTTTTTACAAGGAAGTAAAATGTGAAAAAAATATTTCTACATCCCATGGCCTTTCCCAACCATTTAAATTTTTCTCTTACAGGTCTAACACTACCGAAAAACCAATACAACTCCCACCCGGAACAATATATAAAGCTAAACGAACCGTTCACTGGGTACTTATACGTACGAAAATCCCTATTGATTTACCTGTTTTTACAAGGAAATAAATTGTGAAAAAATATTTCTACATCCCATGGCCTTTCCCAACCATTTAAATTTTTCTCTTACAGGTCTAACAGTTCCGAAAAACCAATACAACGCCCACCCTGAACAATGTATAAAGCTAAACGAACCGTTCACTGGGTACTTATCCGTGCGAAAAGCCCTATTGATTTACCTGTTTTTACAAGGAAATAAAATGTGAAAAAAATATTTCTACATCCAATGGCCTTTCCCAACCATTTAAATTTTTCTCTTACAGGTCTAACAGTTGCGAAAAATCAATACAACGCCCACCCGGAAAAATATATAAAGCTAAACGAACCGTTCACTGGGTACTTATCCGTATGAAAATCCCTATTGATTTACCTGTTTTTACAAGGAAATAAAATGTGAAAAAAATATTTCTACATCCCATGGCCTTTCCCAACCATTTAAATTTTTCTCTTACAGGTCTAACAGTTGCGAAAAATCAATACAACGCCCACCCGGAAAAATATATAAAGCTAAACGAACCGTTCACTGGGTACTTATCCGTATGAAAATCCCTATTGATTTACCTGTTTTTACAAGGAAATAAAATGTGAAAAAAATATTTCTACATCCCATGGCCTTTCCCAACCATTTAAATTTTTCTCTTACAGGTCTAACACTTCCGAAAAACCAATACAACGCCCACCCGGAACAATGTATAAAGCTAAACGAACCGTTCACTGGGTACTTATCCGTGCGAAAGGCCCTATTGATTTCCCTCTTTTTACAAGGAAGTAAAATGTGAAAAAATATTTCTACATCCCATGGCCTTTCCCAACCATTTAAATTTTTCTCTTACAGGTCTAACAGTTGCGAAAAACCAATACAACGCCCACCCGGAAAAATATATAAAGCTAAACGAACCGTTCACTGGGTACTAATCCATACGAAAATCCCAATTGATTTACCTGTTTTTACAAGGAAATAAAATGTGAAAAAAATATTTCTACATCCCATGGCCTTTCCCAGCCATTTAAATTTTTCTCTTACAGGTCTAACAGTTGAGGAAAACCAATACAACGCCCACCCGGAACAATGTATAAAGCTAAACGAACCGTTCACTGGGTACTTATCCGTACGAAAATCCCTATTGATTTACCTGTTTTTACAAGGAAATAAAATGTGAAAAAAATATTTCTACATCCCATGGCCTTTCCCAGCCATTTAAATTTTTCTCTTACAGGTCTAACACTTCCGAAAAACCAATACAACGCCCACCCGGAACAATGTATAAAGCTAAACGAACCGTTCACTGGGTACTTATCCGTGCGAAAAGCCCTATTGATTTCCCTCTTTTTACAAGGAAGTAAAATGTGAAAAAAATATTTCTACATCCCATGGCTTTTCCCAACCATTTAAATTTTTCTCTTACAGGTCTAACACTTCCGAAAAACCAATACAACGCCCACCCGGAACAATATATAAAGCAAAACGAACCGTTCACTGGGTACTAATCCATACGAAAATCCCTATTGATTTACCTGTTTTTACAAGGAAATAAAAAGTGAAAAAAATATTTCTACATTCCATGGCCTTTCCCAACCATTTAAATTTTTCTCTTACAGGTCTAACACTACCGAAAAACCAATACAACTCCCACCCGGAACAATATATAAAGCTAAACGAACCGTTCACTGGGTACTTATACGTACGAAAATCCCTATTGATTTACCTGTTTTTACAAGGAAATAAAATGTGAAAAAAATATTTCTACATCCCATGGCCTTTCCCAACCATTTAAATTTTTCTCTTACAGGTCTAACAGTTGCGAAAAACCAATACAACGCCCACCCGGAAAAATATATAAAGCTAAACGAACCGTTCACTGGGTACTAATCCGTACGAAAATCCCTATTGATTTACCTGTTTTTACAAGGAAATAAAATGTGAAAAAAATATTTCTACATTCCATGTCCTTTCCCAACCATTTAAATTTTTCTCTTACAGGTCTAACACTTCCGAAAAACCAATACAACGCCCACCCTGAACAATATATAAAGCTAATCGAACCGTTCACTGGGTACTTATCCGTACGAAAATCCCTATTGATTTACCTGTTTTTACAAGGAAATAAAATGTGAAAAAAATATTTCTACATCCCATTGCCTTTCCCAGCCATTTAAATTTTTCTCTTACAGGTCTAACAGTTGCGAAAAACCAATACAACGGCCACCCGGAACAATGTATAAAGCTAAACGAACCGTTCACTGGGTACTAATCCGTACGAAAATCCCAATTGATTTACCTGTTTTTACAAGGAAATAAAATGTGAAAAAAATATTTCTACATCCCATGGCCTTTCCCAACCATTTAAATTTTTCTCTTACAGGTCTAACACTTCCGAAAAACCAATACAACGCCCACCCGGAACAATGTATAAAGCTAAACGAACCGTTCACTGGGTACTTATCCGTGCGAAAAGCGCTATTGATTTACCTGTTTTTACAAGGAAGTAAAATGTGAAAAAAATATTTCTACATCCCATGGCCTTTCCCAACCATTTAAATTTTTCTCTTACAGGTCTAACACTTCCGAAAAACCAATACAACGCCCACCCGGAACAATGTATAAAGCTAAACGAACCGTTCACTGGGTACTTATCCGTGCGAAAAGCCCTATTGATTTACCTGTTTTTACAAGGAAATAAAATGTGAAAAAAATATTTCTACATCCCATGGCCTTTCCCAACCATTTAAATTTTTCTCTTACAGGTCTAACAGTTGCGAAAAACCAATACAACGCCCACCCAGAAAAATATATAAAGCTAAACGAACCGTTCACTGGGTCCTTATCCGTACGAAAATCCCTATTGATTTACCTGTTTTTACAAGGAAATAAAATGTGAAAAAAATATTTCTACATCCCATGGCCTTTCCCAACCATTTAAATTTTTCTCTTACAGGTCTAACACTTCCGAAAAACCAATACAACGCCCACCCGGAACAATGTATAAAGCTAAACGAACCGTTCACTGGGTACGTATCCGTGCGAAAAGCCCTATTGATTTCCCTCTTTTTACAAGGAAGTAAAATGTGAAAAAAATATTTCTACATCCCATGGCCTTTCCCAACCATTTAAATTTTTCTCTTACAGGTCTAACACTTCCGAAAAACCAATACAACGCCCACCCTGAACAATATATAAAGCTAAACGAACCGTTCACTGGGTACTTATCCGTACGCAAATCCCTATTGATTTACCTGTTTTTACAAGGAAATAAAATGTGAAAAAAATATTTCTACATCCCATTGCCTTTCCCAGCCATTTAAATTTTTCTCTTACAGGTCTAACAGTTGCGAAAAACCAATACAACGCCCACCCGGAACAATGTATAAAGCTAAACGAACCGTTCACTGGGTACTAATCCGTACGAAAATCCCAATTGATTTACCTGTTTTTACAAGGAAATAAAATGTGAAAAAAATATTTCTACATCCCATGGCCTTTCCCAACCATTTAAATTTTTCTCTTACAGGTCTAACACTTCCGAAAAACCAATACAACGCCCACCCGGAACAATGTATAAAGCTAAACGAACCGTTCACTGGGTACTTATCCGTGCGAAAAGCGCTATTGATTTACCTGTTTTTACAAGGAAGTAAAATGTGAAAAAAATATTTCTACATCCCATGGCCTTTCCCAACCATTTAAATTTTTCTCTTACAGGTCTAACACTACCGAAAAACCAATACAACTCCCACCCGGAACAATATATAAAGCTAAACGAACCGTTCACAGGATACTTATACGTATGAAAATCCCTATTGATTTACCTGTTTTTACAAGGAAATAAATTGTGAAAAAAATATTTCTACATCCCATGGCCTTTCCCAACCATTTAAATTTTTCTCTTACAGGTCTAACACTTCCGAAAAACCAATACAACGCCCACCCGGAACAATGTATAAAGCTAAACGAACCGTTCACTGGGTACTTATCCGTGCGAAAAGCCCTATTGATTTACCTGTTTTTACAAGGAAATAAAATGTGAAAAAATATTTCTACATCCCATGGCCTTTCCCAACCATTTAAATTTTTCTCTTACAGGTCTAACAGTTGCGAAAAACCAATACAACGCCCACCCGGAACAATGTATAAAGCTAAACGAACCGTTCACTGGGTACGTATCCGTGCGAAAAGCCCTATTGATTTCCCTCTTTTTACAAGGAAGTAAAATGTGAAAAAAATATTTCTACATCCCATGGCCTTTCCCAACCATTTAAATTTTTCTCTTACAGGTCTAACACTTCCGAAAAACCAATACAACGCCCACCCTGAACAATATATAAAGCTAAACGAACCGTTCACTGGGTACTTATCCGTACGCAAATCCCTATTGATTTACCTGTTTTTACAAGGAAATAAAATGTGAAAAAAATATTTCTACATCCCATTGCCTTTCCCAGCCATTTAAATTTTTCTCTTACAGGTCTAACAGTTGCGAAAAACCAATACAACGCCCACCCGGAACAATGTATAAAGCTAAACGAACCGTTCACTGGGTACTAATCCGTACGAAAATCCCAATTGATTTACCTGTTTTTACAAGGAAATAAAATGTGAAAAAAATATTTCTACATCCCATGGCCTTTCCCAACCATTTAAATTTTTCTCTTACAGGTCTAACACTTCCGAAAAACCAATACAACGCCCACCCGGAACAATGTATAAAGCTAAACGAACCGTTCACTGGGTACTTATCCGTGCGAAAAGCGCTATTGATTTACCTGTTTTTACAAGGAAGTAAAATGTGAAAAAAATATTTCTACATCCCATGGCCTTTCCCAACCATTTAAATTTTTCTCTTACAGGTCTAACACTACCGAAAAACCAATACAACTCCCACCCGGAACAATATATAAAGCTAAACGAACCGTTCACAGGATACTTATACGTATGAAAATCCCTATTGATTTACCTGTTTTTACAAGGAAATAAATTGTGAAAAAAATATTTCTACATCCCATGGCCTTTCCCAACCATTTAAATTTTTCTCTTACAGGTCTAACACTTCCGAAAAACCAATACAACGCCCACCCGGAACAATGTATAAAGCTAAACGAACCGTTCACTGGGTACTTATCCGTGCGAAAAGCCCTATTGATTTACCTGTTTTTACAAGGAAATAAAATGTGAAAAAATATTTCTACATCCCATGGCCTTTCCCAACCATTTAAATTTTTCTCTTACAGGTCTAACAGTTGCGAAAAACCAATACAACGCCCACCCGGAAAAATATATAAAGCTAAACGAACCGTTCACTGGGTACTTATCCGTACGAAAATCCCTATTGATTTACCTGTTTTTACAAGGAAATAAAATGTGAAAAAAATATTTCTACATCCCATGGCCTTTCCCAACCATTTAAATTTTTCTCTTACAGGTCTAACACTTCCGAAAAACCAATACAACGCCCACCCGGAACAATGCATAAAGCTAAACGAACCGTTCACTGGGTACTTATCCGTGCGAAAAGCCCTATTGATTTCCCTCTTTTTACAAGGAAGTAAAATGTGAAAAAAATATTTCTACATCCCATGGCCTTTCCCAACCATTTAAATTTTTCTCTTATAGGTCTAACACTTCCGAAAAACCAATACAACGCCCACCCGGAACAATGTATAAAGCTAAACGAACCGTTCACTGGGTACTTATCCGTGCGAAAAGCGCTATTGATTTACCTGTTTTTACAAGGAAGTAAAATGTGAAAAAAATATTTCTACATCCCATGGCCTTTCCCAACCATTTAAATTTTTCTCTTACAGGTCTAACACTACCAAAAAACCAATACAACTCCCACCCGGAACAATATATAAAGCTAAACGAACCGTTCACTGGGTACTTATACGTATGAAAATCCCTATTGATTTACCTGTTTTTACAAGGAAATAAATTGTGAAAAAAATATTTCTACATCCCATGGCCTTTCCCAACCATTTAAATTTTTCTCTTACAGGTCTAACACTTCCGAAAAACCAATACAACGCCCACCCGGAACAATGTATAAAGCTAAACGAACCGTTCACTGGGTACTTATCCGTGCGAAAAGCCCTATTGATTTACCTGTTTTTACAAGGAAATAAAATGTGAAAAAAATATTTCTACATCCCATGGCCTTTCCCAACCATTTAAATTTTTCTCTTACAGGTCTAACAGCTGCGAAAAACCAATACAACGCCCACCCGGAAAAATATATAAAGCTAAACGAACCGTTCACTGGGTACTTATCCGTACGAAAATCCCTATTGATTTACCTGTTTTTACAAGGAAATAAAATGTGAAAAAATATTTCTACATCCCATGGCCTTTCCCAACCATTTAAATTTTTCTCTTACAGGTCTAACACTTCCGAAAAACCAATACAACGCCCACCCGGAACAATGTATAAAGCTAAACGAACCGTTCACTGGGTACTTATCCGTGCGAAAAGCCCTATTGATTTCCCTCTTTTTACAAGGAAGTAAAATGTGAAAAAAATATTTCTACATCCCATGGCCTTTCCCAACCATTTAAATTTTTCTCTTACAGGTCTAACAGTTGCGAAAAACCAATACAACGCCCACCCGGAAAAATATATAAAGCTAAACGAACCGTTCACTGGGTACTTATACATACGAAAATCCCTATTGATTTACCTGTTTTTACAAGGAAATAAAATGTGAAAAAAATATTTCTACATTCCATGGCCTTTCCCAACCATTTAAATTTTTCTCTTACAGGTCTAACACTTCCGAAAAACCAATACAACGCCCACCCGGAACAATATATAAAGCTAAACGAACCGTTCACTGGGTACTTATCCGTACGAAAATCCCTATTGATTTACCTGTTTTTACAAGAAAATAAAATGTGAAAAAAATATTTCTACATCCCATGGCCTTTCCCAACCATTTAAATTTTTCTCTTACAGGTCTAACACTACCAAAAAACCAATACAACGCCCACCCGGAACAATGTATAAAGCTAAACGAACCGTTCACTGGGTACTTATATGTACGAAAATCCCAATTGATTTACCTGTTTTTACAAGGAAATAAAATGTGAAAAAAATATTTCTACATCCCATGGCCTTTCCCAACCATTTAAATTTTTCTCTTACAGGTCTAACACTTCCGAAAAACCAATACAACGCCCACCCGGAACAATGTATAAAGCTAAACGAACCGTTCACTGGGTACTTATCCGTGCGAAAAGCCCTATTGATTTACCTGTTTTTACAAGGAAGTAAAATGTGAAAAAAATATTTCTACATCCCATGGCCTTTCCCAACCATTTAAATTTTTATCTTACAGGTCTAACACTACCGAAAAACCAATACAACTCCCACCCGGAACAATATATAAAGCTAAACGAACCGTTCACTGGGTACTTATCCGTGCGAAAAGCCCTATTGATTTACCTGTTTTTACAAGGAAATAAAATGTGAAAAAAATATTTCTACATCCCATGGCCTTTCCCAACCATTTAAATTTTTCTCTTACAGGTCTAACAGTTGCGAAAAACCGATACAACGCCCACCCGGAACAATGTATAAAGCTAAACGAACCGTTCACTGGGTACTTATCCGTGCGAAAAGCGCTATTGATTTACCTGTTTTTACAAGGAATTAAAATGTGAAAAAAATATTTCTACATCCCATGGCCTTTCCCAACCATTTAAATTTTTCTCTTACAGGTCTAACACTACCGAAAAACCAATACAACTCCCACCCGGAACAATATATAAAGCTAAACGAACCGTTCACTGGGTACTTATACGTATGAAAATCCCTATTGATTTACCTGTTTTTACAAGGAAATAAATTGTGAAAAAAATATTTCTACATCCCATGGCCTTTCCCAACCATTTAAATTTTTCTCTTACAGGTCTAACACTTCCGAAAAACCAATACAACGCCCACCCGGAACAATGTATAAAGCTAAACGAACCGTTCACTGGGTACTTATCCGTGCGAAAAGCCCTATTGATTTACCTGTTTTTACAAGGAAATAAAATGTGAAAAAAATATTTCTACATCCCATGGCCTTTCCCAACCATTTAAATTTTTCTCTTACAGGTCTAACAGTTGCGAAAAACCAATACAACGCCCATCCGGAAAAATATATAAAGCTAAACGAACCGTTCACTGGGTACTTATCCGTACGAAAATCCCTATTGATTTACCTGTTTTTACAAGGAAATAAAATGTGAAAAAAATATTTCTACATCCCATGGCCTTTCCCAACCATTTAAATTTTTCTCTTACAGGTCTAACACTTCCGAAAAACCAATACAACGCCCACCCGGAACAATGCATAAAGCTAAACGAACCGTTCACTGGGTACTTATCCGTGCGAAAAGCCCTATTGATTTCCCTCTTTTTACAAGGAAGTAAAATGTGAAAAAAATATTTCTACATCCCATGGCCTTTCCCAACCATTTAAATTTTTCTCTTACAGGTCTAACACTTCCGAAAAACCAATACAACGCCCACCCGGAACAATGTATAAAGCTAAACGAACCGTTCACTGGGTACTTATCCGTGCGAAAAGCGCTATTGATTTACCTGTTTTTACAAGGAAGTAAATGTCAGTATATGGCAGTCAAGTATTGATCATACAGCCAATGCTATAAACGTATGTCAATGCAATGGATTCCAGGGGCATGTCCAGGCATGTAAGGGCATGTAAGGGCTTGTCTCTAGTTGTCAGCCTGAGTCTCCATAGGAATGCATTGGGATGATGCAATAAGGTATTGCACCTGTGGCAAATTACCTGAGTGAGTCAGCACTGTTGTGATTGGCTGTTAAACTGTATATATGAAGTGTGCATTGTGTTATTCGCCTGCCTTCTTCATTGAGAGCTAAGCAGGACATTCTGAAACTCCGCTGAATGTATTGCTGGATGCTGGATGTAAATAAATCACTGTAAATGATTTGCAACAACTTGGCTGTGTTGGTGAGTGATCTCTTCTCTGCTGGTGGTTGGACCTCTGTCCAAGTAAACAGCGCAAACTCGCAACAGGGTTATGGGCCCAGCACGCTTCCGCTGCGCTAGCGGCCGGAGGCACCACCACTGAGGCTGGAAGAGGAAGAGAACTCAGTTGCCTGGAGTTGGATGAAGGTCTGTGGCTACCGAGAGTGACTTGGAGGACGTGCAGAACGCAGGGAAGTCCAGTGAGTCTGAGGATAGCACAGCGGACCAGGCAAGCAGCAGCGGCTCTCAGGAGAAGGCCGAGGAGGTGAGCATAGAGGGAGTCCAGGCGTCTTGGCTAGACGACAGCATGGCATATGCGGTGAATGCTCAGCTGGTGGATAAGCTCACCTCAACAAACTATAGTGTGTGGGCACTCCGGATGGAGCACTATCTCACACGAGAGGCTCTGTGGGAGTGTGTGTCAGCTCCTCCAGCAGCCCCCACACCAGAAGACGTCAACAAGGACCGGAAAGCCCTGGCGAATATCGTTCTGAGTGTGGCAGATGACCAGCTGATATTCGTGACTGGCTGTACGACGGCGAAGGCAGCATGGGACAGCTTGCAGTCGGTATACGTGAGGAGAACGGCAGGGTCCAAGATAGCAACAACAAGGAGGATGTACCGTCTCCGGTTATCTAAGGGAGAGTCGGTGAGAAATCACATCAACACATTGACAGCCTGTTTTCAGCAGCTAGAGAAACAAGGCAAGACGCTCCCAGATGAGGATAAAGTTTACATTCTTCTCTCTTCGTTAAGCGATGATTACAACGTGCTTATCACTTCCTTGGAAAGCCTCGACGCAGACAAGCTGACTCTTGTTTATGTGACGGGTCGTTTGCTCGAGGAACAGGCACGGCAGGACGAGTTGAGAACGGTTTCCCCTGGCACCGCAGGTGTTAAAAGCGAGCAGCAGAGAATCAACGGCTGCGACAGCATTCCAGAGTTTAGCTCTGGGAGAAAACAACGGCAGAGCCAGGAACAATGTGTTTACAAGGTCCGACGTTGTTATGGTTGTGGCTCTAAGGAACATTTAAAAGCAAATTGCCCGAACAGTAGCAAAAAGGCTAAGGGTAAGGATTGTTTGAAGAGGCAGGGAGCATCTTTGGTGGTAACTGGGGGTGGTGGTGTTGCTGGGATTTGGTTACTTGATTCAGGCGCCAGCCAGCATTTCTGTGCAGACAAAAAGCTCTTGAAGTCTGTACAGCCTTCCACTCTCAAACATGTAAACTTAGCGGACGGCAGCAGTTCTATAGTCAGCTGCCAGGGTAGTGTAGAATTTTCTGCCCTGGGGTGTGTGTTTGATCATGTTATGCATGTACCCTCGCTTGAAAATAACCTTCTTAGTGTATCCTCATTGGCTAAGCAGGGTTTCACTGTTCAGTTCTTTGGGGACAGGTGTACCATAAGCAAAGGTGATAAAACTCTGGTGCAAGGAGAGATGCATAATGATGTTTACAGGATTGTAAATGAGTCTGCCAAAGCACAAGCGGTCCTGAACAAAAATCCCCATGAGAATTGTATCCACCTTCTTCATAGGCGCCTAGGCCACGCCAGTTTCAATGTCATAAACAAAACACTGGCTATGTTAGGCAGGGATGATGTACAAAAATGTGATGCGTTTTTGGACTGTGATATCTGTAAACAAACCAAATCTAAAGCTTTCCCTGTAGCCAAAAAGAGCTCTAGAATGACAGTAAGAGCCTTGGAACTAGTGCACTGTGACGTTATCGGCCCTTATCAGCCTAGTTTATCAAAAAACCGTTTCGCGGTCATTTACACAGATGACTATAGTAGATTCAGCTGGGTGTATATATTGAAACATAAATCCGAGGTGTTTCAGACCACCAAATATTGGCTTAAAAGGGTTGAAAAGCAACTGGGTTTGGAAATGGCTGCATTCCAAACAGACATGGGAGGCGAATTTATGTCACTAGAGTTCACAAAGTGGCTTAAGGTCAAAGGCATAGAGCATAGGGTGGCAAATGTGGCAACCCCACAAGAAAACGGGCTGGCTGAGAGACGTGGGGCAGTCCTACAAACCATGATGTTATCAATGATAAAGGACTCAGGGTTAAACATGGGGTATTGGGCTGAAGCATTAAAAAATGCATGCTATGTGGTAAACCGTCTATGGACGAGCAGTATACAAAATATACCGTATAGGGTTTTATACTCCAAAAACCCAGACCTAGACCATCTGCGGGTGTTTGGCACTAAAGCCTGGGTAAATGTACCACTAACAAAACGTAGAAAAGGGAAGGACAGAGCTCAGAAGCTAACCTTTCTGGGTTATCAAAACAGTATGAAAAGCTATCGGTTTCTAAACCAAAATAATTCCTTGAGCTTCAGTCGCTCAGCTGGTTTTTGTGAGAGTGAGGGCTGGCCAAGGATTCATGCAAATGATTTCCCTGGTAAGGTATCTCTCCCACTAACAGATGGCTCTGAAGGCCAAACTGAAATTAAGCAAGAGGCTACTCCCTCGTCTCCTGCTGACAGGCAAGATTCTGCTCAAGCAGAAGGAGGTGAAAGAGTGATTCCTAGGGTGTCAGAGCGTACCACAAAAGGAAAACCACCTCAGAGGTACGGTTATATCAATAACGTCTATGCTGAACCAGAGAATTATGAAGCAGTCATGTCTCTGGACAAGTCTGAGAGAGAGGCCTGGGTTCAGGCAATGGAGACTGAGTACAAATCTTTAATTGAAAATGAAGTGTTTACTTCTATGTGTTTGCCAACAGGGGAAAAGGTGATATCTTGTAGATGGATTTACAAGCTCAAACGGTTAGCAGACGGCACAATCTTAAGAAAAGCCCGTCTGGTCGCTCGTGGTTTTAGTCAATGTAAACACTTAGACTATGACCAGACATTTGCCAGCACATTACGTGCAGAAACGCTAAGAGTGGCATTGCTAAAAGCAAGCCAAAATCGAATGAGAATACATCATGCAGATTTTGTTACTGCTTACTTGAATGCAAGGGTAACAGAAAACTTATTTATGACCCAGATCCCTGGTTTTGAAGGGGAAGACAAATACAAGGTCTTAAAAATAAACAAGGCATTGTATGGACTTCATCAATCAGCATTTTTATGGAGAAAATGTCTTGATGAGGCACTACTCAGTGTTGGTTTCAAACAATGTATAGGTGACGTATGCATGTATAAAATACAATTGTTTGGGTCTAATTGCTATTTGCTGTGTTTCGTGGATGATTTAGCATTTCTGTACAACACAGAGCAACAAGTTGATTGGTTTGTGAAAACAACAGAACAACTGTTTAAGGTCAAGCATCTGGGCGATGTGGAGCATTACCTAGGTGTTGACATATCCCAGGATGGCCAGGGTGGCTATGAAATGTTCCAAGGGAAGAAAATACTAAAGTTACTGGAGAGGTTTAACATGTTGGAAGCGAAAGCTGTAAATTCTCCAATAACCACTAGCTATCTAAAAGACCCAGAGGGTGCGATGTTGGAAGATGTGACAACCTTCCAATCGCTCGTGGGCTCTTTGCTATATATAGCTACTTGGTGTAGGCCAGATATATACTATGCCACTCATTTGTTGTGTCAGCGATGTTCCTGTCCAACAATGAGAGACTGGGTGGCAGCAAAACGCATACTTAGATATCTTAAAGGTACGGTACACCTTAAGCTATCTCTAAGTGTGGATAATAATCCAAGGGTGTGGGCATTTAGTGATGCAAGTTGGGGTGACCTCAATGGAAAATCCACATCAGGGATTGCAATTTATGTGTCTGGTGCTCTAATAATTTGGAAAGCATTGAAACAATCACACGTGGCCACAAGTACATGTGAGGCTGAGTTTTCTGCTTTAAGTGAATTGTGCTTACAGGTTGAATGGTTAAATCAAGTCTTAATAGATTTTGACATTAATGCACCATTGCCAATAAAGGTGTATTGTGACAGTACGGCAGCAACCCAGCTGGCTGTTGACAAAGGGATAAAATCCCGCAGTAAACATATAACCATTCGTTACCAGAATGTAAGAGAAACTGTAAAGAAGAACTTAGTAACGTTGGAACATTGCAAATCAGAAAACAATGTAGCAGATATCTTTACGAAGGCGCTAAGTGTGGATAGGTTTATCCAACTGTGCAAAGCCTTGCGCATGGTGGCTGAAGGGGAAAGTGACACATCCAGGAATGATCAATACATGCCTGAGGAGGTGTGTCAGTATATGGCAGTCAAGTATTGATCATACAGCCAATGCTATAAACGTATGTCAATGCAATGGATTCCAGGGGCATGTCCAGGCATGTAAGGGCATGTAAGGGCTTGTCTCTAGTTGTCAGCCTGAGTCTCCATAGGAATGCATTGGGATGATGCAATAAGGTATTGCACCTGTGGCAAATTACCTGAGTGAGTCAGCACTGTTGTGATTGGCTGTTAAACTGTATATATGAAGTGTGCATTGTGTTATTCGCCTGCCTTCTTCATTGAGAGCTAAGCAGGACATTCTGAAACTCCGCTGAATGTATTGCTGGATGCTGGATGTAAATAAATCACTGTAAATGATTTGCAACAACTTGGCTGTGTTGGTGAGTGATCTCTTCTCTGCTGGTGGTTGGACCTCTGTCCAAGTAAACAGCGCAAACTCGCAACAGTAAAATGTGAAAAAAATATTTCTACATCCCATGGCCTTTCCCAACCATTTAAATTTTTCTCTTACAGGTCTAACACTTCCGAAAAACCAATACAACGCCCACCCGGAACAATGTATAAAGCTAAACGAACCGTTCACTGGGTACTTATCCGTGCGAAAAGCCCTATTGATTTACCTGTTTTTACAAGGAAATAAAATGTGAAAAAAATATTTCTACATCCCATGGCCTTTCCCAACCATTTAAATTTTTCTCTTACAGGTCTAACAGTTGCGAAAAACCAATACAACGCCCACCCGGAAAAATATATAAAGCTAAACGAACCGTTCACTGGGTACTTATCCGTACGAAAATCCCTATTGATTTACCTGTTTTTACAAGGAAATAAAATGTGAAAAAATATTTCTACATCCCATGGCCTTTCCCAACCATTTAAATTTTTCTCTTACAGGTCTAACACTTCCGAAAAACCAATACAACGCCCACCCGGAACAATGTATAAAGCTAAACGAACCGTTCACTGGGTACTTATCCGTGCGAAAAGCCCTATTGATTTCCCTCTTTTTACAAGGAAGTAAAATGTGAAAAAAATATTTCTACATCCCATGGCCTTTCCCAACCATTTAAATTTTTCTCTTACAGGTCTAACAGTTGCGAAAAACCAATACAACGCCCACCCGGAAAAATATATAAAGCTAAACGAACCGTTCACTGGGTACTTATACATACGAAAATCCCTATTGATTTACCTGTTTTTACAAGGAAATAAAATGTGAAAAAAATATTTCTACATTCCATGGCCTTTCCCAACCATTTAAATTTTTCTCTTACAGGTCTAACACTTCCGAAAAACCAATACAACGCCCACCTGGAACAATATATAAAGCTAAACGAACCGTTCACTGGGTACTTATCCGTACGAAAATCCCTATTGATTTACCTGTTTTTACAAGAAAATAAAATGTGAAAAAAATATTTCTACATCCCATGGCCTTTCCCAACCATTTAAATTTTTCTCTTACAGGTCTAACACTTCCGAAAAACCAATACAACGCCCACCCGGAACAATGCATAAAGCTAAACGAACCGTTCACTGGGTACTTATCCGTGCGAAAAGCCCTATTGATTTCCCTCTTTTTACAAGGAAGTAAAATGTGAAAAAAATATTTCTACATCCCATGGCCTTTCCCAACCATTTAAATTTTTCTCTTACAGGTCTAACACTTCCGAAAAACCAATACAACGCCCACCCGGAACAATGTATAAAGCTAAACGAACCGTTCACTGGGTACTTATCCGTGCGAAAAGCGCTATTGATTTACCTGTTTTTACAAGGAAGTAAAATGTGAAAAAAATATTTCTACATCCCATGGCCTTTCCCAACCATTTAAATTTTTCTCTTACAGGTCTAACACTTCCGAAAAACCAATACAACGCCCACCCGGAACAATGTATAAAGCTAAACGAACCGTTCACTGGGTACTTATCCGTGCGAAAAGCCCTATTGATTTACCTGTTTTTACAAGGAAATAAAATGTGAAAAAAATATTTCTACATCCCATGGCCTTTCCCAACCATTTAAATTTTTCTCTTACAGGTCTAACAGTTGCGAAAAACCAATACAACGCCCACCCGGAAAAATATATAAAGCTAAACGAACCGTTCACTGGGTACTTATCCGTACGAAAATCCCTATTGATTTACCTGTTTTTACAAGGAAATAAAATGTGAAAAAATATTTCTACATCCCATGGCCTTTCCCAACCATTTAAATTTTTCTCTTACAGGTCTAACACTTCCGAAAAACCAATACAACGCCCACCCGGAACAATGTATAAAGCTAAACGAACCGTTCACTGGGTACTTATCCGTGCGAAAAGCCCTATTGATTTCCCTCTTTTTACAAGGAAGTAAAATGTGAAAAAAATATTTCTACATCCCATGGCCTTTCCCAACCATTTAAATTTTTCTCTTACAGGTCTAACAGTTGCGAAAAACCAATACAACGCCCACCCGGAAAAATATATAAAGCTAAACGAACCGTTCACTGGGTACTTATACATACGAAAATCCCTATTGATTTACCTGTTTTTACAAGGAAATAAAATGTGAAAAAAATATTTCTACATTCCATGGCCTTTCCCAACCATTTAAATTTTTCTCTTACAGGTCTAACACTTCCGAAAAACCAATACAACGCCCACCCGGAACAATATATAAAGCTAAACGAACCGTTCACTGGGTACTTATCCGTACGAAAATCCCTATTGATTTACCTGTTTTTACAAGAAAATAAAATGTGAAAAAAATATTTCTACATCCCATGGCCTTTCCCAACCATTTAAATTTTTCTCTTACAGGTCTAACACTACCAAAAAACCAATACAACGCCCACCCGGAACAATGTATAAAGCTAAACGAACCGTTCACTGGGTACTTATATGTACGAAAATCCCAATTGATTTACCTGTTTTTACAAGGAAATAAAATGTGAAAAAAATATTTCTACATCCCATGGCCTTTCCCAACCATTTAAATTTTTCTCTTACAGGTCTAACACTTCCGAAAAACCAATACAACGCCCACCCGGAACAATGTATAAAGCTAAACGAACCGTTCACTGGGTACTTATCCGTGCGAAAAGCCCTATTGATTTACCTGTTTTTACAAGGAAGTAAAATGTGAAAAAAATATTTCTACATCCCATGGCCTTTCCCAACCATTTAAATTTTTATCTTACAGGTCTAACACTACCGAAAAACCAATACAACTCCCACCCGGAACAATATATAAAGCTAAACGAACCGTTCACTGGGTACTTATCCGTGCGAAAAGCCCTATTGATTTACCTGTTTTTACAAGGAAATAAAATGTGAAAAAAATATTTCTACATCCCATGGCCTTTCCCAACCATTTAAATTTTTCTCTTACAGGTCTAACACTTCCGAAAAACCAATACAACGCCCACCCGGAACAATGTATAAAGCTAAACGAACCGTTCACTGGGTACTTATCTGTGCGAAAAGCCCTATTGATTTACCTGTTTTTACAAGGAAGTAAAATGTGAAAAAAATATTTCTACATCCCATGGCCTTTCCCAACCATTTAAATTTTTCTCTTACAGGTCTAACAGTTGCGAAAAACCAATACAACGCCCACCCAGAACAATGTATAAAGCTAAACGAACCGTTCACTGGGTACTTATACGTGCGAAAAGCCCTATTGATTTACCTGTTTTTACAAGGAAGTAAAATGTGAAAAAAATATTTCTACATCCCATGGCCTTTCCCAACCATTTAAATTTTTCTCTTACAGGTCTAACACTACCGAAAAACCAATACAACTCCCACCCGGAACAATATATAAAGCTAAACGAACCGTTCACTGGGTACTTATACGTACGAAAATCCCAATTGATTTACCTGTTTTTACAAGGAAATAAAATGTGAAAAAAATATTTCTACATCCCATGGCCTTTCCCAACCATTTAAATTTTTCTCTTACAGGTCTAACACTTCCGAAAAACCAATACAACGCCCACCCGGAAAAATATATAAAGCTAAACGAACCGTTCACTGGGTACTTATCCGTACGAAAATCCCTATTGATTTACCTGTTTTTACAAGGAAATAAAATGTGAAAAAAATATTTCTACATCCCATGGCCTTTCCCAACCATTTAAATTTTTCTCTTACAGGTCTAACAGTTGCGAAAAACCAATACAACGCCCACCCGGAACAATGTATAAAGCTAAACGAACCGTTCACTGGGTACTTATCCGTGCGAAAAGCCCTATTGATTTCCCTCTTTTTACAAGGAAGTAAAATGTGAAAAAAATATTTCTACATCCCATGGCCTTTCCCAACCATTTAAATTTTTCTCTTACAGGTCTAACACTTCCGAAAAACCAATACAACGCCCACCCGGAACAATATATAAAGCTAAACGAACCGTTCACTGGGTACTTATCCGTACGAAAATCCCTATTGATTTACCTGTTTTTACAAGAAAATAAAATGTGAAAAAAATATTTCTACATCCCATGGCCTTTCCCAACCATTTAAATTTTTCTCTTACAGGTCTAACACTACCAAAAAACCAATACAACGCCCAACCGGAACAATGTATAAAGCTAAACGAACCGTTCACTGGGTACTTATCCGTGCGAAAAGCCCTATTGATTTCCCTCTTTTTACAAGGAAGTAAAATGTGAAAAAAATATTTCTACATCCCATGGCCTTTCCCAACCATTTAAATTTTTCTCTTACAGGTCTAACACTTCCGAAAAACCAATACAACGCCCACCCGGAACAATATATAAAGCTAAACGAACCGTTCACTGGGTACTTATCCGTACGAAAATCCCTATTGATTTACCTGTTTTTACAAGAAAATAAAATGTGAAAAAAATATTTCTACATCCCATGGCCTTTCCCAACCATTTAAATTTTTCTCTTACAGGTCTAACACTACCAAAAAACCAATACAACGCCCAACCGGAACAATGTATAAAGCTAAACGAACCGTTCACTGGGTACTTATATGTACGAAAATCCCAATTGATTTACCTGTTTTTACAAGGAAATAAAATGTGAAAAAAATATTTCTACATCCCATGGCCTTTCCCAACCATTTAAATTTTTCTCTTACAGGTCTAACACTTCCGAAAAACCAATACAACGCCCACCCGGAACAATGTATAAAGCTAAACGAACCGTTCACTGGGTACTTATCCGTGCGAAAAGCCCTATTGATTTCCCTCTTTTTACAAGGAAGTAAAATGTGAAAAAAATATTTCTACATCCCATGGCCTTTCCCAACCATTTAAATTTTTCTCTTACAGGTCTAACAGTTGCGAAAAACCAATACAACGCCCACCCGGAAAAATATATAAAGCTAAACGAACCGTTCACTGGGTACTTATACATACGAAAATCCCTATTGATTTACCTGTTTTTAAAAGGAAATAAAATGTGAAAAAAATATTTCTACATTCCATGGCCTTTCCCAACCATTTAAATTTTTCTCTTACAGGTCTAACACTTCCGAAAAACCAATACAACGCCCACCCGGAACAATATATAAAGCTAAACGAACCGTTCACTGGGTACTTAACCGTACGAAAATCCCTATTGATTTACCTGTTTTTACAAGAAAATAAAATGTGAAAAAAATATTTCTACATCCCATGGCCTTTCCCAACCATTTAAATTTTTCTCTTACAGGTCTAACACTACCAAAAAACCAATACAACGCCCACCCGGAACAATGTATAAAGCTAAACGAACCGTTCACTGGGTACTTATATGTACGAAAATCCCAATTGATTTACCTGTTTTTACAAGGAAATAAAATGTGAAAAAAATATTTCTACATCCCATGGCCTTTCCCAACCATTTAAATTTTTCTCTTACAGGTCTAACACTTCCGAAAAACCAATACAACGCCCACCCGGAACAATGTATAAAGCTAAACGAACCGTTCACTGGGTACTTATCCGTGCGAAAAGCCCTATTGATTTACCTGTTTTTACAAGGAAGTAAAATGTGAAAAAAATATTTCTACATCCCATGGCCTTTCCCAACCATTTAAATTTTTATCTTACCGGTCTAACACTACCGAAAAACCAATACAACTCCCACCCGGAACAATATATAAAGCTAAACGAACCGTTCACTGGGTACTTATCCGTGCGAAAAGCCCTATTGATTTACCTGATTTTACAAGGAAATAAAATGTGAAAAAAATATTTCTACATCCCATGGCCTTTCCCAACCATTTAAATTTTTCTCTTACAGGTCTAACACTTCCGAAAAACCAATACAACGCCCACCCGGAACAATGTATAAAGCTAAACGAACCGTTCACTGGGTACTTATCTGTGCGAAAAGCCCTATTGATTTACCTGTTTTTACAAGGAAGTAAAATGTGAAAAAAATATTTCTACATCCCATGGCCTTTCCCAACCATTTAAATTTTTCTCTTACAGGTCTAACAGTTGCGAAAAACCAATACAACGCCCACCCAGAACAATGTATAAAGCTAAACGAACCGTTCACTGGGTACTTATACGTGCGAAAAGCCCTATTGATTTACCTGTTTTTACAAGGAAGTAAAATGTGAAAAAAATATTTCTACATCCCATGGCCTTTCCCAACCATTTAAATTTTTCTCTTACAGGTCTAACACTACCGAAAAACCAATACAACTCCCACCCGGAACAATATATAAAGCTAAACGAACCGTTCACTGGGTACTTATACGTACGAAAATCCCAATTGATTTACCTGTTTTTACAAGGAAATAAAATGTGAAAAAAAATATTTCTACATCCCATGGCCTTTCCCAACCATTTAAATTTTTCTCTTACAGGTCTAACACTTCCGAAAAACCAATACAACGCCCACCCGGAAAAATATATAAAGCTAAACGAACCGTTCACTGGGTACTTATCCGTACGAAAATCCCTATTGATTTACCTGTTTTTACAAGGAAATAAAATGTGAAAAAAATATTTCTACATCCCATGGCCTTTCCCAACCATTTAAATTTTTCTCTTACAGGTCTAACAGTTGCGAAAAACCAATACAACGCCCACCCGGAACAATGTATAAAGCTAAACGAACCGTTCACTGGGTACTTATACGTACGAAAAGCCCTATTGATTTACCTGTTTTTACAAAGAAGTAAAATGTGAAAAAAATATTTCTACATCCCATGGCCTTTCCCAACCATTTAAATTTTTCTCTTACAGGTCTAACAGTTGCGAAAAACCAATACAACGCCCACCCGGAACAATGTATAAAGCTAAACGAACCGTTCACTGGGTACTTATACGTGCGAAAAGCCCTATTGATTTACCTGTTTTTACAAGGAAGTAAAATGTGAAAAAAATATTTCTACATCCCATGGCCTTTCCCAACCATTTAAATTTTTCTCTTACAGGTCTAACACTTCCGAAAAACCAATACAACGCCCACCCGGAACAATGTATAAAGCTAAACGAACCGTTCACTGGGTACTTATCCGTGCGAAAAGCGCTATTGATTTACCTGTTTTTACAAGGAAGTAAAATGTGAAAAAAATATTTCTACATCCCATGGCCTTTCCCAACCATTTAAATTTTTCTCTTACAGATCTAACACTACCGAAAAACCAATACAACTCCCACCCGGAACAATATATAAAGCTAAACGAACCGTTCACTGGGTACTTATACGTATGAAAATCCCTATTGATTTACCTGTTTTTACAAGGAAATAAATTGTGAAAAAAATATTTCTACATCCCATGGCCTTTCCCAACCATTTAAATTTTTCTCTTACAGGTCTAACACTTCCGAAAAACCAATACAACGCCCACCCGGAACAATGTATAAAGCTAAACGAACCGTTCACTGGGTACTTATCCGTGCGAAAAGCCCTATTGATTTACCTGTTTTTACAAGGAAATAAAATGTGAAAAAAATATTTCTACATCCCATGGCCTTTCCCAACCATTTAAATTTTTCTCTTACAGGTCTAACAGTTGCGAAAAACCAATACAACGCCCACCCGGAAAAATATATAAAGCTAAACGAACCGTTCACTGGGTACTTATCCGTACGAAAATCCCTATTGATTTACCTGTTTTTACAAGGAAATAAAATGTGAAAAAATATTTCTACATCCCATGGCCTTTCCCAACCATTTAAATTTTTCTCTTACAGGTCTAACACTTCCGAAAAACCAATACAACGCCCACCCGGAACAATGTATAAAGCTAAACGAACCGTTCACTGGGTACTTATCCGTGCGAAAAGCCCTATTGATTTCCCTCTTTTTACAAGGAAGTAAAATGTGAAAAAAATATTTCTACATCCCATGGCCTTTCCCAACCATTTAAATTTTTCTCTTACAGGTCTAACAGTTGCGAAAAACCAATACAACGCCCACCCGGAAAAATATATAAAGCTAAACGAACCGTTCACTGGGTACTTATACATACGAAAATCCCTATTGATTTACCTGTTTTTACAAGGAAATAAAATGTGAAAAAAATATTTCTACATTCCATGGCCTTTCCCAACCATTTAAATTTTTCTCTTACAGGTCTAACACTTCCGAAAAACCAATACAACGCCCACCCGGAACAATATATAAAGCTAAACGAACCGTTCACTGGGTACTTACCCGTACGAAAATCCCTATTGATTTACCTGTTTTTACAAGAAAATAAAATGTGAAAAAAATATTTCTACATCCCATGGCCTTTCCCAACCATTTAAATTTTTCTCTTACAGGTCTAACACTACCAAAAAACCAATACAACGCCCACCCGGAACAATGTATAAAGCTAAACGAACCGTTCACTGGGTACTTATATGTACGAAAATCCCAATTGATTTACCTGTTTTTACAAGGAAATAAAATGTGAAAAAAATATTTCTACATCCCATGGCCTTTCCCAACCATTTAAATTTTTCTCTTACAGGTCTAACACTTCCGAAAAACCAATACAACGCCCACCCGGAACAATGTATAAAGCTAAACGAACCGTTCACTGGGTACTTATCCGTGCGAAAAGCCGTATTGATTTACCTGTTTTTACAAGGAAATAAAATGTGAAAAAAATATTTCTACATCCCATGGCCTTTCCCAACCATTTAAATTTTTCTCTTACAGGTCTAACAGTTGCGAAAAACCAATACAACGCCCACCCGGAAAAATATATAAAGCTAAACGAACCGTTCACTGGGTACTTATCCGTACGAAAATCCCTATTGATTTACCTGTTTTTACAAGGAAATAAAATGTGAAAAAAATATTTCTACATCCCATGGCCTTTCCCAACCATTTAAATTTTTCTCTTACAGGTCTAACACTTCCGAAAAACCAATACAACGCCCACCCGGAACAATGTATAAAGCTAAACGAACCGTTCACTGGGTACGTATCCGTGCGAAAAGCCCTATTGATTTCCCTCTTTTTACAAGGAAGTAAAATGTGAAAAAAATATTTCTACATCCCATGGCCTTTCCCAACCATTTAAATTTTTCTCTTACAGGTCTAACACTTCCGAAAAACCAATACAACGCCCACCCTGAACAATATATAAAGCTAAACGAACCGTTCACTGGGTACTTATCCGTACGAAAATCCCTATTGATTTACCTGTTTTTACAAGGAAATAAAATGTGAAAAAAATATTTCTACATCCCATGGCCTTTCCCAACCATTTAAATTTTTCTCTTACAGGTCTAACACTTCCGAAAAACCAATACAACGCCCACCCGGAACAATATATAAAGCTAAACGAACCGTTCACTGGGTACTAATCCGTACGAAAATCCCAATTGATTTACCTGTTTTTACAAGGAAATAAAATGTGAAAAAAATATTTCTACATCCCATGGCCTTTCCCAACCATTTAAATTTTTCTCTTACAGGTCTAACAGTTGCGAAAAACCAATACAACGCCCACCCGGAACAATGTATAAAGCTAAACGAACCGTTCACTGGGTACTTATCCGTGCGAAAAGCGCTATTGATTTACCTGTTTTTACAAGGAAGTAAAATGTGAAAAAAATATTTCTACATCCCATGGCCTTTCCCAACCATTTAAATTTTTCTCTTACAGGTCTAACACTACCGAAAAACCAATACAACTCCCACCCGGAACAATATATAAAGCTAAACGAACCGTTCACTGGGTACTTATACGTATGAAAATCCCTATTGATTTACCTGTTTTTACAAGGAAATAAATTGTGAAAAAAATATTTCTACATCCCATGGCCTTTCCCAACCATTTAAATTTTTCTCTTACAGGTCTAACACTTCCGAAAAACCAATACAACGCCCACCCGGAACAATGCATAAAGCTAAACGAACCGTTCACTGGGTACTTATCCGTGCGAAAAGCCCTATTGATTTCCCTCTTTTTACAAGGAAGTAAAATGTGAAAAAAATATTTCTACATCCCATGGCCTTTCCCAACCATTTAAATTTTTCTCTTACAGGTCTAACACTTCCGAAAAACCAATACAACGCCCACCCGGAACAATGTATAAAGCTAAACGAACCGTTCACTGGGTACTTATCCGTGCGAAAAGCGCTATTGATTTACCTGTTTTTACAAGGAAGTAAAATGTGAAAAAAATATTTCTACATCCCATGGCCTTTCCCAACCATTTAAATTTTTCTCTTACAGGTCTAACACTACCAAAAAACCAATACAACTCCCACCCGGAACAATATATAAAGCTAAACGAACCGTTCACTGGGTACTTATACGTATGAAAATCCCTATTGATTTACCTGTTTTTACAAGGAAATAAATTGTGAAAAAAATATTTCTACATCCCATGGCCTTTCCCAACCATTTAAATTTTTCTCTTACAGGTCTAACACTTCCGAAAAACCAATACAACGCCCACCCGGAACAATGTATAAAGCTAAACGAACCGTTCACTGGGTACTTATCCGTGCGAAAAGCCCTATTGATTTACCTGTTTTTACAAGGAAATAAAATGTGAAAAAAATATTTCTACATCCCATGGCCTTTCCCAACCATTTAAATTTTTCTCTTACAGGTCTAACAGTTGCGAAAAACCAATACAACGCCCACCCGGAAAAATATATAAAGCTAAACGAACCGTTCACTGGGTACTTATCCGTACGAAAATCCCTATTGATTTACCTGTTTTTACAAGGAAATAAAATGTGAAAAAATATTTCTACATCCCATGGCCTTTCCCAACCATTTAAATTTTTCTCTTACAGGTCTAACACTTCCGAAAAACCAATACAACGCCCACCCGGAACAATGTATAAAGCTAAACGAACCGTTCACTGGGTACTTATCCGTGCGAAAAGCCCTATTGATTTCCCTCTTTTTACAAGGAAGTAAAATGTGAAAAAAATATTTCTACATCCCATGGCCTTTCCCAACCATTTAAATTTTTCTCTTACAGGTCTAACAGTTGCGAAAAACCAATACAACGCCCACCCGGAAAAATATATAAAGCTAAACGAACCGTTCACTGGGTACTTATACATACGAAAATCCCTATTGATTTACCTGTTTTTACAAGGAAATAAAATGTGAAAAAAATATTTCTACATTCCATGGCCTTTCCCAACCATTTAAATTTTTCTCTTACAGGTCTAACACTTCCGAGAAACCAATACAACGCCCACCCGGAACAATATATAAAGCTAAACGAACCGTTCACTGGGTACTTATCCGTACGAAAATCCCTATTGATTTACCTGTTTTTACAAGAAAATAAAATGTGAAAAAAATATTTCTACATCCCATGGCCTTTCCCAACCATTTAAATTTTTCTCTTACAGGTCTAACACTTCCGAAAAACCAATACAACGCCCACCCGGAAAAATATATAAAGCTAAACGAACCGTTCACTGGGTACTTATCCGTACGAAAATCCCTATTGATTTACCTGTTTTTACAAGGAAATAAAATGTGAAAAAAATATTTCTACATCCCATGGCCTTTCCCAACCATTTAAATTTTTCTCTTACAGGTCTAACAGTTGCGAAAAACCAATACAACGCCCACCCGGAACAATGTATAAAGCTAAACGAACCGTTCACTGGGTACTTATACGTACGAAAAGCCCTATTGATTTACCTGTTTTTACAAAGAAGTAAAATGTGAAAAAAATATTTCTACATCCCATGGCCTTTCCCAACCATTTAAATTTTTCTCTTAAGGGTCTAACACTTCCGAAAAACCAATACAACGCCCACCCGGAACAATGCATAAAGCTAAACGAACCGTTCACTGGGTACTTATCCGTGCGAAAAGCCCTATTGATTTCCCTCTTTTTACAAGGAAGTAAAATGTGAAAAAAATATTTCTACATCCCATGGCCTTTCCCAACCATTTAAATTTTTCTCTTACAGGTCTAACACTTCCGAAAAACCAATACAACGCCCACCCGGAACAATGTATAAAGCTAAACGAACCGTTCACTGGGTACTTATCCGTGCGAAAAGCGCTATTGATTTACCTGTTTTTACAAGGAAGTAAAATGTGAAAAAAATATTTCTACATCCCATGGCCTTTCCCAACCATTTAAATTTTTCTCTTACAGGTCTAACACTACCAAAAAACCAATACAACTCCCACCCGGAACAATATATAAAGCTAAACGAACCGTTCACTGGGTACTTATACGTATGAAAATCCCTATTGATTTACCTGTTTTTACAAGGAAATAAATTGTGAAAAAAATATTTCTACATCCCATGGCCTTTCCCAACCATTTAAATTTTTCTCTTACAGGTCTAACACTTCCGAAAAACCAATACAACGCCCACCCGGAAAAATATATAAAGCTAAACGAACCGTTCACTGGGTACTTATCCGTACGAAAATCCCTATTGATTTACCTGTTTTTACAAGGAAATAAAATGTGAAAAAAATATTTCTACATCCCATGGCCTTTCCCAACCATTTAAATTTTTCTCTTACAGGTCTAACAGTTGCGAAAAACCAATACAACGCCCACCCGGAACAATGTATAAAGCTAAACGAACCGTTCACTGGGTACTTATACGTACGAAAAGCCCTATTGATTTACCTGTTTTTACAAAGAAGTAAAATGTGAAAAAAATATTTCTACATCCCATGGCCTTTCCCAACCATTTAAATTTTTCTCTTAAGGGTCTAACACTTCCGAAAAACCAATACAACGCCCACCCGGAACAATGCATAAAGCTAAACGAACCGTTCACTGGGTACTTATCCGTGCGAAAAGCCCTATTGATTTCCCTCTTTTTACAAGGAAGTAAAATGTGAAAAAAATATTTCTACATCCCATGGCCTTTCCCAACCATTTAAATTTTTCTCTTACAGGTCTAACACTTCCGAAAAACCAATACAACGCCCACCCGGAACAATGTATAAAGCTAAACGAACCGTTCACTGGGTACTTATCCGTGCGAAAAGCGCTATTGATTTACCTGTTTTTACAAGGAAGTAAAATGTGAAAAAAATATTTCTACATCCCATGGCCTTTCCCAACCATTTAAATTTTTCTCTTACAGGTCTAACACTACCAAAAAACCAATACAACTCCCACCCGGAACAATATATAAAGCTAAACGAACCGTTCACTGGGTACTTATACGTATGAAAATCCCTATTGATTTACCTGTTTTTACAAGGAAATAAATTGTGAAAAAAATATTTCTACATCCCATGGCCTTTCCCAACCATTTAAATTTTTCTCTTACAGGTCTAACACTTCCGAAAAACCAATAAAACGCCCACCCGGAACAATGTATAAAGCTAAACGAACCGTTCACTGGGTACTTATCCGTGCGAAAAGCCCTATTGATTTACCTGTTTTTACAAGGAAATAAAATGTGAAAAAAATATTTCTACATCCCATGGCCTTTCCCAACCATTTAAATTTTTCTCTTACAGGTCTAACAGTTGCGAAAAACCAATACAACGCCCACCCGGAAAAATATATAAAGCTAAACGAACCGTTCACTGGGTACTTATCCGTACGAAAATCCCTATTGATTTACCTGTTTTTACAAGGAAATAAAATGTGAAAAAATATTTCTACATCCCATGGCCTTTCCCAACCATTTAAATTTTTCTCTTACAGGTCTAACACTTCCGAAAAACCAATACAACGCCCACCCGGAACAATGTATAAAGCTAAACGAACCGTTCACTGGGTACTTATCCGTGCGAAAAGCCCTATTGATTTCCCTCTTTTTACAAGGAAGTAAAATGTGAAAAAAATATTTCTACATCCCATGGCCTTTCCCAACCATTTAAATTTTTCTCTTACAGGTCTAACAGTTGCGAAAAACCAATACAACACCCACCCGGAAAAATATATAAAGCTAAACGAACCGTTCACTGGGTACTTATACATACGAAAATCCCTATTGATTTACCTGTTTTGACAAGGAAATAAAATGTGAAAAAAATATTTCTACATTCCATGGCCTTTCCCAACCATTTAAATTTTTCTCTTACAGGTCTAACACTTCCGAAAAACCAATACAACGCCCACCCGGAACAATATATAAAGCTAAACGAACCGTTCACTGGGTACTTATCCGTACGAAAATCCCTATTGATTTACCTGTTTTTACAAGAAAATAAAATGTGAAAAAAATATTTCTACATCCCATGGCCTTTCCCAACCATTTAAATTTTTCTCTTACAGGTCTAACACTACCAAAAAACCCATACAACGCCCACCCGGAACAATGTATAAAGCTAAACGAACCGTTCACTGGGTACTTATATGTACGAAAATCCCAATTGATTTACCTGTTTTTACAAGGAAATAAAATGTGAAAAAAATATTTCTACATCCCATGGCCTTTCCCAACCATTTAAATTTTTCTCTTACAGGTCTAACACTTCCGAAAAACCAATACAACGCCCACCCGGAACAATGTATAAAGCTAAACGAACCGTTCACTGGGTACTTATCCGTGCGAAAAGCCCTATTTATTTACCTGTTTTTACAAGGAAGTAAAATGTGAAAAAAATATTTCTACATCCCATGGCCTTTCCCAACCATTTAAATTTTTATCTTACAGGTCTAACACTACCGAAAAACCAATACAACTCCCACCCGGAACAATATATAAAGCTAAACGAACCGTTCACTGGGTACTTATCCGTGCGAAAAGCCCTATTGATTTACCTGTTTTTACAAGGAAATAAAATGTGAAAAAAATATTTCTACATCCCATGGCCTTTCCCAACCATTTAAATTTTTCTCTTACAGGTCTAACACTTCCGAAAAACCAATACAACGCCCACCCGGAACAATGTATAAAGCTAAACGAACCGTTCACTGGGTACTTATCTGTGCGAAAAGCCCTATTGATTTACCTGTTTTTACAAGGAAGTAAAATGTGAAAAAAATATTTCTACATCCCATGGCCTTTCCCAACCATTTAAATTTTTCTCTTACAGGTCTAACAGTTGCGAAAAACCAATACAACGCCCACCCAGAACAATGTATAAAGCTAAACGAACCGTTCACTGGGTACTTATACGTGCGAAAAGCCCTATTGATTTACCTGTTTTTACAAGGAAGTAAAATGTGAAAAAAATATTTCTACATCCCATGGCCTTTCCCAACCATTTAAATTTTTCTCTTACAGGTCTAACACTACCGAAAAACCAATACAACTCCCACCCGGAACAATATATAAAGCTAAACGAACCGTTCACTGGGTACTTATACGTACGAAAATCCCAATTGTTTTACCTGTTTTTACAAGGAAATAAAATGTGAAAAAAAATATTTCTACATCCCATGGCCTTTCCCAACCATTTAAATTTTTCTCTTACAGGTCTAACACTTCCGAAAAACCAATACAACGCCTACCCGGAAAAATATATAAAGCTAAACGAACCGTTCACTGGGTACTTATCCGTACGAAAATCCCTATTGATTTACCTGTTTTCACAAGGAAATAAAATGTGAAAAAAATATTTCTACATCCCATGGCCTTTCCCAACCATTTAAATTTTTCTCTTACAGGTCTAACAGTTGCGAAAAACCAATACAACGCCCACCCGGAACAATGTATAAAGCTAAACGAACCGTTCACTGGGTACTTATACGTGCGAAAAGCCCTATTGATTTACCTGTTTTTACAAGGAAGTAAAATGTGAAAAAAATATTTCTACATCCCATGGCCTTTCCCAACCATTTAAATTTTTCTCTTACAGGTCTAACACTTCCGAAAAACCAATACAACGCCCACCCGGAACAATGTATAAAGCTAAACGAACCGTTCACTGGGTACTTATCCGTGCGAAAAGCGCTATTGATTTACCTGTTTTTACAAGGAAGTAAAATGTGAAAAAAATATTTCTACATCCCATGGCCTTTCCCAACCATTTAAATTTTTCTCTTACAGATCTAACACTACCGAAAAACCAATACAACTCCCACCCGGAACAATATATAAAGCTAAACGAACCGTTCACTGGGTACTTATACGTATGAAAATCCCTATTGATTTACCTGTTTTTACAAGGAAATAAATTGTGAAAAAAATATTTCTACATCCCATGGCCTTTCCCAACCATTTAAATTTTTCTCTTACAGGTCTAACACTTCCGAAAAACCAATACAACGCCCACCCGGAACAATGTATAAAGCTAAACGAACCGTTCACTGGGTACTTATCCGTGCGAAAAGCCCTATTGATTTACCTGTTTTTACAAGGAAATAAAATGTGAAAAAAATATTTCTACATCCCATGGCCTTTCCCAACCATTTAAATTTTTCTCTTACAGGTCTAACAGTTGCGAAAAACCAATACAACGCCCACCCGGAAAAATATATAAAGCTAAACGAACCGTTCACTGGGTACTTATCCGTACGAAAATCCCTATTGATTTACCTGTTTTTACAAGGAAATAAAATGTGAAAAAATATTTCTACATCCCATGGCCTTTCCCAACCATTTAAATTTTTCTCTTACAGGTCTAACACTTCCGAAAAACCAATACAACGCCCACCCGGAACAATGTATAAAGCTAAACGAACCGTTCACTGGGTACTTATCCGTGCCTAAAGCCCTATTGATCTCCCTCTTTTTACAAGGAAGTAAAATGTGAAAAAAATATTTCTACATCCCATGGCCTTTCCCAACCATTTAAATTTTTCTCTTACAGGTCTAACAGTTGCGAAAAACCAATACAACGCCCACCCGGAAAAATATATAAAGCTAAACGAACCGTTCACTGGGTACTTATACATACGAAAATCCCTATTGATTTACCTGTTTTTACAAGGAAATAAAATGTGAAAAAAATATTTCTACATCCCATGGCCTTTCCCAACCATTTAAATTTTTCTCTTACAGGTCTAACAGTTGCGAAAAACCAATACAACGCCCACCCGGAACAATGTATAAAGCTAAACGAACCGTTCACTGGGTACTTATCCGTACGAAAATCCCTATTGATTTACCTGTTTTTACAAGAAAATAAAATGTGAAAAAAATATTTCTACATCCCATGGCCTTTCCCAACCATTTAAATTTTTCTCTTACAGGTCTAACACTACCAAAAAACCAATACAACGCCCACCCGGAACAATGTATAAAGCTAAACGAACCGTTCACTGGGTACTTATATGTACGAAAATCCCAATTGATTTACCTGTTTTTACAAGGAAGTAAAATGTGAAAAAAATATTTCTACATCCCATGGCCTTTCCCAACCATTTAAATTTTTATCTTACAGGTCTAACACTACCGAAAAACCAATACAACTCCCACCCGGAACAATATATAAAGCTAAACGAACCGTTCACTGGGTACTTATCCGTGCGAAAAGCCCTATTGATTTACCTGTTTTTACAAGGAAATAAAATGTGAAAAAAATATTTCTACATCCCATGGCCTTTCCCAACCATTTAAATTTTTCTCTTACAGGTCTAACACTTCCGAAAAACCAATACAACGCCCACCCGGAACAATGTATAAAGCTAAACGAACCGTTCACTGGGTACTTATCTGTGCGAAAAGCCCTATTGATTTACCTGTTTTTACAAGGAAGTAAAATGTGAAAAAAATATTTCTACATCCCATGGCCTTTCCCAACCATTTAAATTTTTCTCTTACAGGTCTAACAGTTGCGAAAAACCAATACAACGCCCACCCGGAACAATGTATAAAGCTAAACGAACCGTTCACTGGGTACTTATACGTGCGAAAAGCCCTATTGATTTACCTGTTTTTACAAGGAAGTAAAATGTGAAAAAAATATTTCTACATCCCATGGCCTTTCCCAACCATTTAAATTTTTCTCTTACAGCTCTAACACTACCGAAAAACCAATACAACTCCCACCCGGAACAATATATAAAGCTAAACGAACCGTTCACTGGGTACTTATACGTACGAAAATCCCAATTGATTTACCTGTTTTTACAAGGAAATAAAATGTGAAAAAAATATTTCTACATCCCATGGCCTTTCCCAACCATTTAAATTTTTCTCTTACAGGTCTAACACTTCCGAAAAACCAATACAACGCCCACCCGGAAAAATATATAAAGCTAAACGAACCGTTCACTGGGTACTTATCCGTACGAAAATCCCTATTGATTTACCTGTTTTTACAAGGAAATAAAATGTGAAAAAAATATTTCTACATCCCATGGCCTTTCCCAACCATTTAAATTTTTCTCTTACAGGTCTAACAGTTGCGAAAAACCAATACAACGCCCACCCGGAACAATGTATAAAGCTAAACGAACCGTTCACTGGGTACTTATACGTACGAAAAGCCCTATTGATTTACCTGTTTTTACAATGAAATAAAATGTGAAAAAAATATTTCTACATCCCATGGCCTTTCCCAACCATTTAAATTTGTCTCTTACAGGTCTAACACTTCCAAAAAACCAATACAACGCCCACCCGGAACAATGTATAAAGCTAAACGAACCGTTCACTGGGTACTTATCCGTGCGAAAAGCCCTATTGATTTACCTGTTTTTACAAGGAAATAAAATGTGAAAAAAATATTTCTCCATCCCATGGCCTTTCCCAACCATTTAAATTTATCTCTTACAGGTCTAACACTTCCGAATAACCAATACAACGCCCACCCGGAACAATGTATAAAGCTAAACGAACCGTTCACTGGGTACTTATCCGTGCGAAAAGCCCTATTGATTTCCCTCTTTTTACAAGGAAGTAAAATGTGAAAAAAATATTTCTACATCCCATGGCCTTTCCCAACCATTTAAATTTTTCTCTTACAGGTCTAACACTTCCGAAAAACCAATACAACGCCCACCCGGAAAAATATATAAAGCTAAACGAACCGTTCACTGGGTACTTATCCGTACGAAAATCCCTATTGATTTACCTGTTTTTACAAGGAAATAAAATGTGAAAAAAATATTTCTACATCCCATGGCCTTTCCCAACCATTTAAATTTTTCTCTTACAGGTCTAACAGTTGCGAAAAACCAATACAACGCCCACCCGGAACAATGTATAAAGCTAAACGAACCGTTCACTGGGTACTTATACGTACGAAAAGCCCTATTGATTTACCTGTTTTTACAAAGAAGTAAAATGTGAAAAAAATATTTCTACATCCCATGGCCTTTCCCAACCATTTAAATTTTTCTCTTACAGGTCTAACAGTTGCGAAAAACCAATACAACGCCCACCCGGAACAATGTATAAAGCTAAACGAACCGTTCACTGGGTACTTATACGTGCGAAAAGCCCTATTGATTTACCTGTTTTTACAAGGAAGTAAAATGTGAAAAAAATATTTCTACATCCCATGGCCTTTCCCAACCATTTAAATTTTTCTCTTACAGGTCTAACACTTCCGAAAAACCAATACAACGCCCACCCGGAACAATGTATAAAGCTAAACGAACCGTTCACTGGGTTTACCTCTTTTTACAAGGAAATAAAATGTGAAAAAAATATTTCTACATCCCATGGCCTTTCCCAACCATTTAAATTTTTCTCTTACAGGTCTAACACTTCCGAAAAACCAATACAACGCCCACCCGGAACAATGTATAAAGCTAAACGAACCGTTCACTGGGTACTTATCCGTGCGAAAAGCCCTATTGATTTACCTGTTTTTACAAGGAAACAAAATGTGAAAAAAATATTTCTACATCCCATGGCCTTTCCCAACCATTTAAATTTTTCTCTTACAGGTCTAACATTTCCGAAAAACCAATACAACGCCCACCCGGAAAAATATATAAAGCTAAACGAACCGTTCACTGGGTACTTACCCGTACGAAAATCCCTATTCATTTACCTGTTTTTACAAGGAAGTAAAATGTGAAAAAAATATTTCTACATCCCATGGCCTTTCCCAACCATTTAAATTTTTCTCTTACAGGTCTAACAGTTGCGAAAAACCAATACAACGCCCACCCGGAACAATGTATAAAGCTAAACGAACCGTTCACTGGGTACTTATACGTGCGAAAAGCCCTATTGATTTACCTGTTTTTACAAGGAAGTAAAATGTGAAAAAAATATTTCTACATCCCATGGCCTTTCCCAACCATTTAAATTTTTCTCTTACAGGTCTAACACTACCGAAAAACCAATACAACTCCCACCCGGAACAATATATAAAGCTAAACGAACCGTTCACTGGATACTTATACGTACGAAAATCCCTATTGATTTACCTGTTTTTACAAGGAAATAAAATGTGAAAACAATATTTCTACATCCCATGGCCTTTCCCAACCATTTAAATTTTTCTCTTACAGGTCTAACACTTCCGAAAAACCAATACAACGCCCACCCAGAACAATGTATAAAGCTAAACGAACCGTTCACTGGGTACTTATCCGTGCGAAAAGCCCTATTGATTTACCTGTTTTTACAAGGAAGTAAAATGTGAAAAAAATATTTCTACATCCCATGGCCTTTCCCAACCATTTAAATTTTTCTCTTACAGGTCTAACACTACCGAAAAACCAATACAACTCCCACCCGGAACAATATATAAAGCTAAACGAACCGTTCACTGGGTACTTATACGTACGAAAATCCCTATTGATTTACCTGTTTTTACAAGGAAGTAAAATGTGAAAAAAATATTTCTACATCCCATGGCCTTTCCCAACCATTTAAATTTTTCTCTTACATGTCTAACACTACCGAAAAACCAATACAACTCCCACCCGGAACAATATATAAAGCTAAACGAACCGTTCACTGGGTACTTATACGTACGAAAATCCCTATTGATTTACCTGTTTTTACAAGGAAGTAAAATGTGAAAAAAATATTTCTACATCCCATGGCCTTTCCCAACCATTTAAATTTTTCTCTTACAGGTCTAACACTTCCGAAAAACCAATACAACGCCCACCCGGAAAAATATATAAATCTAAACGAACCGTTCACTGGGTACTTATCCGTACGAAAATCCCTATTGATTTACCTGTTTTTACAAGGAAGTAAAATGTGAAAAAAATATTTCTACATCCCATGGCTTTTCCCAACCATTTAAATTTTTCTCTTACAGGTCTAACACTTCCGAAAAACCAATACAACGCCCACCCGGAACAATATATAAAGCTAAACGAACCGTTCACTGGGTACTTATCCGTGCGAAAAGCCCTATTGATTTCCCTCTTTTTACAAGGAAGTAAAATGTGAAAAAATATTTCTACATCCCATGGCCTTTCCCAACCATTTAAATTTTTCTCTTACAGGTCTAACAATTGCAGAAAACCAATACAACGCCCACCCGGAACAATATATAAAGCTAAACGAACAGTTCACTGGGTACTTATCCGTACGAAAAGCCCTATTGATTTCCCTGTTTTTACAGGGAAGTAAAATGTGAAAAAAATATTTCTACATCCCATGGCCTTTCCCAACCATTAAAATTTTTCTCTTACAGGTCTAACAGTTGCGAAAAAACAATACAACACCCACCCGGAAAAATATATACAGCTAAACGAACCGTTTACTGGGTACTAATCCATACGAAAATCCCTATTGATTTACCTGTTTTTACAAGGAAATAAAATGTGAAACAAATATTTCTACATCCCATGGCCTTTCCCAACCATTTAAATATTTCTCTTACACGTCTAACGCTTCCGAAAAACCAATACAACTCCCACCCGGAACAATATATAAAGCTAAACGAACCGTTCACTGGGTACTTATCCATACGAAAATCCCTATTGATTTACCTGTTTTTACAAGGAAATAAAATGTGAAAAAAATATTTCTACATCCCATGGCCTTTCCCAACCATTTAAACTTTTCTCTTACAGGTCTAACACTTCCGAAAAACGAATACAACGCCCACCCGGAACAATATATAAAGCTAAATGAACCGTTCACTGGGCACTTATCCGTACAAAAATCCCTATTGATTTTCCTGTTTTTACAAGGAAATAAAATGTGAAAAAAATATTTCTACATCCCATGGCCTTTCCCAACCATTTAAATTTTTATCTTACAGGTCTAACACTACCGAAAAACCGATACAACGGCCACCCGGAACAATATATAAAGCTAAATGAACCGTTCACTGGGTACTTATACGTACGAAAATCCCTATTGATTTACCTGTATTTACAAGGAAATAAAATGTGAAAAAAATATTTCTACATCGCATGGCCTTTCCCAACTATTTAAATTTTTATCTTACAGGTCTAACACTACCGAAAAACCAATACAACTCCCACCCGGAACAATATATAAAGCTAAACGAACCGTTCACTGGGTACTTATACGTACGAAAATCCCTATTGATTTACCTGTTTTTACAAGGAAATAAAATGTGAAAAAAATATTTCTACATCCCATGGCCTTTCCCAACCATTTAAATTTTTCTCTTACAGGTCTAACACTTCCGAAAAACCAATACAACGCCCACCCGGAACAATGTATAAAGCTAAACGAACCGTTCACTGGGTACTTATCCGTGCGAAAAGCCCTATTGATTTCCCTCTTTTTACAAGGAAGTAAAATGTGAAAAAAATATTTCTACATCCCATGGCCTTTCCAAACCATTAAAATTTTTCTCTTACAGGTCTAACACTTCCGAAAAACCAATACAACGCCCACCCGGAACAATATATAAAGCTAAACGAACCGTTCACTGGGCACTTATCCGTACAAAAATCCCTATTGATTATCCTGTTTTTACAAGGAAATAAAATGTGAAAAAAATTTTTCTACATCCCATGGCCTTTCCCAACCATTTAAATTTTTATCTTACAGGTCTAACACTACCGAAAAACCAATACAACTCCCACCCGGTACAATATATAAAGCTAAACGAACCGTTCACTGGGTACTTATCCGTACGAAAATCCCTATTGATTTACCTGTTTTTACAAGGAAATAAAATGTGAAAAAAATATTTCTACATCCCATGGCCTTTCCCAACCATTTAAACTTTTCTCTTATAGCTCTAACACTTCCGAAAAACCAATACAACGGCCACCCGGAACAATATATAAAGCTAAACGAACCGTTCACTTGGCACTTATCCGTTCAAAAATCCCTATTGATTTTCCTGTTTTTACAAGGAAATAAAATGTGAAAAAAATATTTCTACATCCCATGGCCTTTCCAAACCATTAAAATTTTTCTCTTACAGGTCTAACACTTCCGAAAAACCAATACAACGCCCACCCGGAACAATGTATAAAGCTAAACGAACCGTTCACTGGGTACTTATCCGTGCGAAAAGCCCTATTGATTTACCTGTTTTTACAAGGAAGTAAAATGTGAAAAAAATATTTCTACATCCCATGGCCTTTCCCAACCATTTAAATTTTTATCTTACAGGTCTAACACTACCGAAAAACCAATACAACTCCCACCCGGAACAATATATAAAGCTAAACGAACCGTTCACTGGGTACTTATCCGTACGAAAATCCCTATTGATTTACCTGTTTTTACAAGGAAATAAAATGTGAAAAAAATATTTCTACATCCCATGGCCTTTCCCAACCATTTAAATTTTTCTCTTACAGGTCTAACACTTCCGAAAAACCAATACAACGCCCACCCGGAACAATGTATAAAGCTAAACGAACCGTTCACTGGGTACTTATCCGTGCGAAAAGCCCTATTGATTTACCTGTTTTTACAAGGAAACAAAATGTGAAAAAAATATTTCTACATCCCATGGCCTTTCCCAACCATTTAAATTTTTCTCTTACAGGTCTAACACTTCCGAAAAACCAATACAACGCCCACCCGGAAAAATATATAAAGCTAAACGAACCGTTCACTGGGTACTTATCCGTACGAAAATCCCTATTCATTTACCTGTTTTTACAAGGAAGTAAAATGTGAAAAAAATATTTCTACATCCCATGGCCTTTCCCAACCATTTAAATTTTTCTCTTACAGGTCTAACAGTTGCGAAAAACCAATACAACGCCCACCCGGAACAATGTATAAAGCTAAACGAACCGTTCACTGGGTACTTATACGTGCGAAAAGCCCTATTGATTTACCTGTTTTTACAAGGAAGTAAAATGTGAAAAAAAATATTTCTACATCCCATGGCCTTTCCCAACCATTTAAATTTTTCTCTTACAGGTCTAACACTACCGAAAAACCAATACAACTCCCACCCGGAACAATATATAAAGCTAAACGAACCGTTCACTGGATACTTATACGTACGAAAATCCCTATTGATTTACCTGTTTTTACAAGGAAATAAAATGTGAAAAAAATATTTCTACATCCCATGGCCTTTCCCAACCATTTAAACTTTTCTCTTATAGCTCTAACACTTCCGAAAAACCAATACAACGGCCACCCGGAACAATATATAAAGCTAAACGAACCGTTCACTCGGCACTTATCCGTACAAAAATCCCTATTGATTTTCCTGTTTTTACAAGGAAATAAAATGTGAAAAAAATATTTCTACATCCCATGGCCTTTCCCAACCATTTAAATTTTTCTCTTACAGGTCTAACACTTCCGAAAAACCAATACAACGCCCACCCGGAACAATGTATAAAGCTAAACGAACCGTTCACTGGGTACTTATCCGTGCGAAAAGCCCTATTGATTTACCTGTGTTTACAAGGAAGTAAAATGTGAAAAAAATATTTCTACATCCCATGGCCTTTCCCAACCATTTAAATTTTTATCTTACAGGTCTAACACTACCGAAAAACCAATACAACTCCCACCCGGAACAATATATAAAGCTAAACGAACCGTTCACTGGGTACTTATCCGTACGAAAATCCCTATTGATTTACCTGTTTTTACAAGGAAATAAAATGTGAAAAAAATATTTCTACATCCCATGGCCTTTCCCAACCATTTAAATTTTTCTCTTACAGGTCTAACACTTCCGAAAAACCAATACAACGCCCACCCGGAACAATGTATAAAGCTAAACGAACCGTTCACTGGGTACTTATCCGTGCGAAAAGCCCTATTGATTTACCTGTTTTTACAAGGAAACAAAATGTGAAAAAAATATTTCTACATCCCATGGCCTTTCCCAACCATTTAAATTTTTCTCTTACAGGTCTAACACTTCCGAAAAACCAATACAACGCCCACCCGGAAAAATATATAAAGCTAAACGAACCGTTCACTGGGTACTTATCCGTACGAAAATCCCTATTCATTTACCTGTTTTTACAAGGAAGTAAAATGTGAAAAAAATATTTCTACATCCCATGGCCTTTCCCAACCATTTAAATTTTTATCTTACAGGTCTAACACTACCGAAAAACCAATACAACTCCCACCCGGAACAATATATAAAGCTAAACGAACCGTTCACTGGAAACTTATACGTACGAAAATCCCTATTGATTTACCTGTTTTTACAAGGAAATAAAATGTGAAAACAATATTTCTACATCCCGTGGCCTTTCCCAACCATTTAAATTTTTCTCTTACAGGTCTAACACTTCTGAAAAACCAATACAACGCCCACCCGGAACAATGTATAAAGCTAAACGAACCGTTCACTGGGTACTTATCCGTGCGAAAAGCCCTATTGATTTACCTGTTTTTACAAGGAAGTAAAATGTGAAAAAAATATTTCTACATCCCATGGCCTTTCCCAACCATTTAAATTTTTATCTTACAGGTCTAACACTACCGAAAAACCAATACAACTCCCACCCGGAACAATATATAAAGCTAAACGAACCGTTCACTGGGTACTTATCCGTACGAAAATCCCTATTGATTTACCTGTTTTTACAAGGAAATAAAATGTGAAAAAAATATTTCTACATCCCATGGCCTTTCCCAACCATTTAAATTTTTCTCTTACAGGTCTAACACTTCCGAAAAACCAATACAACGCCCACCCGGAACAATGTATAAAGCTAAACGAACCGTTCACTGGGTACTTATCCGTGCGAAAAGCCCTATTGATTTACCTGTTTTTACAAGGAAACAAAATGTGAAAAAAATATTTCTACATCCCATGGCCTTTCCCAACCATTTAAATTTTTCTCTTACAGGTCTAACATTTCCGAAAAACCAATACAACGCCCACCCGGAAAAATATATAAAGCTAAACGAACCGTTCACTGGGTACTTATCCGTACGAAAATCCCTATTTATTTACCTGTTTTTACAAGGAAGTAAAATGTGAAAAAAATATTTCTACATCCCATGGCCTTTCCCAACCATTTAAATTTTTCTCTTACAGGTCTAACAGTTGCGAAAAACCAATACAACGGCCACCCGGAACAATGTATAAAGCTAAATGAACCGTTCACTGGGTACTTATACGTGCGAAAAGCCCTATTGATTTACCTGTTTTTACAAGGAAGTAAAATGTGAAAAAAATATTTCTACATCCCGTGGCCTTTCCCAGCCATTTAAATTTTTCTCTTACAGGTCTAACACTTCCGAAAAACCAATACAACGCCCACCCGGAACAATATATAAAGCTAAATGAACCGTTCACTGGGCACTTATCCGTACAAAAATCCCTATTGATTTTCCTGTTTTTACAAGGAAATAAAATGTGAAAAAAATATTTCTACATCCCATGGCCTTTCCCAACCATTTAAATTTTTATCTTACAGGTCTAACACTACCGAAAAACCGATACAACGGCCACCCGGAACAATATATAAAGCTAAACGAACCGTTCACTGGGTACTTATACGTACGAAAATCCCTATTGATTTACCTGTTTTTACAAGGAAATAAAATGTGAAAAAAATATTTCTACATCGCATGGCCTTTCCCAACTATTTAAATTTTTATCTTACAGGTCTAACACTACCGAAAAACCAATACAACTCCCACCCGGAACAATATATAAAGCTAAACGAACCGTTCACTGGGTACTTATACGTACGAAAATCCCTATTGATTTACCTGTTTTTACAAGGAAATAAAATGTGAAAAAAATATTTCTACATCCCATGGCCTTTCCCAACCATTTAAATTTTTCTCTTACAGGTCTAACACTTCCGAAAAACCAATACAACGCCCACCCGGAACAATGTATAAAGCTAAACGAACCGTTCACTGGGTACTTATCCGTGCGAAAAGCCCTATTGATTTCCCTCTTTTTACAAGGAAGTAAAATGTGAAAAAAATATTTCTACATCCCATGGCCTTTCCCAACCATTTAAATTTTTCTCTTACAGGTCTAACACTACCGAAAAACCAATACAACTCCCACCCGGAACAATATATAAAGCTAAACGAACCGTTCACTGGGTACTTATACGTACGAAAATCCCTATTGATTTACCTGTTTTTACAAGGAAATAAAATGTGAAAAAAATATTTCTACATCGCATGGCCTTTCCCAACTATTTAAATTTTTATCTTACAGGTCTAACACTACCGAAAAACCAATACAACTCCCACCCGGAACAATATATAAAGCTAAACGAACCGTTCACTGGGTACTTATACGTACGAAAATCCCTATTGATTTACCTGTTTTTACAAGGAAATAAAATGTGAAAAAAATATTTCTACATCCCATGGCCTTTCCCAACCATTTAAATTTTTCTCTTACAGGTCTAACACTTCCGAAAAACCAATACAACGCCCACCCGGAACAATGTATAAAGCTAAACGAACCGTTCACTGGGTACTTATCCGTGCGAAAAGCCCTATTGATTTCCCTCTTTTTACAAGGAAGTAAAATGTGAAAAAAATATTTCTACATCCCATGGCCTTTCCCAACCATTTAAATTTTTCTCTTACAGGTCTAACACTACCGAAAAACCAATACAACTCCCACCCGGAACAATATATAAAGCTAAACGAACCGTTCACTGGGTACTTATCAGTACGAAAATCCCTATTCATTTACCTGTTTTTACAAGGAAGTAAAATGTGAAAAAAATATTTCTACATCCCATGGCCTTTCCCAACCATTTAAATTTTTCTCTTACAGGTCTAACAGTTGCGAAAAACCAATACAACGCCCACCCGGAACAATGTATAAAGCTAAACGAACGGTTCACTGGGTACTTATACGTGCGAAAAGCCCTATTGATTTACCTGTTTTTACAAGGAAGTAAAATGTGAAAAAAATATTTCTACATCCCATGGCCTTTCCCAACCATTTAAATTTTTCTCTTACAGGTCTAACACTTCCGAAAAACAAATACAACGGCCACCCGGAACAATATATAAAGCTAAACGAACCGTTCACTGCGTACTTATCCGTACGAAAATCCCTATTGATTTACCTGTATTTACAAGGAAATAAAATGTGAAAAAAATATTTCTACATCCCATGGCCTTTCCCAACCTTTTAAACTTTTCTCTTACAGGTCTAACACTTCAGAAAAACCAATACAACGGCCACCCGGAACAATGTATAAAGCTAAACGATCCGTTCACTGGGTACTTATCCGTACGAAAATCCCTATTCATTTACCTGTTTTTACAAGGAAGTAAAATGTGAAAAAAATATTTCTACATCCCATGGCCTTTCCCAACGATTTAAATATTTATCTTAGAGGTCTAACACTACAGAAAAACCAATACAACTCCCACCCGGAACAATATATAAAGCTAAATGAACCGTTTACTGGGTACTAATCCATACGAAAATCCCTATTGATTTACCTGTTTTTACAAGGAAATAAAATGTGAAAAAAATATTTCTACATCCCATGGCCTTTCCCAACCATTTAAATTTTTCTCTTACAGGTCTAACACTTCCGAAAAACAAATACAACGGCCACCCGGAACAATATATAAAGCTAAACGAACCGTTCACAGGGCACTTATCCGTACGAAAATCCCTATTGATTTACCTGTTTTTACAAGGAAGTAAAATGTGAAAAAAATATCTCTACATCCCATGGCCTTTCCCAGCCATTTAAATTTTTCTCTTACAGGTCTAACACTTCCGAAAAACCAAGACAACGCCCACCCGGAACAATATATAAAGCTAAACGAACCGTTCACTGCGTACTTATCCGTACGAAAATCCCTATTGATTTACCTGTATTTACAAGGAAATAAAATTTGAAAAAAATATTTCTACATCCCATGGCCTTTCCCAACCTTTTAAACTTTTCTCTTACAGGTCTAACACTTCAGAAAAACCAATACAACGGCCACCCGGAACAATGTATAAAGCTAAACGATCCGTTCACTGGGTACTTATCCGTACGAAAATCCCTATTGATTTACCTGTTTTTACAAGGAAATAAAATGTGAAAAAAATATTTCTACATCCCATGGCCTTTCCCAACCATTTAAATTTTTCTCTTACAGGTCTAACACTTCCGAAAAACCAATACAACGCCCACCCGGAACAATGTATAAAGCTAAACGAACCGTTCACTGGGTACTTATCCGTGCGAAAAGCCCTATTGATTTACCTGTTTTTACAAGGAAACAAAATGTGAAAAAAATATTTCTACATCCCATGGCCTTTCCCAACCATTTAAATTTTTCTCTTACAGGTCTAACACTTCCGAAAAACCAATACAACGCCCACCCGGAAAAATATATAAAGCTAAACGAACCGTTCACTGGGTACTTATCCGTACGAAAATCCCTATTCATTTACCTGTTTTTACAAGGAAGTAAAATGTGAAAAAAATATTTCTACATCCCATGGCCTTTCCCAACCATTTAAATTTTTCTCTTACAGGTCTAACACTTCCGAAAAACCAATACAACGCCCACCCGGAACAATGTATAAAGCTAAACGAACCGTTCACTGGGTACTTATACGTGCGAAAAGCCCTATTGATTTACCTGTTTTTACAAGGAAGTAAAATGTGAAAAAAATATTTCTACATCCCATGGCCTTTCCCAACCATTTAAATTTTTCTCTTACAGGTCTAACACTACCGAAAAACCAATACAACTCCCACCCGGAACAATATATAAAGCTAAACGAACCGTTCACTGGATACTTATACGTACGAAAATCCCTATTGATTTACCTGTTTTTACAAGGAAATAAAATGTGAAAACAATATTTCTACATCCCGTGGCCTTTCCCAACCATTTAAATTTTTCTCTTACAGGTCTAACACTTCCGAAAAACCAATACAACGCCCACCCGGAACAATGTATAAAGCTAAACGAACCGTTCACTGGGTACTTATCCGTGCGAAAAGCCCTATTGATTTACCTGTTTTTACAAGGAAGTAAAATGTGAAAAAAATATTTCTACATCCCATGGCCTTTCCCAACCATTTAAATTTTTATCTTACAGGTCTAACACTACCGAAAAACCAATACAACTCCCACCCGGAACAATATATAAAGCTAAACGAACCGTTCACTGGGTACTTATCCGTACGAAAATCCCTATTGATTTACCTGTTTTTACAAGGAAATAAAATGTGAAAAAAATATTTCTACATCCCATGGCCTTTCCCAACCATTTAAATTTTTCTCTTACAGGTCTAACACTTCCGAAAAACAAATACAACGCCCACCCGGAACAATGTATAAAGCTAAACGAACCGTTCACTGGGTACTTATCCGTGCGAAAAGCCCTATTGATTTACCTGTTTTTACAAGGAAACAAAATGTGAAAAAAATATTTCTACATCCCATGGCCTTTCCCAACCATTTAAATTTTTCTCTTACAGGTCTAACACTTCCGAAAAACCAATACAACGCCCACCCGGAAAAATATATAAAGCTAAACGAACCGTTCACTGGGTACTTATCCGTACGAAAATCCCTATTCATTTACCTGTTTTTACAAGGAAGTAAAATGTGAAAAAAATATTTCTACATCCCATGGCCTTTCCCAACCATTTAAATTTTTCTCTTACAGGTCTAACACTTCCGAAAAACAAATACAACGGCCACCCGGAACAATATATAAAGCTAAACGAACCGTTCACTGGGCACTTATCCGTACGAAAATCCCTATTGATTTACCTGTTTTTACAAGGAAGTAAAATGTGAAAAAAATATCTCTACATCCCATGGCCTTTCCCAGCCATTTAAATTTTTCTCTTACAGGTCTAACACTTCCGAAAAACCAAGACAACGCCCACCCGGAACAATATATAAAGCTAAACGAACCGTTCACTGCGTACTTATCCGTACGAAAATCCCTATTGATTTACCTGTATTTACAAGGAAATAAAATGTGAAAAAAATATTTCTACATCCCATGGCCTTTCCCAACCTTTTAAACTTTTCTCTTACAGGTCTAACACTTCAGAAAAACCAATACAACGGCCACCCGGAACAATGTATAAAGCTAAACGATCCGTTCACTGGGTACTTATCCGTACGAAAATCCCTATTGATTTTCCTGTTTCTACAAGGAAGTAAAATGTGAAAAAAATATTTCTACATCCCATGGCCTTTCCCAACCATTTAAATTTTTCTCTTACAGATCTAACACTTCCGAAAAACCAATACAACGCCCACCCGGAACAATATATAAAGCTAAACGAACCGTTCACTGGGTACTTATCCGTACGAAAATCCCTATTGATTTACCTGTTTTTACAAGGAAATTAAATGTGAAAAAAATATTTCTACATCCCATGGCCTTTCCCAGCCATTTAAATTTCTCTCCCACAGGTCTAACACTTCCGAAAAACCCATACAACGCCCACCCGGAACCATGTATAAAGCTAAACGAACCGTTCACTGGGTACTTATCCGTGCGAAAAGCCTTATTGATTTACCTGTTTTTACAAGGAAGTAAAATGTGAAAAAAATATTTCTACATCCCATGGCCTTTCCCAACCATTTAAATTTTTCTTTTACATGTCTAACACTTCCGAAAAACCAATACAACGCCCACCCGGAACAATATATAAAGCTAAACGAACCGTTTACTGGGTACTTATCAGTACGAAAATCCCTATTGATTTACCTGTTTTTACAAGGAAATAAAATGTGAAAAAAATATTTCTACATCCCATGGCCTTTCCCAGCCACTTCGGTTTTTCTCCCTCAGGTCTAACACTTCCGAAAAACCAATACAACGCCCTCCCGGAACAATATATAAAGCTAAACGAACCGTGAACTGGGTACTTATCCGTAAGAAAATCCCTATTGATTTACCTGTTTTTACAAGGAAGTAAAATGTGAAAAAATATTTCTACATCCCATGGCCTTTCCCAGCCATTTAAACTTTTCTCTTACATGCCTAACACTTCTGAAAAACCAATACAATGGCCACCCGGAACAATATATAAAGCTAAACGAACCGTTCACTGGGCACTTATCCGTACGAAAATCCCTATTGATTTACCTGTTTTTACAAGGAAATAAAATGTGAAAAAAATATTTCTCCATCCCATGGCCTTTCCCAACCATTTACATTTTTATCTTACATGTATAACACTTCCGAAAAACCAATACAACGGCCACCCGGAACAATATATAAAGCTAAACGAACGGTTCACTGGTTACTTATCCGTACGAAAATCCCTATTGATTTACCTGTTTTTACAAGGAAATAAAATGTGAAAAAAATATTTCTACATCCCATGGCCTTTCGCAACCATTTAAACTTTTCTCTTACAGGTCTAACACTTCCGAAAAACCAATACAACGCCCACCCGGAACAATATATAAAGCTAAACGAACAGTTCACTGGGTACTTATCCGAACGAAAAGCACTATTGATTTACCTGTTTTTACAAGGAAGTAAAATATGAAAAAAATATTTCTACATCCCATGGCCTTTCCCAACCATTTATATTTTTCTCTTACAGGTCTAACAGTTGCGAAAAACCAATACAACACCCACCCGGAAAAATATATACAGCTAAACGAACCGTTTACTGGGTACTAATCCATCCGAAAATCCCTATTGATTTAAGTGTTTTTACAAGGAAATAAAATGTGAAAAAAATATTTCTCCATCCCATGGCCTTTCCCAACCATTTAAATTTTTCTCTTACAGGTCTAACACTACCGAAAAACCAATACAACTCCCACCCGGAACAATATATAAAGCTAAACGAACGGTTCACTGGTTACTTATCCGTACGAAAATCCCTATTGATTTACCTGTTTTTACAAGGAAATAAAATGTGAAAAAAATATTTCTACATCCCATGGCCTTTCCCAACCATTTAAATATTTATCTTAGAGGTCTAACACTACGGAAAAACCAATACAACTCCCACCCGGAACAATATATAAAGCTAAACGAACCGTTTACTGGGTACTAATCCATACGAAAATCCCTATTGATTTACATGTTTTTACAAGGAAATAAAATGTGAAAAAAATATTTCTACATACCATGGCCTTTCCCAACCATTTAAATTTTTCTCTTACAGGTCTAACACTTCTGAAAAACAAATACAACGGCCACCCGGAACAATATATAAAGCTAAACGAACCGTTCACTGGGCACTTATCAGTACGAAAATCCCTATTCATTTACCTCTTTTTACAAGGAAGTAAAATGTGAAAAAAATATTTCTACATCCCATGGCCTTTCCCAGCCATTTAAATTTTTCTCTTACAGGTCTAACACTTCCGAAAAACCAATACAACGCCCACCCGGAACAATATATAAAGCTAAACGAACCGTTCACTGCGTACTTATCCGTACGAAAATCCCTATTGATTTACCTGTATTTACAAGGAAATAAAATGTGAAAAAAATATTTCTACATCCCATGGCCTTTCCCAACCATTTAAATTTTTCTTTTACATGTCTAACACTTCCGAAAAACCAATACAACGCCCACCCGGAACAATATATAAAGCTAAACGAACCGTTTACTGGGTACTTATCAGTACGAAAATCCCTATTGATTTACCTGTTTTTACAAGGAAATAAAATGTGAAAAAAATATTTCTACATCCCATGGCCTTTCCCAGCCATTTAAACTTTTCTCTTACATGCCTAACACTTCTGAAAAACCAATACAATGGCCACCAGGAACAATATATAAAGCTAAACGAACCGTTCACTGGGCACTTATCCGTACGAAAATCCCTATTGATTTACCTGTTTTTACAAGGAAATAAAGTGTGAAAAAAATATTTCTACATCCCATGGCCTTTCCCAACCATTTAAACTTTTCTCTTACAGGTCTAACACTTCAGAAAAACCAATACAACGGCCACCCGGAACAATGTATAAAGCTAAACGATCCGTTCACTGGGTACTTATCCATACGAAAATCCCTATTGATTTTCCTGTATTTACAAGGAAATAAAATGTGAAAAAAATATTTCTACATCCCATGGCCTTTCCCAACCATTTAAATATTTATCTTAGAGGTCTAACACTACGGAAAAACCTATACAACTCCCACCCGGAACAATATATAAAGCTAAACGAACCGTTTACTGGGTACTAATCCATACGAAAATCCCTATTGATTTACCTGTTTTAACAAGGAAATAAAATGTGAAAAAAATATTTCTACATCCCATGGCCTTTCCCAACCATTTAAATTTTTCTCTTACAGGTCTAACATTTCCGAAAAACCAATACAACGCCCACCCGGAACAATATATAAAGCTAAACGAACCGTTCACTGCGTACTTATCCGTACGAAAATCCCTATTGATTTACCTGTATTTACAAGGAAATAAAATGTGAAAAAAATATTTCTACATCCCATGGCCTTTCCCAACCTTTTAAACTTTTCTCTTACAGGTCTAACACTTCAGAAAAACCAATACAACGGCCACCCGGAACAATGTATAAAGCTAAACGATCCGTTCACTGGGTACTTATCCGTACGAAAATCCCTATTCATTTACCTGTTTTTACAAGGAAGTAAAATGTGAAAAAAATATTTCTACATCCCATGGCCTTTCCCAACGATTTAAATATTTATCTTAGAGGTCTAACACTACAGAAAAACCAATACAACTCCCACCCGGAACAATATATAAAGCTAAATGAACCGTTTACTGGGTACTAATCCATACGAAAATCCCTATTGATTTACCTGTTTTTACAAGGAAATAAAATGTGAAAAAAATATTTCTACATCCCATGGCCTTTCCCAACCATTTAAATTTTTCTCTTACAGGTCTAACACTTCCGAAAAACAAATACAACGGCCACCCGGAACAATATATAAAGCTAAACGAACCGTTCACAGGGCACTTATCCGTACGAAAATCCCTATTGATTTACCTGTTTTTACAAGGAAGTAAAATGTGAAAAAAATATCTCTACATCCCATGGCCTTTCCCAGCCATTTAAATTATTCTCTTACAGGTCTAACACTTCCGAAAAACCAAGACAACGCCCACCCGGAACAATATATAAAGCTAAACGAACCGTTCACTGCGTACTTATCCGTACGAAAATCCCTATTGATTTACCTGTATTTACAAGGAAATAAAATTTGAAAAAAATATTTCTACATCCCATGGCCTTTCCCAACCTTTTAAACTTTTCTCTTACAGGTCTAACACTTCAGAAAAACCAATACAACGGCCACCCGGAACAATGTATAAAGCTAAACGATCCGTTCACTGGGTACTTATCCGTACGAAAATCCCTATTGATTTTCCTGTTTCTACAAGGAAGTAAAATGTGAAAAAAATATTTCTACATCCCATGGCCTTTCCCAACCATTTAAATTTTTCTCTTACTGATCTAACACTCCCGAAAAACCAATACAACGCCCACCCTGAACAATATATAAAGCTAAACGAACCGTTCACTGGGTACTTATCCGTACGAAAATCCCTATTGATTTACCTGTATTTACAAGGAAATAAAATGTGAAAAAAATATTTCTACATCCCATGGCCTTTCCCAACCATTTAAACTTTTCTCTTACAGGTCTAACACTTCCGAAAAACCCATACAACGCCCACCCGGAACCATGTATAAAGCTAAACGAACCGTTCACTGGGTACTTATCCGTGCGAAAAGCCTTATTGATTTACCTGTTTTTACAAGGAAGTAAAATGTGAAAAAAATATTTCTACATCCCATGGCCTTTCCCAACCATTTAAATTTTTCTTTTACATGTCTAACACTTCCGAAAAACCAATACAACGCCCACCCGGAACAATATATAAAGCTAAACGAACCGTTTACTGGGTACTTATCAGTACGAAAATCCCTATTGATTTACCTGTTTTTACAAGGAAATAAAATGTGAAAAAAATATTTCTACATCCCATGGCCTTTCCCAGCCACTTCGGTTTTTCTCCCTCAGGTCTAACACTTCCGAAAAACCAATACAACGCCCTCCCGGAACAATATATAAAGCTAAACGAACCGTGAACTGGGTACTTATCCGTAAGAAAATCCCTATTGATTTACCTGTTTTTACAAGGAAGTAAAATGTGAAAAAATATTTCTACATCCCATGGCCTTTCCCAGCCATTTAAACTTTTCTCTTACATGCCTAACACTTCTGAAAAACCAATACAATGGCCACCCGGAACAATATATAAAGCTAAACGAACCGTTCACTGGGCACTTATCCGTACGAAAATCCCTATTGATTTACCTGTTTTTACAAGGAAATAAAATGTGAAAAAAATATTTCTCCATCCCATGGCCTTTCCCAACCATTTACATTTTTATCTTACATGTATAACACTTCCGAAAAACCAATACAACGGCCACCCGGAACAATATATAAAGCTAAACGAACGGTTCACTGGTTACTTATCCGTACGAAAATCCCTATTGATTTACCTGTTTTTACAAGGAAATAAAATGTGAAAAAAATATTTCTACATCCCATGGCCTTTCGCAACCATTTAAACTTTTCTCTTACAGGTCTAACACTTCCGAAAAACCAATACAACGCCCACCCGGAACAATATATAAAGCTAAACGAACAGTTCACTGGGTACTTATCCGAACGAAAAGCACTATTGATTTACCTGTTTTTACAAGGAAGTAAAATATGAAAAAAATATTTCTACATCCCATGGCCTTTCCCAACCATTTATATTTTTCTCTTACAGGACTAACAGTTGCGAAAAACCAATACAACACCCACCCGGAAAAATATATACAGCTAAACGAACCGTTTACTGGGTACTAATCCATCCGAAAATCCCTATTGATTTAAGTGTTTTTACAAGGAAATAAAATGTGAAAAAAATATTTCTCCATCCCATGGCCTTTCCCAACCATTTAAATTTTTCTCTTACAGGTCTAACACTACCGAAAAACCAATACAACTCCCACCCGGAACAATATATAAAGCTAAACGAACGGTTCACTGGTTACTTATCCGTACGAAAATCCCTATTGATTTACCTGTTTTTACAAGGAAATAAAATGTGAAAAAAATATTTCTACATCTCATGGCCTTTCCCAACCATTTAAATATTTATCTTAGAGGTCTAACACTACGGAAAAACCAATACAACTCCCACCCGGAACAATATATAAAGCTAAACGAACCGTTTACTGGGTACTAATCCATACGAAAATCCCTATTGATTTACATGTTTTTACAAGGAAATAAAATGTGAAAAAAATATTTCTACATACCATGGCCTTTCCCAACCATTTAAATTTTTCTCTTACAGGTCTAACACTTCTGAAAAACAAATACAACGGCCACCCGGAACAATATATAAAGCTAAACGAACCGTTCACTGGGCACTTATCAGTACGAAAATCCCTATTCATTTACCTCTTTTTACAAGGAAGTAAAATGTGAAAAAAATATTTCTACATCCCATGGCCTTTCCCAGCCATTTAAATTTTTCTCTTACAGGTCTAACACTTCCGAAAAACCAATACAACGCCCACCCGGAACAATATATAAAGCTAAACGAACCGTTCACTGCGTACTTATCCGTACGAAAATCCCTATTGATTTACCTGTATTTACAAGGAAATAAAATGTGAAAAAAATATTTCTACATCCCATGGCCTTTCCCAACCATTTAAATTTTTCTTTTACATGTCTAACACTTCCGAAAAACCAATACAACGCCCACCCGGAACAATATATAAAGCTAAACGAACCGTTTACTGGGTACTTATCAGTACGAAAATCCCTATTGATTTACCTGTTTTTACAAGGAAATAAAATGTGAAAAAAATATTTCTACATCCCATGGCCTTTCCCAGCCATTTAAACTTTTCTCTTACATGCCTAACACTTCTGAAAAACCAATACAATGGCCACCAGGAACAATATATAAAGCTAAACGAACCGTTCACTGGGCACTTATCCGTACGAAAATCCCTATTGATTTACCTGTTTTTACAAGGAAATAAAGTGTGAAAAAAATATTTCTACATCCCATGGCCTTTCCCAACCATTTAAACTTTTCTCTTACAGGTCTAACACTTCAGAAAAACCAATACAACGGCCACCCGGAACAATGTATAAAGCTAAACGATCCGTTCACTGGGTACTTATCCATACGAAAATCCCTATTGATTTTCCTGTATTTACAAGGAAATAAAATGTGAAAAAAATATTTCTACATCCCATGGCCTTTCCCAACCATTTAAATATTTATCTTAGAGGTCTAACACTACGGAAAAACCTATACAACTCCCACCCGGAACAATATATAAAGCTAAACGAACCGTTTACTGGGTACTAATCCATACGAAAATCCCTATTGATTTACCTGTTTTAACAAGGAAATAAAATGTGAAAAAAATATTTCTACATCCCATGGCCTTTCCCAACCATTTAAATTTTTCTCTTACAGGTCTAACATTTCCGAAAAACCAATACAACGCCCACCCGGAACAATATATAAAGCTAAACGAACCGTTCACAGGGCACTTATCCGTACGAAAATCCCTATTGATTTACCTGTTTTTACAAGGAAGTAAAATGTGAAAAAAATATCTCTACATCCCATGGCCTTTCCCAGCCATTTAAATTTTTCTCTTACAGGTCTAACACTTCCGAAAAACCAAGACAACGCCCACCCGGAACAATATATAAAGCTAAACGAACCGTTCACTGCGTACTTATCCGTACGAAAATCCCTATTGATTTACCTGTATTTACAAGGAAATAAAATTTGAAAAAAATATTTCTACATCCCATGGCCTTTCCCAACCTTTTAAACTTTTCTCTTACAGGTCTAACACTTCAGAAAAACCAATACAACGGCCACCCGGAACAATGTATAAAGCTAAACGATCCGTTCACTGGGTACTTATCCGTACGAAAATCCCTATTGATTTACCTGTTTTTACAAGGAAATAAAATGTGAAAAAAATATTTCTACATCCCATGGCCTTTCCCAACCATTTAAATTTTTCTCTTACAGGTCTAACACTTCCGAAAAACCAATACAACGCCCACCCGGAACAATGTATAAAGCTAAACGAACCGTTCACTGGGTACTTATCCGTGCGAAAAGCCCTATTGATTTACCTGTTTTTACAAGGAAACAAAATGTGAAAAAAATATTTCTACATCCCATGGCCTTTCCCAACCATTTAAATTTTTCTCTTACAGGTCTAACACTTCCGAAAAACCAATACAACGCCCACCCGGAAAAATATATAAAGCTAAACGAACCGTTCACTGGGTACTTATCCGTACGAAAATCCCTATTCATTTACCTGTTTTTACAAGGAAGTAAAATGTGAAAAAAATATTTCTACATCCCATGGCCTTTCCCAACCATTTAAATTTTTCTCTTACAGGTCTAACACTTCCGAAAAACCAATACAACGCCCACCCGGAACAATGTATAAAGCTAAACGAACCGTTCACTGGGTACTTATACGTGCGAAAAGCCCTATTGATTTACCTGTTTTTACAAGGAAGTAAAATGTGAAAAAAATATTTCTACATCCCATGGCCTTTCCCAACCATTTAAATTTTTCTCTTACAGGTCTAACACTACCGAAAAACCAATACAACTCCCACCCGGAACAATATATAAAGCTAAACGAACCGTTCACTGGATACTTATACGTACGAAAATCCCTATTGATTTACCTGTTTTTACAAGGAAATAAAATGTGAAAACAATATTTCTACATCCCGTGGCCTTTCCCAACCATTTAAATTTTTCTCTTACAGGTCTAACACTTCCGAAAAACCAATACAACGCCCACCCGGAACAATGTATAAAGCTAAACGAACCGTTCACTGGGTACTTATCCGTGCGAAAAGCCCTATTGATTTACCTGTTTTTACAAGGAAGTAAAATGTGAAAAAAATATTTCTACATCCCATGGCCTTTCCCAACCATTTAAATTTTTATCTTACAGGTCTAACACTACCGAAAAACCAATACAACTCCCACCCGGAACAATATATAAAGCTAAACGAACCGTTCACTGGGTACTTATCCGTACGAAAATCCCTATTGATTTACCTGTTTTTACAAGGAAATAAAATGTGAAAAAAATATTTCTACATCCCATGGCCTTTCCCAACCATTTAAATTTTTCTCTTACAGGTCTAACACTTCCGAAAAACAAATACAACGCCCACCCGGAACAATGTATAAAGCTAAACGAACCGTTCACTGGGTACTTATCCGTGCGAAAAGCCCTATTGATTTACCTGTTTTTACAAGGAAACAAAATGTGAAAAAAATATTTCTACATCCCATGGCCTTTCCCAACCATTTAAATTTTTCTCTTACAGGTCTAACACTTCCGAAAAACCAATACAACGCCCACCCGGAAAAATATATAAAGCTAAACGAACCGTTCACTGGGTACTTATCCGTACGAAAATCCCTATTCATTTACCTGTTTTTACAAGGAAGTAAAATGTGAAAAAAATATTTCTACATCCCATGGCCTTTCCCAACCATTTAAATTTTTCTCTTACAGGTCTAACAGTTGCGAAAAACCAATACAACGCCCACCCGGAACAATGTATAAAGCTAAACGAACCGTTCACTGGGTACTTATACATGCGAAAAGCCCTATTGATTTACCTGTTTTTACAAGGAAGTAAAATGTGAAAAAAATATTTCTACATCCCGTGGCCTTTCCCAACCATTTAAATTTTTCTCTTACAGGTCTAACACTTCCGAAAAACCAATACAACGCCCACCCGGAACAATATATAAAGCTAAATGAACCGTTCACTGGGCACTTATCCGTACAAAACCTATTGATTTTCCTGTTTTTACAAGGAAATAAAATGTGAAAAAAATATTTCTACATCCCATGGCCTTTCCCAACCATTTAAATTTTTATCTTACAGGTCTAACACTACCGAAAAACCGATACAACGGCCACCCGGAACAATATATAAAGCTAAACGAACCGTTCACTGGGTACTTATACGTACGAAAATCCCTATTGATTTACCTGTTTTTACAAGGAAATAAAATGTGAAAAAAATATTTCTACATCCCATGGCCTTTCCCAACCATTTAAATTTTTCTCTTACAGGTCTAACACTTCCGAAAAACCAATGCAACGCCCACCCGGAACAATGTATAAAGCTAAACGAACCGTTCACTGGGTACTTATCCGTGCGAAAAGCCCTTTTGATTTCCCTCTTTTTACAAGGAAGTAAAATGTGAAAAAAATATTTCTACATCCCATGGCCTTTCCCAACCATTTAAATTTTTCTCTTACAGGTCTAACACTACCGAAAAACCAATACAACTCCCACCCGGAACAATATATAAAGCTAAACGAACCGTTCACTGGGTACTTATCCGTACGAAAATCCCTATTGATTTACCTGTTTTTACAAGGAAATAAAATGTGAAAAAAATATTTCTACATCCCATGGCCTTTCCCAACCATTTAAACTTTTCTCTTATAGCTCTAACACTTCCGAAAAACCAATACAACGCCCACCCGGAACAATATATAAAGCTAAACGAACCGTTCACTGGGCACTTATCCGTACAAAAATCCCTATTGATTTTCCTGTTTTTACAAGGAAATAAAATGTGAAAAAAATATTTCTACATCCCATGGCCTTTCCCAACCATTTAAATTTTTCTCTTACAGGTCTAACACTTCCAAAAAACCAATACAACGCCCACCCGGAACAATGTATAAAGCTAAACGAACCGTTCACTGGGTACTTATCCGTGCGAAAAGCCCTATTGATTTACCTGTTTTTACAAGGAAGTAAAATGTGAAAAAAATATTTCTACATCCCATGGCCTTTCCCAACCATTTAAATTTTTATCTTACAGGTCTAACACTACCGAAAAACCAATACAACTCCCACCCGGAACAATATATAAAGCTAAACGAACCGTTCACTGGGTACTTATACGTACGAAAATCCCTATTGATTTACCTGTTTTTACAAGGAAATAAAATGTGAAAAAAATATTTCTACATCCCATGGCCTTTCCCAACCATTTAAATTTTTCTCTTACAGGTCTAACACTTCCGAAAAACCAATACAACGCCCACCCGGAACAATGTATAAAGCTAAACGAACCGTTCACTGGGTACTTATCCGTGCGAAAAGCCCTATTGATTTACCTGTTTTTACAAGGAAACAAAATGTGAAAAAAATATTTCTACATCCCATGGCCTTTCCCAACCATTTAAATTTTTCTCTTACAGGTCTAACACTTCCGAAAAACCAATACAACGCCCACCCGGAAAAATATATAAAGCTAAACGAACCGTTCACTGGGTACTTATCCGTACGAAAAGCCCTATTCATTTACCTGTTTTTACAAGGAAGTAAAATGTGAAAAAAATATTTCTACATCCCATGGCCTTTCCCAACCATTTAAATTTTTCTCTTACAGGTCTAACAGTTGCGAAAAACCAATACAACGCCCACCCGGAACAATGTATAAAGCTAAACGAACCGTTCACTGGGTACTTATACGTGCGAAAAGCCCTATTGATTTACCTGTTTTTACAAGGAAGTAAAATGTGAAAATAATATTTCTACATCCCATGGCCTTTCCCAACCATTTAAATTTTTCTCTTACAGGTCTAACACTACCGAAAAACCAATACAACGCCCACCCGGAACAATGTATAAAGCTAAACGAACCGTTCACTGGGTACTTATCCGTGCGAAAAGCCCTATTGATTTACCTGTTTTTACAAGGAAGTAAAATGTGAAAAAAATATTTCTACATCCCATGGCCTTTCCCAACCATTTAAATTTTTCTCTTACAGGTCTAACACTTCCGAAAAACCAATACAACGCCCACCCGGAACAATGTATAAAGCTAAACGAACCGTTCACTGGGTACTTATCCGTGCGAAAAGCCCTATTGATTTCCCTCTTTTTACAAGGAAGTAAAATGTGAAAAAAATATTTCTACATCCCATGGCCTTTCCCAACCATTTAAATTTTTCTCTTACAGGTCTAACACTACCGAAAAACCAATACAACTCCCACCCGGAACAATATATAAAGCTAAACGAACCGTTCACTGGGTACTTATCCGTACGAAAATCCCTATTGATTTACCTGTTTTTACAAGGAAATAAAATGTGAAAAAAATATTTCTACATCCCATGGCCTTTCCCAACCATTTAAATTTTTCTCTTACAGGTCTAACACTTCCGAAAAACCAATACAACGCCCACCCGGAACAATGTATAAAGCTAAACGAACCGTTCACTGGGTACTTATCCGTGCGAAAAGCCCTATTGATTTACCTGTTTTTACAAGGAAACAAAATGTGAAAAAAATATTTCTACATCCCATGGCCTTTCCCAACCATTTAAATTTTTCTCTTACAGGTCTAAGACTTCCGAAAAACCAATACAACGCCCACCCGGAAAAATATATAAAGCTAAACGAACCGTTCACTGGGTACTTATCCGTACGAAAATCCCTATTCATTTACCTGTTTTTACAAGGAAGTAAAATGTGAAAAAAATATTTCTACATCCCATGGCCTTTCCCAACCATTTAAATTTTTCTCTTACAGGTCTAACAGTTGCGAAAAACCAATACAACGCCCACCCGGAACAATGTATAAAGCTAAACGAACCGTTCACTGGGTACTTATACGTGCGAAAAGCCCTATTGATTTACCTGTTTTTACAAGGAAGTAAAATGTGAAAAAAATATTTCTACATCCCGTGGCCTTTCCCAACCATTTAAATTTTTCTCTTACAGGTCTAACACTTCCGAAAAACCAATACAACGCCCACCCGGAACAATATATAAAGCTAAATGAACCGTTCACTGGGCACTTATCCGTACAAAACCTATTGATTTTCCTGTTTTTACAAGGAAATAAAATGTGAAAAAAATATTTCTACATCCCATGGCCTTTCCCAACCATTTAAATTTTTATCTTACAGGTCTAACACTACCGAAAAACCGATACAACGGCCACCCGGAACAATATATAAAGCTAAACGAACCGTTCACTGGGTACTTATACGTACGAAAATCCCTATTGATTTACCTGTTTTTACAAGGAAATAAAATGTGAAAAAAATATTTCTACATCGCATGGCCTTTCCCAACTATTTAAATTTTTATCTTACAGGTCTAACACTACCGAAAAACCAATACAACTCCCACCCGGAACAATATATAAAGCTAAACGAACCGTTCACTGGGTACTTATACGTACGAAAATCCCTATTGATTTACCTGTTTTTACAAGGAAATAAAATGTGAAAAAAATATTTCTACATCCCATGGCCTTTCCCAACCATTTAAATTTTTCTCTTACAGGTCTAACACTTCCGAAAAACCAATACAACGCCCACCCGGAACAATGTATAAAGCTAAACGAACCGTTCACTGGGTACTTATCCGTGCGAAAAGCCCTATTGATTTCCCTCTTTTTACAAGGAAGTAAAATGTGAAAAAAATATTTCTACATCCCATGGCCTTTCCCAACCATTTAAATTTTTCTCTTACAGGTCTAACACTACCGAAAAACCAATACAACTCCCACCCGGAACAATATATAAAGCTAAACGAACCGTTCACTGGGTACTTATCCGTACGAAAATCCCTATTGATTTACCTGTTTTTACAAGGAAATAAAATGTGAAAAAAATATTTCTACATCCCATGGCCTTTCCCAACCATTTAAACTTTTCTCTTATAGCTCTAACACTTCCGAAAAACCAATACAACGCCCACCCGGAACAATATATAAAGCTAAACGAACCGTTCACTGGGCACTTATCCGTACAAAAATCCCTATTGATTTTCCTGTTTTTACAAGGAAATAAAATGTGAAAAAAATATTTCTACATCCCATGGCCTTTCCCAACCATTTAAATTTTTCTCTTACAGGTCTAACACTTCCAAAAAACCAATACAACGCCCACCCGGAACAATGTATAAAGCTAAACGAACCGTTCACTGGGTACTTATCCGTGCGAAAAGCCCTATTGATTTACCTGTTTTTACAAGGAAGTAAAATGTGAAAAAAATATTTCTACATCCCATGGCCTTTCCCAACCATTTAAATTTTTATCTTACAGGTCTAACACTACCGAAAAACCAATACAACTCCCACCCGGAACAATATATAAAGCTAAACGAACCGTTCACTGGGTACTTATACGTACGAAAATCCCTATTGATTTACCTGTTTTTACAAGGAAATAAAATGTGAAAAAAATATTTCTACATCCCATGGCCTTTCCCAACCATTTAAATTTTTCTCTTACAGGTCTAACACTTCCGAAAAACCAATACAACGCCCACCCGGAACAATGTATAAAGCTAAACGAACCGTTCACTGGGTACTTATCCGTGCGAAAAGCCCTATTGATTTACCTGTTTTTACAAGGAAACAAAATGTGAAAAAAATATTTCTACATCCCATGGCCTTTCCCAACCATTTAAATTTTTCTCTTACAGGTCTAACACTTCCGAAAAACCAATACAACGCCCACCCGGAAAAATATATAAAGCTAAACGAACCGTTCACTGGGTACTTATCCGTACGAAAAGCCCTATTCATTTACCTGTTTTTACAAGGAAGTAAAATGTGAAAAAAATATTTCTACATCCCATGGCCTTTCCCAACCATTTAAATTTTTCTCTTACAGGTCTAACAGTTGCGAAAAACCAATACAACGCCCACCCGGAACAATGTATAAAGCTAAACGAACCGTTCACTGGGTACTTATCCGTGCGAAAAGCCCTATTGATTTCCCTCTTTTTACAAGGAAGTAAAATGTGAAAAAAATATTTCTACATCCCATGGCCTTTCCCAACCATTTAAATTTTTCTCTTACAGGTCTAACACTACCGAAAAACCAATACAACTCCCACCCGGAACAATATATAAAGCTAAACGAACCGTTGACTGGGTACTTATCCGTACGAAAATCCCTATTGATTTACCTGTTTTTACAAGGAAATAAAATGTGAAAAAAATATTTCTACATCCCATGGCCTTTCCCAACCATTTAAATTTTTCTCTTACAGGTCTAACACTTCCGAAAAACCAATACAACGCCCACCCGGAACAATGTATAAAGCTAAACGAACCGTTCACTGGGTACTTATCCGTGCGAAAAGCCCTATTGATTTACCTGTTTTTACAAGGAAGTAAAATGTGAAAAAAATATTTCTACATCCCATGGCCTTTCCCAACCATTTAAATTTTTCTCTTACAGGTCTAACACTACCGAAAAACCAATACAACTCCCACCCGGAACAATATATAAAGCTAAACGAACCGTTCACTGGGTACTTATCCGTACGAAAATCCCTATTGATTTACCTGTTTTTACAAGGAAATAAAATGTGAAAAAAATATTTCTACATCCCATGGCCTTTCCCAACCATTTAAATTTTTCTCTTACAGGTCTAACACTTCCGAAAAACCAATACAACGCCCACCCGGAACAATGTATAAAGCTAAACGAACCGTTCACTGGGTACTTATCCGTGCGAAAAGCCCTATTGATTTCCCTCTTTTTACAAGGAAGTAAAATGTGAAAAAAATATTTCTACATCCCATGGCCTTTCCCAACCATTTAAATTTTTCTCTTACAGGTCTAACACTACCGAAAAACCAATACAACTCCCACCCGGAACAATATATAAAGCTAAACGAACCGTTCACTGGGTACTTATACGTACGAAAATCCCTATTGATTTACCTGTTTTTACAAGGAAATAAAATGTGAAAAAAATATTTCTACATCCCATGGCCTTTCCCAACCATTTAAATTTTTCTCTTACAGGTCTAACACTTCCGAAAAACCAATACAACGCCCACCCGGAACAATGTATAAAGCTAAACGAACCGTTCACTGGGTACTTATCCGTGCGAAAAGCCCTATTGATTTACCTGTTTTTACAAGGAAACAAAATGTGAAAAAAATATTTCTACATCCCATGGCCTTTCCCAACCATTTAAATTTTTCTCTTACAGGTCTAACACTTCCGAAAAACCAATACAACGCCCACCCGGAAAAATATATAAAGCTAAACGAACCGTTCACTGGGTACTTATCCGTACGAAAAGCCCTATTCATTTACCTGTTTTTACAAGGAAGTAAAATGTGAAAAAAATATTTCTACATCCCATGGCCTTTCCCAACCATTTAAATTTTTCTCTTACACGTCTAACAGTTGCGAAAAACCAATACAACGCCCACCCGGAACAATGTATAAAGCTAAACGAACCGTTCACTGGGTACTTATACGTGCGAAAAGCCCTATTGATTTACCTGTTTTTACAAGGAAGTAAAATGTGAAAATAATATTTCTACATCCCATGGCCTTTCCCAACCATTTAAATTTTTCTCTTACAGGTCTAACACTACCGAAAAACCAATACAACTCCCACCCGGAACAATGTATAAAGCTAAACGAACCGTTCACTGGATACTTATACGTACGAAAATCCCTATTGATTTACCTGTTTTTACAAGGAAATAAAATGTGAAAACAATATTTCTACATCCCATGGCCTTTCCCAACCATTTAAATTTTTCTCTTACAGGTCTAACACTTCCGAAAAACCAAAACAACGCCCACCCGGAACAATGTATAAAGCTAAACGAACCGTTCACTGGGTACTTATCCGTGCGAAAAGCCCTATTGATTTACCTGTTTTTACAAGGAAGTAAAATGTGAAAAAAATATTTCTACATCCCATGGCCTTTCCCAACCATTTAAATTTTTATCTTACAGGTCTAACACTACCGAAAAACCAATACAACTCCCACCCGGAACAATATATAAAGCTAAACGAACCGTTCACTGGGTACTTATCCGTACGAAAATCCCTATTGATTTACCTGTTTTTACAAGGAAATAAAATGTGAAAAAAATATTTCTACATCCCATGGCCTTTCCCAACCATTTAAATTTTTCTCTTACAGGTCTAACACTTCCGAAAAACCAATACAACGCCCACCCGGAACAATGTATAAAGCTAAACGAACCGTTCACTGGGTACTTATCCGTGCGAAAAGCCCTATTGATTTACCTGTTTTTACAAGGAAACAAAATGTGAAAAAAATATTTCTACATCCCATGGCCTTTCCCAACCATTTAAATTTTTCTCTTACAGGTCTAACACTTCCGAAAAACCAATACAACGCCCACCCGGAAAAATATATAAAGCTAAACGAACCGTTCACTGGGTACTTATCCGTACGAAAAGCCCTATTCATTTACCTGTTTTTACAAGGAAGTAAAATGTGAAAAAAATATTTCTACATCCCATGGCCTTTCCCAACCATTTAAATTTTTCTCTTACAGGTCTAACAGTTGCGAAAAACCAATACAACGCCCACCCGGAACAATGTATAAAGCTAAACGAACCGTTCACTGGGTACTTATACGTGCGAAAAGCCCTATTGATTTACCTGTTTTTACAAGGAAGTAAAATGTGAAAATAATATTTCTACATCCCATGGCCTTTCCCAACCATTTAAATTTTTCTCTTACAGGTCTAACACTACCGAAAAACCAATACAACTCCCACCCGGAACAATTTATAAAGCTAAACGAACCGTTCACTGGATACTTATACGTACGAAAATCCCTATTGATTTACCTGTTTTTACAAGGAAATAAAATGTGAAAACAATATTTCTACATCCCATGGCCTTTCCCAACCATTTAAATTTTTCTCTTACAGGTCTAACACTTCCGAAAAACCAATACAACGCCCACCCGGAACAATGTATAAAGCTAAACGAACCGTTCACTGGGTACTTATCCGTGCGAAAAGCCCTATTGATTTACCTGTTTTTACAAGGAAGTAAAATGTGAAAAAAATATTTCTACATCCCATGGCCTTTCCCAACCATTTAAATTTTTCTCTTACAGGTCTAACAGTTGCGAAAAACCAATACAACGCCCACCCGGAACAATGTATAAAGCTAAACGAACCGTTCACTGGGTACTTATACGTGCGAAAAGCCCTATTGATTTACCTGTTTTTACAAGGAAGTAAAATGTGAAAAAAATATTTCTACATCCCATGGCCTTTCCCAACCATTTAAATTTTTCTCTTACAGGTCTAACACTACCGAAAAACCAATACAACTCCCACCCGGAACAATATAGAAAGCTAAACGAACCGTTCACTGGATACTTATACGTACGAAAATCCCTATTGATTTACCTGTTTTTACAAGGAAATAAAATGTGAAAACAATATTTCTACATCCCATGGCCTTTCCCAACCATTTAAATTTTTCTCTTACAGGTCTAACACTTCCGAAAAACCAATACAACGCCCACCCGGAACAATGTATAAAGCTAAACGAACCGTTCACTGGGTACTTATCCGTGCGAAAAGCCCTATTGATTTACCTGTTTTTACAAGGAAATAAAATGTGAAAAAAATATTTCTACATCCCATGGCCTTTCCCAACCATTTAAATTTTTCTCTTAAAGGTCTAACACTTCTGAAAAACCAATACAACGCCCACCCGGAAAAATGTATAAAGCTAAACGAACTGTTCACTGGGTACTTATCCGTACGAAAATCCCTATTGATTTACCTGTTTTTACAAGGAAATAAAATGTGAAAAAAATATTTCTACATCCCATGGCCTTTCCCAGCCATTTAAATTTTTCTCTTACAGGTCTAACACTTCCGAAAAACTAATACAACGCCCACCCGGAACAATGTATAAAGCTAAACGAACCGTTCACTGGGTACTTATCCGTGCGAAAAGCCCTAGTGATTTCCCTCTTTTTACAAGGAAGTAAAATGTGAAAAAAATATTTCTACATCCCATGGCCTTTCCCAACCATTTAAATTTTTCTCTTACAGGTCTAACAGTTGCGAAAAACCAATACAACGCCCACCCGGAACAATGTATAAAGCTAAACGAACCGTTCACTGGGTACTTATACGTGCGAAAAGCCCTATTGATTTACCTGTTTTTACAAGGAAGTAAAATGTGAAAAAAATATTTCTACATCCCATGGCCTTTCCCAACCATTTAAATTTTTCTCTTACAGGTCTAACACTACCGAAAAACCAATACAACTCGCACCCGGAACAACATATAAAGCTAAACGAACCGTTCACTGGGTACTTATACGTACGAAAATCCCTATTGATTTACCTGTTTTTACAAGGAAATAAAATGTGAAAACAATATTTCTACATCCCATGGCCTTTCCCAACCATTTAAATTTTTCTCTTACAGGTCTAACACTTCCGAAAAACCAATACAACGCCCACCCGGAACAATGTATAAAGCTAAACGAACCGTTCACTGGGTACTTATACGTGCGAAAAGCCCTATTGATTTACCTGTTTTTACAAGGAAGTAAAATGTGAAAAAAATATTTCTACATCCCATGGCCTTTCCCAACCATTTAAATTTTTCTCTTACAGGTCTAACACTACCGAAAAACCAATACAACTCCCACCCGGAACAATATAGAAAGCTAAACGAACCGTTCACTGGATACTTATACGTACGAAAATCCCTATTGATTTACCTGTTTTTACAAGGAAATAAAATGTGAAAACAATATTTCTACATCCCATGGCCTTTCCCAACCATTTAAATTTTTCTCTTACAGGTCTAACACTTCCGAAAAACCAATACAACGCCCACCCGGAACAATGTATAAAGCTAAACGAACCGTTCACTGGGTACTTATCCGTGCGAAAAGCCCTATTGATTTACCTGTTTTTACAAGGAAATAAAATGTGAAAAAAATATTTCTACATCCCATGGCCTTTCCCAACCATTTAAATTTTTCTCTTAAAGGTCTAACACTTCTGAAAAACCAATACAACGCCCACCCGGAACAATGTATAAAGCTAAACGAACCGTTCACTGGGTACTTATCCGTACGAAAATCCCTATTGATTTACCTGTTTTTACAAGGAAATAAAATGTGAAAAAAATATTTCTACATCCCATGGCCTTTCCCAGCCATTTAAATTTTTCTCTTACAGGTCTAACACTTCCGAAAAACTAATACAACGCCCACCCGGAACAATGTATAAAGCTAAACGAACCGTTCACTGGGTACTTATCCGTGCGAAAAGCCCTAGTGATTTCCCTCTTTTTACAAGGAAGTAAAATGTGAAAAAAATATTTCTACATCCCATGGCCTTTCCCAACCATTTAAATTTTTCTCTTACAGGTCTAACAGTTGCGAAAAACCAATACAACGCCCACCCGGAACAATGTATAAAGCTAAACGAACCGTTCACTGGGTACTTATACGTGCGAAAAGCCCTATTGATTTACCTGTTTTTACAAGGAAGTAAAATGTGAAAAAAATATTTCTACATCCCATGGCCTTTCCCAACCATTTAAATTTTTCTCTTACAGGTCTAACACTACCGAAAAACCAATACAACTCCCACCCGGAACAATATATAAAGCTAACCGAACCGTTCACTGGGTACTTATACGTACGAAAATCCCTATTGATTTACCTGTTTTTACAAGGAAATAAAATGTGAAAAAAATATTTCTACATCCCATGGCCTTTCCCAACCATTTAAATTTTTCTCTTACAGGTCTAACACTTCCGAAAAACCAATACAACGCCCACCCGGAACAATGTATAAAGCTAAACGAACCGTTCACTGGGTACTTATCCGTGCGAAAAGCCCTATTGATTTACCTGTTTTTACAAGGAAACAAAATGTGAAAAAAATATTTCTACATCCCATGGCCTTTCCCAACCATTTAAATTTTTCTCTTACAGGTCTAACACTTCCGAAAAACCAATACAACGCCCACCCGGAAAAATATATAAAGCTAAACGAACCGTTCACTGGGTACTTATCCGTACGAAAAGCCCTATTCATTTACCTGTTTTTACAAGGAAGTAAAATGTGAAAAAAATATTTCTACATCCCATGGCCTTTCCCAACCATTTAAATTTTTCTCTTACAGGTCTAACAGTTGCGAAAAACCAATACAACGCCTACCCGGAACAATGTATAAAGCTAAACGAACCGTTCACTGGGTACTTATACGTGCGAAAAGCCCTATTGATTTACCTGTTTTTACAAGGAAGTAAAATGTGAAAATAATATTTCTACATCCCATGGCCTTTCCCAACCATTTAAATTTTTCTCTTACAGGTCTAACACTACCGAAAAACCAATACAACTCCCACCCGGAACAATGTATAAAGCTAAACGAACCGTTCACTGGATACTTATACGTACGAAAATCCCTATTGATTTACCTGTTTTTACAAGGAAATAAAATGTGAAAACAATATTTCTACATCCCATGGCCTTTCCCAACCATTTAAATTTTTCTCTTACAGGTCTAACACTTCCGAAAAACCAATACAACGCCCACCCGGAACAATGTATAAAGCTAAACGAACCGTTCACTGGGTACTTATCCGTGCGAAAAGCCCTATTGATTTACCTGTTTTTACAAGGAAATAAAATGTGAAAAAAATATTTCTACATCCCATGGCCTTTCCCAACCATTTAAATTTTTCTCTTACAGGTCTAACACTTCTGAAAAACCAATACAACGCCCACCCGGAAAAATGTATAAAGCTAAACGAACCGTTCACTGGGTACTTATCCGTACGAAAATCCCTATTGATTTACCTGTTTTTACAAGGAAATAAAATGTGAAAAAAATATTTCTACATCCCATGGCCTTTCCCAGCCATTTAAATTTTTCTCTTACAGGTCTAACACTTCCGAAAAACTAATACAACGCCCACCCGGAACAATGTATAAAGCTAAACGAACCGTTCACTGGGTACTTATCCGTGCGAAAAGCCCTAGTGATTTCCCTCTTTTTACAAGGAAGTAAAATGTGAAAAAAATATTTCTACATCCCATGGCCTTTCCCAACCATTTAAATTTTTCTCTTACAGGTCTAACAGTTGCGAAAAACCAATACAACGCCCACCCGGAACAATGTATAAAGCTAAACGAACCGTTCACTGGGTACTTATACGTGCGAAAAGCCCTATTGATTTACCTGTTTTTACAAGGAAGTAAAATGTGAAAAAAATATTTCTACATCCCATGGCCTTTCCCAACCATTTAAATTTTTCTCTTACAGGTCTAACACTACCGAAAAACCAATACAACTCCCACCCGGAACAATATATAAAGCTAAACGAACCGTTCACTGGGTACTTATACGTACGAAAATCCCTATTGATTTACCTGTTTTTACAAGGAAATAAAATGTGAAAAAAATATTTCTACATCCCATGGCCTTTCCCAACCATTTAAATTTTTCTCTTACAGGTCTAACACTTCCGAAAAAACAATACAACGCCCACCCGGAACAATGTATAAAGCTAAACGAACCGTTCACTGCGTACTTATCCGTGCGAAAAGCCCTATTGATTTACCTGTTTTTAAAAGGAAATAAAATGTGAAAAAAATATTTCTACATCCCATGGCCTTTCCCAACCATTTAAATTTTTCTCTTACAGGTCTAACACTTCCGAAAAACCAATACAACGCCCACCCGGAACAATGTATAAAGCTAAACGAACCGTTCACTGGGTACTTATACGTACGAAAATCCCTATTGATTTACCTGATTTTACAAGGAAATAAAATGTGAAAACAATATTTCTACATCCCATGGCCTTTCCCAACCATTTAAATTTTTCTCTTACAGGTCTAACACTTCCGAAAAACCAATACAACGCCCACCCGGAACAATGTATAAAGCTAAACGAACCGTTCACTGGGTACTTATCCGTGCGAAAATCCCTATTGATTTACCTGTTTTTACAAGGAAGTAAAATGTGAAAAAAATATTTCTACATCCCATGGCCTTTCCCAACCATTTAAATTTTTATCTTACAGGTCTAACACTACCGAAAAACCAATACAACTCCCACCCGGAACAATATATAAAGCTAAACGAACCGTTCACTGGGTACTTATACGTACGAAAATCCCTATTGATTTACCTGTTTTTACAAGGAAATAAAATGTGAAAAAAATATTTCTACATCCCATGGCCTTTCCCAACCATTTAAATTTTTCTCTTACAGGTCTAACACTTCCGAAAAACCAATACAACGCCCACCCGGAACAATGTATAAAGCTAAACGAACCGTTCACTGGGTACTTATCCGTGCGAAAAGCCCTATTGATTTACCTGTTTTTACAAGGAAACAAAATGTGAAAAAAATATTTCTACATCCCATGGCCTTTCCCAACCATTTAAATTTTTCTCTTACAGGTCTAACACTTCCGAAAAACCAATACAACGCCCACCCGGAAAAATATATAAAGCTAAACGAACCGTTCACTGGGTACTTATCCGTACGAAAAGACCTATTCATTTACCTGTTTTTACAAGGAAGTAAAATGTGAAAAAAATATTTCTACATCCCATGGCCTTTCCCAACCATTTAAATTTTTCTCTTACAGGTCTAACAGTTGCGAAAAACCAATACAACGCCCACCCGGAACAATGTATAAAGCTAAACGAACCGTTCACTGGGTACTTATACGTGCGAAAAGCCCTATTGATTTACCTGTTTTTACAAGGAAGTAAAATGTGAAAATAATATTTCTACATCCCATGGCCTTTCCCAACCATTTAAATTTTTCTCTTACAGGTCTAACACTACCGAAAAACCAATACAACTCCCACCCGGAACAATGTATAAAGCTAAACGAACCGTTCACTGGGTACTTATACGTACGAAAATCCCTATTGATTTACCTGTTTTTACAAGGAAATAAAATGTGAAAACAATATTTCTACATCCCATGGCCTTTCCCAACCATTTAAATTTTTCTCTTACAGGTCTAACACTTCCGAAAAACCAATACAACGCCCACCCGGAACAATGTATAAAGCTAAACGAACCGTTCACTGGGTACTTATCCGTGCGAAAATCCCTATTGATTTACCTGTTTTTACAAGGAAGTAAAATGTGAAAAAAATATTTCTACATCCCATGGCCTTTCCCAACCATTTAAATTTTTATCTTACAGGTCTAACACTACCGAAAAACCAATACAACTCCCACCCGGAACAATATATAAAGCTAAACGAACCGTTCACTGGGTACTTATACGTACGAAAATCCCTATTGATTTACCTGTTTTTACAAGGAAATAAAATGTGAAAAAAATATTTCTACATCCCATGGCCTTTCCCAACCATTTAAATTTTTCTCTTACAGGTCTAACACTTCCGAAAAACCAATACAACGCCCACCCGGAACAATGTATAAAGCTAAACGAACCGTTCACTGGGTACTTATCCGTGCGAAAAGCCCTATTGATTTACCTGTTTTTACAAGGAAACAAAATGTGAAAAAAATATTTCTACATCCCATGGCCTTTCCCAACCATTTAAATTTTTCTCTTACAGGTCTAACACTTCCGAAAAACCAATACAACGCCCACCCGGAAAAATATATAAAGCTAAACGAACCGTTCACTGGGTACTTATCCGTACGAAAAGACCTATTCATTTACCTGTTTTTACAAGGAAGTAAAATGTGAAAAAAATATTTCTACATCCCATGGCCTTTCCCAACCATTTAAATTTTTCTCTTACAGGTCTAACAGTTGCGAAAAACCAATACAACGCCCACCCGGAACAATGTATAAAGCTAAACGAACCGTTCACTGGGTACTTATACGTGCGAAAAGCCCTATTGATTTACCTGTTTTTACAAGGAAGTAAAATGTGAAAATAATATTTCTACATCCCATGGCCTTTCCCAACCATTTAAATTTTTCTCTTACAGGTCTAACACTACCGAAAAACCAATACAACTCCCACCCGGAACAATGTATAAAGCTAAACGAACCGTTCACTGGGTACTTATACGTACGAAAATCCCTATTGATTTACCTGTTTTTACAAGGAAATAAAATGTGAAAACAATATTTCTACATCCCATGGCCTTTCCCAACCATTTAAATTTTTCTCTTACAGGTCTAACACTTCTGAAAAACCAATACAACGCCCACCCGGAACAATGTATAAAGCTAAACGAACCGTTCACTGGGTACTTATCCGTGCGAAAAGCCCTATTGATTTACCTGTTTTTACAAGGAAATAAAATGTGAAAAAAATATTTCTACATCCCATGGCCTTTCCCAACCATTTAAATTTTTCTCTTACAGGTCTAACACTTCTGAAAAACCAATACAACGCCCACCCGGAAAAATGTATAAAGCTAAACGAACCGTTCACTGGGTACTTATCCGTACGAAAATCCCTATTGATTTACCTGTTTTTACAAGGAAATAAAATGTGAAAAAAATATTTCTACATCCCATGGCCTTTCCCAGCCATTTAAATTTTTCTCTTACAGGTCTAACACTTCCGAAAAACTAATACAACGCCCACCCGGAACAATGTATAAAGCTAAACGAACCGTTCACTGGGTACTTATCCGTGCGAAAAGCCCTAGTGATTTCCCTCTTTTTACAAGGAAGTAAAATGTGAAAAAAATATTTCTACATCCCATGGCCTTTCCCAACCATTTAAATTTTTCTCTTACAGGTCTAACAGTTGCGAAAAACCAATACAACGCCCACCCGGAACAATGTATAAAGCTAAACGAACCGTTCACTGGGTACTTATACGTGCGAAAAGCCCTATTGATTTACCTGTTTTTACAAGGAAGTAAAATGTGAAAAAAATATTTCTACATCCCATGGCCTTTCCCAACCATTTAAATTTTTCTCTTACAGGTCTAACACTACCGAAAAACCAATACAACTCCCACCCGGAACAATATATAAAGCTAAACGAACCGTTCACTGGGTACTTATACGTACGAAAATCCCTATTGATTTACCTGTTTTTACAAGGAAATAAAATATGAAAAAAATATTTCTACATCCCATGGCCTTTCCCAACCATTAAAATTTTTCTCTTACAGGTCTAACACTTCCGAAAAACCAATACAACGCCCACCCGGAACAATGTATAAAGCTAAACGAACCGTTCACTGGGTACTTATCCGTGCGAAAAGCCCTATTGATTTACCTGTTTTTAAAAGGAAATAAAATGTGAAAAAAATATTTCTACATCCCATGGCCTTTCCCAACCATTTAAATTTTTCTCTTACAGGTCTAACACTTCCGAAAAACCAATACAACGCCCACCCGGAACAATGTATAAAGCTAAACGAACCGTTCACTGGGTACTTATCCGTACGAAAATCCCTATTGATTTACCTGTTTTTACAAGGAAATAAAATGTGAAAAAAATATTTCTACATCCCATGGCCTTTCCCAGCCATTTAAATTTTTCTCTTACAGGTCTAACACTTCCGAAAAACTAATACAACGCCCACCCGGAACAATGTATAAAGCTAAACGAACCGTTCACTGGGTACTTATCCGTGCGAAAAGCCCTAGTGATTTCCCTCTTTTTACAAGGAAGTAAAATGTGAAAAAAATATTTCTACATCCCATGGCCTTTCCCAACCATTTAAATTTTTCTCTTACAGGTCTAACAGTTGCGAAAAACCAATACAACGCCCACCCGGAACAATGTATAAAGCTAAACGAACCGTTCACTGGGTACTTATACGTGCGAAAAGCCCTATTGATTTACCTGTTTTTACAAGGAAGTAAAATGTGAAAAAAATATTTCTACATCCCATGGCCTTTCCCAACCATTTAAATTTTTCTCTTACAGGTCTAACACTACCGAAAAACCAATACAACTCCCACCCGGAACAATATATAAAGCTAACCGAACCGTTCACTGGGTACTTATACGTACGAAAATCCCTATTGATTTACCTGTTTTTACAAGGAAATAAAATGTGAAAAAAATATTTCTACATCCCATGGCCTTTCCCAACCATTTAAATTTTTCTCTTACAGGTCTAACACTTCCGAAAAACCAATACAACGCCCACCCGGAACAATGTATAAAGCTAAACGAACCGTTCACTGGGTACTTATCCGTGCGAAAAGCCCTATTGATTTACCTGTTTTTACAAGGAAACAAAATGTGAAAAAAATATTTCTACATCCCATGGCCTTTCCCAACCATTTAAATTTTTCTCTTACAGGTCTAACACTTCCGAAAAACCAATACAACGCCCACCCGGAAAAATATATAAAGCTAAACGAACCGTTCACTGGGTACTTATCCGTACGAAAAGCCCTATTCATTTACCTGTTTTTACAAGGAAGTAAAATGTGAAAAAAATATTTCTACATCCCATGGCCTTTCCCAACCATTTAAATTTTTCTCTTACAGGTCTAACAGTTGCGAAAAACCAATACAACGCCTACCCGGAACAATGTATAAAGCTAAACGAACCGTTCACTGGGTACTTATACGTGCGAAAAGCCCTATTGATTTACCTGTTTTTACAAGGAAGTAAAATGTGAAAATAATATTTCTACATCCCATGGCCTTTCCCAACCATTTAAATTTTTCTCTTACAGGTCTAACACTACCGAAAAACCAATACAACTCCCACCCGGAACAATGTATAAAGCTAAACGAACCGTTCACTGGATACTTATACGTACGAAAATCCCTATTGATTTACCTGTTTTTACAAGGAAATAAAATGTGAAAACAATATTTCTACATCCCATGGCCTTTCCCAACCATTTAAATTTTTCTCTTACAGGTCTAACACTTCCGAAAAACCAATACAACGCCCACCCGGAACAATGTATAAAGCTAAACGAACCGTTCACTGGGTACTTATCCGTGCGAAAAGCCCTATTGATTTACCTGTTTTTACAAGGAAATAAAATGTGAAAACAATATTTCTACATCCCATGGCCTTTCCCAACCATTTAAATTTTTCTCTTACAGGTCTAACACTTCCGAAAAACCAATACAACGCCCACCCGGAAAAATGTATAAAGCTAAACGAACCGTTCACTGGGTACTTATCCGTGCGAAAAGCCCTATTGATTTTCCTGTTTTTACAAGGAAGTAAAATGTGAAAAAAATATTTCTACATCCCATGGCCTTTCCCAACCATTTAAATTTTTCTCTTACAGGTCTAACACTTCTGAAAAACCAATACAACGCCCACCCGGAACAATGTATAAAGCTAAACGAACCGTTCACAGGGTACTTATCCGTGCGAAAAGCCCTATTGATTTCCCTCTTTTTACAAGGAAGTAAAATGTGAAAAAAATATTTCTACATCCCATGGCCTTTCCCAACCATTTAAATTTTTCTCTTACAGGTCTAACAGTTGCGAAAAACCAATACAACGCCAACTCGGAACAATGTATAGAGCTAAACGAACCGTTCACTGGGTACTTATACGTACGAAAATCCCTATTGATTTACCTGTTTTTACAAGGAAGTAAAATGTGAAAAAAATATTTCTACATCCCATGGCCTTTCCCAACCATTTAAATTTTTCTCTTACAGGTCTAACAGTTGCGAAAAACCAATACAACGCCCACCCGGAACAATATATAAAGCTAAACGAACCGTTCACTGGATACTTATACGTACGAAAATCCCTATTGATTTACCTGTTTTTACAAGGAAATAAAATGTGAAAACAACATTTCTACATCCCATGGCCTTTCCCAAACATTTAAATTTTTCTCTTACAGGTCTAACACTTCCGAAAAACCAATACAACGCCCACCCGGAACAATGTATAAAGCTAAACGAACCGTTCACTGGGTACTTATCCGTGCGAAAAGCCCTATTGATTTACCTGTTTTTACAAGGAAGTAAAATGTGAAAAAAATATTTCTACATCCCATGGCCTTTCCCAACCATTTAAATTTTTCTCTTACAGGTCTAACAGTTGCGAAAAACCAATACACCGCCCACCCGGAACAATGTATAAAGCTAAACGAACCGTTCACTGGGTACTTATACGTGCGAAAAGCCCTATTGATTTACCTGTTTTTACAAGGAAGTAAAATGTGAAAAAAATATTTCTACATCCCATGGCCTTTCCCAACCATTTAAATTTTTCTCTTACAGGTCTAACACTACCGAAAAACCAATACAACTCCCACCCGGAACAATATATAAAGCTAAACGAACCGTTCACTGGGTACTTATACGTACGAAAATCCCTATTGATTTACCTGTTTTTACAAGGAAATAAAATGTGAAAACAATATTTCTACATCCCATGGCCTTTCCCAACCATTTAAATTTTTCTCTTACAGGTCTAACACTTCCGAAAAACCAATACAACGCCCACCCGGAACAATGTATAAAGCTAAACGAACCGTTCACTGGGTACTTATCCGTGCGAAAAGCCCTATTGATTTACCTGTTTTTACAAGGAAGTAAAATGTGAAAAAAATATTTCTACATCCCATGGCCTTTCCCAACCATTTAAATTTTTCTCTTACAGGTCTAACAGTTGCGAAAAACCAATACAACGCCCACCCGGAACAATGTATAAAGCTAAACGAACCGTTCACTGGGTACTTATACGTGCGAAAAGCCCTATTGATTTACCTGTTTTTACAAGGAAGTAAAATGTGAAAAAAATATTTCTACATCCCATGGCCTTTCCCAACCATTTAAATTTTTCTCTTACAGGTCTAACACTACCGAAAAACCAATACAACTCCCACCCGGAACAATATAGAAAGCTAAACGAACCGTTCACTGGATACTTATACGTACGAAAATCCCTATTGATTTACCTGTTTTTACAAGGAAATAAAATGTGAAAACAATATTTCTACATCCCATGGCCTTTCCCAACCATTTAAATTTTTCTCTTACAGGTCTAACACTTCCGAAAAACCAATACAACGCCCACCCGGAACAATGTATAAAGCTAAACGAACCGTTCACTGGGTACTTATCCGTGCGAAAAGCCCTATTGATTTACCTGTTTTTACAAGGAAATAAAATGTGAAAAAAATATTTCTACATCCCATGGCCTTTCCCAACCATTTAAATTTTTCTCTTAAAGGTCTAACACTTCTGAAAAACCAATACAACGCCCACCCGGAAAAATGTATAAAGCTAAACGAACTGTTCACTGGGTACTTATCCGTACGAAAATCCCTATTGATTTACCTGTTTTTACAAGGAAATAAAATGTGAAAAAAATATTTCTACATCCCATGGCCTTTCCCAGCCATTTAAATTTTTCTCTTACAGGTCTAACACTTCCGAAAAACTAATACAACGCCCACCCGGAACAATGTATAAAGCTAAACGAACCGTTCACTGGGTACTTATCCGTGCGAAAAGCCCTAGTGATTTCCCTCTTTTTACAAGGAAGTAAAATGTGAAAAAAATATTTCTACATCCCATGGCCTTTCCCAACCATTTAAATTTTTCTCTTACAGGTCTAACAGTTGCGAAAAACCAATACAACGCCCACCCGGAACAATGTATAAAGCTAAACGAACCGTTCACTGGGTACTTATACGTGCGAAAAGCCCTATTGATTTACCTGTTTTTACAAGGAAGTAAAATGTGAAAAAAATATTTCTACATCCCATGGCCTTTCCCAACCATTTAAATTTTTCTCTTACAGGTCTAACACTACCGAAAAACCAATACAACTCCCACCCGGAACAACATATAAAGCTAAACGAACCGTTCACTGGGTACTTATACGTACGAAAATCCCTATTGATTTACCTGTTTTTACAAGGAAATAAAATGTGAAAACAATATTTCTACATCCCATGGCCTTTCCCAACCATTTAAATTTTTCTCTTACAGGTCTAACACTTCCGAAAAACCAATACAACGCCCACCCGGAACAATGTATAAAGCTAAACGAACCGTTCACTGGGTACTTATACGTGCGAAAAGCCCTATTGATTTACCTGTTTTTACAAGGAAGTAAAATGTGAAAAAAATATTTCTACATCCCATGGCCTTTCCCAACCATTTAAATTTTTCTCTTACAGGTCTAACACTACCGAAAAACCAATACAACTCCCACCCGGAACAATATAGAAAGCTAAACGAACCGTTCACTGGATACTTATACGTACGAAAATCCCTATTGATTTACCTGTTTTTACAAGGAAATAAAATGTGAAAACAATATTTCTACATCCCATGGCCTTTCCCAACCATTTAAATTTTTCTCTTACAGGTCTAACACTTCCGAAAAACCAATACAACGCCCACCCGGAACAATGTATAAAGCTAAACGAACCGTTCACTGGGTACTTATCCGTGCGAAAAGCCCTATTGATTTACCTGTTTTTACAAGGAAATAAAATGTGAAAAAAATATTTCTACATCCCATGGCCTTTCCCAACCATTTAAATTTTTCTCTTAAAGGTCTAACACTTCTGAAAAACCAATACAACGCCCACCCGGAACAATGTATAAAGCTAAACGAACCGTTCACTGGGTACTTATCCGTACGAAAATCCCTATTGATTTACCTGTTTTTACAAGGAAATAAAATGTGAAAAAAATATTTCTACATCCCATGGCCTTTCCCAGCCATTTAAATTTTTCTCTTACAGGTCTAACACTTCCGAAAAACTAATACAACGCCCACCCGGAACAATGTATAAAGCTAAACGAACCGTTCACTGGGTACTTATCCGTGCGAAAAGCCCTAGTGATTTCCCTCTTTTTACAAGGAAGTAAAATGTGAAAAAAATATTTCTACATCCCATGGCCTTTCCCAACCATTTAAATTTTTCTCTTACAGGTCTAACAGTTGCGAAAAACCAATACAACGCCCACCCGGAACAATGTATAAAGCTAAACGAACCGTTCACTGGGTACTTATACGTGCGAAAAGCCCTATTGATTTACCTGTTTTTACAAGGAAGTAAAATGTGAAAAAAATATTTCTACATCCCATGGCCTTTCCCAACCATTTAAATTTTTCTCTTACAGGTCTAACACTACCGAAAAACCAATACAACTCCCACCCGGAACAATATATAAAGCTAACCGAACCGTTCACTGGGTACTTATACGTACGAAAATCCCTATTGATTTACCTGTTTTTACAAGGAAATAAAATGTGAAAAAAATATTTCTACATCCCATGGCCTTTCCCAACCATTTAAATTTTTCTCTTACAGGTCTAACACTTCCGAAAAACCAATACAACGCCCACCCGGAACAATGTATAAAGCTAAACGAACCGTTCACTGGGTACTTATCCGTGCGAAAAGCCCTATTGATTTACCTGTTTTTACAAGGAAACAAAATGTGAAAAAAATATTTCTACATCCCATGGCCTTTCCCAACCATTTAAATTTTTCTCTTACAGGTCTAACACTTCCGAAAAACCAATACAACGCCCACCCGGAAAAATATATAAAGCTAAACGAACCGTTCACTGGGTACTTATCCGTACGAAAAGCCCTATTCATTTACCTGTTTTTACAAGGAAGTAAAATGTGAAAAAAATATTTCTACATCCCATGGCCTTTCCCAACCATTTAAATTTTTCTCTTACAGGTCTAACAGTTGCGAAAAACCAATACAACGCCTACCCGGAACAATGTATAAAGCTAAACGAACCGTTCACTGGGTACTTATACGTGCGAAAAGCCCTATTGATTTACCTGTTTTTACAAGGAAGTAAAATGTGAAAATAATATTTCTACATCCCATGGCCTTTCCCAACCATTTAAATTTTTCTCTTACAGGTCTAACACTACCGAAAAACCAATACAACTCCCACCCGGAACAATGTATAAAGCTAAACGAACCGTTCACTGGATACTTATACGTACGAAAATCCCTATTGATTTACCTGTTTTTACAAGGAAATAAAATGTGAAAACAATATTTCTACATCCCATGGCCTTTCCCAACCATTTAAATTTTTCTCTTACAGGTCTAACACTTCCGAAAAACCAATACAACGCCCACCCGGAACAATGTATAAAGCTAAACGAACCGTTCACTGGGTACTTATCCGTGCGAAAAGCCCTATTGATTTACCTGTTTTTACAAGGAAATAAAATGTGAAAAAAATATTTCTACATCCCATGGCCTTTCCCAACCATTTAAATTTTTCTCTTACAGGTCTAACACTTCTGAAAAACCAATACAACGCCCACCCGGAAAAATGTATAAAGCTAAACGAACCGTTCACTGGGTACTTATCCGTACGAAAATCCCTATTGATTTACCTGTTTTTACAAGGAAATAAAATGTGAAAAAAATATTTCTACATCCCATGGCCTTTCCCAGCCATTTAAATTTTTCTCTTACAGGTCTAACACTTCCGAAAAACTAATACAACGCCCACCCGGAACAATGTATAAAGCTAAACGAACCGTTCACTGGGTACTTATCCGTGCGAAAAGCCCTAGTGATTTCCCTCTTTTTACAAGGAAGTAAAATGTGAAAAAAATATTTCTACATCCCATGGCCTTTCCCAACCATTTAAATTTTTCTCTTACAGGTCTAACAGTTGCGAAAAACCAATACAACGCCCACCCGGAACAATGTATAAAGCTAAACGAACCGTTCACTGGGTACTTATACGTGCGAAAAGCCCTATTGATTTACCTGTTTTTACAAGGAAGTAAAATGTGAAAAAAATATTTCTACATCCCATGGCCTTTCCCAACCATTTAAATTTTTCTCTTACAGGTCTAACACTACCGAAAAACCAATACAACTCCCACCCGGAACAATATATAAAGCTAAACGAACCGTTCACTGGGTACTTATACGTACGAAAATCCCTATTGATTTACCTGTTTTTACAAGGAAATAAAATGTGAAAAAAATATTTCTACATCCCATGGCCTTTCCCAACCATTTAAATTTTTCTCTTACAGGTCTAACACTTCCGAAAAACCAATACAACGCCCACCCGGAACAATGTATAAAGCTAAACGAACCGTTCACTGCGTACTTATCCGTGCGAAAAGCCCTATTGATTTACCTGTTTTTAAAAGGAAATAAAATGTGAAAAAAATATTTCTACATCCCATGGCCTTTCCCAACCATTTAAATTTTTCTCTTACAGGTCTAACACTTCCGAAAAACCAATACAACGCCCACCCGGAACAATGTATAAAGCTAAACGAACCGTTCACAGGGTACTTATACGTGCGAAAAGCCCTATTGATTTACCTGTTTTTACAAGGAAATAAAATGTGAAAAAAATATTTCTACATCCCATGGCCTTTCCCAGCCATTTAAATTTTTCTCTTACAGGTCTAACACTTCCGAAAAACTAATACAACGCCCACCCGGAACAATGTATAAAGCTAAACGAACCGTTCACTGGGTACTTATCCGTGCGAAAAGCCCTAGTGATTTACCTGTTTTTAAAAGGAAATAAAATGTGAAAAAAATATTTCTACATCCCATGGCCTTTCCCAACCATTTAAATTTTTCTCTTACAGGTCTAACACTTCCGAAAAACCAATACAACGCCCACCCGGAACAATGTATAAAGCTAAACGAACCGTTCACTGCGTACTTATCCGTGCGAAAAGCCCTATTGATTTACCTGTTTTTAAAAGGAAATAAAATGTGAAAAAAATATTTCTACATCCCATGGCCTTTCCCAACCATTTAAATTTTTCTCTTACAGGTCTAACACTTCCGAAAAACCAATACAACGCCCACCCGGAACAATGTATAAAGCTAAACGAACCGTTCACAGGGTACTTATACGTGCGAAAAGCCCTATTGATTTACCTGTTTTTACAAGGAAATAAAATGTGAAAAAAATATTTCTACATCCCATGGCCTTTCCCAGCCATTTAAATTTTTCTCTTACAGGTCTAACACTTCCGAAAAACTAATACAACGCCCACCCGGAACAATGTATAAAGCTAAACGAACCGTTCACTGGGTACTTATCCGTGCGAAAAGCCCTAGTGATTTCCCTCTTTTTACAAGGAAGTAAAATGTGAAAAAAATATTTCTACATCCCATGGCCTTTCCCAACCATTTAAATTTTTCTCTTACAGGTCTAACTGTTGCGAAAAACCAATACAACGCCCACCCGGAACAATGTATAAAGCTAAACGAACCGTTCACTGGGTACTTATACGTGCGAAAAGCCCTATTGATTTACCTGTTTTTACAAGGAAGTAAAATGTGAAAAAAATATTTCTACATCCCATGGCCTTTCCCAACCATTTAAATTTTTCTCTTACAGGTCTAACACTACCGAAAAACCAATACAACTCCCACCCGGAACAATATATAAAGCTAAACGAACCGTTCACTGGGTACTTATACGTAAGAAAATCCCTATTGATTTACCTGATTTTACAAGGAAATAAAATGTGAAAACAATATTTCTACATCCCATGGCCTTTCCCAACCATTTAAATTTTTCTCTTACAGGTCTAACACTTCCGAAAAACCAATACAACGCCCACCCGGAACAATGTATAAAGCTAAACGAACCGTTCACTGGGTACTTATCCGTGCGAAAATCCCTATTGATTTACCTGTTTTTACAAGGAAGTAAAATGTGAAAAAAATATTTCTACATCCCATGGCCTTTCCCAACCATTTAAATTTTTATCTTACAGGTCTAACACTACCGAAAAACCAATACAACTCCCACCCGGAACAATATATAAAGCTAAACGAACCGTTCACTGGGTACTTATACGTACGAAAATCCCTATTGATTTACCTGTTTTTACAAGGAAATAAAATGTGAAAAAAATATTTCTACATCCCATGGCCTTTCCCAACCATTTAAATTTTTCTCTTACAGGTCTAACACTTCCGAAAAACCAATACAACGCCCACCCGGAACAATGTATAAAGCTAAACGAACCGTTCACTGGGTACTTATCCGTGCGAAAAGCCCTATTGATTTACCTGTTTTTACAAGGAAACAAAATGTGAAAAAAATATTTCTACATCCCATGGCCTTTCCCAACCATTTAAATTTTTCTCTTACAGGTCTAACACTTCCGAAAAACCAATACAACGCCCACCCGGAAAAATATATAAAGCTAAACGAACCGTTCACTGGGTACTTATCCGTACGAAAAGCCCTATTCATTTACCTGTTTTTACAAGGAAGTAAAATGTGAAAAAAATATTTCTACATCCCATGGCCTTTCCCAACCATTTAAATTTTTCTCTTACAGGTCTAACAGTTGCGAAAAACCAATACAACGCCCACCCGGAACAATGTATAAAGCTAAACGAACCGTTCACTGGGTACTTATACGTGCGAAAAGCCCTATTGATTTACCTGTTTTTACAAGGAAGTAAAATGTGAAAATAATATTTCTACATCCCATGGCCTTTCCCAACCATTTAAATTTTTCTCTTACAGGTCTAACACTACCGAAAAACCAATACAACTCCCACCCGGAACAATGTATAAAGCTAAACGAACCGTTCACTGGGTACTTATACGTACGAAAATCCCTATTGATTTACCTGTTTTTACAAGGAAATAAAATGTGAAAACAATATTTCTACATCCCATGGCCTTTCCCAACCATTTAAATTTTTCTCTTACAGGTCTAACACTTCTGAAAAACCAATACAACGCCCACCCGGAACAATGTATAAAGCTAAACGAACCGTTCACTGGGTACTTATCCGTGCGAAAAGCCCTATTGATTTACCTGTTTTTACAAGGAAATAAAATGTGAAAAAAATATTTCTACATCCCATGGCCTTTCCCAACCATTTAAATTTTTCTCTTACAGGTCTAACACTTCTGAAAAACCAATACAACGCCCACCCGGAAAAATGTATAAAGCTAAACGAACCGTTCACTGGGTACTTATCCGTACGAAAATCCCTATTGATTTACCTGTTTTTACAAGGAAATAAAATGTGAAAAAAATATTTCTACATCCCATGGCCTTTCCCAGCCATTTAAATTTTTCTCTTACAGGTCTAACACTTCCGAAAAACTAATACAACGCCCACCCGGAACAATGTATAAAGCTAAACGAACCGTTCACTGGGTACTTATCCGTGCGAAAAGCCCTAGTGATTTCCCTCTTTTTACAAGGAAGTAAAATGTGAAAAAAATATTTCTACATCCCATGGCCTTTCCCAACCATTTAAATTTTTCTCTTACAGGTCTAACAGTTGCGAAAAACCAATACAACGCCCACCCGGAACAATGTATAAAGCTAAACGAACCGTTCACTGGGTACTTATACGTGCGAAAAGCCCTATTGATTTACCTGTTTTTACAAGGAAGTAAAATGTGAAAAAAATATTTCTACATCCCATGGCCTTTCCCAACCATTTAAATTTTTCTCTTACAGGTCTAACACTACCGAAAAACCAATACAACTCCCACCCGGAACAATATATAAAGCTAAACGAACCGTTCACTGGGTACTTATACGTACGAAAATCCCTATTGATTTACCTGTTTTTACAAGGAAATAAAATATGAAAAAAATATTTCTACATCCCATGGCCTTTCCCAACCATTAAAATTTTTCTCTTACAGGTCTAACACTTCCGAAAAACCAATACAACGCCCACCCGGAACAATGTATAAAGCTAAACGAACCGTTCACTGGGTACTTATCCGTGCGAAAAGCCCTATTGATTTACCTGTTTTTAAAAGGAAATAAAATGTGAAAAAAATATTTCTACATCCCATGGCCTTTCCCAACCATTTAAATTTTTCTCTTACAGGTCTAACACTTCCGAAAAACCAATACAACGCCCACCCGGAACAATGTATAAAGCTAAACGAACCGTTCACAGGGTACTTATACGTGCGAAAAGCCCTATTGATTTCCCTCTTTTTACAAGGAAGTAAAATGTGAAAAAAATATTTCTACATCCCATGGCCTTTCCCAACCATTTAAATTTTTCTCTTACAGGTCTAACACTACCGAAAAACCAATACAACTCCCACCCGGAACAATGTATAAAGCTAAACGAACCGTTCACTGGGTACTTATACGTACGAAAATCCCTATTGATTTACCTGTTTTTACAAGGAAATAAAATGTGAAAACAATATTTCTACATCCCATGGCCTTTCCCAACCATTTAAATTTTTCTCTTACAGGTCTAACACTTCCGAAAAACCAATACAACGCCCACCCGGAAAAATGTATAAAGCTAAACGAACCGTTCACTGGGTACTTATCCGTGCGAAAAGCCCTATTGATTTTCCTGTTTTTACAAGGAAGTAAAATGTGAAAAAAATATTTCTACATCCCATGGCCTTTCCCAACCATTTAAATTTTTCTCTTACAGGTCTAACACTTCTGAAAAACCAATACAACGCCCACCCGGAACAATGTATAAAGCTAAACGAACCGTTCACAGGGTACTTATCCGTGCGAAAAGCCCTATTGATTTCCCTCTTTTTACAAGGAAGTAAAATGTGAAAAAAATATTTCTACATCCCATGGCCTTTCCCAACCATTTAAATTTTTCTCTTACAGGTCTAACAGTTGCGAAAAACCAATACAACGCCAACTCGGAACAATGTATAGAGCTAAACGAACCGTTCACTGGGTACTTATACGTACGAAAATCCCTATTGATTTACCTGTTTTTACAAGGAAGTAAAATGTGAAAAAAATATTTCTACATCCCATGGCCTTTCCCAACCATTTAAATTTTTCTCTTACAGGTCTAACACTACCGAAAAACCAATACAACTCCCACCCGGAACAATATATAAAGCTAAACGAACCGTTCACTGGATACTTATACGTACGAAAATCCCTATTGATTTACCTGTTTTTACAAGGAAATAAAATGTGAAAACAACATTTCTACATCCCATGGCCTTTCCCAAACATTTAAATTTTTCTCTTACAGGTCTAACACTTCCGAAAAACCAATACAACGCCCACCCGGAACAATGTATAAAGCTAAACGAACCGTTCACTGGGTACTTATCCGTGCGAAAAGCCCTATTGATTTACCTGTTTTTACAAGGAAGTAAAATGTGAAAAAAATATTTCTACATCCCATGGCCTTTCCCAACCATTTAAATTTTTCTCTTACAGGTCTAACAGTTGCGAAAAACCAATACACCGCCCACCCGGAACAATGTATAAAGCTAAACGAACCGTTCACTGGGTACTTATACGTGCGAAAAGCCCTATTGATTTACCTGTTTTTACAAGGAAGTAAAATGTGAAAAAAATATTTCTACATCCCATGGCCTTTCCCAACCATTTAAATTTTTCTCTTACAGGTCTAACACTACCGAAAAACCAATACAACTCCCACCCGGAACAATATATAAAGCTAAACGAACCGTTCACTGGGTACTTATACGTACGAAAATCCCTATTGATTTACCTGTTTTTACAAGGAAATAAAATGTGAAAACAATATTTCTACATCCCATGGCCTTTCCCAACCATTTAAATTTTTCTCTTACAGGTCTAACACTTCCGAAAAACCAATACAACGCCCACCCGGAACAATGTATAAAGCTAAACGAACCGTTCACTGGGTACTTATCCGTGCGAAAAGCCCTATTGATTTACCTGTTTTTACAAGGAAATAAAATGTGAAAAAAATATTTCTACATCCCATGGCCTTTCCCAACCATTTAAATTTTTCTCTTACAGGTCTAACACTTCCGAAAAACCAATACAACGCCCACCCGGAAAAATATATAAAGCTAAACGAACCGTTCACTGGGTACTTATCCGTACGAAAATCCCTAATGATTTACCTGTTTTTACAAGGAAATAAAATGTGAAAAAAATATTTCTACATCCCATGGCCTTTCCCAGCCATTTAAATTTTTCTCTTACAGGTCTAACACTTCCGAAAAACCAATACAACGCCCACCCGGAACAATGTATAAAGCTAAACGAACCGTTCACTGGGTACTTATCCGTGCGAAAAGCCCTAGTGATTTCCCTCTTTTTACAAGGAAGTAAAATGTGAAAAAAATATTTCTACATCCCATGGCCTTTCCCAACCATTTAAATTTTTCTCTTACAGGTCTAACAGTTGCGAAAAACCAATACAACGCCCACCCGGAACAATGTATAAAGCTAAACGAACCGTTCACTGGGTACTTATACGTGCGAAAAGCCCTATTGATTTACCTGTTTTTACAAGGAAGTAAAATGTGAAAAAAATATTTCTACATCCCATGGCCTTTCCCAACCATTTAAATTTTTCTCTTACAGGTCTAACACTACCGAAAAACCAATACAACTCCCACCCGGAACAATATATAAAGCTAAACGAACCGTTCACTGGGTACTTATACGTACGAAAATCCCTATTGATTTACCTGTTTTTACAAGGAAATAAAATGTGAAAAAAATATTTCTACATCCCATGGCCTTTCCCAACCATTTAAATTTTTCTCTTACAGGTCTAACACTTCCGAAAAACCAATACAACGCCCACCCGGAACAATGTATAAAGCTAAACGAACCGTTCACAGGGTACTTATACGTGCGAAAAGCCCTATTGATTTCCCTCTTTTTACAAGGAAGTAAAATGTGAAAAAAATATTTCTACATCCCATGGCCTTTCCCAACCATTTAAATTTTTCTCTTACAGGTCTAACACTACCAAAAAACCAATACAACTCCCACCCGGAACAATGTATAAAGCTAAACGAACCGTTCACTGGGTACTTATACGTACGAAAATCCCTATTGATTTACCTGTTTTTACAAGGAAATAAAATGTGAAAACAATATTTCTACATCCCATGGCCTTTCCCAACCATTTAAATTTTTCTCTTACAGGTCTAACACTTCCGAAAAACCAATACAACGCCCACCCGGAAAAATGTATAAAGCTAAACGAACCGTTCACTGGGTACTTATCCGTGCGAAAAGCCCTATTGATTTTCCTGTTTTTACAAGGAAGTAAAATGTGAAAAAAATATTTCTACATCCCATGGCCTTTCCCAACCATTTAAATTTTTCTCTTACAGGTCTAACACTTCTGAAAAACCAATACAACGCCCACCCGGAACAATGTATAAAGCTAAACGAACCGTTCACAGGGTACTTATCCGTGCGAAAAGCCCTATTGATTTCCCTCTTTTTACAAGGAAGTAAAATGTGAAAAAAATATTTCTATATCCCATGGCCTTTCCCAACCATTTAAATTTTTCTCTTACAGGTCTAACAGTTGCGAAAAACCAATACAACGCCCACCCGGAACAATGTATAAAGCTAAACGAACCGTTCACTGGGTACTTATACGTACGAAAATCCCTATTGATTTACCTGTTTTTACAAGGAAGTAAAATGTGAAAAAAATATTTCTACATCCCATGGCCTTTCCCAACCATTTAAATTTTTCTCTTACAGGTCTAACACTACCGAAAAACCAATACAACTCCCACCCGGAACAATATATAAAGCTAAACGAACCGTTCACTGGATACTTATACGTACGAAAATCCCTATTGATTTACCTGTTTTTACAAGGAAATAAAATGTGAAAACAATATTTCTACATCCCATGGCCTTTCCCAACCATTTAAATTTTTCTCTTACAGGTCTAACACTTCCGAAAAACCAATACAACGCCCACCCGGAACAATGTATAAAGCTAAACGAACCGTTCACTGGGTACTTATCCGTGCGAAAAGCCCTATTGATTTACCTGTTTTTACAAGGAAGTAAAATGTGAAAAAAATATTTCTACATCCCATGGCCTTTCCCAACCATTTAAATTTTTCTCTTACAGGTCTAACAGTTGCGAAAAACCAATACACCGCCCACCCGGAACAATGTATAAAGCTAAACGAACCGTTCACTGGGTACTTATACGTGCGAAAAGCCCTATTGATTTACCTGTTTTTACAAGGAAGTAAAATGTGAAAAAAATATTTCTACATCCCATGGCCTTTCCCAACCATTTAAATTTTTCTCTTACAGGTCTAACACTACCGAAAAACCAATACAACTCCCACCCGGAACAATATATAAAGCTAAACGAACCGTTCACTGGGTACTTATACGTACGAAAATCCCTATTGATTTACCTGTTTTTACAAGGAAATAAAATGTGAAAACAATATTTCTACATCCCATGGCCTTTCCCAACCATTTAAATTTTTCTCTTACAGGTCTAACACTACCGAAAAACCAATACAACTCCCACCCGGAACAATATATAAAGCTAAACGAACCGTTCACTGGGTACTTATCCGTACGAAAATCCCTATTGATTTACCTGTTTTTACAAGGAAATAAAATGTGAAAAAAATATTTCTACATCCCATGGCCTTTCCCAGCCATTTAAATTTTTCTCTTACAGGTCTAACACTTCCGAAAAACCAATACAACGCCCACCCGGAACAATGTATAAAGCTAAACGAACCGTTCACTGGGTACTTATCCGTGCGAAAAGCCCTATTGATTTACCTGTTTTTACAAGGAAATAAAATGTGAAAAAAATATTTCTACATCCCATGGCCTTTCCCAACCATTTAAATTTTTCTCTTACAGGTCTAACACTTCCGAAAAACCAATACAACGCCCACCCGGAACAATGTATAAAGCTAAACGAACCGTTCACAGGGTACTTATCCGTGCGAAAAGCCCTATTGATTTCCCTCTTTTTACAAAGAAGTAAAATGTGAAAAAAATATTTCTACATCCCATGGCCTTTCCCAACCTTTTAAATTTTTCTCTTACAGGTCTAACAGTTGCGAAAAACCAATACAACGCCCACCCGGAACAATGTATAAAACTAAACGAACCGTTCACTGGGTACTTATCCGTGCGAAAAGCCCTATTGATTTACCTGTTTTTACAAGGAAATAAAATGTGAAAAAAATATTTCTACATCCCATGGCCTTTCCCAACCATTTAAATTTTTCTCTTACAGGTCTAACACTACCGAAAAACCAATACAACTCCCACCCGGAACAATATATAAAGCTAAACGAACCGTTCACTGGATACTTATACGTACGAAAATCCCTATTGATTTACCTGTTTTTACAAGGAAATAAAATGTGAAAACAATATTTCTACATCCCATGGCCTTTCCCAACCATTTAAATTTTTCTCTTACAGGTCTAACACGTCCGAAAAACCAATACAACGCCCACCCGGAAAAATGTATAAAGCTAAACGAACCGTTCACTGGGTACTTATCCGTGCGAAAAGCCCTATTGATTTACCTGTTTTTACAAGGAAGTAAAATGTGAAAAAAATATTTCTACATCCCATGGCCTTTCCCAACCATTTAAATTTTTCTCTTACAGGTCTAACACTTCCGAAAAACCAATACAACGCCCACTCGGAACATTGTATAAAGCTAAACGAACCGTTCACTGGGTACTTATACGTGCGAAAAGCCCTATTGATTTACCTGTTTTTACAAGGAAGTAAAATGTGAAAAAAATATTTCTACATCCCATGGCCTTTCCCAACCATTTAAATTTTTCTCTTACAGGTCTAACACTACCGAAAAACCAATACAACTCCCACCCGGAACAATATATAAAGCTAAACGAACCGTTCACTGGATACTTATACGTACGAAAATCCCTATTGATTTACCTGTTTTTACAAGGAAATAAAATGTGAAAACAATATTTCTACATCCCATGGCCTTTCCCAACCATTTAAATTTTTCTCTTACAGGTCTAACACTTCCGAAAAACCAATACAACGCCCACCCGGAACAATGTATAAAGCTAAACGAACCGTTCACTGGGTACTTATCCGTGCGAAAAGCCCTATTGATTTACCTGTTTTTACAAGGAAATAAAATGTGAAAAAAATATTTCTACATCCCATGGCCTTTCCCAACCATTTAAATTTTTCTCTTACAGGTCTAACAATTCCGAAAAACCAATACAACGCCCACCCGGAAAAATATATAAAGCTAAACGAACCGTTCACTGGGTACTTATACGTACGAAAATCCCTATTGATTTACCTGTTTTTACAAGGAAATAAAATGTGAAAAAAATATTTCTACATCCCATGGCCTTTCCCAGCCATTTAAATTTTTCTCTTACAGGTCTAACACTTCCGAAAAACCAATACAACGCCCACCCGGAACAATGTATAAAGCTAAACGAACCGTTCACTGGATACTTATCCGTGCGAAAAGCCCTAGTGATTTCCCTCTTTTTACAAGGAAGTAAAATGTGAAAAAAATATTTCTACATCCCATGGCCTTTCCCAACCATTTAAATTTTTCTCTTACAGGTCTAACAGTTGCGAAAAACCAATACAACGCCCACCCAGAACAATGTATAAAGCTAAACGAACCGTTCACTGGGTACTTATACGTGCGAAAACCCCTATTAATTTACCTGTTTTTACAAGGAAGTAAAATGTGAAAAAAATATTTCTACATCCCATGGCCTTTCCCAACCATTTAAATTTTTCTCTTACAGGTCTAACACTACCGAAAAACCAATACAACTCCCACCCGGAACAATATATAAAGCTAAACGAACCGTTCACTGGGTACTTATACGTACGAAAATCCCTACTGATTTAAGTGTTTTTACAAGGAAATAAAATGTGAAAAAAATATTTCTACATCCCATGGCCTTTCCCAACCATTTAAATTTTTCTCTTACAGGTCTAACACTTCCGAAAAACCAATACAACGCCCACCCGGAACAATATATAAAGCTAAACGAACCGTTCACTGGGTACTTATACGTACGAAAATCCCTATTGATTTACCTGTTTTTACAAGGAAATAAAATGTGAAAAAAATATTTCTACATCCCATGGCCTTTCCCAACCATTTAAATTTTTCTCTTACATGTCTAACACTTCCGAAAAACCAATACAACGCCCACCCGGAACAATGTATAAAGCTAAACGAACCGTTCACTGGGTACTTATCCGTGCGAAAAGCCCTATTGATTTACCTGTTTTTACAAGGAAATAAAATGTGAAAAAAATATTTCTACATCCCATGGCCTTTCCCAACCATTTAAATTTTTCTCTTACAGGTCTAACAGTTGCGAAAAACCAATACAACGCCCACCCGGAACAATGTATAAAGATAAACGAACCGTTCACTGGGTACTTATACGTGCGAAAACCCCTATTAATTTACCTGTTTTTACAAGGAAGTAAAATGTGAAAAAAATATTTCTACATCCCATGGCCTTTCCCAACCATTTAAATTTTTCTCTTACAGGTCTAACACTACCGAAAAACCAATACAACTCCCACCCGGAACAATATATAAAGCTAAACGAACCGTTCACTGGGTACTTATACGTACGAAAATCCCTATTGATTTACCTGTTTTTACAAGGAAATAAAATGTGAAAAAAATATTTCTACATCCCATGGCCTTTCCCAACCATTTAAATTTTTCTCTTACAGGTCTAACACTTCCGAAAAACCAATACAACGCCCACCCGGAACAATATATAAAGCTAAACGAACCGTTCACTGGGTACTTATACGTACGAAAATCCCTATTGATTTACCTGTTTTTACAAGGAAATAAAATGTGAAAAAAATATTTCTACATCCCATGGCCTTTCCCAACCATTTAAATTTTTCTCTTACAGGTCTAACACTTCCGAAAAACCAATACAACGCCCACCCGGAACAATGTATAAAGCTAAACGAACCGTTCACTGGGTACTTATCCGTGCGAAAAGCCCTATTGATTTACCTGTTTTTACAAGGAAATAAAATGTGAAAAAAATATTTCTACATCCCATGGCCTTTCCCAACCATTTAAATTTTTCTCTTACAGGTCTAACACTTCCGAAAAACCAATACAATGCCCACCCGGAAAAATATATAAAGCTAAACGAACCGTTCACTGGGTACTTATCCGTACGAAAATCCCTATTGATTTACCTGTTTTTCCAAGGAAATAAAATGTGAAAAAAATATTTCTACGTCCCATGGCCTTTCCCAGCCATTTAAATTTTTCTCTTACAGGTCTAACACTTCCGAAAAACCAATACAACGCCCACCCGGAACAATGTATAAAGCTAAACGAACCGTTCACTGGGTACTTATCCGTACGAAAATCCCTAATGATTTACCAGTTTTTACAAGGAAATAAAATGTGAAAAAAATATTTCTACATCCCATGGCCTTTCCCAACCATTTAAATTTTTCTCTTACAGGTCTAACACTTCCGAAAAACCAATACAACGCCCACCCGGAACAATGTATAAAGCTAAACGAACCGTTCACAGGGTACTTATCCGTGCGAAAAGCCCTATTGATTTCCCTCTTTTTACAAAGAAGTAAAATGTGAAAAAAATATTTCTACATCCCATGGCCTTTCCCAACCTTTTAAATTTTTCTCTTACAGGTCTAACAGTTGCGAAAAACCAATACAACGCCCACCCGGAACAATGTATAAAACTAAACGAACCGTTCACTGGGTACTTATCCGTGCGAAAAGCCCTATTGATTTACCTGTTTTTACAAGGAAATAAAATGTGAAAAAAATATTTCTACATCCCATGGCCTTTCCCAACCATTTAAATTTTTCTCTTACAGGTCTAACACTACCGAAAAACCAATACAACTCCCACCCGGAACAATATATAAAGCTAAACGAACCGTTCACTGGATACTTATACGTACGAAAATCCCTATTGATTTACCTGTTTTTACAAGGAAATAAAATGTGAAAACAATATTTCTACATCCCATGGCCTTTCCCAACCATTTAAATTTTTCTCTTACAGGTCTAACACGTCCGAAAAACCAATACAACGCCCACCCGGAAAAATGTATAAAGCTAAACGAACCGTTCACTGGGTACTTATCCGTGCGAAAAGCCCTATTGATTTACCTGTTTTTACAAGGAAGTAAAATGTGAAAAAAATATTTCTACATCCCATGGCCTTTCCCAACCATTTAAATTTTTCTCTTACAGGTCTAACACTTCCGAAAAACCAATACAACGCCCACTCGGAACATTGTATAAAGCTAAACGAACCGTTCACTGGGTACTTATACGTGCGAAAAGCCCTATTGATTTACCTGTTTTTACAAGGAAGTAAAATGTGAAAAAAATATTTCTACATCCCATGGCCTTTCCCAACCATTTAAATTTTTCTCTTACAGGTCTAACACTACCGAAAAACCAATACAACTCCCACCCGGAACAATATATAAAGCTAAACGAACCGTTCACTGGATACTTATACGTACGAAAATCCCTATTGATTTACCTGTTTTTACAAGGAAATAAAATGTGAAAACAATATTTCTACATCCCATGGCCTTTCCCAACCATTTAAATTTTTCTCTTACAGGTCTAACACTTCCGAAAAACCAATACAACGCCCACCCGGAACAATGTATAAAGCTAAACGAACCGTTCACTGGGTACTTATCCGTGCGAAAAGCCCTATTGATTTACCTGTTTTTACAAGGAAATAAAATGTGAAAAAAATATTTCTACATCCCATGGCCTTTCCCAACCATTTAAATTTTTCTCTTACAGGTCTAACAATTCCGAAAAACCAATACAACGCCCACCCGGAAAAATATATAAAGCTAAACGAACCGTTCACTGGGTACTTATACGTACGAAAATCCCTATTGATTTACCTGTTTTTACAAGGAAATAAAATGTGAAAAAAATATTTCTACATCCCATGGCCTTTCCCAGCCATTTAAATTTTTCTCTTACAGGTCTAACACTACCGAAAAACCAATACAACTCCCACCCGGAACAATATATAAAGCTAAACGAACCGTTCACTGGGTACTTATACGTACGAAAATCCCTACTGATTTAAGTGTTTTTACAAGGAAATAAAATGTGAAAAAAATATTTCTACATCCCATGGCCTTTCCCAACCATTTAAATTTTTCTCTTACAGGTCTAACACTTCCGAAAAACCAATACAACGCCCACCCGGAACAATATATAAAGCTAAACGAACCGTTCACTGGGTACTTATACGTACGAAAATCCCTATTGATTTACCTGTTTTTACAAGGAAATAAAATGTGAAAAAAATATTTCTACATCCCATGGCCTTTCCCAACCATTTAAATTTTTCTCTTACATGTCTAACACTTCCGAAAAACCAATACAACGCCCACCCGGAACAATGTATAAAGCTAAACGAACCGTTCACTGGGTACTTATCCGTGCGAAAAGCCCTATTGATTTACCTGTTTTTACAAGGAAATAAAATGTGAAAAAAATATTTCTACATCCCATGGCCTTTCCCAACCATTTAAATTTTTCTCTTACAGGTCTAACACTACCGAAAAACCAATACAACTCCCACCCGGAACAATATATAAAGCTAAACGAACCGTTCACTGGGTACTTATACGTACGAAAATCCCTATTGATTTACCTGTTTTTACAAGGAAATAAAATGTGAAAAAAATATTTCTACATCCCATGGCCTTTCCCAACCATTTAAATTTTTCTCTTACAGGTCTAACACTTCCGAAAAACCAATACAACGCCCACCCGGAACAATATATAAAGCTAAACGAACCGTTCACTGGGTACTTATACGTACGAAAATCCCTATTGATTTACCTGTTTTTACAAGGAAATAAAATGTGAAAAAAATATTTCTACATCCCATGGCCTTTCCCAACCATTTAAATTTTTCTCTTACAGGTCTAACACTTCCGAAAAACCAATACAACGCCCACCCGGAACAATGTATAAAGCTAAACGAACCGTTCACTGGGTACTTATCCGTGCGAAAAGCCCTATTGATTTACCTGTTTTTACAAGGAAATAAAATGTGAAAAAAATATTTCTACATCCCATGGCCTTTCCCAACCATTTAAATTTTTCTCTTACAGGTCTAACACTTCCGAAAAACCAATACAATGCCCACCCGGAAAAATATATAAAGCTAAACGAACCGTTCACTGGGTACTTATCCGTACGAAAATCCCTATTGATTTACCTGTTTTTCCAAGGAAATAAAATGTGAAAAAAATATTTCTACGTCCCATGGCCTTTCCCAGCCATTTAAATTTTTCTCTTACAGGTCTAACACTTCCGAAAAACCAATACAACGCCCACCCGGAACAATGTATAAAGCTAAACGAACCGTTCACTGGGTACTTATCCGTGCGAAAAGCCCTATTGATTTCCCTCTTTTTACAAGGAAGTAAAATGTGAAAAAAATATTTCTACATCCCATGGCCTTTCCCAACCATTTAAATTGTTCTCTTACAGGTCTAACAGTTGTGAAAAACCAATACAACGCCCACTCGGAATAATATATAAAGCTAAACGAACCGTTCACTGGGTACTAATCCATACGAAAATCCCTATTGATTTACCTGTTTTTACAAGGAAATAAAATGTGAAAAAAATATTTCTATATCCCATGGCCTTTCCCAACCATTTAAATTTTTCTCTTACAGGTCTAACACTTCCGAAAAACCAATACAACGCCCACCCGGAACAATATATAAAGCTAAACGAACCGTTCACTGGGTACTTATCCGTACGAAAATCCCTATTGATTTACCTGTTTTTACAAGGAAATAAAATGTGAAAAAAATATTTCTACATCCCATGGCCTTTCCCAGCCATTTAAATTTTTCTCTTACAGGTCTAACAGTTGCGAAAAACCAATACAACGCCCACTCGGAATAATATATAAAGCTAAACGAACCGTTCACTGGGTACTAATCCATACGAAAATCCCTATTGATTTACCTGTTTTTACAAGGAAATAAAATGTGAAAAAAATATTTCTACATCCCATGGCCTTTCCCAACCATTTAAATTTTTCTCTTACAGGTCTAACACTTCCGAAAAACCAATACAACGCCCACCCGGAACAATACATAAAGCTAAACGAACCATTCACTGGCTACTTATCCGTACGAAAATCCCTATTGATTTACCTGTTTTTACAAGGAAATAAAATGTGAAAAAAATATTTCTACATCCCATGGCCTTTCCCAGCCATTTAAATTTTTCTCTTACAGGTTTAACAGTTGCGAAAAACCAATAAAACGCCCACCCGGAACAATGTATAAAGCTAAACGAACCGTTCACTGGGTACTAATCCATACGAAAATCCCAATTGATTTACCTGTTTTTACAAGGAAATAAAGTGTGAAAAAAATATTTCTACATCCCATGGCCTTTCCCAGCCATTTAAATTTTTCTCTTACAGGTCTAACACTTCCGAAAAACCAATACAACGCCCACCCGGAACAATGTATAAAGCTAAACGAACCGTTCACTGGGTACTTATCCGTACGAAAATCCCTATTGATTTACCTGTTTTTACAAGGAAATAAAATGTGAAAAAAATATTTCTATATTCCATGGCCTTTCCCAACCATTTAAATTTTTCTCTTACAGGTCTAACACTTCCGAAAAACCAATACAACGCCCACCCGGAACAATATATAAAGCTAAACGAACCGTTCACTGGGTACTTATCCGTACGAAAATCCCTAATGATTTACCAGTTTTTACAAGGAAATAAAATTTGCAAAAAATATTTCTACATCCCATGGCCTTTCCCAGCCATTTAAATTTTTCTCTTACAGGTCTAACAGTTGCGAAAAACCAATACAACGCCCACCCGGAACAATGTATAAAGCTAAACCAACCGTTCACTGGGTACTTATCCGTACGAAAATCCCTATTGATTTACCTGTTTTTACAAGGAAATAAAATGCGAAAAAAATATTTCTACATCCCATGGCCTTTCCCAGCCATATAAATTTTTCTCTTACAGGTCTAACACCTCCGAAAAACCAATACAACGCCCACCCGGAACAATATATAAAGCTAAACGAACCGTTCACTGGGTACTAATCCATACGAAAATCCCAATTGATTTACCTGTTTTTACAAGGAATTAAAATGTGAAAAAAATATTTCTACATCCCATGGCCTTTCCCAACCATTTAAATTTTTCTCTTACAGGTCTAACACTTCCGAAAAACCAATACAACGCCCACCCGGAACAATGTATAAAGCTAAACGAACCGTTCACTGGGTACTTATCTGTGCGAAAATCCCTATTGATTTACCTGTTTTTACAAGGAAGTAAAATGTGAAAAAAATATTTCTACATCCCATGGCCTTTCCTAAACATTTAAATTTTTCTCTTACAGGTCTAACAGTTGCGAAAAACCAATACAACGCCCACCCGGAACAATGTATAAAGCTAAACGAACCGTTCACTGGGTACTTATACGTGCGAAAAGCCCTATTGATTTACCTGTTTTTACAAGGAAGTAAAATGTGAAAAAAATATTTCTACATCCCATGGCCTTTCCCAACCATTTAAATTTTTCTCTTACAGGTCTAACACTACCGAAAAACCAATACAACTCCCACCCAGAACAATATATAAAGCTAAACGAACCGTTCACTGGGTACTTATACGTACGAAAATCCCTATTGATTTACCTGTTTTTACAAGGAAATAAAATGTGAAAAAAATATTTCTACATCCCATGGCCTTTCCCAACCATTTAAATTTTTCTCTTACAGGTCTAACACGTCCGAAAAACCAATACAACGCCCACCCGGAAAAATATATAAAGCTAAACGAACTGTTCACTGTGTACTTATCCGTACGAAAATCCCTATTGATTTACCTGTTTTTACAAGGAAATAAAATGTGAAAAAAATATTTCTACATCCCATGGCCTTTCCCAACCATTTAAATTTTTCTCTTACAGGTCTAACACTTCCGAAAAACCAATACAACGCCCACCCGGAACAATGTATAAAGCTAAACGAACCGTTCACTGGGTACTTATCCGTGCGAAAAGCCCTATTGATTTACCTGTTTTTACAAGGAAATAAAATGTGAAAAAAATATTTCTACATCCCATGGCCTTTCCCAACCATTTAAATTTTTCTCTTACAGGTCTAACACTTCCGAATAACCAATACAACACCCACCCGGAAAAATATATAAAGCTAAACGAACCGTTCAGTGGGTACTTATCCGTACGAAAATCCCTATTGATTTACCTGTTTTTACAAGGAAGTAAAATGTGAAAAAAATATTTCTACATCCCATGGCCTTTCCCAACCATTTAAATTTTTCTCTTACAGGTCTAACACTTCCGAAAAACCAATACAACGCCCACCCGGAACAATGTATAAAGCTAAACGAACCGTTCACTGGGTACTTATCCGTGCGAAAAGCCCTATTGATTTCCCTCTTTTTACAAGGAAGTAAAATGTGAAAAAAATATTTCTACATCCCATGGCCTTTCCCAACCATTAAAATTTTTCTCTTACAGGTCTAACAGTTGCGAAAAACCAATACAACGCCCACCCGGAACAATAAATAAAGCTAAACGAACAGTTCACTGGGTACTTATCCGTACGAAAAGCCCTATTGATTTCCCTGTTTTTACAAGGAAGTAAAATGTGAAAAAAATATTTCTACATCCCATGGCCTTTCCCAACCATTAAAATTTTTCTCTTACAGGTCTAACAGTTGCGAAAAACCAATACAACACCCACCCGGAAAAATATATACAGCTAAACGAACCGTTTACTGGGTACTAATCCATACGAAAATCCCTATTGATTTACCTGTTTTTACAAGGAAATAAAATGTGAAAAAAATATTTCTACATCCCATGGCCTTTCCCAACCATTTAAATTTTTCTCTTACAGGTCTAACACTTCCGAAAAACCAATACAACGCAAACCCGGAACAATGTATAAAGCTAAACGAACCGTTCACTGGGTACTTATCTGTGCGAAAAGCCCTATTGATTTACCTGTTTTTACAAGGAAGTAAAATGTGAAAAAAATATTTCTACATCCCATGGCCTTTCCCAAACATTTAAATTTTTCTCTTACAGGTCTAACAGTTGCGAAAAACCAATACAACGCCCACCCGGAACAATGTATAAAGCTAAACGAACCGTTCACTGGGTACTTATACGTGCGAAAAGCCCTATTGATTTACCTGTTTTTACAAGGAAGTAAAATGTGAAAAAAATATTTCTACATCCCATGGCCTTTCCCAACCATTTAAATTTTTCTCTTACAGGTCTAACACTACCGAAAAACCAATACAACTCCCACCCAGAACAATATATAAAGCTAAACGAACCGTTCACTGGGTACTTATACGTACGAAAATCCCTATTGATTTACCTGTTTTTACAAGGAAATAAAATGTGAAAAAAATATTTCTACATCCCATGGCCTTTCCCAACCATTTAAATTTTTCTCTTACAGGTCTAACACGTCCGAAAAACCAATACAACGCCCACCCGGAAAAATATATAAAGCTAAACGAACTGTTCACTGTGTACTTATCCGTACGAAAATCCCTATTGATTTACCTGTTTTTACAAGGAAATAAAATGTGAAAAAAATATTTCTACATCCCATGGCCTTTCCCAACCATTTAAATTTTTCTCTTACAGGTCTAACACTTCCGAAAAACCAATACAACGCCCACCCGGAACAATGTATAAAGCTAAACGAACCGTTCACTGGGTACTTATCCGTGCGAAAAGCCCTATTGATTTACCTGTTTTTACAAGGAAATAAAATGTGAAAAAAATATTTCTACATCCCATGGCCTTTCCCAACCATTTAAATTTTTCTCTTACAGGTCTAACACTTCCGAATAACCAATACAACACCCACCCGGAAAAATATATAAAGCTAAACGAACCGTTCAGTGGGTACTTATCCGTACGAAAATCCCTATTGATTTACCTGTTTTTACAAGGAAGTAAAATGTGAAAAAAATATTTCTACATCCCATGGCCTTTCCCAACCATTTAAATTTTTCTCTTACAGGTCTAACACTTCCGAAAAACCAATACAACGCCCACCCGGAACAATGTATAAAGCTAAACGAACCGTTCACTGGGTACTTATCCGTGCGAAAAGCCCTATTGATTTCCCTCTTTTTACAAGGAAGTAAAATGTGAAAAAAATAATTCTACATCCCATGGCCTTTCCCAACCATTAAAATTTTTCTCTTACAGGTCTAACAGTTGGAAAAACCAATACAACGCCCACCCGGAACAATAAATAAAGCTAAACGAACAGTTCACTGGGTACTTATCCGTACGAAAAGCCCTATTGATTTCCCTGTTTTTACAAGGAAGTAAAATGTGAAAAAATATTTCTACATCCCATGGCCTTTCCCAACCATTAAAATTTTTCTCTTACAGGTCTAACAGTTGCGAAAAACCAATACAACACCCACCCGGAAAAATATATACAGCTAAACGAACCGTTTACTGGGTACTAATCCATACGAAAATCCCTATTGATTTACCTGTTTTTACAAGGAAATAAAATGTGAAAAAAATATTTCTACATCCCATGGCCTTTCCCAACCATTTAAATTTTTCTCTTACAGGTCTAACACTTCCGAAAAACCAATACAACGCCCACCCGGAACAATGTATAAAGCTAAACGAACCGTTCACTGGGTACTTATCTGTGCGAAAAGCCCTATTGATTTACCTGTTTTTACAAGGAAGTAAAATGTGAAAAAAATATTTCTACATCCCATGGCCTTTCCCAAACATTTAAATTTTTCTCTTACAGGTCTAACAGTTGCGAAAAACCAATACAACGCCCACCCGGAACAATGTATAAAGCTAAACGAACCGTTCACTGGGTACTTATACGTGCGAAAAGCCCTATTGATTTACCTGTTTTTACAAGGAAGTAAAATGTGAAAAAAATATTTCTACATCCCATGGCCTTTCCCAACCATTTAAATTTTTCTCTTACAGGTCTAACACTACCGAAAAACCAATACAACTCCCACCCAGAACAATATATAAAGCTAAACGAACCGTTCACTGGGTACTTATCCGTGCGAAAAGCCCTATTGATTTCCCTCTTTTTACAAGGAAGTAAAATGTGAAAAAAATATTTCTACATCCCATGGCCTTTCCCAAACATTTAAATTTTTCTCTTACAGGTCTAACAGTTGCGAAAAACCAATACAACGCCCACCCGGAACAATGTATAAAGCTAAACGAACCGTTCACTGGGTACTTATACGTGCGAAAAGCCCTATTGATTTACCTGTTTTTACAAGGAAGTAAAATGTGAAAAAAATATTTCTACATCCCATGGCCTTTCCCAACCATTTAAATTTTTCTCTTACAGGTCTAACAGTTGCGAAAAACCAATACAACGCCCACCCGGAACAATGTATAAAGCTAAACGAACCGTTCACTGGGTACTTATACGTGCGAAAAGCCCTATTGATTTCCCTCTTTTTACAAGGAAGTAAAATGTGAAAAAAATATTTCTACATCCCATGGCCTTTCCCAACCATTTAAATTTTTCTCTTACAGGTCTAACACTACCGAAAAACCAATACAACTCCCACCCGGAACAATATATAAAGCAAAACGAACCGTTCACTGGGTACTTATACGTACGAAAATCCCTATTGATTTACCTGTTTTTACAAGGAAATAAAATGTGAAAAAAATATTTCTACATCCCATGGCCTTTCCCAACCATTTAAATTTTTCTCTTACAGGTCTAACACGTCCGAAAAACCAATACAACGCCCACCCGGAAAAATATATAAAGCTAAACGAACCGTTCACTGTGTACTTATCCGTACGAAAATCCCTATTGATTTACCTCTTTTTACAAGGAAATAAAATGTGAAAAAAATATTTCTACATCCCATGGCCTTTCCCAACCATTTAAATTTTTCTCTTACAGGTCTAACACTTCCGAAAAACCAATACAACGCCCACCCGGAACAATGTATAAAGCTAAACGAACCGTTCACTGGGTACTTATCCGTGCGAAAAGCCCTATTGATTTACCTGTTTTTACAAGGAAATAAAATGTGAAAAAAATATTTCTACATCCCATGGCCTTTCCCAACCATTTAAATTTTTCTCTTACAGGTCTAACACTTCCGAATAACCAATACAACACCCACCCGGAAAAATATATAAAGCTAAACGAACCGTTCAGTGGGTACTTATCCGTACGAAAATCCCTATTGATTTACCTGTTTTTACAAGGAAGTAAAATGTGAAAAAAATATTTCTACATCCCATGGCCTTTCCCAACCAATTAATTTTTCTCTTACAGGTCTAACACTACCGAAAAACCAATACAACTCCCACCCGGAACAATATATAAAGCTAAACGAACCGTTCACTGGGTACTTATACGTACGAAAATCCCTATTGATTTACCTGTTTTTACAAGGAAATAAAATGTGAAAAAAATATTTCTACATCCCATGGCCTTTCCCAACCATTTAAATTTTTCTCTTACAGGTCTAACACTTCCGAAAAACCAATACAACGCCCACCCGAAACAATGTATAAAGCTAAACGAACCGTTCACTGCGTACTTATCCGTGCGAAAAGCCCTATTGATTTACCTGTTTTTAAAAGGAAATAAAATGTGAAAAAAATATTTCTACATCCCATGGCCTTTCCCAACCATTTAAATTTTTCTCTTACAGGTCTAACACTTCCGAAAAACCAATACAACGCCCACCCGGAACAATGTATAAAGCTAAACGAACCGTTCACAGGGTACTTATACGTGCGAAAAGCCCTATTTATTTACCTGTTTTTACAAGGAAATAAAATGTGAAAAAAATATTTCTACATCCCATGGCCTTTCCCAGCCATTTAATTTTTTCTCTTACAGGTCTAACACTTCCGAAAAACTAATACAACGCCCACCCGGAACAATGTATAAAGCTAAACGAACCGTTCACTGGGTACTTATCCGTGCGAAAAGCCCTAGTGATTTCCCTCTTTTTACAAGGAAGTAAAATGTGAAAAAAATATTTCTACATCCCATGGCCTTTCCCAACCATTTAAATTTTTCTCTTACAGGTCTAACAGTTGCGAAAAACCAATACAACGCCCACCCGGAACAATGTATAAAGCTAAACGAACCGTTCACTGGGTACTTATATGTGCGAAAAGCCCTATTGATTTACCTGTTTTTACAAGGAAGTAAAATGTGAAAAAAATATTTCTACATCCCATGGCCTTTCCCAACCATTTAAATTTTTCTCTTACAGGTCTAACACTACCGAAAAACCAATACAACTCCCACCCGGAACAATATATAAAGCTAAACGAACCGTTCACTGGGTACTTATACGTACGAAAATCCCTATTGATTTACCTGATTTTACAAGGAAATAAAATGTGAAAACAATATTTCTACATCCCATGGCCTTTCCCAACCATTTAAATTTTTCTCTTACAGGTCTAACACTTCCGAAAAACCAATACAACGCCCACCCGGAACAATGTATAAAGCTAAACGAAACGTTCACTGGGTACTTATCCGTGCGAAAATCCCTATTGATTTACCTGTTTTTACAAGGAAGTAAAATGTGAAAAAAATATTTCTACATCCCATGGCCTTTCCCAACCATTTAAATTTTTATCTTACAGGTCTAACACTACCGAAAAACCAATACAACTCCCACCCGGAACAATATATAAAGCTAAACGAACCGTTCACTGGGTACTTATACGTACGAAAATCCCTATTGATTTACCTGTTTTTACAAGGAAATAAAATGTGAAAAAAATATTTCTACATCCCATGGCCTTTCCCAACCATTTAAATTTTTCTCTTACAGGTCTAACACTTCCGAAAAACCAATACAACGCCCACCCGGAACAATGTATAAAGCTAAACGAACCGTTCACTGGGTACTTATCCGTGCGAAAAGCCCTATTGATTTACCTGTTTTTACAAGGAAACAAAATGTGAAAAAAATATTTCTACATCCCATGGCCTTTCCCAACCATTTAAATTTTTCTCTTACAGGTCTAACACTTCCGAAAAACCAATACAACGCCCACCCGGAAAAATATATAAAGCTAAACGAACCGTTCACTGGGTACTTATCCGTACGAAAAGCCCTATTCATTTACCTGTTTTTACAAGGAAGTAAAATGTGAAAAAAATATTTCTACATCCCATGGCCTTTCCCAACCATTTAAATTTTTCTCTTACAGGTCTAACAGTTGCGAAAAACCAATACAACGCCCACCCGGAACAATGTATAAAGCTAAACGAACCGTTCACTGGGTACTTATACGTGCGAAAAGCCCTATTGATTTACCTGTTTTTACAAGGAAGTAAAATGTGAAAATAATATTTCTACATCCCATGGCCTTTCCCAACCATTTAAATTTTTCTCTTACAGGTCTAACACTACCGAAAAACCAATACAACTCCCACCCGGAACAATGTATAAAGCTAAACGAACCGTTCACTGGGTACTTATACGTACGAAAATCCCTATTGATTTACCTGTTTTTACAAGGAAATAAAATGTGAAAACAATATTTCTACATCCCATGGCCTTTCCCAACCGTTTAAATTTTTCTCTTACAGGTCTAACACTTCCGAAAAACCAATACAACGCCCACCCGGAACAATGTATAAAGCTAAACAAACCGTTCACTGGGTACTTATCCGTGCGAAAAGCCCTATTGATTTACCTGTTTTTACAAGGAAATAAAATGTGAAAAAAATATTTCTACATCCCATGGCCTTTCCCAACCATTTAAATTTTTCTCTTACAGGTCTAACACTTCTGAAAAACCAATACAACGCCCACCCGGAAAAATGTATAAAGCTAAACGAACCGTTCACTGGGTACTTATCCGTACGAAAATCCCTATTGATTTACCTGTTTTTACAAGGAAATAAAATGTGAAAAAAATATTTCTACATCCCATGGCCTTTCCCAGCCATATAAATTTTTCTCTTACAGGTCTAACACTTCCGAAAAACTAATACAACGCCCACCCGGAACAATGTATAAAGCTAAACGAACCGTTCACTGGGTACTTATCCGTGCGAAAAGCCCTAGTGATTTCCCTCTTTTTACAAGGAAGTAAAATGTGAAAAAAATATTTCTACATCCCATGGCCTTTCCCAACCATTTAAATTTTTCTCTTACAGGTCTAACAGTTGCGAAAAACCAATACAACGCCCACCCGGAACAATGTATAAAGCTAAACGAACCGTTCACTGGGTACTTATACGTGCGAAAAGCCCTATTGATTTACCTGTTTTTACAAGGAAGTAAAATGTGAAAAAAATATTTCTACATCCCATGGCCTTTCCCAACCATTTAAATTTTTCTCTTACAGGTCTAACACTACCGAAAAACCAATACAACTCCCACCCGGAACAATATATAAAGCTAAACGAACCGTTCACTGGGTACTTATACGTACGAAAATCCCTATTGATTTACCTGTTTTTACAAGGAAATAAAATATGAAAAAAATATTTCTACATCCCATGGCCTTTCCCAACCATTTAAATTTTTCTCTTACAGGTCTAACACTTCCGAAAAACCAATACAACGCCCACCCGGAACAATGTATAAAGCTAAACGAACCGTTCACTGGGTACTTATCCGTGCGAAAAGCCCTATTGATTTACCTGTTTTTAAAAGGAAATAAAATGTGAAAAAAATATTTCTACATCCCATGGCCTTTCCCAACCATTTAAATTTTTCTCTTACAGGTCTAACACTTCCGAAAAACCAATACAACGCCCACCCGGAACAATGTATAAAGCTAAACGAACCGTTCACAGGGTACTTATACGTGCGAAAAGCCCTATTGATTTCCCTCTTTTTACAAGGAAGTAAAATGTGAAAAAAATATTTCTACATCCCATGGCCTTTCCCAACCATTTAAATTTTTCTCTTACAGGTCTAACACTACCGAAAAACCAATACAACTCCCACCCGGAACAATGTATAAAGCTAAACGAACCGTTCACTGGGTACTTATACGTACGAAAATCCCTATTGATTTACGTGTTTTTACAAAGAAATAAAATGTGAAAACAATATTTCTACATCCCATGGCCTTTCCCAACCATTTAAATTTTTCTCTTACAGGTCTAACACTTCCGAAAAACCAATACAACGCCCACCCGGAAAAATGTATAAAGCTAAACGAACCGTTCACTGGGTACTTATCCGTGCGAAAAGCCCTATTGATTTTCCTGTTTTTACAAGGAAGTAAAATGTGAAAAAAATATTTCTACATCCCATGGCCTTTCCCAACCATTTAAATTTTTCTCTTACAGGTCTAACACTTCTGAAAAACCAATACAACGCCCACCCGGAACAATGTATAAAGCTAAACGAACCGTTCACAGGGTACTTATCCGTGCGAAAAGCCCTATTGATTTCCCTCTTTTTACAAGGAAGTAAAATGTGAAAAAAATATTTCTACATCCCATGGCCTTTCCCAACCATTTAAATTTTTCTCTTACAGGTCTAACACTTCTGAAAAACCAATACAACGCCCACCCGGAAAAATGTATAAAGCTAAACGAACCGTTCACTGGGTACTTATCCGTACGAAAATCCCTATTGATTTACCTGTTTTTACAAGGAAATAAAATGTGAAAAAAATATTTCTACATCCCATGGCCTTTCCCAGCCATATAAATTTTTCTCTTACAGGTCTAACACTTCCGAAAAACTAATACAACGCCCACCCGGAACAATGTATAAAGCTAAACGAACCGTTCACTGGGTACTTATCCGTGCGAAAAGCCCTAGTGATTTCCCTCTTTTTACAAGGAAGTAAAATGTGAAAAAAATATTTCTACATCCCATGGCCTTTCCCAACCATTTAAATTTTTCTCTTACAGGTCTAACAGTTGCGAAAAACCAATACAACGCCCACCCGGAACAATGTATAAAGCTAAACGAACCGTTCACTGGGTACTTATACGTGCGAAAAGCCCTATTGATTTACCTGTTTTTACAAGGAAGTAAAATGTGAAAAAAATATTTCTACATCCCATGGCCTTTCCCAACCATTTAAATTTTTCTCTTACAGGTCTAACACTACCGAAAAACCAATACAACTCCCACCCGGAACAATATATAAAGCTAAACGAACCGTTCACTGGGTACTTATACGTACGAAAATCCCTATTGATTTACCTGTTTTTACAAGGAAATAAAATATGAAAAAAATATTTCTACATCCCATGGCCTTTCCCAACCATTTAAATTTTTCTCTTACAGGTCTAACACTTCCGAAAAACCAATACAACGCCCACCCGGAACAATGTATAAAGCTAAACGAACCGTTCACTGGGTACTTATCCGTGCGAAAAGCCCTATTGATTTACCTGTTTTTAAAAGGAAATAAAATGTGAAAAAAATATTTCTACATCCCATGGCCTTTCCCAACCATTTAAATTTTTCTCTTACAGGTCTAACACTTCCGAAAAACCAATACAACGCCCACCCGGAACAATGTATAAAGCTAAACGAACCGTTCACAGGGTACTTATACGTGCGAAAAGCCCTATTGATTTCCCTCTTTTTACAAGGAAGTAAAATGTGAAAAAAATATTTCTACATCCCATGGCCTTTCCCAACCATTTAAATTTTTCTCTTACAGGTCTAACACTACCGAAAAACCAATACAACTCCCACCCGGAACAATGTATAAAGCTAAACGAACCGTTCACTGGGTACTTATACGTACGAAAATCCCTATTGATTTACGTGTTTTTACAAAGAAATAAAATGTGAAAACAATATTTCTACATCCCATGGCCTTTCCCAACCATTTAAATTTTTCTCTTACAGGTCTAACACTTCCGAAAAACCAATACAACGCCCACCCGGAAAAATGTATAAAGCTAAACGAACCGTTCACTGGGTACTTATCCGTGCGAAAAGCCCTATTGATTTTCCTGTTTTTACAAGGAAGTAAAATGTGAAAAAAATATTTCTACATCCCATGGCCTTTCCCAACCATTTAAATTTTTCTCTTACAGGTCTAACACTTCTGAAAAACCAATACAACGCCCACCCGGAACAATGTATAAAGCTAAACGAACCGTTCACAGGGTACTTATCCGTGCGAAAAGCCCTATTGATTTCCCTCTTTTTACAAGGAAGTAAAATGTGAAAAAAATATTTCTACATCCCATGGCCTTTCCCAACCATTTAAATTTTTCTCTTACAGGTCTAACAGTTGCGAAAAACCAATACAACGCCCACCCGGAACAATGTATAAAGCTAAACGAACCGTTCACTGGGTACTTATACGTACGAAAATCCCTATTGATTTACCTGTTTTTACAAGGAAGTAAAATGTGAAAAAAATATTTCTACATCCCATGGCCTTTCCCAACCATTTAAATTTTTCTCTTACAGGTCTAACACTACCGAAAAACCAATACAACTCCCACCCGGAACAATATATAAAGCTAAACGAACCGTTCACTGGATACTTATACGTACGAAAATCCCTATTGATTTACCTGTTTTTACAAGGAAATAAAATGTGAAAACAATATTTCTACATCCCATGGCCTTTCCCAACCATTTAAATTTTTCTCTTACAGGTCTAACACTTCCGAAAAACCAATACAACGCCCACCCGGAACAATGTATAAAGCTAAACGAACCGTTCACTGGGTACTTATCCGTGCGAAAAGCCCTATTGATTTACCTGTTTTTACAAGGAAGTAAAATGTGAAAAAAATATTTCTACATCCCATGGCCTTTCCCAACCATTTAAATTTTTCTCTTACAGGTCTAACACTACCGAAAAACCAATACAACTCCCACCCGGAACAATATATAAAGCTAAACGAACCGTTCACTGGGTACTTATACGTACGAAAATCCCTATTGATTTACCTGTTTTTACAAGGAAATAAAATGTGAAAACAATATTTCTACATCCCATGGCCTTTCCCAACCATTTAAATTTTTCTCTTACAGGTCTAACACTTCCGAAAAACCAATACAACGCCCACCCGGAACAATGTATAAAGCTAAACGAACCGTTCACTGGGTACTTATCCGTGCGAAAAGCCCTATTGATTTACCTGTTTTTACAAGGAAGTAAAATGTGAAAAAAATATTTCTACATCCCATGGCCTTTCCCAACCATTTAAATTTTTCTCTTACAGGTCTAACACTACCGAAAAACCAATACAACTCCCACCCGGAACAATATATAAAGCTAAACGAACCGTTCACTGGGTACTTATACGTACGAAAATCCCTATTGATTTACCTGTTTTTACAAGGAAATAAAATGTGAAAACAATATTTCTACATCCCATGGCCTTTCCCAGCCATTTAAATTTTTCTCTTACAGGTCTAACACTTCCGAAAAACCAATACAACGCCCACCCGGAACAATGTATAAAGCTAAACGAACCGTTCACTGGGTACTTATCCGTGCGAAAAGCCCTAGTGATTTCCCTCTTTTTACAAGGAAGTAAAATGTGAAAAAAATATTTCTACATCCCATGGCCTTTCCCAACCATTTAAATTTTTCTCTTACAGGTCTAACAGTTGCGAAAAACCAATACAACGCCCACCCGGAACAATGTATAAAGCTAAACGAACCGTTCACTGGGTACTTATACGTGCGAAAAGCCCTATTGATTTACCTGTTTTTACAAGGAAGTAAAATGTGAAAAAAATATTTCTACATCCCATGGCCTTTCCCAACCATTTAAATTTTTCTCTTACAGGTCTAACACTACCGAAAAACCAATACAACTCCCACCCGGAACAATATATAAAGCTAAACGAACCGTTCACTGGGTACTTATACGTACGAAAATCCCTATTGATTTACCTGTTTTTACAAGGAAATAAAATGTGAAAAAAATATTTCTACATCCCATGGCCTTTCCCAACCATTTAAATTTTTCTCTTACAGGTCTAACACTTCCGAAAAACCAATACAACGCCCACCCGGAACAATGTATAAAGCTAAACGAACCGTTCACAGGGTACTTATACGTGCGAAAATCCCTATTGATTTCCCTCTTTTTACAAGGAAGTAAAATGTGAAAAAAATATTTCTACATCCCATGGCCTTTCCCAACCATTTAAATTTTTCTCTTACAGGTCTAACACTTCTGAAAAACCAATACAACGCCCACCCGGAACAATGTATAAAGCTAAACGAACCGTTCACAGGGTACTTATCCGTGCGAAAAGCCCTATTGATTTTCCTGTTTTTACAAGGAAGTAAAATGTGAAAAAAATATTTCTACATCCCATGGCCTTTCCCAACCATTTAAATTTTTCTCTTACAGGTCTAACACTTCTGAAAAACCAATACAACGCCCACCCGGAACAATGTATAAAGCTAAACGAACCGTTCACAGGGTACTTATCCGTGCGAAAAGCCCTATTGATTTCCCTCTTTTTACAAGGAAGTAAAATGTGAAAAAAATATTTCTACATCCCATGGCCTTTCCCAACCATTTAAATTTTTCTCTTACAGGTCTAACAGTTGCGAAAAACCAATACAACGCCCACCCGGAACAATGTATAAAGCTAAACGAACCGTTCACTGGGTACTTATACGTACGAAAATCCCTATTGATTTACCTGTTTTTACAAGGAAGTAAAATGTGAAAAAAATATTTCTACATCCCATGGCCTTTCCCAACCATTTAAATTTTTCTCTTACAGGTCTAACACTACCGAAAAACGAATACAACTCCCACCCGGAACAATATATAAAGCTAAACGAACCGTTCACTGGATACTTATACGTACGAAAATCCCTATTGATTTACCTGTTTTTACAAGGAAATAAAATGTGAAAACAATATTTCTACATCCCATGGCCTTTCCCAACCATTTAAATTTTTCTCTTACAGGTCTAACACTTCCGAAAAACCAATACAACGCCCACCCGGAACAATGTATAAAGCTAAACGAACCGTTCACTGGGTACTTATCCGTGCGAAAAGCCCTATTGATTTACCTGTTTTTACAAGGAAGTAAAATGTGAAAAAAATATTTCTACATCCCATGGCCTTTCCCAACCATTTAAATTTTTCTCTTACAGGTCTAACAGTTGCGAAAAACCAATACACCGCCCACCCGGAACAATGTATAAAGCTAAACGAACCGTTCACTGGGTACTTATACGTGCGAAAAGCCCTATTGATTTACCTGTTTTTACAAGGAAGTAAAATGTGAAAAAAATATTTCTACATCCCATGGCCTTTCCCAACCATTTAAATTTTTCTATTACAGGTCTAACACTACCGAAAAACCAATACAACTCCCACCCGGAACAATATATAAAGCTAAACGAACCGTTCACTGGGTACTTATACGTACGAAAATCCCTATTGATTTACCTGTTTTTACAAGGAAATAAAATGTGAAAACAATATTTCTACATCCCATGGCCTTTCCCAACCATTTAAATTTTTCTCTTACAGGTCTAACACTTCCGAAAAACCAATAAAACGCCCACCCGGAACAATGTATAAAGCTAAACGAACCGTTCACTGGGTACATATCCGTGCGAAAAGCCCTATTGATTTACCTGTTTTTACAAGGAAATAAAATGTGAAAAAAATATTTCTACATCCCATGGCCTTTCCCAACCATTTAAATTTTTCTCTTACAGGTCTAACACTTCCGAAAAACCAATACAACGCCCACCCGGAAAAATATATAAAGCTAAACGAACCGTTCACTGGGTACTTATCCGTACGAAAATCCCTATTGATTTACCTGTTTTTACAAGGAAATAAAATGTGAAAAAAATATTTCTACATCCCATGGCCTTTCCCAGCCATTTAAATTTTTCTCTTACAGGTCTAACACTTCCGAAAAACCAATACAACGCCCACCCGGAACAATGTATAAAGCTAAACGAACCGTTCACTGGGTACTTATCCGTGCGAAAAGCCCTAGTGATTTCCCTCTTTTTACAAGGAAGTAAAATGTGAAAAAAATATTTCTACATCCCATGGCCTTTCCCAACCATTTAAATTTTTCTCTTACAGGTCTAACAGTTGCGAAAAACCAATACAACGCCCACCCGGAACAATGTATAAAGCTAAACGAACCGTTCACTGGGTACTTATACGTGCGAAAAGCCCTATTGATTTACCTGTTTTTACAAGGAAGTAAAATGTGAAAAAAATATTTCTACATCCCATGGCCTTTCCCAACCATTTAAATTTTTCTCTTACAGGTCTAACACTTCCGAAAAACCAATACAACTCCCACCCGGAACAATATATAAAGCTAAACGAACCGTTCACTGGGTACTTATACGTACGAAAATCCCTATTGATTTACCTGTTTTTACAAGGAAATAAAATGTAAAAAAAATATTTCTACATCCCATGGCCTTTCCCAACCATTTAAATTTTTCTCTTACAGGTCTAACACTTCCGAAAAACCAATACAACGCCCACCCGGAACAATGTATAAAGCTAAACGAACCGTTCACTGGGTACTTATCCGTGCGAAAAGCCCTATTGATTTACCTGTTTTTACAAGGAAATAAAATGTGAAAAAAATATTTCTACATCCCATGGCCTTTCCCAACCATTTAAATTTTTCTCTTACAGGTCTAACACTTCCGAAAAACCAATACAACGCCCACCCGGAACAATGTATAAAGCTAAACGAACCGTTCACAGGGTACTTATCCATGCGAAAAGCCCTATTGATTTCCCTCTTTTTACAAGGAAGTAAAATGTGAAAAAAATATTTCTACATCCCATGGCCTTTCCCAACCTTTTAAATTTTTCTCTTACAGGTCTAACAGTTGCGAAAAACCAATACAACGCCCACCCGGAACAATGTATAAAACTAAACGAACCGTTCACTGGGTACTTATCCGTGCGAAAAGCCCTATTGATTTACCTGTTTTTACAAGGAAGTAAAATGTGAAAAAAATATTTCTACATCCCATGGCCTTTCCCAACCATTTAAATTTTTCTCTTACAGGTCTAACACTACCGAAAAACCAATACAACTCCCACCCGGAACAATATATAAAGCTAAACGAACCGTTCACTGGATACTTATACGTACGAAAATCCCTATTGATTTACCTGTTTTTACAAGGAAATAAAATGTGAAAACAACATATCTACATCCCATGGCCTTTCCCAACCATTTAAATTTTTCTCTTACAGGTCTAACACGTCCGAAAAACCAATACAACGCCCACCCGGAAAAATGTATAAAGCTAAACGAACCGTTCACTGGGTACTTATCCGTGCGAAAAGCCCTATTGATTTACCTGTTTTTACAAGGAAGTAAAATGTGAAAAAAATATTTCTACATCCCATGGCCTTCCCAACCATTTAAATTTTTCTCTTACAGGTCTAACACTTCCGAAAAACCAATACAACGCCCACCCGGAACAATGTATAAAGCTAAACGAACCGTTCACTGGGTACTTATACGTGCGAAAAGCCCTATTGATTTACCTGTTTTTACAAGGAAGTAAAATGTGAAAAAAATATTTCTACATCCCATGGCCTTTCCCAACCATTTAAATTTTTCTCTTACAGGTCTAACACTACCGAAAAACCAATACAACTCCCACCCGGAACAATATATAAAGCTAAACGAACCGTTCACTGGATACTTATACGTACGAAAATCCCTATTGATTTACCTGTTTTTACAAGGAAATAAAATGTGAAAACAATATTTCTACATCCCATGGCCTTTCCCAACCATTTAAATTTTTCTCTTACAGGTCTAACACTTCCGAAAAACCAATACAACGCCCACCCGGAACAATGTATAAAGCTAAACGAACCGTTCACTGGGTACTTATCCGTGCGAAAAGCCCTATTGATTTACCTGTTTTTACAAGGAAATAAAATGTGAAAAAAATATTTCTACATCCCATGGCCTTTCCCAACCATTTAAATTTTTCTCTTACAGGTCTAACACTTCCGAAAAACCAATACAACGCCCACCCGGAAAAATATATAAAGCTAAACGAACCGTTCACTGGGTACTTATCCGTACGAAAATCCCTATTGATTTACCTGTTTTTACAAGGAAATAAAATGTGAAAAAAATATTTCTACATCCCATGGCCTTTCCCAGCCATTTAAATTTTTCTCTTACAGGTCTAACACTTCCGAAAAACCAATACAACGCCCACCCGGAACAATGTATAAAGCTAAACGAACCGTTCACTGGGTACTTATACGTGCGAAAAGCCCTATTGATTTACCTGTTTTTACAAGGAAGTAAAATGTGAAAAAAATATTTCTACATCCCATGGCCTTTCCCAACCATTTAAATTTTTCTCTTACAGGTCTAACACTACCGAAAAACCAATACAACTCCCACCCGGAACAATATATAAAGCTAAACGAACCGTTCACTGGATACTTATACGTACGAAAATCCCTATTGATTTACCTGTTTTTACAAGGAAATAAAATGTGAAAACAATATTTCTACATCCCATGGCCTTTCCCAACCATTTAAATTTTTCTCTTACAGGTCTAACACTTCCGAAAAACCAATACAACGCCCACCCGGAACAATGTATAAAGCTAAACGAACCGTTCACTGGGTACTTATCCGTGCGAAAAGCCCTATTGATTTACCTGTTTTTACAAGGAAATAAAATGTGAAAAAAATATTTCTACATCCCATGGCCTTTCCCAACCATTTAAATTTTTCTCTTACAGGTCTAACACTTCCGAAAAACCAATACAACGCCCACCCGGAAAAATATATAAAGCTAAACGAACCGTTCACTGGGTACTTATCCGTACGAAAATCCCTATTGATTTACCTGTTTTTACAAGGAAATAAAATGTGAAAAAAATATTTCTACATCCCATGGCCTTTCCCAGCCATTTAAATTTTTCTCTTACAGGTCTAACACTTCCGAAAAACCAATACAACGCCCACCCGGAACAATGTATAAAGCTAAACGAACCGTTCACTGGGTACTTATCCGTGCGAAAAGCCCTAGTGATTTCCCTCTTTTTACAAGGAAGTAAAATGTGAAAAAAATATTTCTACATCCCATGGCCTTTCCCAACCATTTAAATTTTTCTCTTACAGGTCTAACAGTTGCGAAAAACCAATACAACGCCCACCCGGAACAATGTATAAAGCTAAACGAACCGTTCACTGGGTACTTATACGTGCGAAAACCCCTATTAATTTACCTGTTTTTACAAGGAAGTAAAATGTGAAAAAAATATTTCTACATCCCATGGCCTTTCCCAACCATTTAAATTTTTCTCTTACAGGTCTAACACTACCGAAAAACCAATACAACTCCCACCCGGAACAATATATAAAGCTAAACGAACCGTTCACTGGGTACTTATACGTACGAAAATCCCTACTGATTTAAGTGTTTTTACAAGGAAATAAAATGTGAAAAAAATATTTCTACATCCCATGGCCTTTCCCAACCATTTAAATTTTTCTCTTACAGGTCTAACACTTCCGAAAAACCAATACAACGCCCACCCGGAACAATATATAAAGCTAAACGAACCGTTCACTGGGTACTTATACGTACGAAAATCCCTATTGATTTACCTGTTTTTACAAGGAAATAAAATGTGAAAAAAATATTTCTACATCCCATGGCCTTTCCCAACCATTTAAATTTTTCTCTTACAGGTCTAACACTTCCGAAAAACCAATACAACGCCCACCCGGAACAATGTATAAAGCTAAACGAACCGTTCACTGGGTACTTATCCGTGCGAAAAGCCCTATTGATTTACCTGTTTTTACAAGGAAATAAAATGTGAAAAAAATATTTCTACATCCCATGGCCTTTCCCAACCATTTAAATTTTTCTCTTACAGGTCTAACAGTTGCGAAAAACCAATACAACGCCCACCCGGAACAATGTATAAAGCTAAACGAACCGTTCACTGGGTACTTATACGTGCGAAAACCCCTATTAATTTACCTGTTTTTACAAGGAAGTAAAATGTGAAAAAAATATTTCTACATCCCATGGCCTTTCCCAACCATTTAAATTTTTCTCTTACAGGTCTAACACTACCGAAAAACCAATACAACTCCCACCCGGAACAATATATAAAGCTAAACGAACCGTTCACTGGGTACTTATACGTACGAAAATCCCTATTGATTTACCTGTTTTTACAAGGAAATAAAATGTGAAAAAAATATTTCTACATCCCATGGCCTTTCCCAACCATTTAAATTTTTCTCTTACAGGTCTAACACTTCCGAAAAACCAATACAACGCCCACCCGGAACAATATATAAAGCTAAACGAACCGTTCACTGGGTACTTATACGTACGAAAATCCCTATTGATTTACCTGTTTTTACAAGGAAATAAAATGTGAAAAAAATATTTCTACATCCCATGGCCTTTCCCAACCATTTAAATTTTTCTCTTACAGGTCTAACACTACCGAAAAACCAATACAACGCCCACCCGGAACAATGTATAAAGCTAAACGAACCGTTCACTGGGTACTTATCCGTGCGAAAAGCCCTATTGATTTACCTGTTTTTACAAGGAAATAAAATGTGAAAAAAATATTTCTACATCCCATGGCCTTTCCCAACCATTTAAATTTTTCTCTTACAGGTCTAACACTTCCGAAAAACCAATACAATGCCCACCCGGAAAAATATATAAAGCTAAACGAACCGTTCACTGGGTACTTATCCGTACGAAAATCCCTATTGATTTACCTGTTTTTCCAAGGAAATAAAATGTGAAAAAAATATTTCTACGTCCCATGGCCTTTCCCAGCCATTTAAATTTCTCTCTTACAGGTCTAACACTTCCGAAAAACCAATACAACGCCCACCCGGAACAATGTATAAAGCTAAACGAACCGTTCACTGGGTACTTATCCGTGCGAAAAGCCCTATTGATTTCCCTCTTTTTACAAGGAATTAAAATGTGAAAAAAATATTTCTACATCCCATGGCCTTTCCCAACCATTTAAATTGTTCTCTTACAGGTCTAACAGTTGTGAAAAACCAATACAACGCCCACTCGGAATAATATATAAAGCTAAACGAACCGTTCACTGGGTACTAATCCATACGAAAATCCCTATTGATTTACCTGTTTTTACAAGGAAATAAAATGTGAAAAAAATATTTCTATATCCCATGGCCTTTCCCAACCATTTAAATTTTTCTCTTACAGGTCTAACACTTCCGAAAAACCAATACAACGCCCACCCGGAACAATATATAAAGCTAAACGAACCGTTCACTGGGTACTTATCCGTACGAAAATCCCTATTGATTTACCTGTTTTTACAAGGAAATAAAATGTGAAAAAAATATTTCTACATCCCATGGCCTTTCCCAGCCATTTAAATTTTTCTCTTACAGGTCTAACAGTTGCGAAAAACCAATACAACGCCCACTCGGAATAATATATAAAGCTAAACGAACCGTTCACTGGGTACTAATCCATACGAAAATCCCTATTGATTTACCTGTTTTTACAAGGAAATAAAATGTGAAAAAAATATTTCTACATCCCATGGCCTTTCCCAACCATTTAAATTTTTCTCTTACAGGTCTAACACTTCCGAAAAACCAATACAACGCCCACCCGGAACAATATATAAAGCTAAACGAACCGTTCACTGGCTACTTATCCGTACGAAAATCCCTATTGATTTACCTGTTTTTACAAGGAAATAAAATGTGAAAAAAATATTTCTACATCCCATGGCCTTTCCCAGCCATTTAAATTTTTCTCTTACAGGTTTAACAGTTGCGAAAAACCAATAAAACGCCCACCCGGAACAATGTATAAAGCTAAACGAACCGTTCACTGGGTACTAATCCATACGAAAATCCCAATTGATTTACCTGTTTTTACAAGGAAATAAAGTGTGAAAAAAATATTTCTACATCCCATGGCCTTTCCCAGCCATTTAAATTTTTCTCTTACAGGTCTAACACTTCCGAAAAACCAATACAACGCCCACCCGGAACAATGTATAAAGCTAAACGAACCGTTCACTGGGTACTTATCCGTACGAAAATCCCTATTGATTTACCTGTTTTTACAAGGAAATAAAATGTGAAAAAAATATTTCTATATTCCATGGCCTTTCCCAACCATTTAAATTTTTCTCTTACAGGTCTAACACTTCCGAAAAACCAATACAACGCCCACCCGGAACAATATATAAAGCTAAACGAACCGTTCACTGGGTACTTATCCGTACGAAAATCCCTATTGATTTACCTGTTTTTACAAGGAAATAAAATGCGAAAAAAATATTTCTACATCCCATGGCCTTTCCCAGCCATATAAATTTTTCTCTTACAGGTCTAACAGTTGCGAAAAACCAATACAACGCCCACCCGGAACAATGTATAAAGCTAAACGAACCGTTCACTGGGTACTAATCCATACGAAAATCCCAATTGATTTACCTGTTTTTACAAGGAATTAAAATGTGAAAAAAATATTTCTACATCCCATGGCCTTTCCCAGCCATTTAAATTTTTCTCTTACAGGTCTAACACTTCCGAAAAACCAATACAACGCCCACCCGGAACAATGTATAAAGCTAAAAGAACCGTTCACTGGGTACTTATCCGTGCGAAAAGCCCTACTGATTTACCTGTTTTTACAAGGAAGTAAAATGTGAAAAAAATATTTCTACATCCCATGGCCTTTCCCAACCATTTAAATTTTTATCTTACAGGTCTAACACTACCGAAAAACCAATACAACTCCCACCCGGAACAATATATAAAGCTAAACGAACCGTTCACTGGGTACTTATACGTACGAAAATCCCTATTGATTTACCTGTTTTTACAAGGAAATAAAATGTGAAAAAAATATTTCTACATCCCATGGCATTTCCCAACCATTTAAATTTTTCTCTTACAGGTCTAACACTTCCGAAAAACCAATACAACGCCCACCCGGAACAATGTATAAAGCTAAACGAACCGTTCACTGGGTACTTATCTGTGCGAAAATCCCTATTGATTTACCTGTTTTTACAAGGAAGTAAAATGTGAAAAAAATATTTCTACATCCCATGGCCTTTCCTAAACATTTAAATTTTTCTCTTACAGGTCTAACAGTTGCGAAAAACCAATACAACGCCCACCCGGAACAATGTATAAAGCTAAACGAACCGTTCACTGGGTACTTATACGTGCGAAAAGCCCTATTGATTTACCTGTTTTTACAAGGAAGTAAAATGTGAAAAAAATATTTCTACATCCCATGGCCTTTCCCAACCATTTAAATTTTTCTCTTACAGGTCTAACACTACCGAAAAACCAATACAACTCCCACCCAGAACAATATATAAAGCTAAACGAACCGTTCACTGGGTACTTATACGTACGAAAATCCCTATTGATTTACCTGTTTTTACAAGGAAATAAAATGTGAAAAAAATATTTCTACATCCCATGGCCTTTCCCAACCATTTAAATTTTTCTCTTACAGGTCTAACACGTCCGAAAAACCAATACAACGCCCACCCGGAAAAATATATAAAGCTAAACGAACTGTTCACTGTGTACTTATCCGTACGAAAATCCCTATTGATTTACCTGTTTTTACAAGGAAATAAAATGTGAAAAAAATATTTCTACATCCCATGGCCTTTCCCAACCATTTAAATTTTTCTCTTACAGGTCTAACACTTCCGAAAAACCAATACAACGCCCACCCGGAACAATGTATAAAGCTAAACGAACCGTTCACTGGGTACTTATCCGTGCGAAAAGCCCTATTGATTTACCTGTTTTTACAAGGAAATAAAATGTGAAAAAAATATTTCTACATCCCATGGCCTTTCCCAACCATTTAAATTTTTCTCTTACAGGTCTAACACTTCCGAATAACCAATACAACACCCACCCGGAAAAATATATAAAGCTAAACGAACCGTTCAGTGGGTACTTATCCGTACGAAAATCCCTATTGATTTACCTGTTTTTACAAGGAAGTAAAATGTGAAAAAAATATTTCTACATCCCATGGCCTTTCCCAACCATTTAAATTTTTCTCTTACAGGTCTAACACTTCCGAAAAACCAATACAACGCCCACCCGGAACAATGTATAAAGCTAAACGAACCGTTCACTGGGTACTTATCCGTGCGAAAAGCCCTATTGATTTCCCTCTTTTTACAAGGAAGTAAAATGTGAAAAAAATATTTCTACATCCCATGGCCTTTCCCAACCATTAAAATTTTTCTCTTACAGGTCTAACAGTTGCGAAAAACCAATACAACGCCCACCCGGAACAATAAATAAAGCTAAACGAACAGTTCACTGGGTACTTATCCGTACGAAAAGCCCTATTGATTTCCCTGTTTTTACAAGGAAGTAAAATGTGAAAAAAATATTTCTACATCCCATGGCCTTTCCCAACCATTAAAATTTTTCTCTTACAGGTCTAACAGTTGCGAAAAACCAATACAACACCCACCCGGAAAAATATATACAGCTAAACGAACCGTTTACTGGGTACTAATCCATACGAAAATCCCTATTGATTTACCTGTTTTTACAAGGAAATAAAATGTGAAAAAAATATTTCTACATCCCATGGCCTTTCCCAACCATTTAAATTTTTCTCTTACAGGTCTAACACTTCCGAAAAACCAATACAACGCCCACCCGGAACAATGTATAAAGCTAAACGAACCGTTCACTGGGTACTTATCTGTGCGAAAAGCCCTATTGATTTACCTGTTTTTACAAGGAAGTAAAATGTGAAAAAAATATTTCTACATCCCATGGTCTTTCCCAAACATTTAAATTTTTCTCTTACAGGTCTAACAGTTGCGAAAAACCAATACAACGCCCACCCGGAACAATGTATAAAGCTAAACGAACCGTTCACTGGGTACTTATACGTGCGAAAAGCCCTATTGATTTACCTGTTTTTACAAGGAAGTAAAATGTGAAAAAAATATTTCTACATCCCATGGCCTTTCCCAACCATTTAAATTTTTCTCTTACAGGTCTAACACTACCGAAAAACCAATACAACTCCCACCCGGAACAATATATAAAGCTAAACGAACCGTTCACTGGGTACTTATACGTACGAAAATCCCTATTGATTTACCTGTTTTTACAAGGAAATAAAATGTGAAAAAAATATTTCTACATCCCATGGCCTTTCCCAACCATTTAAATTTTTCTCTTACAGGTCTAACACGTCCGAAAAACCAATACAACGCCCACCCGGAAAAATATATAAAGCTAAACGAACTGTTCACTGTGTACTTATCCGTACGAAAATCCCTATTGATTTACCTGTTTTTACAAGGAAATAAAATGTGAAAAAAATATTTCTACATCCCATGGCCTTTCCCAACCATTTAAATTTTTCTCTTACAGGTCTAACACTTCCGAAAAACCAATACAACGCCCACCCGGAACAATGTATAAAGCTAAACGAACCGTTCACTGGGTACTTATCCGTGCGAAAAGCCCTATTGATTTACCTGTTTTTACAAGGAAATAAAATGTGAAAAAAATATTTCTACATCCCATGGCCTTTCCCAACCATTTAAATTTTTCTCTTACAGGTCTAACACTTCCGAATAACCAATACAACACCCACCCGGAAAAATATATAAAGCTAAACGAACCGTTCAGTGGGTACTTATCCGTACGAAAATCCCTATTGATTTACCTGTTTTTACAAGGAAGTAAAATGTGAAAAAAATATTTCTACATCCCATGGCCTTTCCCAACCATTTAAATTTTTCTCTTACAGGTCTAACACTTCCGAAAAACCAATACAACGCCCACCCGGAACAATGTATAAAGCTAAACGAACCGTTCACTGGGTACTTATCCGTGCGAAAAGCCCTATTGATTTCCCTCTTTTTACAAGGAAGTAAAATGTGAAAAAAATATTTCTACATCCCATGGCCTTTCCCAACCATTAAAATTTTTCTCTTACAGGTCTAACAGTTGCGAAAAACCAATACAACGCCCACCCGGAACAATAAATAAAGCTAAACGAACAGTTCACTGGGTACTTATCCGTACGAAAAGCCCTATTGATTTCCCTGTTTTTACAAGGAAGTAAAATGTGAAAAAAATATTTCTACATCCCATGGCCTTTCCCAACCATTTAAATTTTTCTCTTACAAGTCTAACACTTCCGAAAAACCAATACAACGCCCACCCGGAACAATGTATAAAGCTAAACGAACCGTTCACTGGGTACTTATCTGTGCGAAAAGCCCTATTGATTTACCTGTTTTTACAAGGAAGTAAAATGTGAAAAAAATATTTCTACATCCCATGGCCTTTCCCAAACATTTAAATTTTTCTCTTACAGGTCTAACAGTTGCGAAAAACCAATACAACGCCCACCCGGAACAATGTATAAAGCTAAACGAACCGTTCACTGGGTACTTATACGTGCGAAAAGCCCTATTGATTTACCTGTTTTTACAAGGAAGTAAAATGTGAAAAAAATATTTCTACATCCCATGGCCTTTCCCAACCATTTAAATTTTTCTCTTACAGGTCTAACACTACCGAAAAACCAATACAACTCCCACCCGGAACAATATATAAAGCAAAACGAACCGTTCACTGGGTACTTATACGTACGAAAATCCCTATTGATTTACCTGTTTTTACAAGGAAATAAAATGTGAAAAAAATATTTCTACATCCCATGGCCTTTCCCAACCATTTAAATTTTTCTCTTACAGGTCTAACACGTCCGAAAAACCAATACAACGCCCACCCGGGAAAATATATAAAGCTAAACGAACCGTTCACTGTGTACTTATCCGTACGAAAATCCCTATTGATTTACCTCTTTTTACAAGGAAATAAAATGTGAAAAAAATATTTCTACATCCCATGGCCTTTCCCAACCATTTAAATTTTTCTCTTACAGGTCTAACACTTCCGAAAAACCAATACAACGCCCACCCGGAACAATGTATAAAGCTAAACGAACCGTTCACTGGGTACTTATCCGTGCAAAAAGCCCTATTGATTTACCTGTTTTTACAAGGAAATAAAATGTGAAAAAAATATTTCTACATCCCATGGCCTTTCCCAACCATTTAAATTTTTCTCTTACAGGTCTAACACTTCCGAATAACCAATACAACACCCACCCGGAAAAATATATAAAGCTAAACGAACCGTTCACTGTGTACTTATCCGTACGAAAATCCCTATTGATTTACCTCTTTTTACAAGGAAATAAAATGTGAAAAAAATATTTCTACATCCCATGGCCTTTCCCAACCATTTAAATTTTTCTCTTACAGGTCTAACACTTCCGAAAAACCAATACAACGCCCACCCGGAACAATGTATAAAGCTAAACGAACCGTTCACTGGGTACTTATCCGTGCGAAAAGCCCTATTGATTTACCTGTTTTTACAAGGAAATAAAATGTGAAAAAAATATTTCTACATCCCATGGCCTTTCCCAACCATTTAAATTTTTCTCTTACAGGTCTAACACTTCCGAATAACCAATACAACACCCACCCGGAAAAATATATAAAGCTAAACGAACCGTTCAGTGGGTACTTATCCGTACGAAAATCCCTATTGATTTACCTGTTTTTACAAGGAAGTAAAATGTGAAAAAAATATTTCTACATCCCATGGCCTTTCCCAACCATTTAAATTTTTCTCTTACAGGTCTAACACTTCCGAAAAACCAATACAACGCCCACCCGGAACAATGTATAAAGCTAAACGAACCGTTCACTGGGTACTTATCCGTGCAAAAAGCCCTATTGATTTACCTGTTTTTACAAGGAAATAAAATGTGAAAAAAATATTTCTACATCCCATGGCCTTTCCCAACCATTTAAATTTTTCTCTTACAGGTCTAACACTTCCGAATAACCAATACAACACCCACCCGGAAAAATATATAAAGCTAAACGAACCGTTCACTGTGTACTTATCCGTACGAAAATCCCTATTGATTTACCTCTTTTTACAAGGAAATAAAATGTGAAAAAAATATTTCTACATCCCATGGCCTTTCCCAACCATTTAAATTTTTCTCTTACAGGTCTAACACTTCCGAAAAACCAATACAACGCCCACCCGGAACAATGTATAAAGCTAAACGAACCGTTCACTGGGTACTTATCCGTGCGAAAAGCCCTATTGATTTACCTGTTTTTACAAGGAAATAAAATGTGAAAAAAATATTTCTACATCCCATGGCCTTTCCCAACCATTTAAATTTTTCTCTTACAGGTCTAACACTTCCGAATAACCAATACAACACCCACCCGGAAAAATATATAAAGCTAAACGAACCGTTCAGTGGGTACTTATCCGTACGAAAATCCCTATTGATTTACCTGTTTTTACAAGGAAGTAAAATGTGAAAAAAATATTTCTACATCCCATGGCCTTTCCCAACCATTTAAATTTTTCTCTTACAGGTCTAACACTTCCGAAAAACCAATACAACGCCCACCCGGAACTATGTATAAAGCTAAACGAACCGTTCACTGGGTACTTATCCGTGCGAAAAGCCCTATTGATTTCCCTCTTTTTACAAGGAAGTAAAATGTGAAAAAAATATTTCTACATCCCATGGCCTTTCCCAACCATTTAAATTTTTCTCTTACAGGTCAAACAGTTGCGAAAAACCAATACAACGCCCACCCGGAACAATAAATAAAGCTAAACGAACAGTTCACTGGGTACTTATCCGTACGAAAAGCCCTATTGATTTCCCTGTTTTTACAAGGAAGTAAAATGTGAAAAAAATATTTCTACATCCCATGGCCTTTCCCAACCATTAAAATTTTTCTCTTACAGGTCTAACAGTTGCGAAAAACCAATACAACACCCACCCGGAAAAATATATACAGCTAAACGAACCGTTTACTGGGTACTAATCCATACGAAAATCCCTATTGATTTACCTGTTTTTACAAGGAAATAAAATGTGAAAAAAATATTTCTACATCCCATGGCCTTTCCCAACCATTTAAATTTTTCTCTTATAGGTCTAACACTTCCGAAAAACCAATACAACGCCCACCCGGAACAATACATAAAGCTAAACGAACCGTTCACTGGGTACTTATCCGTACGAAAATCCCTATTGATTTACCTGTTTTTACAAGGAAATAAAATGTGAAAAAAATATTTCTACATCCCATGGCCTTTCCCAACCATTTAAACTTTTCTCTTACAGGTCTAACACTTCTGAAAAACCAATACAACGCCCACCCGGAACAATATATAAAGCTAAACGAACCGTTCACTGGGCACTTATCCGTACAAAAATCCCTATTGATTTTACTGTTTTAACAAGGAAATAAAATGTGAAAAAAATATTTCTACATCCCATGGCCTTTCCCAACCATTTAAATTTTTATCTTACAGGTCTAACACTACCGAAAAACCGATACAACAGCCACCCGGAACAATATATAAAGCTAAACGAACCGTTCACTGGGTACTTATACGTACGAAAATCCCTATTGATTTACCTGTTTTTACAAGGAAATAAAATGTAAAAAAAATATTTCTACATCCCATGGCCTTTCCCAGCCATTTAAATTTTTCTCTTACAGGTCTAACACTTCCGAAAAACCAATACAACGCCCACCCGGAACAATGTATAAAGCTAAACGAACCGTTCACTGGGTACTTATCCGTGCGAAAAGCCCTATTGATTTACCTGTTTTTACAAGGAAGTAAAATGTGAAAAAAATATTTCTACAACCCATGGCCTTTCCCAACTATTTAAATTTTTATCTTACAGGTCTAACACTACCAAAAAACCAATACAACTCCCACCAGGAACAATATATAAAGCTAAACGAACCGTTCACTGGGTACTTATACGTACGAAAATCCCTATTGATTTACCTGTTTTTACAAGGAAATAAAATGTGAAAAAAATATTTCTACATCCCATGGCCTTTCCCAACCATTTAAATTTTTCTCTTACAGGTCTAACACTTCCGAAAAACCATTACAACGCACACCCGGAACAATGTATAAAGCTAAACGAACCGTTCACTGGGTACTTATCCGTGCGAAAAGCCCTATTGATTTCCCTCTTTTTACAAGGAATTAAAATGTGAAAAAAATATTTCTACATCCCATGGCCTTTCCCAACCATTTAAATTTTTCTCTTACAGGTCTAACACTACCGAAAAACCAATACAACTCCCACCCGGAACAATATATAAAGCTAAACGAACCGTTCACTGGGTACTTATCCGTACGAAAATCCCTATTGATTTACCTGTTTTTACAAGGAAATAAAATGTGAAAAAAATATTTCTACATCCCATGGCCTTTCCCAACCATTTAAACTTTTCTCTTACAGGTCTATCACTTCCGAAAAACCAATACAACGCCCACCCGGAACAATATATAAAGCTAAACGAACCGTTCACTGGGCACTTATCCGTACAAAAATCCCTATTGATTTTCCTGTTTTTACAAGGAAATAAAATGTGAAAAAAATATTTCTACATCCCATGGCCTTTCCCAACCATTTAAATTTTTATCTTACAGGTCTAACACTACCGAAAAACCGATACAACGGCCACCCGGAACAATATATAAAGCTAAACGAACCGTTCACTGGGTACTTATACGTACGAAAATCCCTATTGATTTACCTGTTTTTACAAGGAAATAAAATGTGAAAAAAATATTTCTACATCCCATGGCCTTTCCCAACCATTTAAATTTTTCTCTTACAGGTCTAACACTTCCGAAAAACCAATACAACGCCCACCCGGAACAATGTATAAAGCTAAACGAACCGTTCACTGGGTACTTATCCGTGCGAAAAGCCCTATTGATTTCCCTCTTTTTACAAGGAAGTAAAATGTGAAAAAAATATTTCTGCATCCCATGGCCTTTCCCAACCATTTAAATTTTTCTCTTACAGGTCTAACAGTTGCGAAAAACCAATACAACGCCCACCCGGAACAATAAATAAAGCTAAACGAACAGTTCACTGGGTACTTATCCGTACGAAAAGCCCTATTGATTTCCCTGTTTTTACAAGGAAGTAAAATGTGAAAAAAATATTTCTACATCCCATGGCCTATCCCAACCATTAAAATTTTTCTCTTACAGGTCTAACAGTTGCGAAAAACCAATACAACACCCACCCGGAAAAATATATACAGCTAAACGAACCGTTTACTGGGTACTAATCCATACGAAAATCCCTATTGATTTACCTGTTTTTACAAGGAAATAAAATGTGAAAAAAATATTTCTACATCCCATGGCCTTTCCCAACCATTTAAATTTTTCTCTTACAGGTCTAACACTTCCGAAAAACCAATACAACGCCCACCCGGAACAATATATAAAGCTAAACGAACCGTTCACTGGGTACCTATCCGTACGAAAATCCCTATTGATTTACCTGTTTTTACAAGGAAATAAAATGTGAAAAAAATATTTCTACATCCCATGGCCTATCCCAACCATTTAAATTTTTTTCTTACAGATCTAACACTTCCGAAAAACCAATACAACACCCACCCGTAACAATATATAAAGCTAAACGAAACATCCACTGGGTACTTATGCGTACGAAAATCCCTATTGATTTACCTGTTTTTAGAAGGAATTAAATGTGAAAAAAATATTTCTACATCCCATGGCCTATCCCAACCATTTAAATTTTTCTCTTACAGGTCTAACACTTCCAAAAAAACAATACAACGCCCACCCGGAACAATATATAAAGCTAAACGAACCGTTCACTGGGTACTTATACGTACGGAAATCCCTATTGATTTACCTTTTTTTACAAGGAAGTAAAATGTGAAAAAAATATTTCTACATCCCATGGCCTTTCCCAACCATTTAAATTTTTCTCTTATAGGTCTAACACTTCCAAAAAACCAATACAACGCCCACCCGGAACAATATATAAAGCTAAACGAACCGTTCACTGGGCACTTATCCGTACGAAAATCCCTATTGATTTACCTGTTTTTACAAGGAAGTAAAATGTGAAAAAAATATTTCTACATCCCATGGCCTTTCCCAACCATTTAAATTTTTCTCTTACAGGTCTAACACTTCCGAAAAACCAATGCAACGGCCACACGGAACAATATATAAAGCTAAACGAACCGTTCACTGGGTACTTATCCGTATGAAAATCCCTATTGATTTACCTGTTTTTACAAGGAAGTAAAATGTGAAAAAAATATTTCTACATCCCATGGCCTTTCCCAACCATTTAAATTTTTCTCTTACAGGTCTAACACTTCCGAAAAACCAATACAACGCCCACCTGGAACAATATATAAAGCTAAACGAACCGTTCACTGGGTACTTATCCGTACGAAAATCCCTATTGATTTACCTTTTTTTACAAGGAAGTAAAATGTGAAAAAAATATTTCTACATCCCATGGCCTTTCCCAACCGTTTAAATTTTTCTCTTACAGGTCTAACACTTCCGAAAAACCAATACAACGCCCAACCGGAACAATATATAAAGCTAAACGAACCGTTCACTGGGTACTTATGCGTACGAAAATCGCAATTGATTTACCTGTTTTTACAAGGAAATAAAATGTGAAAAAAATATTTCTACATCCCATGGCCTATCCCAACCATTTAAATTTTTCTCTTACAGGTCTAACACTTCCGAAAAACCAATACAACGCCCACCCGGAACAATATATAAAGCTAAACGAACCGTTCACTGGGCACTTATCCGTACAAAAATCCCTATTGATTTTCCTGTTTTTACAAGGAAATAAAATGTGAAAAAAATATTTCTACATCCCATGGCCTTTCCCAACCATTTAAATTTTTATCTTACAGGTCTAACACTACCGAAAAACCGATACAACGGCCACCCGGAACAATATATAAAGCTAAACGAACCGTTCACTGGGTACTTATACGTACGAAAATCCCTATTGATTTACCTGTTTTTACAAGGAAATAAAATGTGAAAAAAATATTTCTACATCCCATGGCCTTTCCCAGCCATTTAAATTTTTCTCTTACAGGTCTAACACTTCCGAAAAACCAATACAACGCCCACCCGGAACAATGTATAAAGCTAAACGAACCGTTCACTGGGTACTTATCCGTGCGAAAAGCCCTATTGATTTACCTGTTTTTACAAGGAAGTAAAATGTGAAAAAAATATTTCTACATCCCATGGCCTTTCCCAACCATTTAAATTTATATCTTACAGGTCTAACACTACCGAAAAACCAATACAACTCCCACCCGGAACAATATATAAAGCTAAACGAACCGTTCACTGGGTACTTATACGTACGAAAATCCCTATTGATTTACCTGTTTTTACAAGGAAATAAAATGTGAAAAAAATATTTCTACATCCCATGGCCTTTCCCAACCATTTAAATTTTTTTCTTACAGATCTAACACTTCCGAAAAACCAATACAACACCCACCCGTAACAATATATAAAGCTAAACGAAACATCCACTGGGTACTTATGCGTACGAAAATCCCTATTGATTTACCTGTTTTTAGAAGGAATTAAATGTGAAAAAAATATTTCTACATCCCATGGCCTATCCCAACCATTTAAATTTTTCTCTTACAGGTCTAACACTTCCAAAAAAACAATACAACGCCCACCCGGAACAATATATAAAGCTAAACGAACCGTTCACTGGGTACTTATACGTACGGTAATCCCTATTGATTTACCTTTTTTTACAAGGAAGTAAAATGTGAAAAAAATATTTCTACATCCCATGGCCTTTCCCAACCATTTAAATTTTTCTCTTATAGGTCTAACACTTCCAAAAAACCAATACAACGCCCACCCGGAACAATATATAAAGCTAAACGAACCGTTCACTGGGCACTTATCCGTACGAAAATCCCTATTGATTTACCTGTTTTTACAAGGAAGTAAAATGTGAAAAAAATATTTCTACATCCCATGGCCTTTCCCAACCATTTAAATTTTTCTCTTACAGGTCTAACACTTCCGAAAAACCAATACAACGCCCACCTGGAACAATATATAAAGCTAAACGAACCGTTCACTGGGTACTTATCCGTACGAAAATCCCTATTGATTTACCTTTTTTTACAAGGAAGTAAAATGTGAAAAAAATATTTCTACATCCCATGGCCTTTCCCAACCGTTTAAATTTTTCTCTTACAAGTCTAACACTTCCGAAAAACCAATACAACGCCCAACCGGAACAATATATAAAGCTAAACGAACCGTTCACTGGGTACTTATCCGTATGAAAATCCCTATTGATTTACCTGTTTTTACAAGGAAGTAAAATGTGAAAAAAATATTTCTACATCCCATGGCCTTTCCCAACCATTTAAATTTTTCTCTTACAGGTCTAACACTTCCGAAAAACCAATACAACGCCCACCTGGAACAATATATAAAGCTAAACGAACCGTTCACTGGGTACTTATCCGTACGAAAATCCCTATTGATTTACCTTTTTTTACAAGGAAGTAAAATGTGAAAAAAATATTTCTACATCCCATGGCCTTTCCCAACCGTTTAAATTTTTCTCTTACAGGTCTAACACTTCCGAAAAACCAATACAACGCCCAACCGGAACAATATATAAAGCTAAACGAACCGTTCACTGGGTACTTATGCGTACGAAAATCGCAATTGATTTACCTGTTTTTACAAGGAAATAAAATGTGAAAAAAATATTTCTACATCCCATGGCCTATCCCAACCATTTAAATTTTTCTCTTACAGGTCTAACACTTCCGAAAAACCAATACAACGCCCACCCGGAACAATATATAAAGCTAAACGAACCGTTCACTGGGCACTTATCCGTACAAAAATCCCTATTGATTTTCCTGTTTTTACAAGGAAATAAAATGTGAAAAAAATATTTCTACATCCCATGGCCTTTCCCAACCATTTAAATTTTTATCTTACAGGTCTAACACTACCGAAAAACCGATACAACGGCCACCCGGAACAATATATAAAGCTAAACGAACCGTTCACTGGGTACTTATACGTACGAAAATCCCTATTGATTTACCTGTTTTTACAAGGAAATAAAATGTGAAAAAAATATTTCTACATCCCATGGCCTTTCCCAGCCATTTAAATTTTTCTCTTACAGGTCTAACACTTCCGAAAAACCAATACAACGCCCACCCGGAACAATGTATAAAGCTAAACGAACCGTTCACTGGGTACTTATCCGTGCGATAAGCCCTATTGATTTACCTGTTTTTACAAGGAAGTAAAATGTGAAAAAAATATTTCTACATCCCATGGCCTTTCCCAACCATTTAAATTTATATCTTACAGGTCTAACACTACCGAAAAACCAATACAACTCCCACCCGGAACAATATATAAAGCTAAACGAACCGTTCACTGGGTACTTATACGTACGAAAATCCCTATTGATTTACCTGTTTTTACAAGGAAATAAAATGTGAAAAAAATATTTCTACATCCCATGGCCTTTCCCAACCATTTAAATTTTTCTCTTACAGGTCTAACACTTCCGAAAAACCAATACAACGCCCACCCGGAACAATGTATAAAGCTAAACGAACCGTTCACTGGGTACTTATCCGTGCGAAAAGCCCTATTGATTTACCTGTTTTTACAAGGAAATAAAATGTGAAAAAAATATTTCTACATCCCATGGCCTTTCCCAACCATTTAAATTTTTATCTTACAGGTCTAACACTACCGAAAAAACGGTACAACTGCCACCCGGAACAATATATAAAGCTAAACGAACCGTTCACTGGGTACTTATACGTACGAAAATCCCTATTGATTTACCTGTTTTTACAAGGAAATAAAATGTAAAAAAAATATTTCTACATCCCATGGACTTTCCCAGCCATTTAAATTTTTCTCTTACAGGTCTAACACTTCCGAAAAACCAATACAACGCCCACCCGGAACAATGTATAAAGCTAAACGAACCGTTCACTGGGTACTGATCCGTGCGAAAAGCCCTATTGATTTCCCTCTTTTTACAAGGAAGTAAAATGTGAAAAAAATATTTCTACATCCCATGGCCTTTCCCAACCATTTAAATTTTTCTCTTACAGGTCTAACACTACCGAAAAACCAATACAACTCCCACCCGGAACAATATATAAAGCTAAACGAACCGTTCACTGGGTACTTATCCGTACGAAAATCCCTATTGATTTACCTGTTTTTACAAGGAAATAAAATGTGAAAAAAATATTTCTACATCCCATGGCCTTTCCCAACCATTTAAACTTTTCTCTTACAGGTCTAACACTTCCGAAAAACCAATACAACGCCCACCCGGAACAATGTATAAAGCTAAACGAACCGTTCACTGGGTACTTATCCGTGCGAAAAGCCCTATTGATTTACCTGTTTTTACAAGGAAGTAAAATGTGAAAAAAATATTTCTACATCCCATGGCCTTTCCCAACCATTTAAATTTTTATCTTACAGGTCTAACACTACCGAAAAACCAATACAACTCCCACCCGGAACAATATATAAAGCTAAACGAACCGTTCACTGGGCACTTATCCGTACAAAAATCCCTATTGATTTTCCTGTTTTTACAAGGAAATAAAATGTGAAAAAAATATTTCTACATCCCATGGCCTTTCCCAACCATTGAAATTTTTATCTTACAGGTCTAACACTACCGAAAAACCGATACAACGGCCACCCGGAACAATATATAAAGCTAAACGAACCGTTCACTGGGTACTTATACGTACGAAAATCCCTATTGATTTACCTGTTTTTACAAGGAAATAAAATGTGAAAAAAATATTTCTACATCCCATGGCCTTTCCCAGCCATTTAAATTTTTCTCTTACAGGTCTAACACTTCCGAAAAACCAATACAACGCCCACCCGGAACAATGTATAAAGCTAAACGAACCGTTCACTGGGTACTTATCCGTGCGAAAAGCCCTATTGATTTACCTGTTTTTACAAGGAAGTAAAATGTGAAAAAAATATTTCTACATCCCATGGCCTTTCCCAACCATTTAAATTTTTCTCTTACAGGTCTAACACTTCCGAAAAACCAATACAACTCCCACCCGGAACAATATATAAAGCTAAACGTACCGTTCACTGGGTACTTATACGTACGAAAATCCCTATTGATTTACCTGTTTTTACAAGGAAATAAAATGTGAAAAAAATATTTCTACATCCCATGGCCTTTCCCAACCATTTAAATTTTTCTCTTACAGGTCTAACACTTCCGAAAAACCAATACAACGCCCACCCGGAACAATGTATAAAGCTAAACGAACCGTTCACTGGGTACTTATCCGTGCGAAAAGCCCTATTGATTTACCTGTTTTTACAAGGAAATAAAATGTGAAAAAAATATTTCTACATCCCATGGCCTTTCCCAACCATTTAAATTTTTATCTTACAGGTCTAACACTACCGAAAAAACGGTACAACTGCCACCCGGAACAATATATAAAGCTAAACGAACCGTTCACTGGGTACTTATACGTACGAAAATCCCTATTGATTTACCTGTTTTTACAAGGAAATAAAATGTAAAAAAAATATTTCTACATCCCATGGACTTTCCCAGCCATTTAAATTTTTCTCTTACAGGTCTAACACTTCCGAAAAACCAATACAACGCCCACCCGGAACAATGTATAAAGCTAAACGAACCGTTCACTGGGTACTTATCCGTGCGAAAAGCCCTATTGATTTACCTGTTTTTACAAGGAAGTAAAATGTGAAAAAAATATTTCTACATCCCATGGCCTTTCCCAACTATTTAAATTTTTATCTTACAGGTCTAACACTACCGAAAAACCAATACAACTCCCACCAGGAACAATATATAAAGCTAAACGAACCGTTCACTGGGTACTTATACGTACGAAAATCCCTATTGATTTACCTGTTTTTACAAGGAAATAAAATGTGAAAAAAATATTTCTACATCCCATGGCCTTTCCCAACCATTTAAATTTTTCTCTTACAGGTCTAACACTTCCGAAAAACCATTACAACGCACACCCGGAACAATGTATAAAGCTAAACGAACCGTTCACTGGGTACTTATCCGTGCGAAAAGCCCTATTGATTTCCCTCTTTTTACAAGGAAGTAAAATGTGAAAAAAATATTTCTACATCCCATGGCCTTTCCCAACCATTTAAATTTTTCTCTTACAGGTCTAACACTTCCGAAAAACCAATACAACGCCCACCCGGAACAATGTATAAAGCTAAACGAACCGTTCACTGGGTACTTATCCGTGCGAAAAGCCCTATTGATTTCCCTCTTTTTACAAGGAAGTAAAATGTGAAAAAAATATTTCTACATCCCATGGCCTTTCCCAACCATTTAAATTTTTCTCTTACAGGTCTAACACTACCGAAAAACCACTACAACTCCCACCCGGAACAATATATAAAGCTAAACGAACCGTTCCCTGGGTACTTATCCGTACGAAAATCCCTATTGATTTACCTGTTTTTACAAGGAAATAAAATGTGAAAAAAATATTTCTACATCCCATGGCCTTTCCCAACCATTTAAACTTTTCTCTTACAGGTCTAACACTTCCGAAAAACCAATACAACGCCCACCCGGAACAATATATAAAGCTAAACGAACCGTTCACTGGGCACTTATCCGTACAAAAATCCCTATTGATTTTCCAGTTTTTAAAAGGAAATAAAATGTGAAAAAAATATTTCTACATCCCATGGCCTTTCCCAACCGTTTAAATTTTTATCTTACAGGTATAACACTACCGAAAAACCGATACAACGCCCACCCGGAACAATATATAAAGCTAAACGAACCGTTCACTGGGTACTTATCCGTACGAAAAGCCCTATTGATTTCCCTGTTTTTACAAGGAAGTAAAATGTGAAAAAAATATTTCTACATCCCATGGCCCCATTAAAATTTTTCTCTTACAGGTCTAACAGTTGCGAAAAACCAATACAACACCCACCCGGAAAAATATATACAGCTAAACGAACCGTTTACTATGTACTAATCCATACGAAAATCCCTATTGATTTACCTGTTTTTACAAGGAAATAAAATGTGAAAAAAATATTTCTACATCCCATGGCCTTTCCCAACCATTTAAATTTTTCTCTTACAGGTCTAACACTTCCGAAAAACCAATACAACGCCCACCCGGAACAATACATAAAGCTAAACGAACCGTTCACTGGGTACTTATCCGTACGAAAATCCCTATTGATTTACCTGTTTTTACAAGGAAATAAAATGTGAAAAAAATATTTCTACATCCCATGGCCTTTCCCAACCATTTAAACTTTTCTCTTACAGGTCTAACACTTCCGAAAAACCAATACAACGCCCACCCGGAACAATATATAAAGCTAAACGAACCGTTCACTGGGCACTTATCCGTACAAAAATCCCTATTGATTTTACTGTTTTAACAAGGAAATAAAATGTGAAAAAAATATTTCTACATCCCATGGCCTTTCCCAACCATTTAAATTTTTATCTTACAGGTCTAACACTACCGAAAAACCGATACAACGGCCACCCGGAACAATATATAAAGCTAAACGAACCGTTCACTGGGTACTTATACGTACGAAAATCCCTATTGATTTACCTGTTTTTACAAGGAAATAAAATGTAAAAAAAATATTTCTACATCCCATGGCCTTTCCCAGCCATTTAAATTTTTCTCTTACAGGTCTAACACTTCCGAAAAACCAATACAACGCCCACCCGGAACAATGTATAAAGCTAAACGAACCGTTCACTGGGTACTTATCCGTGCGAAAAGCCCTATTGATTTACCTGTTTTTACAAGGAAGTAAAATGTGAAAAAAATATTTCTACATCCCATGGCCTTTCCCAACTATTTAAATTTTTATCTTACAGGTCTAACACTACCGAAAAACCAATACAACTCCCACCAGGAACAATATATAAAGCTAAACGAACCGTTCACTGGGTACTTATACGTACGAAAATCCCTATTGATTTACCTGTTTTTACAAGGAAATAAAATGTGAAAAAAATATTTCTACATCCCATGGCCTTTCCCAACCATTTAAATTTTTCTCTTACAGGTCTAACACTTCCGAAAAACCATTACAACGCACACCCGGAACAATGTATAAAGCTAAACGAACCGTTCACTGGGTACTTATCCGTGCGAAAAGCCCTATTGATTTCCCTCTTTTTACAAGGAAGTAAAATGTGAAAAAAATATTTCTACATCCCATGGCCTTTCCCAACCATTTAAATTTTTCTCTTACAGGTCTAACACTACCGAAAAACCAATACAACTCCCACCCGGAACAATATATAAAGCTAAACGAACCGTTCACTGGGTACTTATCCGTACGAAAATCCCTATTGATTTACCTGTTTTTACAAGGAAATAAAATGTGAAAAAAATATGTCTACATCCCATGGCCTTTCCCAACCATTTAAACTTTTCTCTTACAGGTCTATCACTTCCGAAAAACCAATACAACGCCCACCCGGAACAATATATAAAGCTAAAAGAACCGTTCACTGGGCACTTATCCGTACAAAAATCCCTATTGATTTTCCTGTTTTTACAAGGAAATAAAATGTGAAAAAAATATTTCTACATCCCATGGCCTTTCCCAACCATTTAAATTTTTATCTTACAGGTCTAACACTACCGAAAAACCGATACAACGGCCACCCGGAACAATATATAAAGCTAAACGAACCGTTCACTGGGTACTTATACGTACGAAAATCCCTATTGATTTACCTGTTTTTACAAGGAAATAAAATGTGAAAAAAATATTTCTACATCCCATGGCCTTTCCCAGCCATTTAAATTTTTCTCTTACAGGTCTAACACTTCCGAAAAACCAATACAACGCCCACCCGGAACAATGTATAAAGCTAAACGAACCGTTCACTGGGTACTTATCCGTGCGAAAAGCCCTATTGATTTACCTGTTTTTACAAGGAAGTAAAATGTGAAAAAAATATTTCTACATCCCATGGCCTTTCCCAACCATTTAAATTTTTATCTTACAGGTCTAACACTACCGAAAAACCAATACAACTCCCACCCGGAACAATATATAAAGCTAAACGAACCGTTCACCGGGTACTTATCCGTACGAAAATCCCTATTGATTTACCTGTTTTTACAAGGAAGTAAAATGTGAAAAAAATATTTCTACATCCCATGGCCTTTCCCAACCATTTAAATTTTTCTCTTACAGGTCTAACACTTCCGCAAAACCAATACAACGCCCACCCGGAAAAATATATAAAGCTAAACGAACCGTTCACCGGGTACTTATCCGTACGAAAATCTCTATTGATTTACCTGTTTTTACAAGGAAGTAAAATGTGAAAAAAATATTTCTAAATCCCATGGCCTTTCCCAACCATTTAAATTTTTCTCTTACAGGTCTAACACTTCTGAAAAACCAATACAACGCCCACCCGGAACAATGTATAAAGCTAAACGAACCGTTCACTGGGTACTTATCCGTGCGAAAAGCCCTATTGATTTCCCTCTTTTTACAAGGAAGTAAAATGTGAAAAAAATATTTCTACATCCCATGGCCTTTCCCAACCATTTAAATTTTTCTCTTACAGGTCTAACACTACCGAAAAACCAATACAACTCCCACCCGGAACAATATATAAAGCTAAACGAACCGTTCACTGGGTACTTATCCGTACGAAAATCCCTATTGATTTACCTGTTTTTACAAGGAAATAAAATGTGAAAAAAATATTTCTACATCCCATGGCCTTTCCCAACCATTTAAACTTTTCTCTTACAGGTCTAACACTTCCGAAAAACCAATACAACGCCCACCCGGAACAATATATAAAGCTAAACGAACCGTTCACTGGGCACTTATCCGTACAAAAATCCCTATTGATTTTCCTGTTTTTAAAAGGAAATAAAATGTGAAAAAAATATTTCTACATCCCATGGCCTTTCCCAACCGTTTAAATTTTTATCTTACAGGTATAACACTACCGAAAAACCGATACAACGGCCACCCGGAACAATATATAAAGCTAAACGAACCGTTAACTGGGTACTTATACGTACGAAAATCCCTATTGATTTACCTGTTTTTACAAGGAAATAAAATGTGAAAAAAATATTACTACATCCCATGGCCTTTCCCAACCATTTAAATTTTTCTCTTACAGGTCTAACAGTTGCGAAAAACCAATACAACGCCCACCCGGAACAATATATAAAGCTAAACGAGTTCACTGGGTACTTATCCGTACGAAAAGCCCTATTGATTTCCCTGTTTTTACAAGGAAGTAAAATGTGAAAAAAATATTTCTACATCCCATGGCCTTTCCCAACCATTTAAACTTTTCTCTTACAGGTCTAACACTTCCGAAAAACCGATACAACGCCCACCCGGAACAATATATAAAGCTAAACGAACCGTTCACTGGGCACTTATCCGTACAAAAATCCCTATTGATTTTACTGTTTTAACAAGGAAATAAAATGTGAAAAAAATATTTCTACATCCCATGGCCTTTCCCAACCATTTAAATTTTTATCTTACAGGTCTAACACTACCGAAAAACCGATACAACGGCCACCCGGAACAATATATAAAGCTAAACGAACCGTTCACTGGGTACTTATACGTACGAAAATCCCTATTGATTTACCTGTTTTTACAAGGAAATAAAATGTAAAAAAAATATTTCTACATCCCATGGCCTTTCCCAACCATTTAAATTTTTCTCTTACAGGTCTAACACTTCCGAAAAACCATTACAACGCACACCCGGAACAATGTATAAAGCTAAACGAACCGTTCACTGGGTACTTATCCGTGCGAAAAGCCCTATTGATTTCCCTCTTTTTACAAGGAAGTAAAATGTGAAAAAAATATTTCTACATCCCATGGCCTTTCCCAACCATTTAAATTTTTCTCTTACAGGTCTAACACTACCGAAAAACCAATACAACTCCCACCCGGAACAATATATAAAGCTAAACGAACCGTTCACTGGGTACTTATCCGTACGAAAATCCCTATTGATTTACCTGTTTTTACAAGGAAATAAAATGTGAAAAAAATATTTCTACATCCCATGGCCTTTCCCAACCATTTAAACTTTTCTCTTACAGGTCTATCACTTCCGAAAAACCAATACAACGCCCACCCGGAACAATATATAAAGCTAAACGAACCGTTCACTGGGCACTTATCCGTACAAAAATCCCTATTGATTTTCCTGTTTTTACAAGGAAATAAAATGTGAAAAAAATATTTCTACATCCCATGGCCTTTCCCAACCATTTAAATTTTTATCTTACAGGTCTAACACTACCGAAAAACCGATACAACGGCCACCCGGAACAATATATAAAGCTAAACGAACCGTTCACTGGGTACTTATACGTACGAAAATCCCTATTGATTTACCTGTTTTTACAAGGAAATAAAATGTGAAAAAAATATTTCTACATCCCATGGCCTTTCCCAGCCATTTAAATTTTTCTCTTACAGGTCTAACACTTCCGAAAAACCAATACAACGCCCACCCGGAACAATGTATAAAGCTAAACGAACCGTTCACTGGGTACTTATCCGTGCGAAAAGCCCTATTGATTTACCTGTTTTTACAAGGAAGTAAAATGTGAAAAAAATATTTCTACATCCCATGGCCTTTCCCAACCATTTAAATTTTTATCTTACAGGTCTAACACTACCGAAAAACCAATACAACTCCCACCCGGAACAATATATAAAGCTAAACGAACCGTTCACCGGGTACTTATCCGTACGAAAATCCCTATTGATTTACCTGTTTTTACAAGGAAGTAAAATGTGAAAAAAATATTTCTACATCCCATGGCCTTTCCCAACCATTTAAATTTTTCTCTTACAGGTCTAACACTTCCGCAAAACCAATACAACGCCCACCCGGAAAAATATATAAAGCTAAACGAACCGTTCACCGGGTACTTATCCGTACGAAAATCCCTATTGATTTACCTGTTTTTACAAGGAAGTAAAATGTGAAAAAAATATTTCTAAATCCCATGGCCTTTCCCAACCATTTAAATTTTTCACTTACAGGTCTAACACTTCTGAAAAACCAATACAACGCACACCCGGAACAATGTATAAAGCTAAACGAACCGTTCACTGGGTACTTATCCGTGCGAAAAGCCCTATTGATTTCCCTCTTTTTACAAGGAAGTAAAATGTGAAAAAAATATTTCTACATCCCATGGCCTTTCCCAACCATTTAAATTTTTCTCTTACAGGTCTAACACTACCGAAAAACCAATACAACTCCCACCCGGAACAATATATAAAGCTAAACGAACCGTTCACTGGGTACTTATCCGTACGAAAATCCCTATTGATTTACCTGTTTTTACAAGGAAATAAAATGTGAAAAAAATATTTCTACATCCCATGGCCTTTCCCAACCATTTAAACTTTTCTCTTACAGGTCTAACACTTCCGAAAAACCAATACAACGCCCACCCGGAACAATATATAAAGCTAAACGAACCGTTCACTGGGCACTTATCCGTACAAAAATCCCTATTGATTTTCCTGTTTTTAAAAGGAAATAAAATGTGAAAAAAATATTTCTACATCCCATGGCCTTTCCCAACCGTTTAAATTTTTATCTTACAGGTATAACACTACCGAAAAACCGATACAACGGCCACCCGGAACAATATATAAAGCTAAACGAACCGTTCACTGGGTACTTATACGTACGAAAATCCCTATTGATTTACCTGTTTTTACAAGGAAATAAAATGTGAAAAAAATATTACTACATCCCATGGCCTTTCCCAACCATTTAAATTTTTCTCTTACAGGTCTAACAGTTGCGAAAAACCAATACAACGCCCACCCGGAACAATATATAAAGCTAAACGAGTTCACTGGGTACTTATCCGTACGAAAAGCCCTATTGATTTCCCTGTTTTTACAAGGAAGTAAAATGTGAAAAAAATATTTCTACATCCCATGGCCCCATTAAAATTTTTCTCTTACAGGTCTAACAGTTGCGAAAAACCAATACAACACCCACCCGGAAAAATATATACAGCTAAACGAACCGTTTACTGGGTACTAATCCATACGAAAATCCCTATTGATTTACCTGTTTTTACAAGGAAATAAAATGTGAAAAAAATATTTCTACATCCCATGGCCTTTCCCAACCATTTAAATTTTTCTCTTACAGGTCTAACACTTCCGAAAAACGAATACAACGCCCACCCGGAACAATACATAAAGCTAAACGAACCGTTCACTGGGTACTTATCCGTACGAAAATCCCTATTGATTTACCTGTTTTTACAAGGAAATAAAATGTGAAAAAAATATTTCTACATCCCATGGCCTTTCCCAACCATTTAAACTTTTCTCTTACAGGTCTAACACTTCCGAAAAACCGATACAACGCCCACCCGGAACAATATATAAAGCTAAACGAACCGTTCACTGGGCACTTATCCGTACAAAAATCCCTATTGATTTTACTGTTTTAACAAGGAAATAAAATGTGAAAAAAATATTTCTACATCCCATGGCCTTTCCCAACCATTTAAATTTTTATCTTACAGGTCTAACACTACCGAAAAACCGATACAACGGCCACCCGGAACAATATATAAAGCTAAACGAACCGTTCACTGGGTACTTATACGTACGAAAATCCCTATTGATTTACCTGTTTTTACAAGGAAATAAAATGTAAAAAAAATATTTCTACATCCCATGGCCTTTCCCAGCCATTTAAATTTTTCTCTTACAGGTCTAACACTTCCGAAAAACCAATACAACGCCCACCCGGAACAATGTATAAAGCTAAACGAACCGTTCACTGGGTACTTATCCGTGCGAAAAGCCCTATTGATTTACCTGTTTTTACAAGGAAGTAAAATGTGAAAAAAATATTTCTACATCCCATGGCCTTTCCCAACTATTTAAATTTTTATCTTACAGGTCTAACACTTCTGAAAAACCAATACAACGCCCACCCGGAACAATGTATAAAGCTAAACGAACCGTTCACTGGGTACTTACCCGTGCGAAAAGCCCTATTGATTTCCCTCTTTTTACAAGGAAGTAAAATGTGAAAAAAATATTTCTACATCCCATGGCCTTTCCCAACCATTTAAATTTTTCTCTTACAGGTCTAACACTACCGAAAAACCAATACAACTCCCACCCGGAACAATATATAAAGCTAAACGAACCGTTCACTGGGTACTTATCCGTACGAAAATCCCTATTGATTTACCTGTTTTTACAAGGAAATAAAATGTGAAAAAAATATTTCTACATCCCATGGCCTTTCCCAACCATTTAAACTTTTCTCTTACAGGTCTAACACTTCCGAAAAACCAATACAACGCCCACCCAGTACAATATATAAAGCTAAACGAATCGTTCACTGGGCACTTATCCGTACAAAAATCCCTATTGATTTACCTGTTTTTACAAGGAAATAAAATGTGAAAAAAATATTTCTACATCCCATGGCCTTTCCCAACCATTTAAATTTTTCTCTTACAGGTCTAACACTTCCGAAAAACCAATACAACGCCCACCCGGAACAATGTATAAAGCTAAACGAACCGTTCACTGGGTACTTATCCGTGCGAAAATCCCTATTGATTTACCTGTTTTTACAAGGAAATAAAATGTGAAAAAAATATTTCTACATCCCATGGCCTTTCCCAACCATTTAAATTTTTCTCTTACAGGTCTAACACTTCCGAAAAACCAATACAACGCCCACCCGGAAAAATATATAAAGCTAAACGAACCGTTCACTGGGTACTTATCCGTACGAAAATCCCTATTGATTTACCTGTTTTTACAAGGAAGTAAAATGTGAAAAAAATATTTCTACATCCCATGGCCTTTCCCAACCATTTAAATTTTTCTCTTACAGGTCTAACACTTCCGAAAAACCAATACAACGCCCACCCGGAACAATGTATAAAGCTAAACGAACCGTTCACTGGGTACTTATCCGTGCGAAAAACTCCAATTGATTTCCCTCTTTTTACAAGGAAGTAAAATGTGAAAAAAATATTTCTACATCCCATGGCCTTTCCCAACCATTTAAATTTTTCTCTTACAGGTCTAACACTACCGAAAAACCAATACAACTCCCACCCGGAACAATATATAAAGCTAAACGAACCGTTCACTGGGTACTTATCCGTACGAAAATCCCTATTGATTTACCTGTTTTTACAAGGAAATAAAATGTGAAAAAAATATTTCTACATCCCATGGCCTTTCCCAACCATTTAAACTTTTCTCTTACAGGTCTAACACTTCCGAAAAACCAATACAACGCCCACCCGGAACAATATATAAAGCTAAACGAACCGTTCACTGGGCACTTATACGTACAAAAATCCCTATTGATTTTCCTGTTTTTACAAGGAAATAAAATGTAAAAAAAATATTTCTACATCCCATGGCCTTTCCCAGCCATTTAAATTTTTCTCTTACAGGTCTAACACTTCCAAAAAACCAATACAACGCCCACCCGGAACAATGTATAAAGCTAAACGAACCATTCACTGGGTACTTATCCGTGCGAAAAGCCCTATTGATTTACCTGTTTTTACAAGGAAGTAAAATGTGAAAAAATATTTCTACATCCCATGGCCTTTCCCAACCATTTAAATTTTTATCTTACAGGTCTAACACTACCGAAAAACCAATACAACTCCCACCCGGAACAATATATAAAGCTAAACGAACCGTTCACTGGGTACTTATACGTACGAAAATCCCTGTTGATTTACCTGTTTTTACAAGGAAATAAAATGTGAAAAAAATATTTCTACATCCCATGGCCTTTCCCAACCATTTAAATTTTTCTCTTACAGGTCTAACAGTTGCGAAAAACCAATACAACGCCCACCCGGAACACTATATAAAGCTAAACGAGTTCACTGGGTACTTATCCGTACGAAAAGCCCTATTGATTTCCCTGTTTTTACAAGGAAGTAAAATGTGAAAAAAATATTTCTACATCCCATGGCCTTTCCCAACCATTAAAATTTTTCTCTTACAGGTCTAACAGTTGCGAAAAACCAATACAACACCCACCCGGAAAAATATATACAGCTAAACGAACCGTTTACTGGGTACTAATCCATACGAAAATCCCTATTGATTTACCTGTTTTTACAAGGAAATAAAATGTGAAAAAAATATTTCTACATCCCATGGCCTTTGCCAACCATTTAAATTTTTCTCTTACAGGTCTAACACTTCCGAAAAACCAATACAACGCCCACCCGGAACAATACATAAAGCTAAACGAACCGTTCACTGGGTACTTATCCGTACGAAAATCCCTATTGATTTACCTGTTTTTACAAGGAAATAAAATGTGAAAAAAATATTTCTACATCCCATGGCCTTTCCCAACCATTTAAACTTTTCTCTTACAGGTCTAACACTTCCGAAAAACCGATACAACGCCCACCCGGAACAATATATAAAGCTAAACGAACCGTTCACTGGGCACTTATCCGTACAAAAATCCCTATTGATTTTACTGTTTTTACAAGGAGATAAAATGTGAAAAAAATATTTCTACAACCCATGGCCTTTCCCAACCATTTAAACTTTTCTCTTACAGGTCTAACACTTCCGAAAAACCAATACAACGCCCACGCGGAACAATATATAAAGCTAAACGATCCGTTCACTGGGTACTTATCCATACGAAAATCCCTATTGATTTTCCTGTTTTTACAAGGAAATAAAATGTGAAAAAATATTTCTACATCCCATGGCCTTTCCCAACCATTTAAATATTTATCTTAGAGGTCTAACACTTCCGAAAAACCAATACAACGCCCACCCGGAACAATATATAAAGCTAAACGAACCGTTTACTGGGTACTAATCCATACGAAAATCCCTATTGATTTACCTGTTTTTACAAGGAAATAAAATGTGAAAAAAATATTTCTACATACCATGGCCTTTCCCAACCATTTAAATTTTTCTCTTACAGGTCTAACACTTCCGAAAAACAAATACAACGGCCACCCGGAACAATATATAAAGCTAAACGAACCGTTCACTGGGCACTTATCAGTACGAAAATCCCTATTCATTTACCTGTATTTACAAGGAAGTAAAATGTGAAAAAAATATTTCTACATCCCATGGCCTTTCCCAGCCATTTAAATTTTTCTCTTACAGGTCTAACACTTCCGAAAAACCAATACAACGCCCACCCGGAACAATATATAAAGCTAAACGAACCGTTCACTGCGTACTTATCCGTACGAAAATCCCTATTGATTTACCTGTTTTTACAAGGAAATAAAATGTGAAAAAAATATTTCTACATCCCATGGCCTTTCCCAGCCACTTCGGTTTTTCTCCCACAGGTCTAACACTTCCGAAAAACAGATACAACTCCCACCCGGAACAATATATAAAGCTAAATGAACCGTTCACTGGGTACTTATACGTATGAAAATCCCTATTGATTTACCTGTTTTTACAAGGAAGTAAAATGTGAAAAAAATATTTCTACATCCCATGGCCTTTCCCAACCATTTAAACATTTCTCTTACAGGTCTAACACTTCCGAAAAACCAATACAACGGCCACCCGGAACAATATATAAAGCTAAACGAACCGTTCACTGGGCACTTATCCGTACAAAAATCCCTATTGATTTTCCTGTTTTTACAAGGAAATAAAATGTGAAAAAAATATTTCTACATCCCATGGCCTTTCCCAACCATTTAAATTTTTCTCTTACAGGTCTAACACTTCAGAAAAACCAATACAATGGCCACCCGGAACAATATATAAAGCTAAACGAACCGTTCACTGGGCACTTATCCGTACGAAAATCCCTATTGATTTACCTGTTTTTACAAGGAAATAAAGTGTGAAAAAAATATTTCTACATCCCATGGCCTTTCCCAACCATTTAAACTTTTCTCTTACAGGTCTAACACTTCAGAAAAACCAATACAACGGCCACCCGGAACAATGTATAAAGCTAAACGATCCGTTCACTGGGTACTTATCCGTACGAAAATCCCTATTGATTTTCCTGTTTCTACAAGGAAGTAAAATGTGAAAAAATATTTCTACATCCCATGGCCTTTCCAAACCATTTAAATTTTTCTCTTACAGGTCTAACACTTCCGAAAAACCAATACAACGCCCACCCGGAAAAATATATAAAGCTAAACGAACCGTTCACTGGTTACTTATCCGTACGAAAATCCCTATTGATTTACCTGTTTTTACAAGGAAATAAAATGTGAAAAAAATATTTCTACATCCCATGGCCTTTCCCAGCCATTTAAATTTTTTTCTTACAGGTCTAACAGTTGCGAAAAACCAATACAACGCCCACCCGGAACAATGTATAAAGCTAAACGAACCGTTCACTGGGTACTAATCCATACGAAAATCCCAATTGATGTACCTGTTTTTACAAGGAAATAAAATGTGAAAAAAATATTTCTACATCCCATGGCCTTTCCCAGCCATTTAAATTTTTCTCTTACAGGTCTAACACTTCCGAAAAACCAATACAACGCCCACCCGGAACAATGTATAAAGCTAAAAGAACCGTTCACTGGGTACTTATCCGTGTGAAAAGCCCTATTGATTTACCTGTTTTTACAAGGAAGTAAAATGTGAAAAAAATATTTCTACATCCCATGGCCTTTCCCAACCATTTAAATTTTTATCTTACAGGTCTAACACTACCGAAAAACCAATACAACTCCCACCCGGAACAATATATAAAGCTAAACGAACCGTTCACTGGGTACTTATACGTACGAAAATCCCTATTGATTTACCTGTTTTTACAAGGAAGTAAAATGTGAAAAAAATATTTCTACATCCCATGGCCTTTCCCAACCATTTAAATTTTTCTCTTACAGGTCTAACAGTTGCGAAAAACCAATACAACGCCCACCCGGAACAATGTATAAAGCTAAACGAACCGTTCACTGGGTACTTATACGTGCGAAAAGCCCTATTGATTTACCTGTTTTTACAAGGAAGTAAAATGTGAAAAAAATATTTCTACGTCCCATGGCCTTTCCCAACCATTTAAATTTTTCTCTTACAGGTCTAACACTACCGAAAAACCAATACAACTCCCACCCGGAACAATATATAAAGCTAAACGAACCGTTCACTGGGTACTTATACGTACGAAAATCCCTATTGATTTACCTGTTTTTACAAGGAAATAAAATGTGAAAAAAATATTTCTACATCCCATGGCCTTTCCCAACCATTTAAATTTTTCTCTTACAGGTCTAACACTTCCGAATAACCAATACAACACCCACCCGGAAAAATATATAAAGCTAAACGAACCGTTCACTGGGTACTTATCCGTACTTAAATCCCTATTGATTTACCTGTTTTTACAAGGAAGTAAAATGTGAAAAAAATATTTCTACATCCCATGGCCTTTCCCAACCATTTAAATTTTTCTCTTACAGGTCTAACACTTCCGAAAAACCAATACAACGCCCACCCGGAACAATGTATAAAGCTAAACGAACCGTTCACTGGGTACTTATACGTGCGAAAAGCCCTATTGATTTCCCTCTTTTTACAAGGAAGTAAAATGTGAAAAAAATATTTCTACATCCCATGGCCTTTCCCAACCATTTAAATTTTTCTCTTACAGGTCTAACACTACCGAAAAACCAATACAACTCCCACCTGGAACAATATATAAAGCTAAACGAACCGTTCACTGGGTACTTATACGTACGAAAATCCCTATTGATTTACCTGTTTTTACAAGGAAATAAAATGTGAAAAAAATATTTCTACATCCCATGGCCTTTCCCAACCATTTAAATTTTTCTCTTACAGGTCTAACACTTCCGAAAAACCAATACAACGCCCACCCGGAACAATGTATAAAGCTAAACGAACCGTTCACTGGGTACTTATCCGTGCGAAAAGCCCTATTGATTTCCCTCTTTTTACAAGGAAGTAAAATGTGAAAAAAATATTTCTACATCCCATGGCCTTTCCCAACCATTTAAATTTTTCTCTTACAGGTCTAACAGTTGCGAAAAACCAATACAACGCCCACCCGGAACAATATATAAAGCTAAACGAACAGTTCACTGGGTACTTATCCGTACGAAAAGCCCTATTGATTTCCCTGTTTTTACAAGGAAGTAAAATGTGAAAAAAATATTTCTACATCCCATGGCCTTTCCCAACCATTAAAATTTTTCTCTTACACGTCTAACAGTTGCGAAAAACCAATACAACACCCACCCGGAAAAATATATACAGCTAAACGAACCGTTTACTGGGTACTAATCCATACGAAAATCCCTATTGATTTACCTGTTTTTACAAGGAAATAAAATGTGAAAAAAATATTTCTACATCCCATGGCCTTTCCCAACCATTTAAATTTTTCTCTTACAGGTCTAACACTTTCTAAAAACCAATACAACTCCCACCCGGAACAATATATAAAGCTAAACGAACCGTTCACTGGGTACTTATCCGTACGAAAATCCCTATTGATTTACCTGTTTTTACAAGGAAATAAAATGTGGAAAAAAATATTTCTACATCCCATGGCCTTTCCCAACCATTTAAACTTTTCTCTTACAGGTCTAACACTTCCGAAAAACCAATACAAAGCCCACCCGGAACAATATATAAAGCTAAACGAACCGTTCACTGGGCACTTATCCGTACAAAAATCCCTATTGATTTTCCTGTTTTAACAAGGAAATAAAATGTGAAAAAAATATTTCTACATCCCATGGCCTATCCCAACCATTTAAATTTCTCTCTTACAAGTCTAACACTTCCGAAAAACCAATACAACGCCCACCCGGAACAATGTATAAAGCTAAACGAACCGTTCACTGGGTACTTATCCGTGCGAAAAGCCCTATTGATTTCCCTCTTTTTACAAGGAAGTAAAATGTGAAAAAAATATTTCTACATCCCATGGCCTTTCCCAAGCATTTAAATTTTTCTCTTACAGGTCTAACAGTTGCGAAAAACCAATACAACGCCCACCCGGAAAAATATATAAAGCTAAACGAACCGTTCACTGGGTACTAATCCATACGAAAATCCCTATTGATTTACCTGTTTTTACAAGGAAATAAAATGTGAAAAAAATATTTCTACATTCCATGGCCTTTCCCAACCATTTAAATTTTTCTCTTACAGGTCTAACACTTCCGAAAAACCAATACAACGCCCACCCGGAACAATATATAAAGCTTAACGAACCGTTCACTGGGTACTTATCCGTACGAAAATCCCTATTGATTTACCTGTTTTTACAAGGAAATAAAATGTGAAAAAAAATATTTCTACATCCCATGGCCTTTCCCAGCCATTTAAATTTTTCTCTTACAGGTCTAACAGTTGCAAAAAACCAATACAACGCCCACCCGGAACAATGTATAAAGCTAAACGAACCGTTCACTGGGTACTTATCCGTGCGAAAAGCCCTATTGATCTCCCTCTTTTTACAAGGAAGTAAAATGTGAAAAAAATATTTCTACATCCCATGGCCTTTCCCAACCATTTAAATTTTTCTCTTACAGGTCTAACAGTTGCGAAAAACCAATACAACGCCCACCCGGAAAAATATATAAAGCTAAACGAACCGTTCACTGTGTACTTATCCGTACGAAAATCCCTATTGATTTACCTGTTTTTACAAGGAAATAAAATGTGAAAAAAATATTTCTACATCCCATGGCCTTTCCCAACCATTTAAATTTTTCTCTTACAGGTCTAACACTTCCGAAAAACCAATACAACGCCCACCCGGAACAATGTATAAAGCTAAACGAACCGTTCACTGGGTACTTATCCGTGCGAAAAGCCCTATTGATTTTCCTCTTTTTACAAGGAAATAAAATGTGAAAAAAATATTTCTACATCCCATGGCCTTTCCCAACCATTTACATTTTTCTCTTACATGTCTAACAGTTGCGAAAAACCAATACAACGCCCACCCGGAAAAATATATAAAGCTAAACGAACCATTCACTGGGTACTAATCCATACGAAAATCCCTATTGATTTACCTGTTTTTACAAGGAAATAAAATGTGAAAAAAATATTTCTACATTCCATGGCCTTTCCCAACCATTTAAATTTTTCTCTTACAGGTCTAACATTTCCGAAAAACCAATACAACGCCCACCCGGAACAATATATAAAGCTAAACGAACCGTTCACTGGGTACTTATCCGTACGAAAATCCCTATTGATTTACCTGTTTTTACAAGGAAATAAAATGTGAAAAAAAATATTTCTACATCCCATGGCCTTTCCCAGCCATTTAAATTTTTTTCTTACAGGTCTAACAGTTGCGAAAAACCAATACAACGCCCACCCGGAACAATGTATAAAGCTAAACGAACCGTTCACTGGGTACTAATCCATACGAAAATCCCAATTGATGTACCTGTTTTTACAAGGAAATAAAATGTGAAAAAAATATTTCTACATCCCATGGCCTTTCCCAGCCATTTAAATTTTTCTCTTACAGGTCTAACACATCCGAAAAACCAATACAACGCCCACCCGGAACAATATATAAAGCTAAACGAACCGTTCACTGGGTACTTATCCGTACGAAAATCCCTATTGATTTACCTGTTTTTACAAGGAAATAAAATGTGAAAAAAATATTTCTACATGCCATGGCCTTTCCCAGCCATTTAAATTTTTCTCTTACAAGTCTAACAGTTGCAAAAAACCAATACAACGCCCACCCGGAACAATGTATAAAGCTAAACGAACCGTTCACTGGGTACTAATCCATACGAAAATCCCAATTGATTTACCTGTTTTTACAAGGAAATAAAATGTGAAACAAATATTTCTACATCCCATGGCCTTTCCCAGCCATTTAAATTTTTCTCTTACAGGTCTAACACTTCCGAAAAACCAATACAACGCCCACCCGGAACAATGTATAAAGCTAAAAGAACCGTTCACTGGGTACTTATCCGTGTGAAAAGCCCTATTGATTTACCTGTTTTTACAAGGAAGTAAAATGTGAAAAAAATATTTCTACATCCCATGGCCTTTCCCAACCATTTAAATTTTTATCTTACAGGTCTAACACTACCGAAAAACCAATACAACTCCCACCCGGAACAATATATAAAGCAAAACGAACCGTTAACTGGGTACTTATACGTACGAAAATCCCTATTGATTTACCTGTTTTTACAAGGAAGTAAAATGTGAAAAAAATATTTCTACATCCCATGGCCTTTCCCAACCATTTAAATTTTTCTCTTACAGGTCTAACAGTTGCGAAAAACCAATACAACGCCCACCCGGAACAATATATAAAGCTAAACGAACCGTTCACTGGGTACTTATACGTGCGAAAAGCCCTAATGATTTACCTGTTTTTACAAGGAAGTAAAATGTGAAAAAAATATTTCTACATCCCATGGCCTTTCCCAACCATTTAAATTTTTCTCTTACAGGTCTAACACTACCGAAAAACCAATACAACTCCCACCCGGAACAATATATAAAGCTAAACGAACCGTTCACTGGGTACTTATACGTACGAAAATCCCTATTGATTTACCTGTTTTTACAAGGAAATAAAATGTGAAAAAAATATTTCTACATCCCATGGCCTTTCCCAACCATTTAAATTTTTCTCTTACAGGTCTAACACTTCCGAATAACCAATACAACGCCCACCCGGAACAATGTATAAAGCTAAACGAACCGTTCACTGGGTACTTATACGTGCGAAAAGCCCTATTGATTTCCCTCTTTTTACAAGGAAGTAAAATGTGAAAAAAATATTTCTACATCCCATGGCCTTTCCCAACCATTTAAATTTTTCTCTTACAGGTCTAACACTACCGAAAAACCAATACAACTCCCACCCGGAACAATATATAAAGCTAAACGAACCGTACACTGGGTACTTATACGTACGAAAATCCCTATTGATTTACCTGTTTTTACAAGGAAATAAAATGTGAAAAAAATATTTCTACATCCCATGGCCTTTCCCAACCATTTAAATTTTTCTCTTACAGGTCTAACACTTCCGAAAAACCAATACAACGCCCACCCGGAACAATGTATAAAGCTAAACGAACCGTTCACTGGGTACTTATCCGTGCGAAAAGCCCTATTGATTTCCCTCTTTTTACAAGGAAGTAAAATATGAAAAAAATATTTCTACATCCCATGGCCTTTCCCAACCATTTAAATTTTTCTCTTACAGGTCTAACAGTTGCGAAAAACCAATACAACGCCCACCCAGAACAATATATAAAGCTAAACGAACAGTTCACTGGGTACTTATCCGTACGAAAAGCCCTATTGATTTCCCTGTTTTTACAAGGAAGTAAAATGTGAAAAAAATATTTCTACATCCCATGGCCTTTCCCAACCATTAAAATTTTTCTCTTACACGTCTAACAGTTGCGAAAAACCAATACAACACCCACCCGGAAAAATATATACAGCTAAACGAACCGTTTACTGGGTACTAATCCATACGAAAATCCCTATTGATTTACCTGTTTTTACAAGGAAATAAAATGTGAAAAAAATATTTCTACATCCCATGGCCTTTCCCAACCATTTAAATTTTTCTCTTACAGGTCTAACACTTCCTAAAAACCAATACAACTCCCTCCCGGAACAATATATAAAGCTAAACGAACCGTTCACTGGGTACTTATCCGTACGAAAATCCCTATTGATTTACCTGTTTTTACAAGGAAATAAAATGTGAAAAAAATATTTCTACATCCCATGGCCTTTCCCAACCATTTAAACTTTTCTCTTACAGGTCTAACACTTCCGAAAAACCAATACAACGCCCACCCGGAACAATATATAAAGCTAAACGAACCGTTCACTGGGCACTTATCCGTACAAAAATCCCTATTGATTTTCCTGTTTTAACAAGGAAATAAAATGTGAAAAAAATATTTCTACATCCCATGGCCTTTCCCAACCATTTAAATTTTTATTTTACAGGTCTAACACTACCGAAAAACCGATACAACGGCCACCCGGAACAATATATAAAGCTAAACGAACCGTTCACTGGGTACTTATACGTACGAAAATCCCTATTGATTTACCTGTTTTTACAAGGAAATAAAATGTAAAAAAAATATTTCTACATCCCATGGCCTTTCCCAACCATTTAAATTTTTCTCTTACAGGTCTAACACTTCCGAAAAACCAATACAACGCCCACCCGGAACAATGTATAAAGCTAAACGAACCGTTCACTGGGTACTTATCCGTGCGAAAAGCCCTATTGATTTCCCTCTTTTTACAAGGAATTAAAATATGAAAAAAATATTTCTACATCCCATGGCCTTTCCCAACCATTTAAATTTTTCTCTTACAGGTCTAACACTACCGAAAAACCAATACAACTCCCACCCGGATCAATATATAAAGCTAAACGAACCGTTCACTGGGTACTTATCCGTACGAAAATCCCTATTGATTTACCTGTTTTTACAAGGAAATAAAATGTGAAAAAAATATTTCTACATCCCATGGCCTTTCCCAACCATTTAAACTTTTCTCTTACAGGTCTAACACTTCCGAAAAACCAATACAACGCCCACCCGGAACAATATATAAAGCTAAACGAACCGTTCACTGGGCACTTATCCGTACAAAAATCCCTATTGATTTTCCTGTTTTAACAAGGAAATAAAATGTGAAAAAAATATTTCTACATCCCATGGCCTTTCCCAACCATTTAAATTTTTCTCTTACAGGTCTAACACTTCCGAATAACCAATACAACACCCACCCGGAAAAATATATAAAGCTAAACAAACCGTTCACTGGGTACTTATCCGTACTTAAATCCCTATTGATTTACTGTTTTTACAAGGAAGTAAAATGTGAAAAAAATATTTCTATATCCCATGGCCTTTCCCAACCATTTAAATTTTTCTCTTACAGGTCTAACACTTCCGAAAAACCAATACAACGCCCACCCGGAACAATGTATAAAGCTAAACGAACCGTTCACTGGGTACTTATACGTGCGAAAAGCCCTATTGATTTCCCTCTTTTTACAAGGAAGTAAAATGTGAAAAAAATATTTCTACATCCCATGGCCTTTCCCAACCATTTAAATTTTTCTCTTACAGGTCTAACAGTTGCGAAAAACCAATACAACGCCCACCCGGAACAATATATAAAGCTAAACGAACAGTTCACTGGGTACTTATCCGTACGAAAAGCCCTATTGATTTCCCTGTTTTTACAAGGAAGTAAAATATGAAAAAAATATTTCTACATCCCATGGCCTTTCCCAACCATTAAAATTTTTCTCTTACACGTCTAACAGTTGCGAAAAACCAATACAACACCCACCCGGAAAAATATATACAGCTAAACGAACCGTTTACTGGGTACTAATCCATACGAAAATCCCTATTGATTTACCTGTTTTTACAAGGAAATAAAATGTGAAAAAAATATTTCTACATCCCATGGCCTTTCCCAACCATTTAAATTTTTCTCTTACAGGTCTAACACTTCCTAAAAACCAATACAACTCCCACCCGGAACAATATATAAAGCTAAACGAACCGTTCACTGGGTACTTATCCGTACGAAAATCCCTATTGATTTACCTGTTTTTACAAGGAAATAAAATGTGAAAAAAATATTTCTACATCCCATGGCCTTTCCCAACCATTTAAACTTTTCTCTTACAGGTCTAACACTTCCGAAAAACCAATACAACGCCCACCCGGAACAATATATAAAGCTAAACGAACCGTTCACTGGGTACTTATCCGTGCGAAAAGCCCTATTGATTTCCCTCTTTTTACAAGGAAGTAAAATGTGAAAAAAATATTTCTACATCCCATGGCCTTTCCCAACCATTTAAATTTTTCTCTTACAGGTCTAACAGTTGCGAAAAACCAATACAACGCCCACCCGGAACAATATATAAAGCTAAACGAACAGTTCACTGGGTACTTATCCGTACGAAAAGCCCTATTGATTTCCCTGTTTTTACAAGGAAGTAAAATGTGAAAAAAATATTTCTACATCCCATGGCCTTTCCCAACCATTAAAATTTTTCTCTTACACGTCTAACAGTTGCGAAAAACCAATACAACACCCACCCGGAAAAATATATACAGCTAAACGAACCGTTTACTGGGTACTAATCCATACGAAAATCCCTATTGATTTACCTGTTTTTACAAGGAAATAAAATGTGAAAAAAATATTTCTACATCCCATGGCCTTTCCCAACCATTTAAATTTTTCTCTTACAGGTCTAACACTTCCTAAAAACCAATACAACTCCCTCCCGGAACAATATATAAAGCTAAACGAACCGTTCACTGGGTACTTATCCGTGCGAAAAGCCCTATTGATTTCCCTCTTTTTACAAGGAAGTAAAATGTGAAAAAAATATTTCTACATCCCATGGCCTTTCCCAACCATTTAAATTTTTCTCTTACAGGTCTAACAGTTGCGAAAAACCAATACAACGCCCACCCGGAACAATATATAAAGCTAAACGAACAGTTCACTGGGTACTTATCCGTACGAAAAGCCCTATTGATTTCCCTGTTTTTACAAGGAAGTAAAATGTGAAAAAAATATTTCTACATCCCATGGCCTTTCCCAACCATTAAAATTTTTCTCTTACACGTCTAACAGTTGCGAAAAACCAATACAACACCCACCCGGAAAAATATATACAGCTAAACGAACCGTTTACTGGGTACTAATCCAAACGAAAATCCCTATTGATTTACCTGTTTTTACAAGGAAATAAAATGTGAAAAAAATATTTCTACATCCCATGGCCTTTCCCAACCATTTAAATTTTTCTCTTACAGGTCTAACACTTCCTAAAAACCAATACAACTCCCACCCGGAACAATATATAAAGCTAAACGAACCGTTCACTGGGTACTTATCCGTACGAAAATCCCTATTGATTTACCTGTTTTTACAAGGAAATAAAATGTGAAAAAAATATTTCTACATCCCATGGCCTTTCCCAACCATTTAAACTTTTCTCTTACAGGTCTAACACTTCCGAAAAACCAATACAACACCCACCCGGAACAATATATAAAGCTAAACGAACCGTTCACTGGGCACTTATCCGTACAAAAATCCCTATTGATTTTCCTGTTTTAACAAGGAAATAAAATGTGAAAAAAATATTTCTATATCCCATGGCCTTTCCCAACCATTTAAATTTTTATTTTACAGGTCTAACACTACCGAAAAACCGATACAACGGCCACCCGGAACAATATATAAAGCTAAACGAACCGTTCACTGGGTACTTATCCGTACGAAAATCCCTATTGATTTACCTGTTTTTACAAGGAAATAAAATGTGAAAAAAATATTTCTACATCCCATGGCCTTTCCCAACCATTTAAACTTTTCTCTTACAGGTCTAAAACTTCCGAAAAACCAATACAACGCCCACCCGGAACAATATATAAAGCTAAACGAACCGTTCACTGGGCACTTATCCGTACAAAAATCCCTATTGATTTTCCTGTTTTAACAAGGAAATAAAATGTGAAAAAAATATTTCTACATCCCATGGCCTTTCCCAACCATTTAAATTTTTCTCTTACAGGTCTAACACTTCCGAATAACCAATACAACACCCACCCGGAAAAATATATAAAGCTAAACGAACCGTTCACTGGGTACTTATCCGTACTTAAATCCCTATTGATTTACCTGTTTTTACAAGGAAGTAAAATGTGAAAAAAATATTTCTACATCCCATGGCCTTTCCCAACCATTTAAATTTTTCTCTTACAGGTCTAACACTTCCGAAAAACCAATACAACGCCCACCCGGAACAATGTATAAAGCTAAACGAACCGTTCACTGGGTACTTATACGTGCGAAAAGCCCTATTGATTTCCCTCTTTTTACAAGGAAGTAAAATGTGAAAAAAATATTTCTACATCCCATGGCCTTTCCCAACCATTTAAATTTTTCTCTTACAGGTCTAACAGTTGCGAAAAACCAATACAACGCCCACCCGGAACAATATATAAAGCTAAACGAACAGTTCACTGGGTACTTATCCGTACGAAAAGCCCTATTGATTTCCCTGTTTTTACAAGGAAGTAAAATGTGAAAAAAATATTTCTACATCCCATGGCCTTTCCCAACCATTAAAATTTTTCTCTTACACGTCTAACAGTTGCGAAAAACCAATACAACACCCACCCGGAAAAATATATACAGCTAAACGAACCGTTTACTGGGTACTAATCCATACGAAAATCCCTATTGATTTACCTGTTTTTACAAGGAAATAAAATGTGAAAAAAATATTTCTACATCCCATGGCCTTTCCCAACCATTTAAATTTTTCTCTTACAGGTCTAACACTTCCTAAAAACCAATACAACTCCCACCCGGAACAATATATAAAGCTAAACGAACCGTTCACTGGGTACTTATCCGTACGAAAATCCCTATTGATTTACCTGTTTTTACAAGGAAATAAAATGTGAAAAAAATATTTCTACATCCCATGGCCTTTCCCAACCATTTAAACTTTTCTCTTACAGGTCTAACACTTCCGAAAAACCAATACAACGCCCACCCGGAACAATATATAAAGCTAAACGAACCGTTCACTGGGCACTTATCCGTACAAAAATCCCTATTGATTTTCCTATTTTAACAAGGAAATAAAATGTGAAAAAAATATTTCTACATCCCATGGCCTTTCCCAACCATTTAAATTTTTATTTTACAGGTCTAACACTACCGAAAAACCGATACAACGGCCACCCGGAACAATATATAAAGCTAAACGAACTGTTCACTGGGTACTTATACGTACGAAAATCCCTTTTGATTTACCTGTTTTTACAAGGAAATAAAATGTAAAAAAAATATTTCTACATCCCATGGCCTTTCCCAACCATTTAAATTTTTCTCTTACAGGTCTAACACTTCCGAAAAACCAATACAACGCCCACCCGGAACAATGTATAAAGCTAAACGAACCGTTCACTGGGTACTTATCCGTGCGAAAAGCCCTATTGATTTCCCTCTTTTTACAAGGAATTAAAATATGAAAAAAATATTTCTACATCCCATGGCCTTTCCCAACCATTTAAATTTTTCTCTTACAGGTCTAACACTACCGAAAAACCAATACAACTCCCACCCGGAACAATATATAAAGCTAAACGAACCGTTCACTGGGTACTTATCCGTACGAAAATCCCTATTGATTTACCTGTTTTTACAAGGAAATAAAATGTGAAAAAAATATTTCTACATCCCATGGCCTTTCCCAACCATTTAAACTTTTCTCTTACAGGTCTAACACTTCCGAAAAACCAATACAACGCCCACCCGGAACAATATATAAAGCTAAACGAACCGTTCACTGGGCACTTATCCGTACAAAAATCCCTATTGATTTTCCTGTTTTAACAAGGAAATAAAATGTGGAAAAAATTTTTCTACATCCCATGGCCTTTCCCAACCATTTAAATTTTTATCTTACAGGTCTAACACTACCGAAAAACCGATACAACGGCCACCCGGAACAATATATAAAGCTAAACAAACCGTTCACTGGGTACTTATCCGTACGAAAATCCCTATTGATTTACCTGTTTTTACAAGGAAGTAAAATGTGAAAAAAATATTTCTAAATCCCATGGCCTTTCCCAACCATTTAAATTTTTCTCTTACAGGTCTAACACTTCCGAAAAACCAATACAACGCCCACCCGGAACAATGTATAAAGCTAAACGAACCGTTCACTGGGTACTTATCCGTGCGAAAAGCCCTATTGATTTCCCTCTTTTTACAAGGAAGTAAAATGTGAAAAAAATATTTCTACATCCCATGGCCTTTCCCAACCATTTAAATTTTTCTCTTACAGGTCTAACACTACCGAAAAACCAATACAACTCCCACCCAGAACAATATATAAAGCTAAACGAACCGTTCACTGGGTACTTATCCGTACGAAAATCCCTATTGATTTACCTGTTTTTACAAGGAAATAAAATGTGAAAAAAATATTTCTACATCCCATGGACTTTCCCAACCATATAAACTTTTCTCTTACAGGTTTAACACTTCCGAAAAACCAATACAACGCCCACCCGGAACAATATATAAAGCTAAACGAACCGTTCACTGGGCACTTATCCGTACAAAAATCCCTATTGATTTTCCTGTTTTTACAAGGAAATAAAATGTGAAAAAATATTTCTACATCCCATGGCCTTTCCCAACCATTTAAATTTTTATCTTACAGGTCTAACACTACCGAAAAACCGATACAACGGCCACCCGGAACAATATATAAAGCTAAACGAACCGTTCACTGGGTACTTATACGTACGAAAATCCCTATTGATTTACCTGTTTTTACAAGGAAATAAAATGTAAAAAGAATATTTCTACATCCCATGGCCTTTCCCAGCCATTTAAATTTTTCTCTTATAGGTCTAACACTTCCGAAAAACCAATTCAACGCCCACCCGGAACAATGTATAAAGCTAAACGAACCGTTCACTGGGTACTTATCCGTGCGAAAAGCCCTATTGATTTACCTGTTTTTACAAGGAAGTAAAATGTGAAAAAAATATTTCTACATCCCATGGCCTTTCCCAACCATTTAAATTTTTATCTTACAGGTCTAACACTACCGAAAAACCAATACAACTCCCACCCGGAACAATATATAAAGCTAAACGAACCGTTCACTGGGTACTTATACGTACGAAAATCCCTATTGATTTACCTGTTTTTACAAGGAAATAAAATGTGAAAAAAATATTTCTACATCCCATGGCCTTTCCCAACCATTTAAATTTTTCTCTTACAGGTCTAACAGTTGCGAAAAACCAATACAACGCCCACCCGGAACAATATATAAAGCTAAACGAACCGTTCACTGGGTACTTATCCGTACGAAAATCCCTATTGATTTACCTGTTTTTACAAGGAAATAAAATGTGAAAAAAATATTTCTACATCCCATGGCCTTTCCCAACCATTTAAATTTTTCTCTTACAGGTCTAACACTTCCGAAAAACCAATACAACACCCACCCGGAACAATACATAAAGCTAAACGAACCGTTCACTGGGTACTTATCCGTACGAAAATCCCTATTGATTTACCTGTTTTTACAAGGAAATAAAATGTGAAAAAAATATTTCTACATCCCATGGCCTTTCCCAACCATTTAAACTTTTCTCTTACAGGTCTAACACTTCCGAAAAACCAATACAACGCCCACCCGGAACAATATATAAAGCTAAACGAACCGTTCACTGGGTACTTATACGTACGAAAATCCCTATTGATTTACCTGTTTTTACAAGGAAATAAAATGTAAAAAAAATATTTCTACATCCCATGGCCTTTCCCAGCCATTTAAATTTTTCTCTTACAGGTCTAACACTTCTGAAAAACCAATACAACTCCCACCCGGAACAATGTATAAAGCTAAACGAACCGTTCACTGGGTACTTATCCGTGCGAAAAGCCCTATTGATTTACCTGTTTTTACAAGGAAGTAAAATGTGAAAAAAATATTTCTACATCCCATGGCCTTTCCGAACCATTTAAATTTTTATCTTACAGGTCTAACACAACCGAAAAACCAATACAACTCCCACCCGGAACAATATATAAAGCTAAACGAACCGTTCACTGGGTACTTATACGTACGAAAATCCCTATTGATTTACCTGTTTTTACAAGGAAATAAAATGTGAAAAAAATATTTCTACATCCCATGGCCTTTCCCAACCATTTAAATTTTTCTCTTACAGGTCTAACACTTCCGAAAAACCAATACAACGCCCACCCGGAACAATATATAAAGCTAAACGAACCGTTCACTGGGCACTTATCCGTACAAAAATCCCTATTGATTTTCCTGTTTTTACAAGGAAATAAAATGTGAAAAAAATATTTCTACATCCCATGGCCTTTCCCAACCATTTAAATTTTTATCTTACAGGTCTAACACTACCGAAAAACCGATACAACGGCCACCCGGAACAATATATAAAGCTAAACGAACCGTTCACTGTGTACTTATACGTACGAAAATCCCTATTGATTTACCTGTTTTTACAAGGAAATAAAATGTAAAAAAAATATTTCTACATCCCATGGCCTTTCCCAGCCATTTAAAGTTTTCTCTTACAGGTCTAACACTTCCGAAAAACCAATACAACGCCCACCCGGAACAATGTATAAAGCTAAACGAACCGTTCACTGGGTACTTATCCGTGCGAAAAGCCCTATTGATTTACCTGTTTTTACAAGGAAGTAAAATGTGAAAAAAATATTTCTACATCCCATGGCCTTTCCCAACCATTTAAATTTTTATCTTACAGGTCTAACACTACCGAAAAACCAATACAACTCCCACCCGGAACAATATATAAAGCTAAACGAACCGTTCACTGGGTACTTATACGTACGAAAATCCCTATTGATTTACCTGTTTTTACAAGGAAATAAAATGTGAAAAAAATATTTCTACATCCCATGGCCTTTCCCAACCATTTAAATTTTTCTCTTACAGGTCTAACACTTCCGAAAAACCAATACAACGCCCACCCGGAACAATGTATAAAGCTAAACGAACCGTTCACTGGGTACTTATCCGTGCGAAAAGCCCTATTGATTTACCTGTTTTTACAAGGAAATAAAATGTGAAAAAAATATTTCTACATCCCATGGCCTTTCCCAACCATTTAAATTTTTATCTTACAGGTCTAACACTACCGAAAAACCAATACAACTCCCACCCGGAACAATATATAAAGCTAAACGAACCGTTCACTGGGTACTTATACGTACGAAAATCCCTATTGATTTACCTGTTTTTACAAGGAAATAAAATGTGAAAAAAATATTTCTACATCCCATGGCCTTTCCCAACCATTTAAATTTTTCTCTTACAGGTCTAACAGTTGCGAAAAACCAATACAACGCCCACCCGGAACAATATATAAAGCTAAACGAACAGTTCACTGGGTACTTATCCGTACGAAAAGCCCTATTGATTTCCCTGTTTTTACAAGGAATTAAAATGTGAAAAAAATATTTCTACATCCCATGGCCTTTCCCAACCATTAAAATTTTTCTCTTACAGGTCTAACAGTTGCGAAAAACCAATACAACACCCACCCGGAAAAATATATACAGCTAAACGAACCGTTTACTGGGTACTAATCCATACGAAAATCCCTATTGATTTACCTGTTTTTACAAGGAAATAAAATGTGAAAAAAATATTTCTACATCCCATGGCCTTTCCCAACCATTTAAATTTTTCTCTTACAGGTCTAACACTTCCGAAAAACCAATACAACGCCCACCCGGAACAATACATAAAGCTAAACGAACCGTTCACTGGGTACTTATCCGTACGAAAATCCCTATTGATTTACCTGTTTTTACAAGGAAATAAAATGTGAAAAAAATATTTCTACATCCCATGGCCTTTCCCAACCATTTAAACTTTTCTCTTACAGGTCTAACACTTCCGAAAAACCAATACAACGCCCACCCGGAACAATATATAAAGCTAAACGAACCGTTCACTGGGTACTTATACGTACGAAAATCCCTATTGATTTACCTGTTTTTACAAGGAAATAAAATGTAAAAAAAATATTTCTACATCCCATGGCCTTTCCCAGCCATTTAAATTTTTCTCTTACAGGTCTAACACTTCTGAAAAACCAATACAACTCCCACCCGGAACAATGTATAAAGCTAAACGAACCGTTCACTGGGTACTTATCCGTGCGAAAAGCCCTATTGATTTACCTGTTTTTACAAGGAAGTAAAATGTGAAAAAAATATTTCTACATCCCATGGCCTTTCCGAACCATTTAAATTTTTATCTTACAGGTCTAACACAACCGAAAAACCAATACAACTCCCACCCGGAACAATATATAAAGCTAAACGAACCGTTCACTGGGTACTTATACGTACGAAAATCCCTATTGATTTACCTGTTTTTACAAGGAAATAAAATGTGAAAAAAATATTTCTACATCCCATGGCCTTTCCCAACCATTTAAATTTTTCTCTTACAGGTCTAACACTTCCGAAAAACCATTACAACGCACACCCGGAACAATGAATAAAGCTAAACGAACCGTTCACTGGGTACTTATCCGTGCGAAAAGCCCTATTGATTTCCCTCTTTTTACAAGGAAGTAAAATGTGAAAAAAATATTTCTACATCCCATGGCCTTTCCCAACCATTTAAATTTTTCTCTTACAGGTCTAACACTACCGAAAAACCAATACAACTCCCACCCGGAACAATATATAAAGCTAAACGAACCGTTCACTGGGTACTTATCCGTACGAAAATCCCTATTGATTTACCTGTTTTTACAAGGAAATAAAATGTGAAAAAAATATTTCTACATCCCATGGCCTTTCCCAACCATTTAAACTTTTCTCTTACAGGTCTAACACTTCCGAAAAACCAATACAACGCCCACCCGGAACAATATATAAAGCTAAACGAACCGTTCACTGGGCACTTATCCGTACAAAAATCCCTATTGATTTTCCTGTTTTTACAAGGAAATAAAATGTGAAAAAAATATTTCTACATCCCATGGCCTTTCCCAACCATTTAAATTTTTATCTTACAGGTCTAACACTACCGAAAAACCGATACAACGGCCACCCGGAACAATATATAAAGCTAAACGAACCGTTCACTGTGTACTTATACGTACGAAAATCCCTATTGATTTACCTGTTTTTACAAGGAAATAAAATGTAAAAAAAATATTTCTACATCCCATGGCCTTTCCCAGCCATTTAAAGTTTTCTCTTACAGGTCTAACACTTCCGAAAAACCAATACAACGCCCACCCGGAACAATGTATAAAGCTAAACGAACGGTTCACTGGGTACTTATCCGTGCGAAAAGCCCTATTGATTTACCTGTTTTTACAAGGAAGTAAAATGTGAAAAAAATATTTCTACATCCCATGGCCTTTCCCAACCATTTAAATTTTTATCTTACAGGTCTAACACTACCGAAAAACCAATACAACTCCCACCCGGAACAATATATAAAGCTAAACGAACCGTTCACTGGGTACTTATACGTACGAAAATCCCTATTGATTTACCTGTTTTTACAAGGAAATAAAATGTGAAAAAAATATTTCTACATCCCATGGCCTTTCCCAACCATTTAAATTTTTCTCTTACAGGTCTAACACTTCCGAAAAACCAATACAACGCCCACCCGGAACAATGTATAAAGCTAAACGAACCGTTCACTGGGTACTTATCCGTGCGAAAATCCCTATTGATTTACCTGTTTTTACAAGGAAATAAAATGTGAAAAAAATATTTCTACATCCCATGGCCTTTCCCAACCATTTAAATTTTTCTCTTACAGGTCTAACACTTCCGAAAAACCAATACAACGCCCACCCGGAAAAATATATAAAGCTAAACGAACCGTTCACTGGGTACTTATCCGTACGAAAATCCCTATTGATTTACCTGTTTTTACAAGGAAGTAAAATGTGAAAAAAATATTTCTACATCCCTTGGCCTTTCCCAACCATTTAAATTTTTCTCTTACAGGTCTAACACAACCGAAAAACCAATACAACTCCCACCCGGAACAATATATAAAGCTAAACGAACCGTTCACTGGGTACTTATACGTACGAAAATCCCTATTGATTTACCTGTTTTTACAAGGAAATAAAATGTGAAAACAATATTTCTACATCCCATGGCCTTTCCCAACCATTTAAATTTTTCTCTTACAGATCTAACACTTCCGAAAAACCATTACAACGCACACCCGGAACAATGAATAAAGCTAAACGAACCGTTCACTGGGTACTTATCCGTGCGAAAAGCCCTATTGATTTCCCTCTTTTTACAAGGAAGTAAAATGTGAAAAAAATATTTCTACATCCCATGGCCTTTCCCAACCATTTAAATTTTTCTCTTACAGGTCTAACACTACCGAAAAACCAATACAACTCCCACCCGGAACAATATATAAAGCTAAACGAACCGTTCACTGGGCACTTATCCGTACAAAAATCCCTATTGATTTTCCTGTTTTTACAAGGAAATAAAATGTAAAAAAAATATTTCTACATCCCATGGCCTTTCCCAGCCATTTAAATTTTTCTCTTACAGGTCTAACACTTCCGAAAAACCAATACAACGCCCACCCGGAACAATGTATAAAGCTAAACGAACCGTTCACTGGGTACTTATCCGTGCGAAAAGCCCTATTGATTTACCTGTTTTTACAAGGAAGTAAAATGTGAAAAAAATATTTCTACATCCCATGGCCTTTCCCAACCATTTAAATTTTTATCTTACAGGTCTAACACTACCGAAAAACCAATACAACGCCCACCCGGAACAATATATAAAGCTAAACGAACCGTTCACTGGGTACTTATACGTACGAAAATCCCTATTGATTTACCTGTTTTTACAAGGAAATAAAATGTGAAAAAAATATTTCTACATCCCATGGCCTTTCCCAACCATTTAAATTTTTCTCTTACAGGTCTAACACTTCCGAAAAACCAATACAACGCCCACCCGGAACAATGTATAAAGCTAAACGAACCGTTCACTGGGTACTTATCCGTGCGAAAAGCCCTATTGATTTACCTGTTTTTACAAGGAAATAAAATGTGAAAAAAATATTTCTACATCCCATGGCCTTTCCCAACCATTTAAATTTTTCTCTTACAGGTCTAACACTTCCGAAAAACCAATACAACGCCCACCCGGAAAAATATATAAAGCTAAACGAACCGTTCACTGGGTACTTATCCGTACGAAAATCCCTATTGATTTACCTGTTTTTACAAGGAAGTAAAATGTGAAAAAAATATTTCTACAACCCATGGCCTTTCCCAACCATTTAAATTTTTCTCTTACAGGTCTAACAGTTGCGAAAAACCAATACAACGTCCACCCGGAACAATGTATAAAGCTAAACGAACCGTTCACTGGGTACTTATCCGTGCGAAAAGCCCTATTGATTTCCCTCTTTTTACAAGGAAGTAAAATGTGAAAAAAATATTTCTACATCCCATGGCCTTTCCCAACCATTTAAATTTTTCTCTTACAGGTCTAACACTTCCGAAAAACCAATACAACGCCCACCCGGAAAAATATATAAAGCTAAACGAACCGTTCACTGGGTACTTATCCGTACGAAAATCCCTATTGATTTACCTGTTTTTACAAGGAAGTAAAATGTGAAAAAAATATTTCTACATCCCATGGCCTTTCCCAACCATTTAAATTTTTCTCTTACAGGTCTAACAGTTGCGAAAAACCAATACAACGTCCACCCGGAACAATGTATAAAGCTAAACGAACCGTTCACTGGGTACTTATCCGTGCGAAAAGCCCTATTGATTTCCCTCTTTTTACAAGGAAGTAAAATGTGAAAAAAATATTTCTACATCCCATGGCCTTTCCCAACCATTTAAATTTTTCTCTTACAGGTCTAACACTACCGAAAAACCAATACAACGCCCACCCGGAACAATGTATAAAGCTAAACGAACCGTTCACTGGGTACTTAATCGTGCGAAAAGCCCTATTGATTTACCTGTTTTTACAAGGAAGTAAAATGTGAAAAAAATATTTCTACATCCCATGGCCTTTCCCAACCATTTAAATTTTTATCTTACAGGTCTAACACTACCGAAAAACCAATACAACGCCCACCCGGAACAATATATAAAGCTAAACGAACCGTTCACTGGGTACTTATACGTACGAAAATCCCTATTGATTTACCTGTTTTTACAAGGAAATAAAATGTGAAAAAAATATTTCTACATCCCATGGCCTTTCCCAACCATTTAAATTTTTCTCTTACAGGTCTAACACTTCCGAAAAACCAATACAACGCCCACCCGGAACAATGTATAAAGCTAAACGAACCGTTCACTGGGTACTTATCCGTGCGAAAAGCCCTATTGATTTACCTGTTTTTACAAGGAAATAAAATGTGAAAAAAATATTTCTACATCCCATGGCCTTTCCCAACCATTTAAATTTTTCTCTTACAGGTCTAACACTTCCGAAAAACCAATACAACGCCCACCCGGAAAAATATATAAAGCTAAACGAACCGTTCACTGGGTACTTATCCGTACGAAAATCCCTATTGATTTACCTGTTTTTACAAGGAAGTAAAATGTGAAAAAAATATTTCTACAACCCATGGCCTTTCCCAACCATTTAAATTTTTCTCTTACAGGTCTAACAGTTGCGAAAAACCAATACAACGTCCACCCGGAACAATGTATAAAGCTAAACGAACCGTTCACTGGGTACTTATCCGTGCGAAAAGCCCTATTGATTTCCCTCTTTTTACAAGGAAGTAAAATGTGAAAAAAATATTTCTACATCCCATGGCCTTTCCCAACCATTTAAATTTTTCTCTTACAGGTCTAACACTTCCGAAAAACCAATACAACGCCCACCCGGAAAAATATATAAAGCTAAACGAACCGTTCACTGGGTACTTATCCGTACGAAAATCCCTATTGATTTACCTGTTTTTACAAGGAAGTAAAATGTGAAAAAAATATTTCTACATCCCATGGCCTTTCCCAACCATTTAAATTTTTCTCTTACAGGTCTAACAGTTGCGAAAAACCAATACAACGTCCACCCGGAACAATGTATAAAGCTAAACGAACCGTTCACTGGGTACTTATCCGTGCGAAAAGCCCTATTGATTTCCCTCTTTTTACAAGGAAGTAAAATGTGAAAAAAATATTTCTACATCCCATGGCCATTCCCAACCATTTAAATTTTTCTCTTACAGGTCTAACACTACCGAAAAACCAATACAACTCCCACCCGGAACAATATATAAAGCTAAACGAACCTTTCACTGGGTACTTATCCGTACGAAAATCCCTATTGATTTACCTGTTTTTACAAGGAAATAAAATGTGAAAAAAATATTTCTACATCCCATGGCCTTTCCCAACCATTTAAACTTTTCTCTTACAGGTCTAACACTTCCGAAAAACCAATACAACGCCCACCCGGAACAATATATAAAGCTAAACGAACCGTTCACTGGGCACTTATCCGTACAAAAATCCCTATTGATTTTCCTGTTTTTACAAGGAAATAAAATGTGAAAAAAATATTTCTACATCCCATGGCCTTTCCCAACCATTTAAATTTTTATCTTACAGGTCTAACACTACCGAAAAACCGATACAACGGCCACCCGGAACAATATATAAAGCTAAACGAACCGTTCACTGGGTACTTATCCGTACGAAAATCCCTATTGATTTACCTGTTTTTACAAGGAAATAAAATGTAAAAAAAATATTTCTACATTCCATGGCCTTTCCCAGCCATTTAAATTTTTCTCTTACAGGTCTAACACTTCAGAAAAACCAATACAACGCCCACCCGGAAAAATATATAAAGCTAAACGAACCGTTCACTGGGTACTTATCCGTACGAAAATCCCTATTCATTTACCTGTTTTTACAAGGAAGTAAAATGTGAAAAAAATATTTCTACATCCCATGGCCTTTCCCAACCATTTAAATTTTTCTCTTACAGGTCTAACACTTCCGAAAAACCAATACAACGCCCACCCGGAACAATGTATAAAGCTAAACGAACCGTTCACTGGGTACTTATCCGTGCGAAAAGCCCTATTGATTTACCTGTTTTTACAAGGAAATAAAATGTGAAAAAAATATTTCTACATCCCATGGCCTTTCCCAACCATTTAAATTTTTTCTTACAGGTCTAACACTTCCGAAAAACCAATACAACGCCCACCCGGAACAATGTATAAAGCTAAACGAACCGTTCACTGGGTACTTATCCGTACGAAAATCCCTATTGATTTACCTGTTTTTACAAGGAAGTAAAATGTGAAAAAAATATTTCTACATCCCATGGCCTTTCCCAACCATTTAAATTTTTCTCTTACAGGTCTAACACTTCCGAAAAACCAATACAACGCCTACCCGGAACAATGTATAAAGCTAAACGAACCGTTCACTGGGTACTTATCCGTGCGAAAAGCCCTATTGATTTCCCTCTTTTTACAAGGAAGTAAAATGTGAAAAAAATATTTCTACATCCCATGGCCTTTCCCAACCATTTAAATTTTTCTCTTACAGGTCTAACACTACCGAAAAACCAATACAACTCCCACCCGGAACAATATATAAAGCTAAACGTACCGTTCACTGGGTACTTATCCGTACGAAAATCCCTATTGATTTACCAGTTTTTACAAGGAAATAAAATGTGAAAAAAATATTTCTACATCCCATGGCCTTTCCCAACCATTTAAACTTTTCTCTTACAGGTCTAACACTTCCGAAAAACCAATACAACGCCCACCCGGAACAATATATAAAGCTAAACGAACCGTTCACTGGGCACTTATCCGTACAAAAATCCCTATTGATTTTCCTGTTTTTACAAGGAAATAAAATGTGAAAAAAATATTTCTACATCCCATGGCCTTTCCCAACCATTTAAATTTTTATCTTACAGGTCTAACACTACCGAAAAACCGATACAACGGCCACCCGGAACAATATATAAAGCTAAACGAAACGTTCACTGGGTACTTATCCGTACGAAAATCCCTATTGATTCACCTGTTTTTACAAGGAAATAAAATGTAAAAAAAATTTTTCTACATCCCATGGCCTTTCCCAGCCATTTAAATTTTTCTCTTACAGGTCTAACACTTCAGAAAAACCAATACAACGCCCACCCGGAAAAATATATTAAGCTAAACGAACCGTTCACTGGGTACTTATCCGTACGAAAATCCCTATTGATTTACCTGTTTTTACAAGGAAATAAAATGTAAAAAAAATATTTCTACATCCCAAGACCTTTCCCAGCCATTTAAATTTTTCTCTTACAGGTCTAACACTTCCGAAAAACCAATACAACGCCCACCCGGAACAATGTATAAAGCTAAACGAACCGTTCACTGGGTACTTATCCGTACGAAAATCCCTATTGATTTCCCTCTTTTTACAAGGAAGTAAAATGTGAAAAAAATATTTCTACATCCCATGGCCTTTCCCAACCATTTAAATTTTTCTCTTACAGGTCTAACACTACCGAAAAACCGATACAACGGCCACCCGGAACAATATATAAAGCTAAACGAACCGTTCACTGGGTACTTATACGTACGAAAATCCCTATTGATTTACCTGTTTTTACAAGGAAATAAAATGTAAAAAAAATATTTCTACATCCCATGGCCTTTCCCAGCCATTTAAATTTTTCTCTTACAGGTCTAACACTTCCGAAAAACCAATACAACGCCCACCCGGAACAATGTATAAAGCTAAACGAACCGTTCACTAGGTACTTATCCTGCGAAAAGCCCTATTGATTTACCTGTTTTTACAAGGAAGTAAAATGTGAAAAAAATATTTCTACATCCCATGGCCTTTCCCAACCATTTAAATTTTTATCTTACAGGTCTAACACTACCGAAAAACCAATACAACTCCCACCCGGAACAATATATAAAGCTAAACGAACCGTTCACTGGGTACTTATCCGTACGAAAATCCCTATTGATTTACCAGTTTTTACAAGGAAATAAAATGTGAAAAAAATATTTCTACATCCCATGGCCTTTCCCAACCATTTAAACTTTTCTCTTACAGGTCTAACACTTCCGAAAAACCAATACAACGCCCACCCGGAACAATATATAAAGCTAAACGAACCGTTCACTGGGCACTTATCCGTACAAAAATCCCTATTGATTTTCCTGTTTTTACAAGGAAATAAAATGTGAAAAAAATATTTCTACATCCCATGGCCTTTCCCAACCATTTAAATTTTTATCTTACAGGTCTAACACTACCGAAAAACCGATACAACGGCCACCCGGAACAATATATAAAGCTAAACGAAACGTTCACTGGGTACTTATCCGTACGAAAATCCCTATTGATTTACCTGTTTTTACACGGAAATAAAATGTAAAAAAAATATTTCTACATCCCATGGCCTTTCCCAGCCATTTAAATTTTTCTCTTACAGGTCTAACACTTCAGAAAAACCAATACAACGCCCACCCGGAAAAATATATAAAGCTAAACGAACCGTTCACTGGGTACTTATCCGTACGAAAATCCCTATTGATTTACCTGTTTTTACAAGGAAATAAAATGTAAAAAAAATATTTCTACATCCCAAGACCTTTCCCAGCCATTTAAATTTTTCTCTTACAGGTCTAACACTTCCGAAAAACCAATACAACGCCCACCCGGAACAATGTATAAAGCTAAACGAACCGTTCACTGGGTACTTATCCGTACGAAAATCCCTATTGATTTCCCTCTTTTTACAAGGAAGTAAAATGTGAAAAAAATATTTCTACATCCCATGGCCTTTCCCAACCATTTAAATTTTTCTCTTACAGGTCTAACACTACCGAAAAACCGATACAACGGCCACCCGGAACAATATATAAAGCTAAACGAACCGTTCACTGGGTACTTATCCGTACGAAAATCCCTATTGATTTACCTGTTTTTACAAGGAAATAAAATGTAAAAAAAATATTTCTACATCCCATGGCCTTTCCCAGCCATTTAAATTTTTCTCTTACAGGTCTAACACTTCCGAAAAACCAATACAACGCCCACCCGGAACAATGTATAAAGCTAAACGAACCGTTCACTAGGTACTTATCCTGCGAAAAGCCCTATTGATTTACCTGTTTTTACAAGGAAGTAAAATGTGAAAAAAATATTTCTACATCCCATGGCCTTTCCCAACCATTTAAATTTTTATCTTACAGGTCTAACACTACCGAAAAACCAATACAACTCCCACCCGGAACAATATATAAAGCTAAACGAACCGTTTACTGGGTACTTATACGTACGAAAATCCCTATTGATTTACCTGTTTTTACAAGGAAGTAAAATGTGAAAAAAATATTTCTACATCCCATGGCCTTTCCCAGCCATTTAAATTTTTCTCTTACAGGTCTAACACTTCAGAAAAACCAATACAACGCCCACCCGGAAAAATATATAAAGCTAAACGAACCGTTCACTGGGTACTTATCCGTACGAAAATCCCTATTGATTTACCTGTTTTTACAAGGAAATAAAATGTAAAAAAAATATTTCTACATCCCAAGACCTTTCCCAGCCATTTAAATTTTTCTCTTACAGGTCTAACACTTCCGAAAAACCAATACAACGCCCACCCGGAACAATGTATAAAGCTAAACGAACCGTTCACTGGGTACTTATCCGTACGAAAATCCCTATTGATTTCCCTCTTTTTACAAGGAAGTAAAATGTGAAAAAATATTTCTACATCCCATGGCCTTTCCCAACCATTTAAATTTTTCTCTTACAGGTCTAACACTACCGAAAAACCGATACAACGGCCACCCGGAACAATATATAAAGCTAAACGAACCGTTCACTGGGTACTTATCCGTACGAAAATCCCTATTGATTTACCTGTTTTTACAAGGAAATAAAATGTAAAAAAAATATTTCTACATCCCATGGCCTTTCCCAGCCATTTAAATTTTTCTCTTACAGGTCTAACACTTCCGAAAAACCAATATAACTCCTACCCGGAACAATGTATAAAGCTAAACGAACCGTTCACTGGGTACTTATCCGTGCGAAAAGCCCTATTGATTTCCCTCTTTTTACAAGGAAGTAAAATGTGAAAAAAATATTTCTACATCCCATGGCCTTTCCCAACCATTTAAATTTTTCTCTTACAGGTCTAACACTACCGAAAAACCAATACAACTCCCACCCGGAACAATATATAAAGCTAAACGTACCGTTCACTGGGTACTTATCCGTACGAAAATCCCTATTGATTTACCAGTTTTTACAAGGAAATAAAATGTGAAAAAAATATTTCTACATCCCATGGCCTTTCCCAACCATTTAAACTTTTCTCTTACAGGTCTAACACTTCCGAAAAACCAATACAACGCCCACCCGGAACAATATATAAAGCTAAACGAACCGTTCACTGGGCACTTATCCGTACAAAAATCCCTATTGATTTTCCTGTTTTTACAAGGAAATAAAATGTGAAAAAAATATTTCTACATCCCATGGCCTTTCCCAACCATTTAAATTTTTATCTTACAGGTCTAACACTACCGAAAAACCGATACAACGGCCACCCGGAACAATATATAAAGCTAAACGAAACGTTCACTGGGTACTTATCCGTACGAAAATCCCTATTGATTTACCTGTTTTTACAAGGAAATAAAATGTAAAAAAAATATTTCTACATCCCATGGCCTTTCCCAGCCATTTAAATTTTTCTCTTACAGGTCTAACACTTCAGAAAAACCAATACAACGCCCACCCGGAAAAATATATAAAGCTAAACGAACCGTTCACTGGGTACTTATCCGTACGAAAATCCCTATTGATTTACCTGTTTTTACAAGGAAATAAAATGTAAAAAAAATATTTCTACATCCCAAGACCTTTCCCAGCCATTTAAATTTTTCTCTTACAGGTCTAACACTTCCGAAAAACCAATACAACGCCCACCCGGAACAATGTATAAAGCTAAACGAACCGTTCACTGGGTACTTATCCGTACGAAAATCCCTATTGATTTCCCTCTTTTTACAAGGAAGTAAAATGTGAAAAAAATATTTCTACATCCCATGGCCTTTCCCAACCATTTAAATTTTTCTCTTACAGGTCTAACACTACCGAAAAACCGATACAACGGCCACCCGGAACAATATATAAAGCTAAACGAACCGTTCACTGGGTACTTATCCGTACGAAAATCCCTATTGATTTACCTGTTTTTACAAGGAAATAAAATGTAAAAAAAATATTTCTACATCCCATGGCCTTTCCCAGCCATTTAAATTTTTCACTTACAGGTCTAACACTTCCGAAAAACCAATACAACGCCCACCCGGAACAATGTATAAAGCTAAACGAACCGTTCACTAGGTACTTATCCTGCGAAAAGCCCTATTGATTTACCTGTTTTTACAAGGAAGTAAAATGTGAAAAAAATATTTCTACATCCCATGGCCTTTCCCAACCATTTAAATTTTTATCTTACAGGTCTAACACTACCGAAAAACCAATACAACTCCCACCCGGAACAATATATAAAGCTAAACGAACCGTTCACTGGGTACTTATCCGTACGAAAATCCCTATTGATTTACCAGTTTTTACAAGGAAATAAAATGTGAAAAAAATATTTCTACATCCCATGGCCTTTCCCAACCATTTAAACTTTTCTCTTACAGGTCTAACACTTCCGAAAAACCAATACAACGCCCACCCGGAACAATATATAAAGCTAAACGAACCGTTCACTGGGCACTTATCCGTACAAAAATCCCTATTGATTTTCCTGTTTTTACAAGGAAATAAAATGTGAAAAAAATATTTCTACATCCCATGGCCTTTCCCAACCATTTAAATTTTTATCTTACAGGTCTAACACTACCGAAAAACCGATACAACGGCCACCCGGAACAATATATAAAGCTAAACGAAACGTTCACTGGGTACTTATCCGTACGAAAATCCCTATTGATTTACCTGTTTTTACAAGGAAATAAAATGTAAAAAAAATATTTCTACATCCCATGGCCTTTCCCAGCCATTTAAATTTTTCTCTTACAGGTCTAACACTTCAGAAAAACCAATACAACGCCCACCCGGAAAAATATATAAAGCTAAACGAACCGTTCACTGGGTACTTATCCGTACGAAAATCCCTATTGATTTACCTGTTTTTACAAGGAAATAAAATGTAAAAAAAATATTTCTACATCCCAAGACCTTTCCCAGCCATTTAAATTTTTCTCTTACAGGTCTAACACTTCCGAAAAACTAATACAACGCCCACCCGGAACAATGTATAAAGCTAAACGAACCGTTCACTGGGTACTTATCCGTACGAAAATCCCTATTGATTTCCCTCTTTTTACAAGGAAGTAAAATGTGAAAAAAATATTTCTACATCCCATGGCCTTTCCCAACCATTTAAATTTTTCTCTTACAGGTCTAACACTACCGAAAAACCGATACAACGGCCACCCGGAACAATATATAAAGCTAAACGAACCGTTCACTGGGTACTTATCCGTATGAAAATCCCTATTGATTTACCTGTTTTTACAAGGAAATAAAATGTAAAAAAAATATTTCTACATCCCATGGCCTTTCCCAGCCATTTAAATTTTTCTCTTACAGGTCTAACACTTCCGAAAAACCAATACAACGCCCACCCGGAACAATGTATAAAGCTAAACGAACCGTTCACTAGGTACTTATCCTGCGAAAAGCCCTATTGATTTACCTGTTTTTACAAGGAAGTAAAATGTGAAAAAAATATTTCTACATCCCATGGCCTTTCCCAACCATTTAAATTTTTATCTTACAGGTCTAACACTACCGAAAAACCAATACAACTCCCACCCGGAACAATATATAAAGCTAAACGAACCGTTCACTGGGTACTTATACGTACGAAAATCCCTATTGATTTACCTGTTTTTACAAGGAAGTAAAATGTGAAAAAAATATTTCTACATCCCATGGCCTTTCCCAGCCATTTAAATTTTTCTCTTACAGGTCTAACGCTTCCGAAAAACCAATACAACGCCCACCCGGAACAATATATAAAGCTAAACGAACCGTTCACTGGGTACTTATCCGTACGAAAATCCCTATTGATTTACCTGTTTTTACAAGGAAATAAAATGTGAAAAAAATATTTCTACATCCCATGGCCTTTCCCAACCATTTAAATTTTTCTCTTACATGTCTAACACTTCCGAAAAACCAATACAACGGCCACCCGGAACAATATATAAAGCTAAACCAACCGTTCACTGGGCACTTATCCGTACGAAAATACCTATTGATTTTCCTGTTTTTACAAGGAAATAAAATGTGAAAAAAATATTTCTACAACCCATGGCCTTTCCCAATCATTTAAATTTTTATCTTACAGGTCTAACACTACAGAAAAACCGATACAACTCCCACCCGGAACAATATATAAAGCTAAATGAACCGTTCACTGGGTACTTATACGTATGAAAATCCCTATTGATTTACCTGTTTTTACAAGGAAGTAAAATGTGAAAAAAATATTTCTACATCCCATGGCCTTTCCCAACCATTTAAATTTTTCTCTTACAGGTCTAACACTTCCGAAAAACCAATACAACGCCCACCCGGAACAATATATAAAGCTAAACGAACCGTTCACTGGGCACTTATCCGTAAAAAAATCCCTATTGATTTTCCTGTTTTTACAAGGAAATAAAATGTGAAAAAAATATTTCTACATCCCATGGCCTTTCCCAACCATTTAAATTTTTATCTTACAGGTCTAACACTACCGTAAAACCGATACAACGGCCACCCGGAACAATATATAAAGCTAAACGAACCGTTCACTGGGTACTTATCCGTACGAAAATCCCTATTGATTTACCTGTTTTTACAAGGAAATAAAATGTAAAAAAAATATTTCTACATCCCATGGCCTTTCCCAGCCATTTAAATTTTTCTCTTACAGGTCTAACACTTCCGAAAAACCAATACAACGCCCACCCAGAACAATGTATAAAGCTAAACGAACCGTTCACTGGGTACTTATCCGTACGAAAATCCCTATTGATTTCCCTCTTTTTACAAGGAAGTAAAATGTGAAAAAAATATTTCTACATCCCATGGCCTTTCCCAACCATTTAAATTTTTCTCTTACAGGTCTAACACTACCGAAAAACCGATACAACGGCCACCCGGAACAATATATAAAGCTAAACGAACCGTTCACTGGGTACTTATCCGTACGAAAATCCCTATTGATTTACCTGTTTTTACAAGGAAATAAAATGTAAAAAAAATATTTCTACATCCCATGGCCTTTCCCAGCCATTTAAATTTTTCTCTTACAGGTCTAACACTTCCGAAAAACCAATACAACGCCCACCCGGAACAATGTATAAAGCTAAACGAACCGTTCACTGGGTACTTATCCGTGCGAAAAGCCCTATTGATTTACCTGTTTTTACAAGGAAGTAAAATGTGAAAAAAATATTTCTACATCCCATGGCCTTTCCCAACCATTTAAATTTTTATCTTACAGGTCTAACACTACCGAAAAACCAATACAACTCCCACCCGGAACAATATATAAAGCTAAACGAACCGTTCACTGGGTACTTATACGTACGAAAATCCCTATTGATTTACCTGTTTTTACAAGGAAGTAAAATGTGAAAAAAATATTTCTACATCCCATGGCCTTTCCCAGCCATTTAAATTTTTCTCTTACAGGTCTAACGCTTCCGAAAAACCAATACAACGCCCACCCGGAACAATATATAAAGCTAAACGAACCGTTCACTGGGTACTTATCCGTACGAAAATCCCTATTGATTTACCTGTTTTTACAAGGAAATAAAATGTGAAAAAAATATTTCTACATCCCATGGCCTTTCCCAACCATTTAAATTTTTCTCTTACATGTCTAACACTTCCGAAAAACCAATACAACGGCCACCCGGAACAATATATAAAGCTAAACCAACCGTTCACTGGGCACTTATCCGTACGAAATTACCTATTGATTTTCCTGTTTTTACAAGGAAATAAAATGTGAAAAAAATATTTCTACAACCCATGGCCTTTCCCAATCATTTAAATTTTTATCTTACAGGTCTAACACTACAGAAAAACCGATACAACTCCCACCCGGAACAATATATAAAGCTAAATGAACCGTTCACTGGGTACTTATACGTATGAAAATCCCTATTGATTTACCTGTTTTTACAAGGAAGTAAAATGTGAAAAAAATATTTCTACATCCCATGGCCTTTCCCAACCATTTAAATTTTTCTCTTACAGGTCTAACACTTCCGAAAAACCAATACAACGCCCACCCGGAACAATGTATAAAGCTAAACGAACCGTTCACTGGGTACTTATCCGTGCGAAAAGCCCTATTGATTTCCCTCTTTTTACAAGGAAGTAAAATGTGAAAAAAATATTTCTACATCCCATGGCCTTTCCCAACCATTTAAATTTTTCTCTTACAGGTCTAACACTTCCGAAAAACCAATACAACGCCCACCCGGAACAATATATAAAGCTAAACGAACCGTTCACTGGGCACTTATCCGTAAAAAAATCCCTATTGATTTTCCTGTTTTTACAAGGAAATAAAATGTGAAAAAAATATTTCTACATCCCATGGCCTTTCCCAACCATTTAAATTTTTATCTTACAGGTCTAACACTACCGTAAAACCGATACAACGGCCACCCGGAACAATATATAAAGCTAAACGAACCGTTCACTGGGTACTTATCCGTACGAAAATCCCTATTGATTTACCTGTTTTTACAAGGAAATAAAATGTAAAAAAAATATTTCTACATCCCATGGCCTTTCCCAGCCATTTAAATTTTTCTCTTACAGGTCTAACACTTCCGAAAAACCAATACAACGCCCACCCAGAACAATGTATAAAGCTAAACGAACCGTTCACTGGGTACTTATCCGTACGAAAATCCCTATTGATTTCCCTCTTTTTACAAGGAAGTAAAATGTGAAAAAAATATTTCTACATCCCATGGCCTTTCCCAACCATTTAAATTTTTCTCTTACAGGTCTAACACTACCGAAAAACCGATACAACGGCCACCCGGAACAATATATAAAGCTAAACGAACCGTTCACTGGGTACTTATCCGTACGAAAATCCCTATTGATTTACCTGTTTTTACAAGGAAATAAAATGTAAAAAAAATATTTCTACATCCCATGGCCTTTCCCAGCCATTTAAATTTTTCTCTTACAGGTCTAACACTTCCGAAAAACCAATACAACGCCCACCCGGAACAATGTATAAAGCTAAACGAACCGTTCACTGGGTACTTATCCGTGCGAAAAGCCCTATTGATTTACCTGTTTTTACAAGGAAGTAAAATGTGAAAAAAATATTTCTACATCCCATGGCCTTTCCCAACCATTTAAATTTTTATCTTACACGTCTAACACTACCGAAAAACCAATACAACTCCCACCCGGAACAATATATAAAGCTAAACGAACCGTTCACTGGGTACTTATACGTACGAAAATCCCTATTGATTTACCTGTTTTTACAAGGAAGTAAAATGTGAAAAAAATATTTCTACATCCCATGGCCTTTCCCAGCCATTTAAATTTTTCTCTTACAGGTCTAACGCTTCCGAAAAACCAATACAACGCCCACCCGGAACAATATATAAAGCTAAACGAACCGTTCACTGGGTACTTATCCGTACGAAAATCCCTATTGATTTACCTGTTTTTACAAGGAAATAAAATGTGAAAAAAATATTTCTACATCCCATGGCCTTTCCCAACCATTTAAATTTTTCTCTTACATGTCTAACACTTCCGAAAAACCAATACAACGGCCACCCGGAACAATATATAAAGGTAAACCAACCGTTCACTGGGCACTTATCCGTACGAAAATCCCTATTGATTTACCTGTTTTTACAAGGAAATAAAATGTGAAAAAAATATTTCTACATCCCGTGGCCATTCTCAACCATTTAAACTTTTCTCTTACATGTCTAACACTTCCGAAAAACCAATACAACGCCCACCCGGAACAATGTATAAAGCTAAACGAACCGTTCACTGGGTACTTATCCGTGCGAAAAGCCCTATTGATTTTCCTGTTTTTACAAGGAAGTAAAATGTGAAAAAAATATTTCTACATCCCATGGCCTTTACCAGCCATTTAAATTTTTCTCTTACAGGTCTAACACTTCCGAAAAACCGATACAACGCCCACCCGGAACAATATATAAAGCTAAACGAACAGTTCACTGGGTACTTCTCCGTACGAAAAGCCCTATTGATTTACCTGTTTTTACAAGGAAGTAAAATGTGAAAAAAATATTTCTACATCCCATGGCCTTTCCCAACCATTTAAACATTTCTCTTACAGGTCTAACGCTTCTGAAAAACCAATACAACGCCCACGCGGAACAATATATAAAGCTAAACGAACCGTTCACTGGGTACTTATCCGTACGAAAATCCCTATTGATTTACCTGTATTTACAAGGAAATAAAATGTGAAAAAAATATTTCTACATCCCATGGCCTTTCCCAGCCATTTAAATTTTACTCTTACATGTCTAACACTTCCGAAAAACCAATACAACGCCCACCCGGAACAATGTATAAAGCTAAACGAACCGTTCACTGGGTACTTATCCGTGCGAAAAGCCCTATTGATTTACCTGTTTTTACAAGGAAATAAAATGTGAAAAAATATTTCTACATCCCATGTCCTTTCCCAACCATTTAAATTTTTCTCTTACATGTCTAACACTTCCGAAAAACCAATACAACGCCCACCCGGAACAATATATAAAGCTAAACGAACCGTTCACTGGGTACTTATCCGTACGAAAATCCCTATTGATTTACCTGTTTTTACAAGGAAGTAAAATGTGAAAAAAATATTTCTACATCCCATGCCTTTTCCCAACCATTTAAATTTTTCTCTTACATGTCTAACACTTCCGAAAAACCAATACAACGCCTTCCTGGAACAATATATAAAGCTAAACGAACCGTTCACTGGGCACTTATCCGTACAAAAATCCCTATTGATTTTCCTGTTTTTACAAGGAAATAAAATGTGAAAAAATATTTCTACATTCCATGGCCTTTCCCAACCATTTAAATTTTTATCTTACAGGTCTAACACTACCGAAAAACCGATACAACTCCCACCGGGAACAATATATAAAGCTAAATGTACCGTTCACTGGGGACTTATACGTATGAAAATCCCTATTGATTTACCAGTGTTTACAAGGAAGTAAAATGTGAAAAAAATATTTCTACATCCCATGGCCTTTCCCAACCATTTAAACATTTCTCTTACAGGTCTAACACTTCCGAAAAACCAATACAACACCCACACGGAACAATATATAAAGCTAAACGAACCGTTCACTGGGTACTTATCCATACGAAAATCCCTATTGATTTACCTGTATTTACAAGGAAATAAAATGTAAAAAAAATATTTCTACATCCCATGGCCTTTCCCAACCATTTAAATATTTATCTTACAGGTGTAACACAACCGAAAAACCAATACAACTCCCACCCGGAACAATATATAAAGGTAAACGAACCGGTCACTGGGTACTTATCCGTACGAAAATCCCTATTGATTTACCTGTTTTTACAAGGAAATAAAATGTGAAAAAAATATTTCTACATCCCATGGCCATTCCCAACCATTTAAATTTTTCTCTTACAGGTCTAACACGTCCGAAAAACCAATACAACGGCCACCCAGAACAATGTATAAAGCTAAACGAACCGTTCACTGGGTACTTATCTGTACGAAAATCCCTATTGATTTACCTGTTTTTACAAGGAAGTAAAATGTGAAAAAAATATTTCTACATCCCATGGCCTTTCCCAACTATTTAAATTTTTCTCTTACATGTCTAACACTTCTGAAAAACCAATACAACCCCCACCCGGAACAATATATAAAGCTAAACGAACCGTTCACTGGGTACTTATCCGTGCGAAAAGCCCTATTGATTTTCCTGTTTTTACAAGGAAGTAAAATGTGAAAAAAATATTTCTACATCCCATGGCCTTTACCAGCCATTTAAATTTTTCTCTTACAGGTCTAACACTTCCGAAAAACCGATACAACGCCCACCCGGAACAATATATAAAGCTAAACGAACCGTTCACTGGGTACTTATCCGTACGAAAATCCCTATTGATTTACCTGTTTTTACAAGGAAATAAAATGTAAAAAAAATATTTCTACATCCCATGGCCTTTCCCAGCCATTTAAATTTTTCTCTTACAGGTCTAACACTTCCGAAAAACCAATACAACGCCCACCCGGAACAATGTATAAAGCTAAACGAACCGTTCACTGGGTACTTATCCGTGCGAAAAGCCCTATTGATTTACCTGTTTTTACAAGGAAGTAAAATGTGAAAAAAATATTTCTACATCCCATGGCCTTTCCCAACCATTTAAATTTTTATCTTACAGGTCTAACACTACCGAAAAACCAATACAACTCCCACCCGGAACAATATATAAAGCTAAACGAACCGTTCACTGGGTACTTATACGTACGAAAATCCCTATTGATTTACCTGTTTTTACAAGGAAGTAAAATGTGAAAAAAATATTTCTACATCCCATGGCCTTTCCCAGCCATTTAAATTTTTCTCTTACAGGTCTAACGCTTCCGAAAAACCAATACAACGCCCACCCGGAACAATATATAAAGCTAAACGAACCGTTCACTGGGTACTTATCCGTACGAAAATCCCTATTGATTTACCTGTTTTTACAAGGAAATAAAATGTGAAAAAAATATTTCTACATCCCATGGCCTTTCCCAACCATTTAAATTTTTCTCTTACATGTCTAACACTTCCGAAAAACCAATACAACGGCCACCCGGAACAATATATAAAGGTAAACCAACCGTTCACTGGGCACTTATCCGTACGAAAATCCCTATTGATTTACCTGTTTTTACAAGGAAATAAAATGTGAAAAAAATATTTCTACATCCCATGGCCATTCCCAACCATTTAAATTTTTCTCTTACAGGTCTAACACGTCCGAAAAACCAATACAACGGCCACCCAGAACAATGTATAAAGCTAAACGAACCGTTCACTGGGTACTTATCTGTACGAAAATCCCTATTGATTTACCTGTTTTTACAAGGAAGTAAAATGTGAAAAAAATATTTCTACATCCCATGGCCTTTCCCAACTATTTAAATTTTTCTCTTACATGTCTAACACTTCTGAAAAACCAATACAACCCCCACCCGGAACAATATATAAAGCTAAACGAACCGTTCACTGGGTACTTATCCGTGCGAAAAGCCCTATTGATTTTCCTGTTTTTACAAGGAAGTAAAATGTGAAAAAAATATTTCTACATCCCATGGCCTTTACCAGCCATTTAAATTTTTCTCTTACAGGTCTAACACTTCCGAAAAACCGATACAACGCCCACCCGGAACAATATATAAAGCTAAACGAACAGTTCACTGGGTACTTCTCCGTACGAAAAGCCCTATTGATTTACCTGTTTTTACAAGGAAGTAAAATGTGAAAAAAATATTTCTACATCCCATGGCCTTTCCCAACCATTTAAACATTTCTCTTACAGGTCTAACGCTTCTGAAAAACCAATACAACGCCCACGCGGAACAATATATAAAGCTAAACGAACCGTTCACTGGGTACTTATCCGTACGAAAATCCCTATTGATTTACCTGTATTTACAAGGAAATAAAATGTGAAAAAAATATTTCTACATCCCATGGCCTTTCCCAGCCATTTAAATTTTTCTCTTACATGTCTAACACTTCCGAAAAACCAATACAACGCCCACCCGGAACAATGTATAAAGCTAAACGAACCGTTCAGTGGGTACTTATCCGTGCGAAAAGCCCTATTGATTTACCTGTTTTTACAAGGAAATAAAATGTGAAAAAATATTTCTACATCCCATGTCCTTTCCCAACCATTTAAATTTTTCTCTTACATGTCTAACACTTCCGAAAAACCAATACAACGCCCACCCGGAACAATATATAAAGCTAAACGAACCGTTCACTGGGTACTTATCCGTACGAAAATCCCTATTGATTTACCTGTTTTTACAAGGAAGTAAAATGTGAAAAAAATATTTCTACATCCCATGCCTTTTCCCAACCATTTAAATTTTTCTCTTACATGTCTAACACTTCCGAAAAACCAATACAACGCCTTCCCGGAACAATATATAAAGCTAAACGAACCGTTCACTGGGCACTTATCCGTACAAAAATCCCTATTGATTTTCCTGTTTTTACAAGGAAATAAAATGTGAAAAAATATTTCTACATTCCATGGCCTTTCCCAACCATTTAAATTTTTATCTTACAGGTCTAACACTACCGAAAAACCGATACAACTCCCACCGGGAACAATATATAAAGCTAAATGTACCGTTCACTGGGGACTTATACGTATGAAAATCCCTATTGATTTACCAGTGTTTACAAGGAAGTAAAATGTGAAAAAAATATTTCTACATCCCATGGCCTTTCCCAACCATTTAAACATTTCTCTTACAGGTCTAACACTTCCGAAAAACCAATACAACACCCACACGGAACAATATATAAAGCTAAACGAACCGTTCACTGGGTACTTATCCATACGAAAATCCCTATTGATTTACCTGTATTTACAAGGAAATAAAATGTGAAAAAAATATTTCTACATCCCATGGCCTTTCCCAACCATTTAAATATTTATCTTACAGGTCTAACACAACCGAAAAACCAATACAACTCCCACCCGGAACAATATATAAAGGTAAACGAACCGGTCACTGGGTACTTATCCGTAAGAAAATCCCTATTGATTTACCTGTTTTTACAAGGAAGTAAAATGTGAAAAAAATATTTCTACATCCCATGGCCTTTCCCAACCATTTAAATTTTTCTCTTACATGTCTAACACTTCTGAAAAACCAATACAACCCCCACCCGGAACAATATATAAAGCTTAACGAACCGTTCACTGGGTACTTATACGTACGAAAATCCCTATTGATTTACCTGTTTTTACAAGGAAATAAAATGTGAAAAAAATATTTCTACATCCCATGGCCATTCCCAACCATTTAAACTTTTCTCTTACAGGTCTAACACTTCTGAAAAACCAATACAACGGCCACCCGGAACATTGTATAAAGCTAAACGAACCGTTCACTGGGTACTTATCCGTACGAAAATCCCTATTGATTTACCTGTTTTTACAAGGAAGTAAAATGTGAAAAAAATATTTCTACATCCCATGGCTTTTCCCAACCATTTAAATTTTTCTCTTACATGTCTAACACTTCCGAAAAACCAATACAACGCCCACCCGGAACAATATATAAAGCTAAACGAACCGTTCACTGGGTACTTATACGTACGAAAATCCCTATTGATTTACCTGTTTTTACAAGGAAATACAATGTGAAAAAAATATTTCTACATCCCATGGCCATTCCCAACTATTTAAACTTTTCTCTTACAGGTGTAACACTTCTGAAAAACCAATACAACGGCCACCCGGAACAATGTATAAAGCTAAACGAACCGTTCACTGGGTACTTATCCGTACGAAAATCCCTATTGATTTACCTGTTTTTACAAGGAAGTAAAATGTAAAAAAAATATTTCTACATCCCATAGCCTTTCCCAACCATTTAAATATCTATCTTACAGGTCTAACACAACCGAAAAACCAATACAACTCCCACCCGGAACAATATATAAAGGTAAACGAACCGGTCACTGGGTACTTATCCGTACGAAAATCCCTATTGATTTACCTGTTTTTACAAGGAAATAAAATGTGAAAAAAATATTTCTACATCCCATGGCCATTCCCAACCATTTAAATTTTTCTCTTACAGGTCTAACACGTCCGAAAAACCAATACAACGGCCACCCAGAACAATGTATAAAGCTAAACGAACCGTTCACTGGGTACTTATCTGTACGAAAATCCCTATTGATTTACCTGTTTTTACAAGGAAGTAAAATGTGAAAAAAATATTTCTACATCCCATGGCCTTTCCCAACTATTTAAATTTTTCTCTTACATGTCTAACACTTCTGAAAAACCAATACAACCCCCACCCGGAACAATATATAAAGCTAAACGAACCGTTAACTGGGTACTTATACGTACGAAAATCCCTATTTATTTACCTGTTTTTACAAGGAAATAAAATGTGAAAAAAAAATTTCTACATCCCATGGCCATTCCCAACCATTTAAATTTTTCTCTTACAGGTCTAACACGTCTGAAAAACCAATACAACGGCCACCCAGAACAATGTATAAAGCTAAACGAACCGTTCACTGGGTACTTATCCGTAAGAAAATCCCTATTGATTTACCTGTTTTTACAAGGAAGTAAAATGTGAAAAAAATATTTCTACATCCCATGGCCTTTCCCAACCATTTAAATTTTTCTCTTACATGTCTAACACTTCTGAAAAACCAATACAACCCCCACCCGGAACAATATATAAAGCTTAACGAACCGTTCACTGGGTACTTATACGTACGAAAATCCCTATTGATTTACCTGTTTTTACAAGGAAATAAAATGTGAAAAAAATATTTCTACATCCCATGGCCATTCCCAACCATTTAAACTTTTCTCTTACAGGTCTAACACTTCTGAAAAACCAATACAACGGCCACCCGGAACATTGTATAAAGCTAAACGAACCGTTCACTGGGTACTTATCCGTACGAAAATCCCTATTGATTTACTTGTTTTTACAAGGAAGTAAAATGTGAAAAAAATATTTCTACATCCCATGGCTTTTCCCAACCATTTAAATTTTTCTCTTACATGTCTAACACTTCCGAAAAACCAATACAACGCCCACCCGGAACAATATATAAAGCTAAACGAACCGTTCACTGGGTACTTATACGTACGAAAATCCCTATTGATTTACCTGTTTTTACAAGGAAATACAATGTGAAAAAAATATTTCTACATCCCATGGCCATTCCCAACAATTTAAACTTTTCTCTTACAGGTGTAACACTTCTGAAAAACCAATACAACGGCCACCTGGAACAATGTATAAAGCTAAACGAACCGTTCACTGGGTACTTATCCGTACGAAAATCCCTATTGATTTACCTGTTTTTACAAGGAAGTAAAATGTAAAAAAAATATTTCTACATCCCATGGCCTTTCCCAACCATTTAAATTTTTCTCTTACATGTCTAACACTTCCGAAAAACCAATACAACGCCCACCCGGAACAATGTATAAAGCTAAACGAACCGTTCACTGGGTACTTATCCGTGCGAAAAGCCCTATTGATTTTCCTGTTTTTACAAGGAAGTAAAATGTGAAAAAAATATTTCTACATCCCATGGCCTTTACCAGCCATTTAAATTTTTCTCTTACAGGTCTAACACTTCCGAAAAACCGATACAACGCCCATCCGGAACAATATATAAATCTAAACGAACAGTTCACTGGGTACTTATCCGTACGAAAAGCCCTATTGATTTACCTGTTTTTACAAGTAAGTAAAATGTGAAAAAAATATTTCTACATCCCATGGCCTTTCCCAACCATTTAAATTTTTATCTTACAGGTCTAACAGTACCGAAAAACCGATACAACTCCCACCCGGAACAATATATAAAGCTAAACGAACCGTTCACTGGGTACTTATACGTATGAAAATCCCTATTGATTTACCTGTTTTTACAAAGAAGTAAAATGTGAAAAAAATATTTCTACATCCCATGGCCTTTCCCAACCATTTAAACATTTCTCTTACAGGTCTAACGCTTCCGAAAAACCAATACAACGCCCACGCGGAACAATATATAAAGCTAAACGAACCGTTCACTGGGTACTTATCCGTACGAATATCCCTATTTATTTACCTGTATTTACAAGGAAATAAAATGTGAAAAAAATATTTCTACATCCCATGGCCTTTCCCAACCATTTAAATTTTTCTCTTACAGGTCTAACACTTCTGAAAAACCAATACAACGCCCACCCGGAACAATACATAAAGCTAAACGAACAGTTCACTGGGTACTTATCCGTACGAAAAGCCCTATTGATTTACCTGTTTTTACAAGGAAGTAAAATGTGAAAAAAATATTTCTACATCCCATGGCCTTTCCCAACCATTTAAATTTTTATCTTACAGGTCTAACAGTACCGAAAAACCGATACAACTCCCCCCCGGAACAATATATAAAGCTAAATGTACCGTTCACTGGGTACTTATACGTATGAAAATCCCTATTGATTTACCTGTTTTTACAAGGAAGTAAAATGTGAAAAAAATATTTCTACATCCCATGGCCTTTCCCAACCATTTAAACATTTCTCTTACAAGTCTAACACTTCCGAAAAACCAATACAACGCCCACGCGGAACAATATATAAAGCTAAACGAACCGTTCACTGGGTACTTATCCATACGAAAATCCCTATTGATTTACCTGTATTTACAAGGAAATAAAATGTGAAAAAAATATTTCTACATCCCATGGCCTTTCCCAACCATTTAAATATTTATCTTACAGGTCTAACACTACCGAAAAACCAATACAACTCCCACCCGGAACAATATATAAAGCTAAACGAACCGTTCATTGGGTACTTATCCGTACGAAAATCCCTATTGATTTACCTGTTTTTACAAGGAAATAAAATGTGAAAAAATATTTCTACATCCCATGGCCATTCCCAACCATTTAAACATTTCTCTTACAGGTCTAACACTTCCGAAAAACCAATACAACGCCCTCCCGGAACAATATATAAAGCTAAACGGACCGTTCACTGGGTACTTATCCGTACGAAAATCCCTATTGATATACCTGTTTTTACAAGGAAATAAAATGTGAAAAAAATATTTCTACATCCCATGGCCTTTCCCAACCATTTAAATTTTTCTCTTACATGTCTAACACTTCAGAAAAACCAATACAACGCCCACCCGGAAAAATATATACAGCTAAACGAACCGTTTACTGGGTACTAATCCATACAAAAATCCCTATTGATTTACCTGTTTTTACAAGGAAATAAAATGTGAAAAAAATATTTCTACATCCCATGGCCTTTCCCAAATATTTAAATTTTTCTCTTACAGGTCTAACACTTCCGAAAAACCAATACAACGCCCACCCGGAACAATGTATAAAGCTAAACGAACCGTTCACTAGGTACTTATCCTGCGAAAAGCCCTATTGATTTACCTGTTTTTACAAGGAAGTAAAATGTGAAAAAAATATTTCTACATCCCATGGCCTTTCCCAACCATTTAAATTTTTATCTTACAGGTCTAACACTACCGAAAAACCAATACAACTCCCACCCGGAACAATATATAAAGCTAAACGAACCGTTCACTGGGTACTTATACGTACGAAAATCCCTATTGATTTACCTGTTTTTACAAGGAAGTAAAATGTGAAAAAAATATTTCTACATCCCATGGCCTTTCCCAGCCATTTAAATTTTTCTCTTACAGGTCTAACGCTTCCGAAAAACCAATACAACGCCCACCCGGAACAATATATAAAGCTAAACGAACCGTTCACTGGGTACTTATCCGTACGAAAATCCCTATTGATTTACCTGTTTTTACAAGGAAATAAAATGTGAAAAAAATATTTCTACATCCCATGGCCTTTCCCAACCATTTAAATTTTTCTCTTACATGTCTAACACTTCCGAAAAACCAATACAACGGCCACCCGGAACAATATATAAAGCTAAACCAACCGTTCACTGGGCACTTATCCGTACGAAAATACCTATTGATTTTCCTGTTTTTACAAGGAAATAAAATGTGAAAAAAATATTTCTACAACCCATGGCCTTTCCCAATCATTTAAATTTTTATCTTACAGGTCTAACACTACAGAAAAACCGATACAACTCCCACCCGGAACAATATATAAAGCTAAATGAACCGTTCACTGGGTACTTATACGTATGAAAATCCCTATTGATTTACCTGTTTTTACAAGGAAGTAAAATGTGAAAAAAATATTTCTACATCCCATGGCCTTTCCCAACCATTTAAATTTTTCTCTTACAGGTCTAACACTTCCGAAAAACCAATACAACGCCCACCCGGAACAATGTATAAAGCTAAACGAACCGTTCACTGGGTACTTATCCGTGCGAAAAGCCCTATTGATTTCCCTCTTTTTACAAGGAAGTAAAATGTGAAAAAAATATTTCTACATCCCATGGCCTTTCCCAACCATTTAAATTTTTCTCTTACAGGTCTAACACTTCCGAAAAACCAATACAACGCCCACCCGGAACAATATATAAAGCTAAACGAACCGTTCACTGGGCACTTATCCGTAAAAAAATCCCTATTGATTTTCCTGTTTTTACAAGGAAATAAAATGTGAAAAAAATATTTCTACATCCCATGGCCTTTCCCAACCATTTAAATTTTTATCTTACAGGTCTAACACTACCGTAAAACCGATACAACGGCCACCCGGAACAATATATAAAGCTAAACGAACCGTTCACTGGGTACTTATCCGTACGAAAATCCCTATTGATTTACCTGTTTTTACAAGGAAATAAAATGTAAAAAAAATATTTCTACATCCCATGGCCTTTCCCAGCCATTTAAATTTTTCTCTTACAGGTCTAACACTTCCGAAAAACCAATACAACGCCCACCCAGAACAATGTATAAAGCTAAACGAACCGTTCACTGGGTACTTATCCGTACGAAAATCCCTATTGATTTCCCTCTTTTTACAAGGAAGTAAAATGTGAAAAAAATATTTCTACATCCCATGGCCTTTCCCAACCATTTAAATTTTTCTCTTATAGGTCTAACACTACCGAAAAACCGATACAACGGCCACCCGGAACAATATATAAAGCTAAACGAACCGTTCACTGGGTACTTATCCGTACGAAAATCCCTATTGATTTACCTGTTTTTACAAGGAAATAAAATGTAAAAAAAATATTTCTACATCCCATGGCCTTTCCCAGCCATTTAAATTTTTCTCTTACAGGTCTAACACTTCCGAAAAACCAATACAACGCCCACCCG